>NC_049244.1:3657500-4385000 GCF_011100685.1 Canis lupus familiaris | reverse complement strand
TTGCTGTAATGGCATATGAACCATCCCTCTGGTGTCTTGTCTTACTGTAAAGAGACATTATTGCTTCCTTTCTCGTAACCACGTCTTCTCTCCTTGATCTTTTCTCATGATACGTGTACATTCTTTTATTCATTGAGCTACCAAATAAAAGTTGAATTATGAAAAAAAAAAAAATCTCACCTAACAGCACCACATGTATCTGCTCAGGATCTAGAACTAGTCCATGTGGCTATTAAACACATGAAATATGGCCAGTGTGAACTGAGACATACTGTAAGGGGAAATTACACACCAAATTTCCAAGACTTAGTCTGAAAAAAGGTAAAATATCTCATATATAATTTTTATAATTATATGCTTAAATTATAATATTTTGGGTATTACCAGCCTAAACAAAATATATTTTTGAAATTAACTTTACCTATTTGGCTTTTAAAATGTGGCTACTGGAAATTTTAAATGGCGTATGTTGCTGCATAGTACTTTCACTACACAGATGAAGCTTTATTTATTTCATCAGCCCTGGACATTTGGTTTGTTTCTCTTCTTTTACCAGCAAAACTGAAGATTTATGTTTTAGAACATTCATGCTCACACTAGTCATAATATAGTGGCCAAAACTACGTACTACTCCAATAACAACAGTAGAATATATATGTAGCTCATGGCATATTCACACAATGAAATATGCCCAAATATGAAAATTAAAGATAAAAAAAAGAGAACTAAAGATATACAACTACACACAACTGTATGGATGAGTCTCACGAACACAATGCTGACTGTAGACTAGTTACAAAAGAGTACATGTGATTCCACTAATATACAGTGCAGAATAGGAGAAACTCATCTACATTCTCAGAGTAAGAACAATGGTTGCCCTGGGGAAAGTAGGTAATGACTGCATGGATGATGCTCCTGTGGTGCTGAGAATGTTCTGTGAATTGATCATTGCTGTATTCAGTTTGTGAAAGTTCAGTAAGATGTACGCTTATGTATACTTTTGTTGTGTTTTTATTTAATACTCAATAAACATGCTTTAAGGAACTTAGGCCCTCAGTATTAAGAGTGATTTTAACAAAATAAACCCTCAGATTTTTAAAAGCTAATGTTATGTCTATTCAGCCTACTTTCCCATCCTTCATTTACCTTTTCATCACCAAGCTAAAACCACTTGACAAGTAGATGACTATCTCAGAACTGATTTTGTTCATAGTATAAATATAGAAATACACATGCAAATAGTAACAACCTAATTTTCAAGCTAGAGATATGAATTATGAAATATTTGAAAATGAAAATATCCCCAAATTTCTTCCTAAGCCATGAACTCCTACTACACTACACAATTCTAAAAACAGGTATGTTAGCCTATAATACACTGAAGATTTAAGTGGAGAAACTAACAGTACATACAACTAGAAAGTATATTATCATGGACAACAAAATGATTCCAACGAGGGGTTGGCAAAACTTTTTGTGTAGAGAGCCAGACAGCAAGTATTTTCGGCTTCACAGAATATAAGGACTCTGTCACACACACAAGAATGCTGCTGTTAGTGCAAAGCTAGCCATAGAAAATACGTAAAACATGAAGAACATGGATGTGTTCCGGTAAAACTTTACAAAAATAAGCAGAGGGCTTGACTTGACCTGGACAGTGTAGTTTGCCAACCTCTAATCTAAACTAAGAAATCTTTTTTGGCTCTCACTTGGTCCTGAGCTACAGAATTTAACGGTCCTATACAGTCATCTCAATGGCAGCTGCTTATCTGGATGAAGGAAAGGAAAGGGGGCAAAAGGTCTTGCTCCAAGCCCCTCACCCTGCTTGCATCTGAGCCAGATCCATCTTTGTTTTACAAACCAGACTTCTCTTTAAGATGAAGCTTGAGCAAAAGGTCCTATAGCTTTTTTTTTTTTTTTTTTTAAGATGGGCAGCAGGGAATGTATCTGAAAATTCGACTGTAGAGTCAGAAAAATAAAAATCAGACTTGGATGAGGCTATAAAAACAGATGAAGTCCCATTAATTCTTTAATTTCACATAACTTTCTGAAAAGGTAATGTGTTCACTTGCTTCAAAAACTAAAAAGTGAGTGAAAGACTCTTATCTGCAAGTTCCCACTCCACCACTCACACCCCCAGATCCACACTATTCTTCCTTATGAAACTGACCAGAGCTTCCTGACATAAAAATAAGCCAATTCAAATGTATATTTTAGTTTCTCCCTTTTTACACAAAAAAAGCATACTTTATACTGTTCTGTACCTTTCTTCTTTACCATAACTATAACAAGAGTAATCATAACAAGACTAAATTTGGAGGGGTTTTTTTAAACCTCAGAAATCATTTAAAAAGCACTTTGAGGGGATCCCTGGGTGGCGCAGCGGTTTGGCACCTGCCTTTGGCCCAGGGCGCGATCCTGGAGACCCGGGATCGAATCCCACGTCGGGCTCCCGGTGCATGGAGCCTGCTTCTCCCTCTGCCTATGTCTCTGCCTCTCTCTCTCTCTCTCTCTCTCTGTGTGTGTGACTATCATAAATAAATAAAAAAAATTAAAAATAAATAAAAATAAAAATAAATAAAAAATGAAAAGCACTTTATTTGCTTTTTAAAGGTTTAGTAGAAAAACTGTAAAAACAACACTGCTCTTTCTTAGGAGGTGGAGAGAGGTAGCTCTTTGATAATTTCTCCAACAACTTCTATGAAGAACAGTTTAAATGTGAACAGAGGTGAATAACGGTTGGGTTAGCTGCGGGGCTCAAGAAAGACTTGTGAATAGAAGAGTCTTGAGTTCTTCCCTTTCATGACTAATGAGCATATGGTTCTGTATACACGTGCAGGACAGTCTGACTGGATATAAAATCCTTGGCTCTTACTTGCTTCCCTTGAGCTCCAATAGCGATCACTCCTCTCTCCTCTAGCATGCAGTGCTATGAACCTAAACTTTTCACCTTTTCATAAATGGACTTCATCTTTTTGCCCAATTGCCTAAAAGGATTCTGCCATTATCTTTTAAGGCTAATAATACGCCTTCGTGTTGACAGTTCTTATTCATTTTTCCTGACCATAAAATATATCTTTTCAACAAGCCTTTGCTTATTTTAGGAAAATATTCTTGAGTAATACTGTTAAATATTTCTTCTGTTCATGGTTTTGGTTTCTCTTCTTTCAGGGGAATTCAATTTTGCATATATTTGAATCTTCCTTGTCCATCATCTTGCTAATCTTTTTTAAATTTTTTTTTTTTTTGCTTTGGCTTTATTTTCTTTGATTTCCTCTTTTCTAATCTTTGTGTTCCTGCATCTTCTTCACTGTCTATTCTCCTTTTTGCTCCTTCCCATTTCATCTTGTATTAGTGATGGTTTTGTTCTTCTCTCTTCTACTTGTTTCCTGAAACCTGACACTTCACATTTTATCATGTCCTATCTCCTCACCATCTTTTTGGCTCTGGCATTTCTGTGTATCATATTCCTGAGGGTGGTTGCTTCCTAACCCTTTTTATTTTAATTCATGATGAAATATCCATTCAGAATTTTCATCTGTTCTGTGATGTTATTCTGGTGAATATTCTCCATTCTATTAGGTTTTATTAAAATTTGGTTCATTTTTTTCACCATTTTTAAGAATACTGTATCTCTGTACCAATGCTGTGTCAACTCTACTGGTCACTCAGCATGGAATGAGCCCTATCTGGTCCAGCTTTCTCAGCAGGCTCCTTCAGAAGGGCAATAAGCTGATGTTTTCTAAGCTATTCACCGTGTCTACTCAATATTCCGTACCTTCAGTTTTATATGTAAGGAACCTATTTGCTATTTCAAAGTAAACTACTTATGTTTATTGCTATTTCTGAGATCTGATATCCTGAACTGACATGTTATCATTTCTGTAACATCAGTGTGCTTCCGACACCTAAAGTTTCTACTCCTTTTTGTTTATTCTCAGATCATGCAGCTTGCTTATTGCTTTGGAAATGTCCAGGAGGAAAGGAAGGAAATTCCTACCTCATACTGCCAAGTTCATCACCCAAAGTCTCCACGAACAACTTTTCAAAAGAAAAGTACTCTACAATTTGATACACAAAATAAACTTACTTTAAGAGTTCATCTCTTTCTGTCTTCCGTGCAAACACTATATCACTGCATTTGTTCTGGAATCTGACCAAGATTTCAGTCAGCTCATTGTAAAACTGTAAGCAAAGAAGAAATACAAGTAATAAACCAGAACAATTTTTTAATCTAAAGAGGAACACAATCTAAAGCTCATTTGTTAATCACGACTAAAGCTAAGGAACTAAAATCCTCTTTAGGAGACAGTCATACTATGGAGGTTCACCTTTATATTAAATATGATCTAATATTCCTAAAAAAAATAAAAATAAATCATTTCTAGAGAACACTTGTCATCAAAAATTAAGTGGAACAAATTGTAAGTTTCATGATCATGAGTATGCTCTCAATCGCTAAAGAAAAGTCAATTACTTAATAAGGACATGAAATCTATTAAGTGAAAGGATTAGATTTGCACGTTCACTTCAGAAATACAAGCATCACTTCAGAAACCCTCAGAAGTACTTCCAAAGGCTCTCTGAAGAGTTTTCTCAGCTTATCTATTTCAACAAAGCGTTTTAAATCAAATTAAAATGGTGTCTTAGGGATGCCTGGGTGGCTCAGTGGTTGGGCTTCTGCCTTTGGCTCAGGGCATGGTCCCAGGGTCCCAGGATCGAGTCCCACACTGGGCTCCCTGCATGGAGCGTGCTTCTCCCTCTGCCTGTGTTTCTGCCTCTCTCTCTGTCTCTCATGAGTAAATAAATAAAATCTCAATAAAATAATAAATTAATAAAATAAGTGTCTTATTCTTCTATTTCCAAGGCTTTGTAGTATTTCTACCCGCTCTTCAGAGCTTTTACGTTATATCTACTGTATTTGTATCAAGATGACTTTATTCAATAATCATTATAGAGTTGAAACACAAGGTATCATGTATCTGAAAAACTTAAAAAATCACTTGTTCCCTCAAAAGCAAAGTCAATGGTAAAAACAAATATAATCATTCCCCCAAGCTATTAAGGAAAGGCAAAAAATAATTAACAATTTAGTAAGCACCCTGAGACTCAGGCAGATCACAAGTCTACCATTATCCATTAGCACCATCAGCACAGAGTATAAAGGCTATATATATACCCTCTCCTCTCTTCCCCATCACAGATCAGCTTTGACTACTCCCGTTCCCTCATAATCCACTCAAATTACTCAATTTCTATGGTGCCTGGGTGGTTCAGTCGATTAAGCATCTGACTCTTGATTTCAGCTCAGGTCATGATGTCAGGGCTGTCAGATGCCCCATGTTGGACTCTATGCTCAGCACAGAGTCTGCTTGTCCTTCTTCCTGCCCCTCCCATAAGCCCCTCCCCACTGCTTCACTTGAGCAAGCTCTCTTCCCTCTCAAATAAATAAAATCTTTTTAAAAAATTTTTTTATTAGTCAACTTTCTTTCTTTTCTTTCCCCCCAAAAAGTGTCACTAGCTTCTGACATCTCTATACGAGTTTTCTTTACCTGAAATTCCTATACCCTCTTTCTGCCTGGTAAAATATACAATTCATTCTTCAAACAGCCCCATGAAATATCACCACCTTCATAGGCTTTCTCTCACTTATAACAAGCCTCTCAGAAGCAAAAGTCATTAAAACTAGAAAGTTCAAGAATAATGTCCAACTAGAAACATTAACTTCTCAAACCGTATTTTCCCAGCTGTACTGCTTAACTATTTTTTTTTGTACTTCATACCTTTGTGCCCTCCTTCAAATTAGCTACAAGTTCAACAAAGTTGTCGTATGCGGTAGCTAAATTCTTCAAAACTTCTTCTCTTAAGTTAGCTTCATTATTAGATTGCTTCATTTTTGAAAATTCTTGGTGTGAGACCTTGTTAAAAGAAAGATCTTTGTATTTACATTTATTTACCAAATTAATAGAGTTCACAATATTTTTGATACTTTTCTAACTATATACAAAAATCATATATGGTTACATGCTGAAATTAGTTGAAATTTACAGAATATAATATTCTTTAGTGGTAACACAGTACTTTAAACCTTTTCTGAAAGTAAAAATACCACAAATTCAGCAGGTAACAAAACATAACCAATAATGATTAGATTTCTATTAATATGTAGCACTTACAAAAAACAAACTCCTAAACAGGTATTTAGTCCAGGTTTATCCTTCCTGTGATTTAAACATAAATCTTACTAAAGCATATAAATTTTACCTGAACATTTTTAAGAAGTTCTTCCTGTTTCTTTAGAGATTCTTGGACTTTAGTTGTAAGACCTCCATAGATTCGATCCAGTTCAGTGACAGAAAGAGCTTCCTCATTTATGACACCATCTTGAGCCAAAGCAGTCAAAAATTTGCTTGTCATGTCAAAATTCACTGATTTCAGGTCATTCTCCAGCCCTTCTCTTTCCTTCTTTACTTCATCGAGATTTGTCAATAAGGATTTTAAGACATTTACAACCTAAACAGTTAAAATAAAATACAAAAATCCCTTCATTCAATTGCCCAAAAAAACCCAGAAGCCAATTTCCAGAAGCGAATTATATACAAAGGTTCACTTAGGGTCAGATGATTTCTCAGAGAGCCAAGCATCAATTGTACATCAGGTTTACTTAGATACAGTCATTATACCTTTAGTGAACTCAGCTTGGAACAGCAGGCAGCAATTATGATAACAGTAGCAAGCACAATGATTTACTATGTGCCAGGGACTATCCTAAACACTTCACAAATATAATTTAATATAATCCTTCCAATATCCCATCAGGTATGTATTTATTACTTCTACTCCACAGATGCAGAAACTGGGTCTCAGCAAAGTTAAGTTATGCCTAAGGTTACACCGCTACTAAAGGAGCAGAAGCAAAATCTGAGATCTAAGTCAGCCTAACTCCAAAAATCAATCTCTTAACCACTCTATACTATATACCATGTCCCTGTCATGGCTTCAAGGTAGAAGAACATATATTTTTGTGAACTAAGGAGATACCTTATTTTTCCCAACTAAAGAGACACATGGAGAGACTGAAGGAGAGAGATACAGAGACAGACATGTGGATAGAAACAGAGATGCAGTTATATATGGAGCGAGCATCTTAGAGAAAGAAAAAGAGCCAGAGATACAGATAAAAAGCTATAAGGTATGTGTTTATTTTATACACTGGGAGAGGAAGAGAGAAAAGAGCTCTTGTACATCTCTTCATCTCTTCTTGTACATCTCTTGTACAAAACTCATTAAGAGTTTTGCATCTGATTCAGCCCAGGCAGTCTCTAACACCCACATGATTCATAAACAACCCTGTAGAGTAACAGTGTTACAGTGCCCAAGTGCCCTCCAATGCCACTCACAAGCTGCCCCCTTTCACACTCACGTCTCTGCACTTTTGCTAGGACCACCAGGGAGAACAGCAACTCCAATCTCTGTACTGTGCTTTCCCCTGATGATGCTCGAGAAGGTAAGCTGATGGGAAACACAAAGGAAGAAGGGGACACCCATGAACTCCATCTACATCTATCTTCTTACTGTGGCATTTCCAAATCCAATGGATATCCCCATCTACTGCCTGTTTTTAAGCATTTCTGTCCTTTGGAAAGTCTTCCTTTGAGAAAACTAAAGACCTGAGGAAAAATCTAAAATTTCTTCCAAATTTTGGCCTGTTTACCACCCATATCTGCTAAGTGTCCTATCTTAAATTCACCACCTTTTAACATCCAGTGTAGTGGAAAGAACTGTGACTCCTACAGGTCCAGAAGCCTCAAGCCCCAGACCCTCTCAACAGAAGGAAGAAGAGAAAAAAATCACACCTAGATGGAGATGGCAAGTCGGCTTCAGGGATCTAGTGGAATCTGATGTTCAACAACGTACATCAAAATCTTCTTTCCAAATGACTTCCAAGATAGATCATTAAATGAAAATAAAAGGTGCAAAAGCTACATATAGCATATTGCATTCTGAGTAAGAGAGAAAGGAAATCAGAAACAGACATGCACACATAATATATTATGTATATATGTAGGCATATGTATTTTTTACAAAAGGAAAAACACTAAAGACAAAACCAGAAACTAATAAATAAGGTTGCTTATAGAAGTGGATGGGAACAAGATGGAAAGAACAGAGATGAGATTTCTCTGCATGCACCTTTTGAATCATGAATTTTTACACATTCAAAACACAAAATTAGGAGGGAGGGGCAAGATGGCGGAAGAGTAGGGTCCCCATATCACCCATCCCCAACAAATTACCTAGATAACCTTCAAATCATCCTGAAAATCTACGAATTCGGACTGACATTTAAAGAGAGAACAGCTGGAATGCTACAGTGAGAAGAGTTCAGCTTCTATCAAGGTAGGAAGACGGGGAAAAAGAAATAAAGAAACAAAAGGCCTCCAAGGAGGAGGGGCCCCCGCGAGGAGCCGGGCTAAGGCCGGGGGGCTAAGGCCGGGGCGAATGTCCCCAGGACAGGAGAGCTCCATCCCAGAGAAGCAGGAGCTTCACCAATCTTCCCGGGCGGAAAGACACCCGCAGGGAGTTAGAGCAGGACCCCAGGAGGGCGGGGGTGCCCTCGGGCTCCCTGGGATACTAACAGACACCTGCGCCCTGGGAGAGTGCGCCGAGCTCCCTAAGGGCTGCAGCGCGCACGGCGGGACCCGGAGCAGCTCAGAGGGGCTCGGGCGGCGGCTCCGCGGAGGGGGCTGCGGGGCCGGAGCACAAATCCATCAGCACAGGCCCCAAGCACAGGGCGCCGGGACACAGCCCAGGATCCGGCCTCCCCCGGGGCAGGCAGAGGCCAGGAGGGCCCAGGACAGCAAGGACACTCCTGCCCCGAGCTGAGCAGATCAGCGGCCCCGCCCGGAGCCTCCAGGCCCTGCAGACGGAGGAGAGCTCTGGAGTTACTGCGGGAGCTGAATCCGGGGCTCTAGAGTTGGCCCCGCCACTGGGGTTGTTCCTCCTGGGGCCTCACAGGGTAAACAACCCCCACTGAGCCCTGCACCAGGCAGGGGGCAGAGCAGCTCCCCCAAGTGCTAACACCTGAAAATCAGCACAACAGGCCCCTCCCCCAGAAGACCAGCTAGACGGACAAGTTCCAGGGGAAGTCAAGGGACTTAAAATATACAGAATCAGAAGGTACTCCCCGCGTGTTTTTGGGGGGTTTTTTTTTTGTTTGTTTTTTTGGGTTTTTTTTTATTTGCTTTTTGATTTCTGTTTGCTTCCCCCACCCTTTTCTTTTTGCTTTCTTTTTCTATTTTTCTTTTTTTTTTTCTTCCTTTTTTTCTTTTTTCTCTTTCTCTTTTTTCTTTCTCTCCTCTCTTTTTCTCCTTTTCCCAATACAACTTGTTTTTGGCCACTCTGCACTGAGCAAAATGACTAGAAGGAAAACCTCACTCAAAAGAAAGAATCAGAAACCGTCCTCTCTCCCACAGTTACAAAATTTGGATTACAATTCAATGTCAGAAAGTCAATTCAGAAGCACTATTATACAGCTACTGGTGGCTCTAGAAAAAAGCATAAAGGACTCAAGAGACTTCATGACTGCAGAATTTAGATCCAATCAGGCAGAAATTAAAAATCAATTGAATGAGATGCAATCCAAACTAGAAGTCCTAACGACGAGGGTTAACGAGGTGGAAGAACGAGTGAGCGACATAGAAGACAAGTTGATAGCAAAGAGGGAAACTGAGGAAAAAAGAGACAAACAATTAAAAGACCATGAAGATAGAATAAGGGAAATAAACGACAGCCTGAGGAAGAAAAACCTACGTTTAATTGGGGTTCCCGAGGGCACCGAAAGGGACAGAGGGCCACAATATGTATTTGAACAAATCATAGCTGAAAACTTTCCTAATCTGGGAAGGGAAACAGGCATTCAGATCCAGGAAATAGAGAGATCCCCCCCTAAAATCAATAAAAACCGCTCAACACTTCGACATTTAATAGTAAAACTTGCAAATTCCAAAGATAAAGAGAAGATCCTTAAAGCAGAAAGAGACAAGAAATCCCTGACTTTCATGGGGAGGAGTATTAGGGTAACAGCAGACCTCTCCACAGAGACCTGGCAGGCCAGAAAGGGCTGGCAGGATATATTCAGGGTCCTAAATGAGAAGAACATGCAACCAAGAATACTTTATCCAGCAAGGCTCTCATTCAGAACGGAAGGAGAGACAAAGAGCTTCCAAGACAGGCAGGAACTGAAAGAATATGTGACCTCCAAACCAGCTCTGCAAGAAATTTTAAGGGGGACTCTTAAAATTCCCCTTTAAGTCCAGTGGAACAATCCACAAAAACAAGGACTGAATAGATATCATGATGACACTAAACTCATATCTTTCAATAGTAACTCTGAACGTGAACAGGCTTAATGACCCCATCAAAAGGCGCAGGGTTTCAGACTGGATAAAAAAGCAGGACCCATCTATTTGCTGTCTACAAGAGGCTCGTTTTAGACAGAAGGACACCTACAGCCTGAAAATAAAAGGTTGGAGAACCATTTACCATTCAAATGGCCCTCAAAAGAAAGCAGGGGTAGCCATCCTTATATCAGATAAACTAAAATTTACCCCAAAGGCTGTAGTGAGAGATAAAGAGGGACACTATATCATACTTAAAGGATCTATCCAACAAGAGGACTTAACAAACCTCAATATGTATGCCCCGAATGTGGGAGCTGCCAAATATATCAAGCAATTAATAACCAAAGTTAAGGCATACTTAGATAATAATACAATTATACTTGGTGACTTCAGTCTAGCACTTTCTACTCTCAATAGGTCTTCTAAATACATCTCCAAAGAAACGAGAGCTTTAAATGATACACTGGACCAGATGGATTTCACAGATATCTACAGAACTTTACATCCAAACTCAACTGAATACACATTCTTCTCAAGTGCACATGGAACTTTCTCCAGAATAGACCACATACTGGGTCACAAATCGGGTCTGAACCGATACCAAAAGATTGGGATTGTCCCCTGCATATTCTCAGACCATAATGCCTTGAAATTAGAACTAAATCACAACAAGAAGTTTGGAAGGACTTCAAACACATGAAGGTTAAGGACCATCCTACTAAAAGATGAAAGGGTCAACCAGGAAATTAAGGAAGAATTAAAAAGATTCATGGAAACTAATGAGAATGAAGATACAACCGTTCAAAATCTTTGGGATGCAGCAAAAGCAGTCCTAAGGGGGAAATACATCGCAACACAAGCATCCATCCAAAAACTGGAAAGAACTCAAATACAAAAGCTAACCTTACACATAAAGGAGCTAGAGAAAAAACAGCAAATAGATCCTACACCCAGCAGAAGAAGAGAGGTAATAAAGATTCGAGCAGAACTCAACGAAATCGTGACCAGAAGAATTGTGGAACAGATCAACAAAACCAGGAGTTGGTTCTGTGAAAGAATTAATAAGATAGGTAAACCATTAGCCAGCCTTATTAAAAAGAAGAGAGAGAAGACTCAAATTAATAAAATCATGAATGAGAAAGGAGAGATCACTACCAACACCAAGGAAATACAAACGATTTTAAAAACATATTATGAACAGCTATACGCCAATAAATTAGGCAATCTAGGAGAAATGGACGCATTCCTGGAAAGCCACAAACTACCAAAAAAGGAACAGGAAGAAATAGAAAACCTTAACAGGCCAATAATCAGGGAGGAAATCAAAGCAGTCATCAAAAAACCTCCCAAGACACAAAAGTCCAGGGTCAGATGGCTTCCCAGGGGAATTCTATCAAACGTTTAAAGAAGAAACCATACCTATTCTACGAAAGCTGTTTGGAAAGATAGAAAGAGATGGAGTACTTCCAAATTCGTTCTATGAGGCCAGCATCACCTTAATTCCAAAACCAGACAAAGACCCCACCAAAAAGGAGAATTACAGACCAATATCCCTGATGAACATGGATGCAAAAATTCTCAACAAGATACTAGCCAATAGGATCCAACAGTACATTAAGAAAATTATTCACCATGACCAAGTAGGATTTATCCCCGGGACACAAGGCTGGTTCAACATTCGTAAAACAATCAATGTGATTCATCATATCAGCAAGAGAAAAATCAAGAACCATATGATTCTCTCATTAGATGCAGAGAAAGCATTTGACAAAATACAGCATCCATTCCTGATCAAAACTCTTCAGTGTAGGGATAGAGGGAACATTCCTCAACATCTTAAAAGCCATCTACCAAAAGCCCACAGCAAATATAATTCTCAATGGGGAAGCACTGGGAGCCTTTCCCCCAAGATCAGGAACAAGACAGGGATGTCCACTGTCACCACTGCTATTCAACATAGTACTGGAAGTCCTAGCCTCAGTAATCAGACAACAAAAAGACATTAAAGGCATTCGAATTGGCAAAGAAGAAGTCAAACTCTCCCTCTTCACCGATGACATGATACTCTACATAGAAAACCCAAAAGCCTCCACCCCAAGATTGCTAGAACTCATAAAACAATTTTGCAGTGTGGCAGGGTACAAAATCAATGCCCAGAAGTCAGTGGCATTTCTATACACTAACAATGAGACTGAAGAAAGAGAAATTAAGGAGTCAATCCCATTTACAATTGCACCCAAAAGCATAAGATACCTAGGAATAAACCTAACCAAAGAGGTAAAGGATGAATACCCTAAAAACTATAGAAGACTTCTGAAAAAAATTGAGGAAGACACAAAGAGATGGAAAAATATTCCATGCTCATGGATTGGCAGAATTAATATTGGGAAAATGTCAATGTTACCCAGGGCAATTTAGACGTTTAATGCAATTCCTATCAAAATACCATGGACTTTCTTCAGAGAGTTAGAACAAATTATTTTAAGATTTGTGTGGAATCAGAAAAGACCCCGAATAGCCAGGGGAATTTTAAAAAAGAAAACCATACCTGGGGGCATCACAATGCCAGATTTCAGGTTGTACTACAAAGATGTGGTCATCAAGACAGTGTGGTACTGGCACAAAAACAGACACATAGATCAGTGGAACAGAATAGAGAACCCAGAAGTGGACCCTGAACTTTATGGTCAACTAATATTCGATAAAGGAGGAAAGACTGTCCACTGGAAGGAAGACAGTCCCTTCAATAAATGGTGCTGGGAAAATTGGACATCCACATGCAGAAGAATGAAACTAGACCACTCTCTTTCACCATACACAAAGATAAACTCAAAATGGATGAAAGATCTAAATGTGAGACAAGATTCCATCAAAATCCTAGAGGAGAACACAGGCAACACCCTTTTTGAACTCAGCCACAGCAACTTCTTACAAGATACATCCACGAAGGCAAAAGAAACAAAAGCGAAAATGAACTATTGGGACTTCATCAAGATAAGAAGCTTTTGCACAGCAAAGGATACAGTCAACAAAACTCAAAGACAACCTACAGAATGGGAGAAGATATTTGTAAATGACGTATCAGATAAAGGGCTAGTTTCCAAGATCTATAAAGAACTTATTAAACTCAACACCAAAGAAACAAACAATCCAATCATGACATGGGCAAAAGACATAAACAGAAATCTCAAAGAGGAAGACATAGACACGGCCAACACGCACATGAGAAAATGCTCTGCATCACTTGCCATCAGGGAAATACAAATCAAAACCACAATGAGATACCACCTCACACCAGTGAGAATGGGGAAAATTAACAAGGCAGGAAAGCACAAATGTTGGAGAGGATGCGGAGAAAAGGGAACCCTCGTACACTGTTGGTGGGAATGTGAAATGATGCAGCCACTCTGGAAAACTGTGTGGAGGCTCCTCAAAGAGTTAAAAATAGACCTGCCCTATGACCCAGCAATTGCACTGTTGGGGATTTACCCCAAAGATACAGATGCAATGAAACACCAGGACACCTGCACCCCGATATTTATAGCAGCAATGTCCACAATAGCCAAACTATGGAAGGAGCCTCGGTGTCCATCGAAAGATAAATGGATAAAGAAAATGTGGTTTATGTATACAATGGAATATTACTGAGCCATTAGAAACAACAAATACCCACCATTTGCTTCAACGTGGATGGATCTGGAGGGTATTATGCTGAGTGAAATGAGTCAATCGGAGAAGGACAAACATTATATGGTCTCATTCATTTGGGGAATATAAATAATAGTGAAAGGAAATAGAAGGGAAGGGAGAAGAAATGGGTAGGAAATATCAGAAAGGGAGACAGAACATAAAGACTCCTAACTCTGGGAAATGAACTAGGGGTGGTGGAAGGGGAGGAGGGCGGGGGGTGGGGGTGAATGGGTGACGGGCACTGAGGGGGGCACTTGACGGGATGAGCACTGGGTGTTATTCTGTATGTTGGCAAATTGAACACCAATAAAAAATTTATTATTAAAAAATAAAATAAAATAAAAAAACACAAAAGTAAATCAAAACTAGAATAGAGAAAAACAAGTACCTAGTTATCCATCAAAGTGAAACAAAATTTCATGCAAAAAAATATTTCAAACCTCACTATATTCCCTTAATGGACATATTAAGACTCAGTTACCATGTAACCAAGGATACTTTACTACCTGGAAAACTCAATTTCATTATCTGTAAAACAAGAATAATAGTACCTATCCCAGAACTGTTGTGAAAACTGAAATAATTCACATAAAGTACTCAATGTAATTTCTAATACAGGGTAAGCACTCAATCAGTTAGAGCCAGTATTATTAACTGGTAGGGTTTATGGTTTAACTCTATACTTTGGTACAGTATAAAGAGGCTTAGGCATCTAAACATTAACATAAGAGAGGAACAATGAGGAATAGAAAAAGAGTTAAAGTATCTTTTATTTTGCTAAAGTGTAACTATTTCTTTTGTTTGTTTTGAATGATAACTATTTCTTTATTTTACTTTTTAAATATTTAATTTATTTATTCATGAGAGACACAAAGAGAGGCAGAGACACACAGGCAGAGGGAGAAGCAGGCTCTATGCAGGGATCCCGATGTGGGACTCAATCCTGGGATCCCAGGATCACGTCCTGAGCCAAAGGCAGACGCTCAACCGCTGAGCCACCCAGGCAACCCAAATGATAACTATTCCTGTAATTATGTCACATATTTTGTGGGGGGGGGGGGGGGGGGGGGGGGGGTACAAAAGGATATAATTTTAAAAGGTTGCAGCAAGGGGCACCTGGGTGGCTTAGTAGATTGAGCACCTGCCTTCACCTCAGGCCACGACCCCAGAATCCTGGGATGGAGTCCCACATTGGGCTCCCTGCTCTGACAGTGCCCTGCTTCTCCCTCTCCCTCTGCTGCCACTCCCCCTGCTTATGCATTCGCTCTGTCAAATAAATAAACAAAATCTAAAAAAAAAAAAAAAAAAAAAAGTTTGTGATAATATTAGCCTGATAATGGAACTTCAACCATGACTGTGACTGTATGTGAAGGTTGTTTAGCTACTAAAAAAAAATCCCACCTTTTATCTTTCAGTTATGTCCAAAAAAAGCTAGAAAGAAAAAAAATAAAATAATCAACTAAAAATAAAGCTCAGGGAGAAATAGGAATATGCAGAACTGGCTTTATTTTTTTTTTTTTTTTTATTTATGGTAGTCACAGAGAGAGAAAGAGAGAGAGAGGGAGAGAGAGAGGCAGAGACACAGGCAGAGGGAGAAGCAGGCTCCATGCACCAGGAGCCCGATGTGGGATTCGATCCTGGGTCTCCAGGATCACGCCCTGGGCCAAAGGCAGGCGCCAAACCGCTGCGCCACCCAGGGATCCCCCAGAACTGGCTTTAAAAAAAAAAATCTTGGGACGCCTGGGTGGCTCAGTGGTTGAACATCGGCCTTTTGGCTCAGGTCGTGATCCCTGGGTCCTGGGATCAAGTCCCACATCAGGCTTCTCCGTCTGCCTATGTCTCTGCCTCTGTGTGTCTCTCCTAAGTAAATAAATAAAATCTTTTTTTAAAAAATTTTAAAATTTAAAAATAAATAAGTAAGTAAGTAAGTCTATAAAACAAAGCTGAAAGTCAGGGACACTAACACTATTATCTAGAAATAGATTGGATGCTTCTTCCATAGTAGAACTAGGAACCTCTCATCAAATAATGGGTCAAATTACGGTGATAATACCTCAAGTTAGCTAATAAGTAATACGAAAAGACAGACATGGCTCACATGAATAAAACCTCCTCACCAGTGAAGAACTAACCATGCACATGGCAGAGAGTAAGGTGGGAAGAGAATTGCAGCAGAATTTATAGAACCACAAGTTCTAATGTCAGCTCCACTATGGAGATCAGCTAACTTCCTTTTATGGTAGTTGGTTTTCTAATCAGTGATAAAAAGGACCAAATATGTAATTAGTAAGTCCTATTGTATTCCAAAATGCTATGATTCTAAATCTCTGAAAAACAATGACATTTGAAACAATATATAAATGAACTTTTAGACCACCACAGAGAGTCCTTGTATGACAAACATCCTTTTTTTTTTTTAAACAGTCATATATACTAATTTAACCATATTTTAGATTGTATGATACTGGCCTAATTTTAACAGAGTGACTAGAGCAAAAAAGGAATTAAACTGCTTCCACAAATGAATGACCAGAATAGTAAGAAAAGTAAACCACAGCCTACATTTTCTTATATACGCTCAAGTCTGAGGCTTAATGTGTTATCAAGTTACAGTATATATAAATAATTAGAATCTCTACACCCCCATGTTTGCTGTAGCATTATTTACAACAGGCAAGATATGGAAACCTAAATGTCTGTCAATGGACAAATGAATAAAGATGTGGTATATATACACAAACAGGAACATTCAGCTATTAAAAAAAAAGAACAAAATCTTGCCATAGGTGTCATGAATGCACCTTGAGGGCATTATGCTAAATGACACAAGTCAGAAAAAGACAAATACCCTATAATCTCATTTATATGTAGAATCTAAAAGAAAAACAAGCTCACAAACAGATAACAACAGATAGATAACAAATAATAGATAACAGATAACAAACTGATGGCTGCCTGAGGTGAGGGACAGGGGTGGGCGGTAACCCAAAGGTACAAACTTCCATTAATTAAATAAGTAAGTCATGAGAATACAATGTGCAGCATGGCACCTATAGTTAATAATACTATATTGTGGGACTCCTGGGTGTCTCAGTCAGTTAAGCATCTGCCTTCAGCTCAGGTCATGATCCCAGGGTTTTTGGATGGAATCCAGCGTTGGTCTCCCCACTCAGCGGGGAGCTGGCTTCTGCTTCTCCCTCTCCTTCTGCCTCTCCTCCCCAAACGTGCTTTCTCTCACTCACTCAAATAAATAAAATCCTTAAAATAATAATATACTGTATATTTGAAAGTCACTGAGAGTAAATCTTAAAAGTTCTCATTATAAGAAAAGAATTCTGGAACTATGTGTGATGACCGACATTAAATTTAATGTGCTCATTTCACAATATATACAATTGAATCATTATGTTGCACACCTGAAACATGTTTTATGTCGATTATACCTCAATTTAAAAATGTTTTAAATAATAATTAGAATGCTGTGTTTATTTCTATGTTTTAAAAACAGCTCCAATTAGTTTTCAACTGCAATTAATTGCATCCCTTTATTAAGTGAGGCTGCAAGTAGTTCTATCATTCCATCAACACTGAATCCTTACATACTGAGTACTATTCTAGGCTCTAAAATACAACTATTAACTAAAGCAGAGTCCTTCCTTCACGTGGGGGACAGGGGAAGAGAGGGGAGAATTAAATACACAAAAATAGAGCAACATAGTAGACAATGACAAAGGAAGGGAAAGGGTGACTGACATCTGGAGCTTTAAAGAAAAAGAAGCAGTAACCATACAAAGGAAAGAAAGACTCCAACAGAAGGAAAGTAAATGTTAAAGTCCTGAGGCAGGGACACCTGGGTGGCTCAGTGGTTGAACATCTCTGCCTTCAGCTCAGGGCATGATCCCGGGGTCCTGGGATCGAGTTCCGCATCGGGCTCCTTGTGGGGAGCCTGCTTCTCCCTCTGCCTATGTCTCTGCTTCTATGTCTTTCATGAATAAATAAATTAAATATTTTTTAAAAATAAAAAATAAAGTCCTGAGGCAGAAACAACGTTTGCATGTTCAAAGGGGAACAAAAAAAAAAAAGGCAAGTATGGCTGAAACATAGTAAAAAAAGACAGAAGGGAAGGAGATAAGGCCAAACAGAAAGACAGGAATAATGATATCACCTCAGCTGTCTCTACTTCACCTTAAGCCTAAGGGCTGCAAACTTTTCCTGTAAAGAACCAAACAGAAGGGGGAGAAAAAAAAATATTTTTGGCTTTGTGAGCCATAGTCTCTTTTCCAACTATTCAACTCTGCTTTTCTAGTGTGAAAGCAGCCATAGACAAAATGTAAAGGAGTGTAACCATGCTCCAATGAAAGTTTATTTATGGATACTAAAATTTGAATTTCATGTAACGTTCACATGTCATAGAACATTATTCTTTTGACTTTTTTCAACCATTTAAAAATGTAAAAGGCATTCTTGGCTCATAGGCCATACAAAAACAGGAGGCAAGCTGGATTTAGGTCATAATTCGTCAGCCCTGTTTAAACGATAAAGCTCTCCATAGCATCTAACAAAACCAAACACATTTAGTCACAGAACAAATACTCTCAATAAGATTTTCAGCTTTACTTTTCAGACTGTGCCATTTTATTTTCAGAAAAGGCAGACATGACAATATCTCAACAGAACAGCAGGAACCTGATCACACTCACCCTACAAAAGCTAACCTAGAGTTTTCCATCTCTCTCTGTTAGGGACCATAGTGCCATGGGTTCCTGGCATATAGGAGGTCTTCACAAATGTTTGGTGAACAAATGACTAAAGAGATGCCAGGCAATCTCGACACCTGTCTAGACACTTCTGTTATGAAAAACTAAGAATAAAAGCTGCATATATAGATCACCCACTAATCTAGAAGAGGACTTTGTGAACCGGGAAAAAGCAAGTCCTAGAAGGGCACACAGCTTTGGACAGTGCTACTTTACACACTATCTCTGGGGAGATGGGAGATTTTTTTCCAAAGGGACTCCTCCATTACCCCAGGTAGATGCAATACTGTGAGTGTAAGTGGATATACTTATACTTATGTCCAAAAAAAAAAAAAAAAAAAGGCCCGTTCCTCTGGGCCCTGCACTAGGGCCAAGGTTTGGCTGGCCAAATGTGACTAGATTCCATACCCCTGATGATCAATCAGAGGTGCACAATCACAAGCAATGGTCCTCCGTATTTAAAAAAGGGTCTTTAAATATAAATTACTCTTAGCTTGTAAAATTTTTCATAGTCTTTCAAAATCTTAAAGACAGATGCCCAAAGAGACCAGAGATAAATAGTAGGCCCTTTCATGATAAAAAAAAGAGCCCTTCCATTAAGATCAGACTTCTTAATAAAAAGTGTACTCTGAAGAAAAAAAAAAAAGTGTACTCTGTATCACTTTAATAATCAGAATTCAAATGACTATGCTTTTAATCATTAAAAAACTCTGGCTAAAATGTGTCATCAACAACTATGACGACTATCTGAAATAGCTTTGATAAACATATGATGTTAGTCTTTTTTGACAAAGGCACATGATGAGTGGACAAATACAGCACTAAAAAATTTTTGGTTGTTTTTATCCAGAAAATCTAGCTTCAGTAAAATAACTTCATATTGACTATAAATGTTTTCTTCCCCTATGTAATACCACTATGAGTTAACAAAAGCAACTGTGACTATAACTGTATAAAATAAAAATGTAGTGCATGCTTATTCTGATTTGCTCAGCAGAAACCATTTTTGCTTTTCTAGGGAAAGCAGGAGAATCAAAGGACAAAAGCCAGAGAAATTCTGAGTCATGTACAAGACACCAAAAAGGAGAGGAAGCGCCTGGCTAGCTTAGTCAGTAGAGCATGCGACTCTTGATCTCAAGGTTGTAAGTTCACGCCCCACGTTGGGTACAGAGATTACTTTAAAAAAAAATGAGAGAGAGAGAGAGAGAGAGAGAGAGAGAGAGAGAGAGAGAGAGAGAAAAGAGAATACTAAACAGGGATGTTCTTTGTCCTAAAATTTAAAAAGGGCCAGACTTTGTTGCCATTCTATGGGTCTGCCGTCTCTGTTCCTCACAAATTAATCTAACCACCTTCCTTCTCCTTTCCTCTCATTTCCTTAAAGCATCTAATTGATATTCTTTGTTTTTATTCAAGTTCCCCCCACCTTTAGAGATTTGGGTTCTGCACACATTAAACTATGTAGTCTCATAGGGGCTCATTTCCACAGAACTTCTAGTAGCATCTCTGACATGCCACTCACTCCATCATCCTCAGATTTTGTGTGTGTTCACTTTATCTACCTATTTACTGTTCTCGTCCTGTGCCAATCCCTTAAGAAGCCTCTTAAGAGAGAAGTTCCAAAATGCTAGAATTTAAGTGCTTCATCATCTAAAACCTCATAGCATAATTTTTTTTAAGATTTTATTTATTCATAAGAGACATACGGGGGGGGGGGGGGGGCAGGCAGAGACACAGGCGGAGGGAGAAGCAAGCTCCATGCAGGGAGCCTGACACAGGACTCGATCCCAGGTCTCCAAGATCAGGCCCTGGGCTGAAGGTGGCACTAAACCACTGAGCCACCCAGGCTGCCCCCATAGCATACTTTCTATAGTCACAACACTTCTACATGTCTACCCTGTACAGTAATCCTTATATAGGTCTAATCTTCCACACTGGACCATAGGCTGTGTATGATTCATTTGCTGATTTTTCAAAGTACCTAGCACAGTGCCTTACAGAGTAGGTATCCAAAGTCTTGGTGGAAGAAATACATGAAATGCTTCTGTGGAAAGGCAAGGCATGGAACGCCTGGGTGGCTAGGTGGTTGAGTGTCCGCCTTTGACTTGGGTCGTGATCCCTGGATCCTGGGATTGAGTCCCACATCAGGCTCCCTACAGGGAGCCTGCTTCTCCCTCTTCTAGGTCTCTGCCTCTCTGTATCTCTCATGAATAAATAAAATCTGAAAGAAAAGAAAGAAAAAAGAAAAGAGAAAGAAGAGAAGAGAAGAGAAGAGAAGAGAAGAGAAGAGAAGAGAAGAGAAGAGAAAGAAAGAAAAGAAAAGAAAAGAAAAGAAAAGAAAAGAAAAGAAAAGAAAAGAAAAGAAAAGAAAAGAAAAGAAAAAAGAAAGAAAGGAAGGCAGGCAGGCAAGGCACAAAATTGGTAATTTTTGAGATCTACTATCCCAGGAAATTCACCTTTTTAAGAAGTTTTCAGCAAATACTTCTTGCCCTTGGCTTATTTTCCTATGCACTTCAGGGTCTATCTTATTCTATTACCTCTACTACAGTGATCAGCCACTAGGGCATATTTGCATGTTCTCTTCTTAGTACTTTCTGACTCACATGACCTATTATTAATTTTCCCCTTCCTGCAACAAGCAGAAATGTCATAATGATGTTACCCACTTATTAACATGCACAGCTGGGTGATTTTCCCTCCAGAGATTAGTCCTAGTGGAATACAGTAGATGGCAGTAGAGAATGATGTAACAAACAACAAAGAACAGGCTTTCTGCATGGAGCCTGCTTCTCCCTCTGCCTGTGTCTCTGCCTCTCTTTCTCTGTGTCTCTCATGAATACATAAATAAAATCTTTAAAAAAAAAAAAAATTTATGGTCAGAAGAGCACCTGGCGAAATCCAATTCTTCCACTTCAGGGAAGTTTCTATGCTTCCAAGCCTTTCTTTTATAAAACCTGAATTAAATACCAAACTTATAAAGTATCTAGAATACATTACTGAGCTCATAAGAAACATTCAATAAATAGAAATTATTACAGGATAGTAATATTACTAATGTAATAACCTATTATATTACACAGCATCTATATCATGCTACTTCAAATATAACAACATCAATTTACATCTGCATTTTTAAAAGGAAATTGGCAATTCATTGTGTTCATTATAGCTTGAACATTGTTTAAGATTTTATTTATTTATTCATGAGAGACAGAAACACAGGCAGAGGGAGAAGCGGGCTCCATGCAACCTGACATAGAGCCCGACGTGGGACTCAATCTTGGGACTCCAGGGTCACCCTCTGGGCCGAAGGCAGGCACTAAACCACTGAGCCACCCAAGCATCCCATTGAACATAGTTTTTATAAATAGATGACCACTCACATCAAAATGTATCTTCTTACCTCACTGCCCTGCATGGTCTTTGCTGGGTTAGCAGAAGGGATGGCAGCATTCAGCTCAGGCTCGGGCTTACAAAGAAGAGCAATGGTGTCACGGTGAGACTGATAACGTTCTTTCACTTGCGCATCTGCTTGCACAGCTTTATCCAAAACTGCTCTGAAGGTGGTTCCCTCTGCAGGGGGAAAAAATGTTACCAAAGCACAGTAGTGACTTTAACCAGTAACATTTATAGGCTACTTATAGCAATTTTAGTTCTGCTCTCCAACTTTACTTTTTCCCCCCTCTTCCATGGGTCCTCATTCACTATATAATAGAAATTGAGCTCCTGTCACTTTTTTGTTTCTGGTAAAATGCAGTTATACCTTAAAATACATTTGTGGTTATTGTCTACCAAATAAAAACTGACATTAGTCTAATCCTTTCCTATAACTCATTAACATAGAAATAAATCATTCACTATAAAAACTGTTATAGCTTACTTTAAAAAGTATTCCCCTCTCAAAGAATCACTGTTTCAACCGGACTTAAATACATTTTTAGGGAAAAAAAATCTCAATAGTATTAATTCCTTTTACAGAGAAATAAAAGAAGTCTCAAAGGCACTTAATCTTAACAAGCACAAATCTTAATAATTAAAGTATTAAAAAATAATAATTTGACTTCAAATTAACTGGTAAAACTCATCCTTTACCAACCACTACTAAGTGAAATAAAATTATAAACCCATATGCATGTAATATGACCTTAACATATAGGGGCACACAAGTGGCTCAGTCAGTTGAGTATCCATCTGATTCCTGGTTTCAGCTCAGGTTATGATCTCAGAGTTTGGGATGGAGCCCTGCACTCAATGGAGAGCCTGCTTGAGACTGTCTCTCTCCCTCTCCTGCTGGCTCTCTTCCAACTCGAGGACACAAGAGTGCAAGCTCTCTATGTCTCTCTCTCAAATTAGTAAAATAAAATCATTTTTTTAAAAATGATCTCACTTATCTTTTAAAAATATGCATAGAGCTTAATAGTTCCTGGAACCACTGTTAGCTAGTGGTCATATAAATGTTCTTAAAAAAAGAAAAAAAGTACAGGGCTTGGAAAAGGAAAGAAAGTTACAGGATCATTTTAATTTTATTTTTTAAAGAATTTTTTAGAATTTTGGGGGCACCTGGGTGGCTCAGCCAGTTGGGCATCCAACTCTAGATTTCAGATCAGGTCACGATCTCAGGGTCATGAGATCTAGCCCCACATCCAGCTCCACGATCATCAGGGAATCTGTTGAAGATTCTCTCCTCCTCCCTCCTATCCCCTAACCCCAGCCCCCACTCCCTGTGCACAAGCATGCATGCACATGCACTCTCTCTAAAATAAATCTTTTTCAAAAAAGAATTTTTTTTAGAATTCTTAAGAATATGAACTTCTTAGAATGAACATGGATTATCTGTTATTTATTTTTTTAATCTTACAAGGAACTAAGGAAAAACACCTGTGTTTTCACAATAGCAGTTAGAGCAAAAAAGGGTTTTACAACTGACTCTATTTTTTTTTTACTGACTCTAATTTAATCAGGCAAAAATGTGGATCTAAATTGGGAATTTACAGGGGTACCTAGCTGGCTGGGTCAGTGGAGCATGCAACTCTTGATTTCAGGATTGTGAGTTCAACCCCCACACTGGGTACAGAGATAACTTAAAAATAAAATTTTTTAAAAAATTGGGAATTTCTTCATGTGAAAGCCATTTATGCACATCACATTTTTACCTGCTCTTAAAGGCTTATAGAGTTCATTAGATGGTGTCCTTTGCCAGCGTTCCTTGAATTTTGCTCTTAAATCATTGTCAGTTGCTTCTTCTTCATCCAACAATCTTAATGACTGTTAAAAAAGAGGCAAAGCAACAATGAAATATCATTTCTGGTATAAAAAAATTTAAAACATTTTTAAATGGTCAGATTTAATATAGGTGAAAATTGATGAGATGGGAATGCCCCTACTTTACTGGCTGGAATATAAAATGGTACAATTTTTGTTGCACAAATCCAAGTTAAATGTATTTAACAAGGTCTTATAAAATATAAAACTGTTAGCTATTACCTTGCTCAGAAAATTAAGAAGAAAAACTAAAAGATTATATGTATATCCATATACCAAGACTACTTTAAACAAAGATTCTTTTTAAGATTAAAAGAAACAGGAAGCCTTTAGACCTTAGATATATACAAAACAAGGAGAAAGATACTAATCTAACTATATGAAAATAAAAGATTTAGACTCTAACATATAAAAAGTGACTTCAAAAAATAAATAAATAATAAATAAATTAAAAGTGACTTCTAGGGCAGCCCAGGTGGCTCAGTGGTTTAGCCCAGGGTGTGATCCTGGAGACCCGGGATTGAGTCCCATGTCAGGCTCCCTGCATGGAGCCTGCTTCTCCCTCTTCCTGTGTCTCTGCCCCTCTCTCTCTCTCATTCTCTGTGTCTCTCATGAATAAATAAATAAAATATTTTTTTAAAAATGACTTTTGAATGTATATCTGAGAAGACAGAATAGTAGGGGGCAAGAAATACAAGAAAGTGCTAATAATCTACCAGAAAAAACAAGTGCTAGAGTACTGGTACCTGTTAATCCCTGGCATTTTAGAGCAGCGGTCTGCAAACTTTTCTGTCAAACACTAAATATTTTAAGCTTTGTGGGCCTTTGTGGACCATCTCTGTCATAGTTTTTTAAAAACCCTCTAAAAAAAGATAAAAATCATCCTTAACTAGTGAATCATACAGAAAATAGGCCATAAGCCAAAACTGGTCCACTTGTCCACAGTTCACCAAATATACAATTCACTACTGGCTTAGAGTGTAGATGTAATGGAACAGTAGGAGACAAGAAACACAGGTGGGGCTGCTATGAGTGGAGGTCACATCAAAGACACAACCCTCTCTCAGACTGGGACACTTCAAAGGGGTGACACTCAGTGGATGAATCTTTAAAAAGGATATTTACTTGTCTTGGCTCTAAATAAAAAAGAAGTATCACCTAAGATTCCTAAGGGACACTTGAGTGGCTCAGCTGGGATCCCGGATCAAGTCCTGCATCCGGGCTCCCTGTGAGGAGCCTGCTTCTCCCTCTGCCTATGTCTCTATCTCTCTCTGTGTGGCCCTCATGAATAAATAAATAAATAAATCTTAAAAAAAAAAAAGATTCCTAATCAAAAGCTTAAACTTAGGACTGGAAATCACACTACCTGTGTGACACAAAGCCCTAAGATGGACTTCTAATAAAAAGATAAACCACAACAAATAAATAAATAAAAATAAATAAAAATTCTCTCTAGAATTCACTTTAAAACCCAGACCCCAAAGAATTCCCACATAAGTTCAGGAAATGTGAATTCACAATTTAAAAAAAGAAAATCATTAAACATTAAATGCACTATAATATTTTGGATTGGATCTTGAAATAGAAGGGCGCTGATGAACTATGTGGTAAAATCTGAGTAATAATATTGTACCAATGTTCATTTCTTAGTTTCAACAAATGTACCATGGTTACATAAGATTTTAGCTTGGTGAAGGAGTTCTCTGTACCAAACCTGCAACTTTTCTATAAGTCTAAAATTATTCTAAATTAAAAGTTTTAAACTTAAAAACAAAGACCAAACCACCAAACACAAGAGGAAACAAACAATTATGAGCAAGAGTTGGCAAAAGGAACTGACCATCACAGAACCAAACTATGAGGATCAGAGATACTGGAATTATAAGATAAAGAATATAAAATATATTTAATATCCTTTTAGAATAAGAGATAAATTAAAAGTATGACATAGGAGAAAGAAAACAGGAAGAAATGAAAAAGGACTACGTTAGAATTTCTAGAAATAAAAAGTAACAATAAATTAGGAAGCTAATGACAAGTTAAAAGCTGCTAAGGTATAACTGAAAAGAACCACTGAACTAGGAAGATAGATCAAAAGAAATTACACACAATAAAGCACAGAGGAAGAAAATAAGAAGGATTAAGAGACATGGAAAATAAAGTTAAGTGGTATCTAGGTGGCTCAGTCAGTTAAGCATCAACTCTTGATTTTGGCTCAGATCATGACCTCAGTCATGGGATCAAGCTCCACATCAGGCTCTATGCTCAGTGAGGAGTCTGTTTCTCCCTCTGCCCCTCCCCCTGCTTGTGATCTCATTCTTTCTCTCTTAAATAAATAAATAAATAAATAAAATCTTAAAAAGAAAAAAGAAAGTTAAGAAGATTCAACTTAAATATAATCAACCCAGAAAGAGATAATAACGAAATAGGGAAAAAGAAATATTCCAGGAAATGTAAACTAAGAATTTTCCAGGATGGATGAAAGATAAAGTTCCTCAGATTCACTGGATCCAATAAAATATCAACATCAAGCAATTTAAATGAAAGAAAATCCTTAGCCAGACACAACATAATAAACTTTAAAGAAGAAAAGCACAAGTATACAACGAGTTTATAAAGGAAGGAAGGAAGGAAGGAAGGAAGGAAGGAAGGAAGGAAGGAAGGAAGGAAGGAAGGAAGGAAGGAAGGAAGGAAGGGAGGAAGGAAGGAAGGAAGGAAAGTAACTAACTAACTACTCAATAAAACCACGAAAAGGTGGGGGGAAGGGGGCAGGGAAGAACAAAGAAAGAGAAGGAAATATACAGAATGAAAAAGAGACAAATAGAAACTACAAAATGTAGTAGAAAATGATTCTAAATATATGAATAATAAGTAAATATAAATGAATTTAACCCTCCACAGACAACAGATAAAGGCTGCCAAACAAAATTAAGACAAAAACTCTTGCTACATGCTATTTACAAAAGACACAGCCATAAGGATACACAAGTTAAAAGTCAAAAATATTACAAAACTATAGACCAGATACATAAATACAGATGGAAAATGCTAAAAAAAAAATTTTAAAAATACTACCAAACCAAATCCAGGAGCAAATTAAAAGGATTATATGCCGCTACACCTGGGTGGCTCAGTCAGTTAAGTGTCCCACTCTAGATTTCAGCTTAGGTCATGATCTCAGGGTCATGAGATAGAGTCCCCAGTCAGGCTCTGCACTGGACATGGAGCCTGCTTAAGATTTTCTCTCCTTTACCCTCTGCCCCTTCTCCCACCTGCTCAAGTGTACACACCCTCTCTCAGAACAAAAGCAAAGGATTATATACCATGACCAAGTAGGATATCCTAAGGATGCAAAGATGGTTCACATTGAAAATCAATTAATATAATACTCTGTATTAGTAGGATGAAGGAAAAAAAACATAAGATCATCTCAAGATGCAGAAAAAAATATTTGACAAAATCCAATGCCCTTTTATGATTAAAAAAGCAAAAACACTCAACAAATAGGAGTAGAATTTCCTCAACCTCATAAAGTACATCCATGAAAAACCCAGAGCTAAAACCACATAAGGAAACTTGAGAAGCTTTCACCCTGAGATCAGGGATAAGACAAGAGCATCTGTCTTGTCATCACTTCTATTCAACACTACACTGGTTACAGCAATTAAGAAAAAGAAACAAAAGGCACTCAAAAAAGGAAGAACTATCTCTACTTGTAGTTTACAGGACCTTATATAAAGAAAATGCTAAGGAATCCACAAAATAGCCATTAGAGATAATAAACAAATTTAGTAAAGGTACAGAATACAAAATCAACATACAAAATCTATACTCTATATCTATACTCTAGCAACAAACAATGCAAAAAGAAAATTAAGACAATTCCATTTACAATAGCATCAAAAAGAATAAAATACTTAAGAATAAATTTAACCAAGGAGGTGTATGACTTGTATACTAAAAGCTACAAAAACACTGTTGAAGACCTAAATAAATAGAAAGACATCCCATCCATATTCTTGATTTGGAAGATTTAATACTGTAAGAATTGGCAATACTCCCCAAGTTGGTCTAAACATTCAGTACAATACCTATATCAAACTATTAATTTTAGGATTTTCTATATATAAAGATTAAACCAGAACCATGAGATACCACTTTATACCCAGAAGGATGGCTACAATTTAAAAAAACAGAACCTATGGGTTGGCAAGGATGTAAAACTGTGAACTTCACACACTGCTGGTAAGAATGTCAAATGGTGCTGCTGCTCTGGAAAATAGTTTGGTGGTTCCTCAGAAAGTTGAACATCGAATTCCTGTATGACCCAACAACTCTACTCTTCTATATATATTCAAGAGAATTTAAAACAGGTGCTTAAGAAAACTTGTTCACAAAAAGCATTATTAATAAACAAAAAAGCAAAACATCCCAGTATCTATTACTGATAACAATTCCTTATAAACAAAATGTGATACATCTATACAATGAAGTGTTAGCCATAAGAAGAAATGAAGTGCTGGTGCTACAACATGGATGAACCTGGAAACATTATGCTAAGTGACAGAAGGCAAGAGTGTACACACTGTTTACAATTTCATTTACATGAAATGTCCAAAATAAGCAGACCCACACAAACAGAATCAGAGTAGAGACTGCCAAGAGCAGGGGCAAAGGAGAATGAGGAGTGACTGCTAAAGAGGGTGGGGTTTCCTAGTGGGTGATGGAAACACTCTGAAATTAGACAGTGTTGGTACTTGCAGAGTATCACAAATGTACTAACAGCTTCTGTCATGTACAGTGTAAAGAGGTTAAAATGAATTTTATGTTATGCAAATTTTACCTCAAAAACAGACAGACACACAGTTGTGAAATAAATACAGGAGATTTTTAAGAAGAATTAGTTAGGTATGTTGAAAGAATTAGTTAGGTATGTTGAAAACAAAAAGGTACTGGGTGACTGGGTAACGGGCACTCAGCGGGGCACTTGACGGGATGAGCACTGGCTATCTGTTGGCAAATCGAACTCCAATAAAAACATATACAAAACAAAACAAAAGGTATCAATAAAATGAAAAACAAAACAACTCAATAGGATGGCTGAAAAACACAGCTAACTAACCAATTACTGAAACGAGAGCACAAAGTAAAGAAGTAAAAGAAATGTTGAAAGTTATGTAAACTGATCATCATCAAAAGAACCACCACCCATCTAACTGAAATTCATTAGAAGAAAGCAGAGAAAAAGAAATAACTGAAAAAAACAGAATCCATACACATGAATCAAAAATTAAAAGGGCTCAACAGGTCCCTAGCAAAGATAAATGGTATTATTTTAAAAATAAACTGGTGGATACTTCAAAATTTCTGAAAATCAAGACTAAATTTCTAAAAGCTACCAGAAAGATGAACACTCAAAAAGAAGACTAACTTCACGTTACTTCTCAACTCACAACTTACTTAAAATGAGACTCTCCAATACAGCTGACAGAGTAACAGTGACTACTTCACAAGGCTGTTAGAAATATCCAACAAGGGATCCCTGGGTGGCGCAGCGGTTTGGCGCCTGCCTTTGGCCCAAGGCGCGATCCTGGAGACCCGGGATCGAATCCCACGTCGGGCTCCCGGTGCATGGAGCCTGCTTCTCCCTCTGCCTGTGTCTCTGCCTCTCTCTCTCTCTCTCTCTCTCTCTCTGTGACTATCATGAATAAATAAAAAAAATTTAAAAAAAAAAAAAAAAAAAGAAATATCCAACAAGATAATTAGGATAGTCTAGGTGTCTCAGTTGCATAAGCATTTGACTTCAGCTCAGGTCATGATCTTGGGGTCCTAGGATCAAGCTCCACATCGGGCTCTTCGCTCAGCAAGGAATCTGCTTATCCTTCTCCCTTTGCCGCTCCTCCCTGCTCATTCTCATCCTCCCTCTTTTTCTCTCTCACAAATAAAATCTTTTTTAAAAAAATTAAATAAAAGTACCTCATTTTTAAGATAGGCAAAACAGATAAATGCCATACACACTAATGCCAGTTTTTAATTATAAGCTTTTTAAACATTAAAATTTCTAGTGAAGATGCTCCTCACAATTGACATACAGTAATGTTCTTTTTCTGTAAAGCTGGTTTCAAAAATCAAATATGCATCTTCTAATCAATGACATCTTAAAATTAATAATATTTAAATAACTACTAACTAGCAGGCACATGCATGATCCCACTTCACGGCTATCTTATGTGGTAAATACTACTATTTCTTGGATAAGAAACTGAGACATGCAGATGTTAAGTAATCTGCCCAGGGTCACAGCTAAGAGTAAAAGCTGAGAATCAAGTCCAAATATAACTCCAATATTAAATAATGGTTTATTACTATAGCTTACTGAATGCCCCAGTCTACTATTTGATTTGATATACCTGCATCTTCCAGTGTTTGTCTTCTCCCTATCAGACAATGACTACTTGTTGCTTTCACGTACGTGTGATCTTAAACAACACTCTCCACTTTCTTCTCCCTCTGCCTCTCTACTATTCTAACATCCTTTCAAGTGCAACACCAGATAACAAGCTTGTGTGACCCAAAAATCAACAGATTTTAAAGGACTATAAGGCATTCTCATGAATAAAGCTAAGACCTCTAAGAGCAGTGTCTGTCAAACATTAATGGTGCATACAAATCACCCTGAGCTCTTGTTAAATGCAGATCCTGACTCAGAAGGTCTGAGATGGGGGTCTGAAATTCTGCATATCAAACAAGCTCAGTACAGCAAGGCTTTGGTACTGGAACTATATAACATCAATTCTGCTTGCTTTCAATTTTCTGATTATTGACTACATAATCAGAAGAGGCTGTAACACTGACAGTATAATGTGGAACCCTTCATGAATCAGATTCCCCAGGCCAATACTGCAGTAAGTTTTCATTTAAGTTTCCTGACCTTTTTCAATAGCTAATATGCCACCACCACCATGACCAAATCAGTTAGTATAATCACAAAACCCTCATCATCACAGTAACAATAGCTGTCACTTATTAAGCAATACCATGTGTTCCATAGGCTACAGGTTTCACTGTTTTAGTTTAGGTAATCCTTTTTAAAAACCCTAGAAGGAGGACGCCTGAGTGGCTCAGTGGTTGAGCATCTGCCTTTGGCTCAGGGCATTGTTCCTAGAGTCCCAGGATCAGTCCCACATCCGGCTCCCCGCGAGGAGCCAGCTTCTCCCTCTGCCTGTGTCTCTACTCTCTCTGTGTCTCTCAGGAACAAATAAAGTCTTTAAAAAAAAAAAAACCCTAAGAGGTAAATATTCTCATCCCCAAGGTTCACACTGTCTTAAGTACAGATGAACCTTGAAAACACAGATGTGAAATTTGTAGGTCCACTTATTAGTGATTTTTTTACAGTACAATAGTATAAATGTATGATTTTTTATAATTTTATTTTCTTTGATTTGAATAACATTTCCTTTTCCTAGCTTACTTTAAGAATGTAATATATAATATATATAGTATACAAAATATGTGTTAATCAACTGTTCATGTTACCAGTAAGGCTTCCAGTCAACAGCAGGCTCTAAGTAGTTATGTTTGGGGGAATCAAAAGTTATACTCAGGGACGGATGGGTGGTTCAGTGGTTGAGTGTCTGCCTTTGGCTCAGGGCATGATCCTGGAATCCCGGGATCGAGTCCCACATCGGGCTCCCTGCATGGAGCCTGCTTCTCCCTCTGCCTGTCTCTGCCTCTCTCTGTGTGTCTCTCATGAATAAATAAATAAAATCTTTAAAAAACAAAACAAAAGTTATACTCAGATTTCCAACTGCATGGGGATGTTGGCACCCCATGTTGTTCAAGGGTCAACTATACTTAAGTACTCTATCCTGTCCCAAAGTACTTGGAAATGATGTAAATACAATATCCTCAGAAAGTTAACTGAAAAATTAAAACATCATGGATTAAAGCACTGTTAACAGAAGTCACCTAAAAGATATGATTCCTAAACTGATAACACCCAATATAACCATTTTGAATGCATTAATCATTAAGGAAAGAAATGAGTCAATGAGGAGAAAGAGCTCAAGGCACAGTAAAAGAATAACATTGTCAAACTATGGACTTTAGCCAAAAAACTTTAGTGTTCCATTCCTATTGATAAAATCCCCTCTCTACTGGAAGACAGATGCAGTGAGCTTATAAAACATTTGATGGCCTAACTTCCTTAGTCCAAGTCCACATTTACCAAGAAATCTAATCTTTCACAGAAATCATTAGTTATGAAGGCTCTGAACAGTTTGTGTAATAGTAATTTCTCACAGTTTATCAATATTACATCATGGTCACATGATTGTTATGTATGATTGTTGTATGATTGTTATGTCCATTTATATACCCATAAGACATGTATGAACTCATTCTCAATCAGAATGCCTCTAAAAGCTGAAAGGCAGTTCCAGGCCATAGTAAATTCATCAAGATGGTGAGTATTACCCTATGAAATCCAACAGAAGAAAGCATCCAGTCCTAATCCCTGCTGGACACCAAGGGGTAAAACAGTTTTTACTTGAAAAAACAAATCTCTTAAAACATACCTCATCTAATATTTCTCTATTTCTTTGTAGTAGTTCAGGTAGCTCTTTGATCAACTGATCAACAGTCTGGATGCCTCCTTGTTCAATCACAGATGTAGACTTAGTCAATATAGACTGAGGTACAGTATCTCCAGATACATCTTCAATTGCTGCTGGAAGATTAAGGGAAGCTAACACCCTGAAAAGATGAGATACTGTGTCATCTATAAGTCTAAATCATCTTTAAAACATTCATCTCCTATGTATCGTAATTAATAGCAAGAATTAGCACCCCAAAAAGTGGATTACCCTCATCAATGGAAAAATAAAACAAAGATAAAGGAAAAAGTAGAATATCAGTGTCTGACAAAATTAAAACAAAACTGTTAAGAAATAAGTGCACAATTCAGAATTTAAAAACAAAAGTAGGGGCGCCTGAGTGGCTCAGTCGGTTGAGCATCTGCCTTTGGCTCAGGTCATGATCCCGGGGTTCTGGGACCAAGCCCCACACTGGGCTCCATGTTCTACGGGGAGCCTGCCTCTCTCTCTGCCTCCCTCTCTGTCTCTAATGAATAAATAAAATCTTTTAAAAATAAAAAATAAGAGCAAAAAGTAAGAAATAAAAATTAAAAAATACTAGCTACCTTGGACTCACAGCTCAAACTTAACTTCTTCCAGTCTAAGTAATTAAAAGTCAAAAATTCTATCTTAAAAAAACACAACCTTTTAGAGGCTGGCTCTAAAAGGTTGGTTGCTCGGGTGGCTTAGTTGGTTAAACATCTGACTTCAGCTCAGGTCATGATCTACAGTTCTGGGATTGAGACCTGCATCGCACTCCCCACTCAGCAGACAGTCTGCTTGTCCCTCTGTCCTTATTCCCCCCTACCCACTGCTCATGTGTGCATTCTAATAAATAAATAAAATCTTAAAAAAAAAATTTAGGGGCTCCTGGGGGGCTCAGTTGGTTAGGTGTCTGCCTTTGGCTCAGGTCATAATCCCAGAGTTCCGTGACCAGGCCAGGCATCAGGCTCCCTGCTCAGCAGTGAGTTTGCTTCTCCCTCTGCCTCTCACCCTGCTTCTGCTCTCTTTCTCTCTCTCAGATAAGTAAATTTTTTTAAGAAATTTTTAAAAATACAATCTTTTATCATACATCTGATTGTCCCATTGCCACTGACAAGTCAGAAACAACATACAAAATAGTTGTAATATCATGTCATCTAAGCAGAATGTCAAAACTACACAGTCGAATCTAGGTATTAATCACAGAATCTTCATCAGATGTTCTCAGTTTTACAACACAGTAATAAATATTCTGTCATTACATTTACACAATGGAGGGGATATTAGAGTAAACTTAAGTTTTCTTTCTAGAAAAAGAAAAATGAGGTCAAAATCTATGCATTCATCAGAATTAAAAACATGAAAAAGGAAAATAAACTAGGGAAAAAATTCTCAATGGCATATATGTGACAAAGGACTTGCTCTAAAATATGTAATGAACACAAAAAACTCAATTTAAAAGAATGAGCAAAAAATTTCAATGGACACCACACAATGGACATATGAATGACTAATAAAGCACATGAAGAGTTGCTCAACGTCATTAGTAATCACCGAAATGCAAATTAAACCCCAATGTGATACTGATACACACACTAAAATGGCTAAAACTGAAAGGACTGACAATGCTACCAAGTGTTAAGGTTTCCTAAAAAGTGCAGGTGGGAACATGAACTGGAACCACCACTTTGGAAAACAATCTGACTATTCTGCATGAAGTTAAGCATACACCAACCACACAACTCTGCAATTCTAAGTATCTACCCAAAGGAAATAAAACACATCCACACAAAAATTTGTACATCAATGGTCACAGCAACTGATATGTCTACCAACAATGAATGAATTAACAAACTGCTATTTAATCATAAAACGAAATACTGCTCAGTAATAGAAAGTATCAAATTGATCCAACATAGATGAATCTCAAAAATATTATGCTAATTCAAAGAAGCCCGTCACATTTTGAGTATATGCTGTATGTGCTATATACACCATAAGTGTTGCATACTACATATACTATAGCAGTACTACAATGTACTATATACTGGAATATACATATAATGTAATACATATACTATAATAATTATATTCATATTAAACTGTATAAAAAGTAAAACTAAACCTAGAACAAGAGGGAGCAAACAGCAGTAGCTAAGGGCCAGGGGAAGAAGGACTACGGTGAAAGAGGTATGAAGGATTTCTTAGGGTGATGGAAATGTTCTCTATCTTGATCATAGTGGTGGTGGTTACAGGAGTATGAACACTTATCAGAAAGAACTGAACTACACACTTAAAATGCGTGTATATTCAGTTGTATTTTATTGAAAATTCTACTTAAGATATTTTAAAAACCAATGAATTACTTTTTAGCCTTAATCCACAAGAAACAAAAACTGATTCAGAATACTGAATGTACCATGTATCTTAACTTAGAAGTTCATTTCTACTTCTCATCTCTCTCAAATAAATACCCCCTAAAATGCAAATTAGTGGTCAAAACTTCTCAGTTCATTTCATTAATCAAATTTATTCCAAATACATTTGCTAGGGCTCACTAAATATAATATCCACAAGAAGTGTGTATGTGTATTTGCTATTTCATATTCCTTGATGTACAGCTCCGAACTCAAAAAAATAAAATGTTCATAAACTAGTTACAGAACAATCAAACAGAAAACATTAAAACTTTAGAGACATATTTATGGAAGTTAAGCTCTACGTACCCATTTGCCAAAGTGGTGGCTTCTCTCATCTGAGCAATTGATCTATTAACCAAGTCAGCTTTCCTCTGATTATAGGCAGCCAATGACTGCTGTACTGACACAGGAACCATATTTTCAAACAAATCTAAAATAAGGAATGAAAATTCCAACAAAATTTCAAGACAAAACTCCATCTGTAAAGTGAATACTCATATTCCTTTTCCAATATTCACATATAAAGCCTATAAATATATAAAAATCAAAACCATTATTAAAGGTACAATGAAGAGAATTTTTAGATGACTATATTCAAGGACAATGACAATGAAAGCTTTCTTTTTCTCTGAACTTAATTTTCTTAACTTTTTAAGATGTGTTTGTCATTGACGTTTAAAGACCTTTGGTAAAGAAGACTTACACATAAGAAAATAAACTGTTCATCTGTTGATTAAACTGATTAAGTAGCCCACAGTGCCATGGATTAATTTCCATGTCCTTCCACCACTTCCTAGCTCTGCAACATTGGATAAATTACTTAAGCATTCTGTACATCAATAACCTCATCAGTCAAATGCAGATAATAATAGTACCTATCTCATGGGACTATTGTAAGAATATGAATTCTGAGCTAGTATCTGTACTTAGAAGAGTCCCTGGCACATGGTAAACACATCTTGTTTGCTAAATAGAAATAAGTAAAATAATCACCCTTTCCCAATAACTTAAGAGTATTATTCTTAGGATCTCAATTAGAGACTATACATTGAATATATCTACAATATCCAAGGATATTATAACATTTATCTCATACAACCATGACTCCATAAGTTTATGTTTAAAATCATATTTATGAATGTTTACTTTTAATGGCAGAATCTTAACAAATGTTAACAAAATGACAAAAGCTTAAAGTCCAACATTACTCAGTTTCAAATTCTGACTCTGTTGTATACATATACATTATTACCATTTACTCTCCATCTTGAAATTTCACTATAGATACAACACTTACTTCATTTTTATTCTCATAATCATTTCAAACAACATGAATACAAATCATACTCAAGTATGCAATAGAAGTTATATGATTTTAGCTACAAAAAAAAAGATTAAACTGAGGAAAGATAAGTAAGATTAAAGCATATCTGAATACTTGACATACCAGTGAATTTCTGGCTGATAGGTACACTGACTGGGGTAGATTTCACAAGTGTGGCTTTGCCAATAGGATCTAGATCTTTAAGGTCTGGAACTCGATCATGATAAATGAAGTCATTATCCTTCTTTGCTGCAGTAAGAGCACGGCTGATTTTGTCAGAAAAATCTTTCACATTGACATATTCATCATAGCGAGATGCCACTGTTTTAATCAATTCTGCCGCATGCTAAAGAGAAAATATTAAAAAAAAAAAAAAGTTTTTTTTTTCTCAACCAAGGATCTAATAAGCATTGGTTTTTCAAAACAATCTCTAAGGACTTACATTTCCAGCAATGTCGTCACCAGAATAACCTAAAAATTATCCCATCACAAAATATAACAAGAATAAAAAATAAACATAGCAGGCATTCCTCTAAATACATGAGTGGATTCCAAGAAAGTAAAAGAAATCCCTGAGCCAATAAGTATAAATTGACACTGAGGGAGGCTGGCTGTCAAATACTTCTGTAATCCAAAGGACTAGTAATTAAAACACATTAAAAGAAGGGTGGCTAGGTGGCTCATTAAGTTAAACGTGTGAACCTTATTTTTAGCTCAGATGGTTATCTCAGGGTCATAGGACTGAGCCCAATTGTCAGGCTCTGTGCTCAACAGGGAATCTGCTTTCCCTCTCCCTCTGCCCCTTTCCCTGCTTGTGTGTGTGTGCTCTTTATCAAATAAATCTTTTAAAAACCCACGTGCATACACAATCACACACTCTAAAAGCTATCACGGAAACCTGAGACAGGAGTCTCGAAACACAGAGACATACCTATCTACTGACAAACATTCCCTTCACCACCTCACATGGAGGCAGGAACCTCAAATAGCTACTCCAACAGTGAAAGGATGGATCAGAACAAAATTATTCAGCCAACGGAGGAAGGCAACAAAGAAGCAGTTTTTTTTTCAAAAATAAAATAGTATCATCAAAAACAACTGTAGAATAAAAAAATGAAATCAGACACAAAATTTAGAAAAAGAAAAAATGGTCATTTACAGGGGATGTATTTATATACCAAGAAAACCTTAAAAAAGTCAACTAAACTATTCTAAATAATTAGAGTGCCAGCTTAGATGCAAAATCAACAGAGCAAGGATGCCTGGGTGACTCAGTGGTTGAGTGTCTGCCTTCTGCTCAGGGCATGGTCCCAGGGTCTGGGATCAGGGATGGGGTCCTGCATGGGGCTCCCCACAGAGAGTCTGCTTCTCCCTCTGCCTGGGTCTCTGCCTGTCTCTCTGTCTCTCATGAATAAATAAATAAATAAATCTCTCATAAATAAATTTTTTTAAAAAAAGAACACTACTAGAGGACCATTTCTCAAATCGGAAGCCTCTTGCGGTTCTTTTACTAAAATCAATCTCATTCAAATACAAGTAACCAAAAAGGCAGCCCATCTGCCCCAACACAAAGAAACCAAGAGAAAAAGGATGAAAATGAGCATATAACTTTCCAAAAGGTATTGAAAATTCACCAAAGAGATGTTGTCACAAAGCAGATGAAAACAGCATACTGAAAATACTAAAATACACTAAAAATCCTAAGGATATAATCATAGTATTGAAAGAACACACAACATGAACAGAGGACCAGATGGCCCAGACAGCAGTGGGTGAATAGCAAGAGAATGTGGAACAGGAACTGACAGAACTCAGGCAAGAAAATGAAGAAAAATTCAAAATCACTTTTAAAAAGATTGAAATATTTACACAAGTAACAAAAAAGGATAACAGACATCTTTTAAGAAACATGTAAAACAAGAAATTGAGGAAAATTCAATATGGCAGTCGGGGAGAGGGAGGCCATTATAAGTCAAAGATTTATTGAACACCAATAAAAAATAAATTAAAAATAAAAAAATAAAAAAAAAAATAAGTCAAAGATTTATAAGACACATTGACCAAATAATGCAATGTGATGACCTGCATGGATCCTGATTTCCACAGACCAACTATGAAAAAACTAGAATAGAAAAAAATCAGGGAAAAACTAAATTAGATTTGGATATTACATTACTAGTATTAATTGTTAATCAGTATCAATTTTGTTGGGTGAGATGACATTGTAGTTTTAGGGTTTTTGTTTTTTTAAGCCTTATCTATTAGAGATAAGTAGTAAAGTACTTAAGAATGAAATAGGTGGGGATGCCTGGGTGGCTCAGCCGTTGACTTCTGCCTTCACCTCAGGGCGTGGTCCCGGGCTTGGGGATCAAGTCCCACATCAGGCTTCCTGCATGGAGCCTGCTTCTCCCTCAGTCTACGTCTCTGCCTCTCTCTCTCTCTCTCTCTGTGTGTGTGTTTCATGAATAAATAAATAAAATTTTTTAAAAAAGAATGAAATATGTGAAATACTCCAAAAAAATTAGAGGGGAAGGGGAAATAAATAAATGAAACACAAATAACAAAATACTGATAATCACTGGAGCTGGACAATGGACATATGATGATTCATACTTTATATATTTTTTTCAAATTTCCCATAGTAAATATTTAAATAAAAGAAAATTTATATAGAAGCATAAACAAGTAAGAACAATCGGGAAAATTCAGAAATGAGAAATAAGAGGTATCAGAAAATGAGAGATGATTATCAGGCATTAAAACATTCTAAAGAGTCAATGACTAAAATGGTGTGGAACTGAAGCATGAACAGACAAGCCAATGAAACACAATAAAAAGTTTAGAAATAGACCCAAATATATATGACAATTTTTTTTTTATATGACAAATTTAGTATGTGACAGAAGCAGACTCTCCAATCAGTGGAATAAGAAAGTCACTATAATAAATGGTTTGGTGACAAGTGGGTAGCTATTTGGAAAAAGAAAAAACGGGATCCATACTTTACATATGAGGATAAATTTGAAGTGCATCAAAGATCCAAGTATAATATATAATAAATTACAGATGTATTATTCTATCAGCAATCTCATTTCTAGAAATTTAAGATAAACCTGCTGCTATATTCTAAACTGTGTCACCCTGCCCCCAAAATTCATATGTTGCCACTCTAACCCTCAAAGTGATGGTACATGGAGATGGGACTTTGGAAGATTATGTTTAGATGAGGCAGAGCCCTCATGATGGGATTAGTGCCCTTTTAGGAGGATGAGCCAGAGAACTTGCTCTCTCTCCTCCCCCCAACCCATGTAAGGACACAGAGAGAAGATGGCCAACAGTCTGCAAACCAGGAAGAGATCTCTCACCAGAACCTAACCATGCTGACACCCTGTTCACAACTTTCAGCCTTCTCAACTATGAGAAAATAAATTTCTGTTGTTCAAACCCTCAGTCTAGGATTATGGAAGCCAGAGCTAAAATATGCACTGAAATACAAAATGCCATGTGTGCATAATTATTCACTGCAGTATTACTTGTAGCAAATCTTGGGAACATGCAAGTATCCAGCAACAGGGGACAGCAATGAACTGCTGTTTATACAATGAAATATAATTTAGCTCTAAATAAGAGTAAAGAAGGTATCTCTGTGGCTATTGTTATTATTATTATTATATTATTATGATATGCTACCAAAGCAAGCACTCTATTGCTATATTAAAATGGAGAGGGATGCCTGGGTGGCTCAGTGGTTGAGCCTCTGCCTTTGGCTCAGGGCATGATCCTGGAGTTCCGGGATCAAGTCCCGTATCAAGTACCTGCATGGAGCCTGCTTCTCCCTCTGCCTAGATCTGTGCCTCTCTCTCTGTGTCTCTCGTGAATAAATAAAATCTTAAAAAATAATAAAAATAAAAAAATAAAATGGAGAGATCTTTAGGATATGCTGTTACATGATTAAAGCAAGACACATAATACTGTATGTAGCACAGTACCTCACATGTAATAACATGCATTGTGTGTATTGTGTATGCATGTGTATTCATTTGCTTGTATTTCAAAGAAAAAAACTGAAAGGATTAAATGAGAATCTAATGGAAATTACCTTTGGGGCAGTGGGAAAAAAGGATGGACGGAACAGGACGGAAGGGAAAGAGAAAGGGTAAAGTGTACACCTTATATGTATACCTATTTTTCCCAATTTTTATTTCAAAAACTTTCAAGCCCACAGAAAAATTGAAACAAAAGAACAATGAGTAACAACAGATACACACTTAGGTTCAACAAGTGTTACCAATTGGCCATATTTGCTTCATCACTCTTTCCCACTGTCCAGGAAGGGCAGTTCATGAGCCCTTCAAGCCCAGATACAATTTTTCTTGCCCCAAAAGAAAATCCCAAGCAAGTCTTATCTTCATTACTATTTTATCTGTTTTGATTTTTCCTGACTCTGTGGTTTTGCTTTTGTTTCTTATTTGCTCATGACCAATATTTCTTTTCCCCATTGCTGACAGCAATGATTGAAAGCTGGTTTCATAGTGTGACCATCTAATGATCTCTATCAGGTTCATGGGGTACCTCTGAGCCACAAACTAGAGAGAATATGATTGACTGGTCATTTTTTTTTTAATCTATTTGTTCTGCCTACTTCTGAGCTCAAATCAAGTTAAAAAAAAAAAAAAAAAACTCACACCTGGAAAGAGGAACAGCCCTTTGAGATATGAATTTGTGTCCATATTCTATGGTTAACTCTTGACCTAGGACTAAAGCTAAAACCAAAGTCACAAACTTTTATATGTCTATAACTGAAAAAAGTCTATCTTTCACTGTTCACATTTGAAACAGTTTGCTTTTTCCAGAGGGGATTTTAAATGTTAAAATTTCTTTTTTTAAAAAAAGGTTTTATTTATTTATTTGGGAGGGGAGCATAAGAGAGAGAGAGCACACGCACACAAGCAGAGGGGAGGGGTAGAGGAAGTAGACTCTTCGCTGAGTAGGGAGCTCACTGTGGGACTCAATGCCAGGACTCCAGGATCAAGACCCAAGGAAATGCAGACATTTAACCAACTAAGCCACCCAGGTGCCCAACTATTAAAATTTCAAAAAGAATTCTAATGTGACTGGTTCATAAACACTAAAGAAGAGCTCACTTGAATAGTCCTAGAATTCCCAGAAAATAAAGGAACTAAACTTCTAATACTTACAATATGCTAGCCTGAAAAAAAAAAATCCTACCCACAAAAACCACTTATTCAAAAAGCATTTTTTTAAAGATTTATTTATTTATTTATGAGAGAGAGAGAGAGAGAGAGAGAGAGGCAGAGACACAGGAGGAGGAGAAGCAGGCTCCATGCAGGGAGCCCAACACAGGACTCGATCCCAGGACTCCAGGATCGCGCCCTGGGCCAAAGGCAGGTGCTAAACCACTGAGCCACCCAGGGAATCCCCTCAAAAAGCATTTTTATGTAAGAATCTAAGTTACTGGGGACTGCCTGGGTGGCTCAGTGGTTGAGCGTCTGCCTTCAACTCAGGTCGTGATCCTGGGGTCCTGGAATCAAGTCCCGCATCAGGCTCCCTGCAGGGAGCCTGCCTCTCTCTCTGTGTCTCTCATCAATAAATAAATAAAATCTTTAAAAAAAAAAAAAAAAGAATCTAAGTTACTGGAATCAAAGTGAACTCTGGACAAATGAGATTATGTTTGAATCTGTGTTTTATTAGGAAGTATATCTTTCTCTGATTTTATCCGTGAAGTACATACATTTTCTCTTTTATGAGATTTAGGTTTCTTCCCCCATGAAAAGACTAATTAATCTGAACTTCCTAAATGTTACCTGTAGAATATCTTCTAATATCCACCCATATTTAAAGTTCCCTAATAGTCCTCTTCCTATCCTCTGCTTACCAATACTCAAAATACAAACAACTCATAGCAACAGCCGTTATTCCTGTTGTGAAATTGACCCAGATGTCACAGCAAGTTTCTGACAACCCCAATGCTGACAGTATGGACAAGTGCAGAGAAGACACTCTGTTGTTTACAAAATTTATAAATACAGTTGACCCAGGGCAGCCCCAGTGGTGAGAGCAATTTAGCGCCGCCTGCAGCTGGGGGTGTGATTCTGGAGACCCAGGATCAAGTCTCACGTCGGGCTCCCTGCATGGAGCCTGCTTCTCCCTCTGCCTGTGTCTCTGCCTCTCTCTCTCTCTCTCTCTCTCTCTCTCTCTCCCTCTGCCTGTGTCTCTGCCTCTGTGTGTGTGTGTGTGTTTGTGTCTCTGTGTTTCTATGAATAAATAAATAAAATCTTAAAAAAAAAAAAAAAATACAGTTGACCCAGGGCACCTGGGTGGCTCAGTGGTTGAGCATCTGCCTTTGGCTCAGGTCGTGATCTCAATGTCCTGGGATGGGAGTCCTACATCGGGCTCCCCACAGACAGCCTGCTTCTCTTCCTCTCTCTGTCTCTCATGAATAAATAAATAAAATCTTTTAAAAAGTAAAAATAAAAAATAAATACAGTTGACCCTGTACAACACAAGGGTTAGTGGCACAGACACCCACAACACAGTCAAAAATCCACTATAACTTTTGACTCCCTCAGAGCTTAACTACTAATAGCCTACTGTTGACCAGAAGCCTTACCCATAAAATGGGGCACCTGGGTGGCTCAGTCTGTTAAGTATCTGACTTCAGCTCAGGTCATGATCCCAGGGTCCTAGGATAGAGCCCCACATCAAGCCCTGCATCTGGCTCCCTGCTCAGTGGGGAGTATGTTTCTCCCTCTCCCTCTGCCCCTCCCCCAGCTCATGCACTTTCTGTCTCTGCCTCTGTCTCTGACAAATAAAATCTTTAAAAAAAAAAAAAAACCTTACCCATAAAATAAACAAATAACACATATTTTGTACATATATTTTACATCATACTCTTAAAGTAAGCTAGAGAAAAGAAAATGCTACTAAGAAAATCACAGAGGGGTCCCTGAGTGCTTCAGTCATTTAAGCCTCCAACTCTTAAACTTTGGCTCAGGTCATGATCTCAGGGTTGGAGATGGAGCTCCTCATCAGGGCCCTGCACAAAGCAGGAGTCTGCTGGAGATTCTGTCTCTATCTCTCCCTCTGTCCCTTCCCCCAAAATAAATAAATTTTTAAAAATCAGAGAGAAAAGATAATGCATTTACAGTACTATAAAATATCTGCTTAAGTGGACCCACACCATTTAAACCTGTGTTGTTCAAGGCTCAACTGTATTACCACTGTCCTTCAAGCTATGGAACTGTATGTCCCAATTCAAACAAAGGCAAGGCCTCAAGTTAAGCACTGCACAGCCTTTCAAAAGTAATGGTAATTTAGATTATTTTATATTAAAACAAACACAGATAGGGATGTCTGGATGGCTCAGTCAGTTGAGTGTCCAACTCTTGGTCTCAGCTCAGGTCATGATCTTGGGGTCATGGGATCAAGTCCTACATTGGGTTCCATGATCAGTGAGGAGTCTGCTTAAGATTCTCTTCCTTTCCCTCTGTCCCTCCCTCTCTCACTCTAAAATAATTAAATAAATAAAATCTATAAAAATAAAAATGAATAGCAACCACAACACAGCCAAAAATTTGCTGACTCCCCTGGAGCTTAACTATTAATAACCTACTGTTAACCAGAAGAAGCCTTACTCACGAAATGGGAGTGCCTGGGTGGCTCAGGCTTAAGTGTCTGCCTTCAGTTCAGGTCATGATGCCAAGGTCCTGGGATCAAGCTCCACATTGGGCTGCTTGCTCAGTGGAGAGTCTGCTTCTCCCTCTCCCTTTGCCCCTCCCTGAGCTCATGCTCTCTCTCACTCTTACGCTCTCAAATAAATAAAATCTTTAAAAAAAAAAAAAAAAAAGGGATAAACAAAAGAACTGAATGCAAATTCTGCATGAATTTTTTAGATATATTTTACATGAAATTTCTAGATAAAATATAAGACTTCAAAAAATACCCAGCAAGTAAAGCCTAAAGATAAAAACAATCACTTTTCTCTGCTGATAGGGGCAATGAGTAGAAAAGTTTTTATGGGCAAACTCAGAAATCTCACTAAGGAAAAAAACAGAGAGCCAAGTTACTTAAATATCTATTCCTAAAACACTCACCTGTAATCTTGCAATCTCTTCTCCAAATTTCTTCTGCTGTTTTGCCAAGATAGACTGGTGGTACTCAGCATTGGCCTGCATGATACAGTGCTTTGCAGCCAAGACAGGGAACACCTCCTGGAAATAAAAATACTGACCAGGGGAGAGTCCAACCACACAAACCACCACAGACAACATGGGATGCAGGAAGAAAAAGGAAAAGGAGACAGAAATTAGAATTACCCCATTATTGGTTTAGAGATAGGTTAGTCATTAGGTGTAAACAGAGAAGACCACATGATTTTGCAGGAATTGAATTCAATGAGTTCAATTTTGTTCTTCCACTTAAAATTAAGAGGGTTTTTTCTGAACTGTTAAGTGAAGCCAATTTAAGTCTTCAATCAAGCCATGAAGTCAACATTTTGTTTACAAAGAAGAAAGAAAGGAAGGCATGCATTAGAAAGAGAAGGAGAACAGACATTCACAGAGGAATAACAAAAGCACAGGGCTTTAGAAGCTTTCGTATGAGTCCTTACCCAGCCCTTAGAGTTAACTAAACCACCATTACTCACATATACTAATGAAAATGCTCTATAGCTGACTGTTTCATCATGTTTAAAAGACAAAAGATAGTAAATTAAGTTCCCACTTGAATTTATATCCCAAGATTTTTTAATAAAAATTCTTTCTAGCCATATAAAAATTATTTAGTATAAACACTAACATTTCAGATCACTCAAAAACACATAGCACAGACAAATGCACTAGTATCTAACATGATAAAGTGTTATTTTGCCCTAATTTGTTCTGAAAAAAGGTCCAGTCAAAATCTATTTTAAAAGATCCAAACACGTGAACCAGAGAAGCACTTATATTGGTAGATGCTCTTCCAAAATGTCAAATCCTAGCCTGCAACCTCGCTATTTTTAGGAAATACATGGCATATGAAATCCAAGAAATATACTAAGCAATCACAATCTAGACGAAAAAAAATAAGACAATCAAAAACTCAAGTACTACCTGATCTGCTTTCCTGTCTCCCAGTGAATAATTTCCTAGCTTCCTGGATCTCTATTTGCAGATATTCCAGTTTTATAACTAGAATACGAAAATACCTTATGAGCTTTATTAGTAAAAAAGCAAAAAAGACATCTAAATCTCAAACTGTACTCATGCCAGTTCTCAAGGTAAGGCTGGAGCAATTTTGTATTTAAACAGGAGATTTTCAAGGAATACCAGGAATGCTGCAGAAGTAGTTTCCAAGTCTTTGAAGGTGACATTCTTCTCTCCGTGACACGACTGAACTAATGGCCCAACAGGATGTAACGGTACACTGTGCAGCTGAACATGAGGTCTTTCAGATGAAAAAAAGGTGAGAGAAGATCCCAAGGCTCTTTTCAGGAGTAACAGTATTAACATCCAAGAGTCCTGGGCAAATTTCTACTGATCTCTTGGTGTATTTTAAATCTCCAGGAATTCCTTCACATTAATTCCTATTCTCTGACTAAACTAATTTGTGCTATTGACATATTTACATGTTTTACTTCACTACAAAATTGTCTGCAATTTTATAATTTACAAAGATTTCTGAATGACTTATATATCAATAAATTCTATAAAAGATCATCTAACAAAAGCCATATGCTATTATACACATAAAACTAATTACCTGAACATTTCTGAAAGAGTAGTTAAAACATACTACATTTCACTCACTGAATCTGTAAATTCCCTTTTTTAACCATTCTGAGTTTATTTGTTACTCTAATCATCTACTTTGTCAGTTACAAATGATCATCACTGACTAGTCTTTTCAAATGCCACTTTGGAAAAGTTTACATTAAAACAATTAATACTTCCCGTGATGTGTAGTTTAAGATGGTTGTTTTCCTTAGCTGTCCAATAGCAGCCCAATTTTCTATCCCTGTTGGCAAAACTTAATTCTAATCAAAATACTGGATGAATTTTTCTTTTCCTTTTGTCTTTATGTCTGTTTTTGTGCTTTAAGACTCATCTTTAAGAAAACAGGACAATAATTAAAAGTGTGACTAATCAACATGCTCAAGTATTCATGCTCGAACCAAATCACCAATGCATCAGAACTACGCAATGCCTTCATGTAAAAATTATTGGAGACAGAGGTTCAAAAATTTCCAGAAAGAGTTTTAGCTTGGAAAAACAAGTTTAGTAAAGAGTATAAACAAAGGCATCCCCTAAATATAAAAGAATTTTTATGCATCTTAAATTTAAAAATTATTTCTACATTCTCAAAAAGCCTCTCCTAAAATTTCAAGTTTCTTTATAAAACATAATTTTCAACACACCTTTTATACACAAAAACATCCAAGTATTTCCACATGCAAATTAACCAAGTGTTTACAAAAACAATAACTGACCTTGGGGAGAGTATCTTTGTACTGACACTGTTTAAAAGCATCACCAAAGTAATCTGCAGCCTGATTAGCCAATTTCGCTATGATGGCATCTTTCATTTTATCTGGAATAAAATATTAAATTGACCGTTATAATTTAAATAAATATAAAATAGTCTGATATATCATGATAACTTAGTGTAACACTGAGATCACAAGTTTGTACATTTGCCTTAAAAAATATCCTTATCATTGAAATCAATTCTTCTACATAAAATTTAACTAATTCATAAGCAAATCCAGGGTCAGAAAATAGATTAGTGGTTGCTACAGGCTAGGAAAAAAGGGGGAATGGTGACTTGAGTTTGGAGTTTGGAGTTTGTTCTAAACTAAACAAACAAAGTTTGTTCTTTGGTGATGATAATATTCTAAAATAAGAAATAGTGGTGATGGTTTCAAAACCTTCAATATATTAAAAAACAATGATTGTAAATTTCAAAAGGGTAAATTTTATTATATATGAATTCTATCTTACTATAAGCTGTTATTTTAAAAGAAAAAAAAAAAACTATTCCAGGGGTACCTGGTGTCTCAGTCGGTTAGGCATCTACATTCAGCTCAGGTCATGAATCCCAGAGTCCCTAGAATCGAGCCCCACATCGGGCTCCCTGCTCAGAGGGAAGTCTGTTTCTCCCTCTGCCCCTCACCCTGCTCATGCTCTCTTCTTTCTCTCTCTCTCAAATAAAATCTTTAAAAAAAAAAAAAAAAGAAAGAAAGAAAGAAACTATTCCAGTTCATATTCCTTTCACATGATGACTGCTCTCTTATTTTCAATTCCTCTGTACTTACATATTCAGACCATATCCCAATATCTCACACTAACTTACATGCCTTCTAAGAATTGTTTTTATTCCCTCATTCACAGGACCAGGGACTCTGCCCAGATGCTCCTTCTTATTAATTACAACTAGTTTAAAGGAGATCTCTTCAAAGAAACTCTTCTTGACTAATTAATCTAAAATTAGCATGACTTCCCCTACATATATCCTTACTCAGAGCCAAGCCACCAGTCATTATCACATAATCTACCTTATTTTCTTTATAGCAATTATCTCTCTTTAAGGGGTAGCCCAGGTGGCTCAGCAGTTTAGCGTAGCCTTCAGCCCAGGGCCTGATCCTGGAGACCCCAGGATCGAGTGCCATGTCAGGCTCCCTGCATGGAGCCTGCTTCTCCCTCTGCCTGTGTCTCTGCCTCTCTCTCAATCTCTCTCCTCCTCTCCGTGTCTCTCACGAATAAATAAATAAAATCTTTTAAAAAATAATATAATTAAAATAAAATAAAATAAAATAAAATAACCTTAGCCGGGATCCCTGGGTGGCTAAGCAGTTTAGCGCTTGCCTTCACGCCTGGGGTGTGGTCTTGGGGACCCAGGATCGAGTCCCACATTGGGCTCCCTGCATGGGGCCTGCTTCTCTCTCTGCCTTTGTCTCTGCCTCTCTCATGAATAAATAAAATATTTTAAAATAAATAAATAAAATAAAATCACCTTAGCTTATTTCTTGCTTATCATCTTCCTCACACTAATGTAAGCTTTCTGAAAATAAGAATCCTGCTTGTCTGCAACCTTCATCTAGAGGCTAGAGCAACAACTGGCACACAGTAGATACCCAATTAAATATGCTGAATGAATGAATTTTTGAACCATTACAAACCTACATAAATACTATACCAGAGTTTAGTGTTGTAAGACAATAACTACGTACTTCATAAAATGCTGCAAATACAGCCTACATTCATAAATGTTTATTTTGTACCACCTTAATTTCAGAAAAGGAAAGTTGAAAATTTTCAATAACCTATGTGTCAAGTTCAGAGAATAAAGCTCTACATTGAACATATTATATTCTAATCACCTTCCTTTCAAATGCAACAAAATTGAAGAAAAATTAGAATTACCTCTTGTGGCTTTTAAAAAAAAAACTTCTTGGGCCTGTGCCAACATTATAAGACTGAGGGTCCCAACAGTATCTGGAGATATGTCCACAGTCGGCTCTCGATTTAAGGCAGATAAAACTGTCTCCTTAATATGTAAAAAGGCACCACTAGCAAACTAGAGGAAAGAAAAAAGAACTTCTTTAAAATCTACAGAAACTCAGTAAGACAATTTTCTGTTACACACAAGTCATTTCAAATGTTAATTTAGTTGAACAGTTACTATTTTTAAATTCTTATATTGTTACAGATCTAAAACATCTGACCTACAGACAACAAGGGTATCTTTCTAAAGTGCTATATAGTTAACAGAAGATCTAACAAAGATTAAAAGTACATTGCAGCAAAGAATACAGTAACTTTAGAGACAAATTGATTAAACTTATTTTTAGATATACTTCCCCAAGCCTAACATGAGAACAGAGGCACGGATAAAACATTATTAAATGCATTTAGTACTTACTTCAGTCCCAAACAAACTCATCTGTCAAATAATTAAACATGCCATACTTAGGGAAAACCTCAGATAGTATAGGTACCTAGTACTCTGAAGAAGAGCATTATTATCCACTACTAATGATTCTTATTTGGCTTTCAAAGGTCCCTAGTGAAATGTTCCCCATCAGATTTCTTATTCCCAATTATATTTTGCTGAGATTAACACAAAAGTAACTGCTTTTACTAAATAAATGATTCTGGGAAAAAGTAAGACATCAGCCTGGGATTAAAAGATATTGTGGGTTATATAAAGAAGCAACACAGAGATGACTCAAGGTTAACTGTATTAAAAGTGAAAATCATGTTTTCTACAGTCATGAAATATCTTATAAAACTAGAACAACTGCAAGAGGTAATGACCTGAACTTGCTCAATCAACTAAGAAAATCACAGACTAGAACAGCAAGTCATCCAGTCTCTCTCACAAATCTTAGAAGTGAAGGCCCACAGAAGTTATTAAAGAACATAGCCAAGGACACACATCTTGATGGAAAACAGCCTAAACAAGCCTAGGGTCTAGGTCTTCTTACTAATATCACTCCTCCATTTCCATCACACTAGATGACCTGCTATGAATCACAGAAGTGACTCCCAGAATGGAATGTCCTTAGTAATTGAGAATGCCCTCTAAGATATCACATGCCAATTAACTGAGTTACAGTAATAGAAAAGTAAATAATTAAATTTACTTCATTTTAACATTTTAAATGTTTGAGGCCCTTTACAGCCTCAAAAAGAAAAGGTACATGCATCATGTTTGTCATCATGCCCATTCAAAACTGCATGGCAAGCCACAACGTGGGGCATCTTGTTTGCTTAAAATGTATTTTCTTTTCACTTTCTTAGAAGAGCATTCCTCATCTCACCCATAAACTTAAATAACAGGAAAATTCAGACTCTACCTCTAGGACAAGCAAATTCCAGGGTCAATGAAAACACTGGAAGCACCACTTGGAATTCTGTAAAATTTGGAATCAGAACACCTGAAACCCCAATGAACCACTTTATTAACTCTCTGACCTCTCAGTCTCCTTGCGTGTAAAATGTGAATGACAATATGTAACATGAATTAACAAGGTTTATCTGACAGTAATGTACATGAGCACACTTTATAAATTACAACATAAAACATGAAAATATAATCATACATATCACTTAGCAGCAACTGTTTATACTTTAAATGAAAACCAAAATAAAAGTTATATACTGCCACAAAATATGCCATATTAGTAAATAATAATACCTAAAATCTAAATTTAGCTAACTTAAGAACATTACATATCTGAATACATTTAAAAAAAAATACGACCTCTCCAAGTCTCAGAGTTAAAATTTTCTTAGTAAGAGGTCTTAACTTTCACGACAATGGTGAAATTTTAGATGTGTCTCACTCTAAGAAAAAAAAGTATTAAAGTAATGTACATTTGACTCTTGAACAATAGTGGTTTGAACTACACAGATCCACTTACATGGGGATTTTTTTCAATACAGTACAGTACTGTAAAAGTATTTTCTCTTATGTATTTCTTAATACAATTTTTTCTCTAGCTTACTTTTTTTTTTTAAGATTTTATTTATTTATTCATGAGACACACAGAGAGAGAGGCAGAGACATAGGTAGAGGGAGAAGCAGGCTCCCTGCAGGGAACTCGATGTGGGACATGATCCCAGGACCTCAGGATCACACCCTGAGCCAAAGATAGATGCTCAACCACTGAGCCACCCAGGTGCCTCTTCTCTAGCTTACTTTATTGTAAAAATAAAATATATAATACATATAATATACACAACACATGTTATTGGACTGTTTGTATTACCAGTAAGGTTTCTGGTCAACAGTAGGCTATTTAGTAGTTATGTTCTAGGGGAGTCAAAAGTTACAGTGTATTTTCGACGGTACAGGGGGTTAGCACCCCTAACTCCCACACTGTTCAAGGGTCAATTGTACAAAATTTTTAAATGAGGTCAATTATTTAAAGGGGATTTACCAAGATCTTCACCTCATTCAATCATTTGTTCTCCCAACATTTGCTAAGCCCTTATTATGTGCCAGGCACTGTGCTAGGTGCTGGGTATACAATGGTGAGGAAAAATAGAGCTAGCTATAGGTAAGTAGTTTAAGGGTTTTAAAGTATTAATCAATTCATTAAAAAGGGCATTATTTTTCAAGGAAATATCTGTGTATAAAGAAACATCTACAAACCTAAATACAAATTATTTTCAATTTAATCCAACTTAGTGTTGATCATTACATGGTTACTTTTCTGCATACCTGGTAATGCTTAGCAGCGATTTTCAATCCTTCATCATTATCCAGGTTCTGTTCTGCTGCAATCTGGCTAGCTAAGGCTGCACAATTGAACAACACACAGCTCTTTTCATATCCTAAGCTTGCAAGAGCTGTAAAAAATTAAGAAGGAAAAATTTATCAGATTATTTTTCTAAAGAAAATGAATGTTTCAGAGATTGGCTCTCACAAAAACAAGTTTCCAAATCTGTTTTCTAACCCAAAATAGTGCCCATATTTCTAATGTTGTCCTGCCAGGCACTTATTTCCACAATATTCCCATCATCTAAAATTCAAAAGGTCAATGAGTTATTCTTTTCCTCCCTTTAAGTCCACAATGCTGTTAGGTTCCAAATGAAAAGTCATTCTCTGTCAATTGTCACTTAAATTCAAATAAATTACTTGTTTTCTCATTGCCTCCCTCAAAATTCTATTCTCACCACATTCAAACCAGTTCTTCACTACTACAAACCTAACCCAATGCAAGTACCTCCAAGTCTCACTCCCTTATGCCAATACATCTCTCAGAAGGCCAGCAGATTATGTTGTTAAAATACAACTCTGATCAAGAAACTACACACTTCACATCCACTGGGACAGCTACTATCAAGAACAGTAACAACAAAAAACAATTGTGAGCAGACATGTGGAAGAAGTGGAACTGCTGTGCACTGTTGGTGGGAATGTAAAACACTGCAGCTGCTGTGGACAACAGTATGACAGTTCCTCAAAAAATTAGAAATAAAATTCCCATATAATCCAAAAATTCCAATTCTGGGTATATACCCAAGGAACTGAGAGCAGTCACAAAAAGGTACACCTGTACACCTGTAATCATAGCCAAAAGGTAGAAGAAACCGAAGTGTCCACTGATGGATGAACAGATAAAATGTGGCATCTACACATAATAGAATATTATTCAACCTTAGAAATGAAGGCAATCCTGTCACATGCTACACCATGGATAAGCCTTGATGACATTATGCTAAGTGAAATATGCTGATCACAAAAAGACAAACTTACAGGCATACCTCATTTTATTGTGCTTTACTTTATTGGGCTTTGCAGATAATTTCATTTTTCACAAATTGAAGGTTAGTGGCATCAAGAAAGTCTATCAGTGCCATTTTCCAGCAGCATTTGCTCATTTTGTAGCTCTGTGTCACATTTGTTAAGTCTCACACAATATTTCAAACTTTTTCATCATGATTATTATATTTATTATGGTGATCTGTGATCAGTGATTACAAGTCACAAAAGCTCAGAGGATGGTTAGAGTCTTTAGCAACAAAGTTTTAAATCAAGTTATATACAGCTTTTTAGACTGCACACAACAATCTGCAATATAGTATAAATAACTTTTATGTGCACTGAGAAACAGAACAGAGCTTTACATGTGAACAAAAATAGATTTCCATTCTCCTTCTTAGTACCCTAAAATTACACAATATTCCAATGAGTGGATAAACCCAGGCTTTATTTAACCAACACATTCCTGAAGGATACTTAATCCCAATACTTGCTACTGGAGATGCCTTGATGAACTACTTCCTGCTCTATTTATGCTGTTTTTTGCTTCCCACTTCTTCCAGACACTTGGTTCATCACTTAATCTATTTCACTTAATACCTCCTAATTCTGCCATCTGCACCTTATTCTCAGCCTGTCCATTTGGCATTAAAAATCCTTTTTCTTGATCTGGTCTCCCTCTCAGCATAATGCTCCATTGTCCTTAAATCTTTACTGCAAATTTTCTGAAATGACCAATCCATATTTGCTGTTTCCATTTCTTCACTTTTGTTCCACCCCTCAACCTGATGCAATCTGGCTTCTTTAACATGCACCTAGTGGAACGTCTTTCATTGCCAAATCAAATGACTTCTCCAACTTTACAAGATTTTACCTCTGCCACAATAATTCTGTCAATGATGTTCCAACCTGAATGAATATTAGTGACCTGGAGGTATTTTCAAAGATACTAATTCCACTGACGTACCTTGAAAATTCCTATCATATCTGGCATTTTGTATCTTTACATCTGTATCTTTCATATAATTCCTCAGGTAATTCTAATGTGCAGCCAGGTTCAGGAAACCATTAAACTACCTGACCTTTGAACCCCTTCTGGTACTCAATTCCATGTCTCTATTTTTCCCTGGTTCCTCTGAGATCTGAAAGCTTTTTCTCATCCTCCTTCCCAGGATGCTCATCCCCTGTTTCCCTTGAATGTTATATTCCCTAGCTCTGGCTTTTACATTTTCCCCAATCTATAGACTAAAAGAGGAGATAGATTTATTATCATTTAATGATAATTGTTCCTAAATCTAGGGTCTCTACCACTTTTGAGTTTTAAATCCAGTTTCCAAATGCCAAAAAAAATGTCTACCCAGATATAACACTGAAAAGTCTAACTCAACTTGTCTACTGGAAGGAATAAATATTCAAAGAGTCAAATCAAGTTATAAATCTGGGAGTCAACCTTCAACTACTACTCTTTTCTGAAAGATAGCAGACCCAGTTAGTTTCAAACTCTGAAATGTCACTCACACCCACTCCTTCTCTGACCCACATATAACCACCTTGTCTAAAAAAAAAAAAAAAAAAAAAAAATAACCACCTTGTCTAATCTCATTAACTCTCACCATGTACCTCACTGGTTCTGTCTGTATCCTCTAGTCTCTAGAGTTACGCTTTCTGGAGTCACATCCCACTTCATTAAATCCTTGCCTTATGACCTTAAAAAGTCACTTAATCTTTCTAAACCAGTATGTTCAACTAGTAGTAACAGTGCCTTTCTTCATTGGGCTTTTGGAGAATTCAGTAAGATAATATGTGTGACGCCCCTTCCATAGTGCCTAGGCAGAATAAGGACTCAATGAACATTAGCTATTAACATATAAGAGAAGAGTACAAATTCATAGTACATTTCCAATTCTTCATAATCTACTTTTCAATGTCTTCACCCTCCATGATCCTCTATTCAACCTATAGTTTTGAGCCTTAACAATAATTACATTAATATACATTATATATAATTTGTACTGTAGGTTATTATATTATATACTCTATAATGCATACATACTATAAATGTTACATGTAATTATGTATAAAAAACAATATTACTATTATTCACTGCAGCTAATATTTATTGTATACTCTTCTAAAGACTTCATGTGTATTCACTCATTTAATCCACACAAGGACCCAATGAGATAAATAGTAGTTCACAATACTATTTATTCCTCACTTCAAAAATGAGAAAATTAATGCACAGAGAGGTTTTTTTTTTTAAGATTTTATTTATTTATTCATGAGAGACACAGAGAAAGATGCAGACATAGGCAGAGGGAAGAAAAGCAGGCTCAATGCAAGAAGCCCAATGCAGGACTTGATCCCGGAACTCCGGATCACGCCCTAAGCCAAAGGCAGATGCCCAACCATTGAGCCACCCAGGCGTCCCGATGCACAGAGAGGCTAACCAGCCAAGCTAGTAGATCAAAAAAACCTTCACTCTTCTGACCTTTGGTTATAATATTCTACCTGTAATGTTATTTCCTAGCTGGGAAAACAAATTCATCCTTCAGAGCCTAACTCAAACATCATTTTCTTTCAACAAGCAGAATTCATGTCTTCCTCATCTATGTTCCCATAACTTTGTTCATATACACATGTATACTACACACTATATTTTAGAATGATCAGTTGTCTTCCTAGACAGACTGAATACAACTGTCTTATTCATTTTTATTTTTTTTAATATTTTATTTATTCATGAGAGAAAAAGAGGCAGAGACATAGGCAGAGAGAGAAGCAGGCTTCATGCACAGAGCCCGATGTGGGACTTGATCTCAGGACTCCAGGATCACATCCTGGGCTGAAGGCAGGCGCTTAACTGCTGAACTGCCCAGGCATCCTTGTCTTACTCATTTTTATAACTAGGACAGTGCCTGGCAAGGCATAGGCTCTCTACAAATATTTGGAAATAACATTAAAAGTTGAAATGAAAAAGAAAATAAAATATAAAAATTGTTATTATTTGCACAGAGTTGTTAGGAGAGCAACTTCAAAAATATTGAAATATTCTAAAATAACATGTTTAGACCAAGTCTCTTATTATTTTTATAAAAATAATTACATACCCAATTTTACAGATCCTCCAAAAAGTGAACCTTTATCAAAAGCATCCTTCCAGGTAAATGTCAAGCAGATCTTGATAGAAAGAGAGAAAACAGAAAATTACCTTACCTTCCTGGATCTTATTAAATATTAGGTTTTTTGAAGAAAAATACACAATGAAGAAAAGGATCAATCTTGTCAAAATATTATCCTCTCTAGCCAAGTAACTCCTTTCCCTTTTCTGGGACCATAAAATTTACTTTTTTAAAAGTAAAATACTGGCACTAAGATATCTCTAATAGCCATTCTGCCTCAGTAATTATACACACATTATTCCCTCCAGAAAACAGTATCTTATTCATCTTTACAGCATACAATGGCTTGAACAGAACAGAAACTTAAATGACGGTAAAATAAGCCAAGAGAGGCAAAGGCAACAAAGTCAGTACTACAAGTTTCCCAGAAGATAAAATTAAAAACTATTCCATGATGACAAAGTAGGAAAAGCATGACCTTTGGGAGAATAAGAGGAGATAATATTTCTTGATTTGGGTTGTACTTATACATATATATTCAAGCTATACACATGATATAGTCACTTTTGTATGTATGCTATATATAAATAAAAAGTTGATTTAATTAAAACTGCATCTCACTCACTCTGCTTCTAAAATATTCCAAACATAAAGGTTAAAGAGAACCTACTCCCTTTAAAATTATGTACTGGAATCCCACACAAAAATTTTGCAACTCAGGATTAGAGAAATTTTCTATATACACAAAGCTAGAGAGAATAAAATAATGAACCCCATATAGCCATCACCAGTTCTGACCTTTCGTCCTTCTTGGTTCACCTGCCCCACCCCTAGCCCCCAAACATGTTTTTCCTCAAATATTTTAAAGCAAGTTTCAAGATATTATATCACCTGTAAAACTTCAGTACAAGAATGTTCACTTTTCATAAACTACATATTTTATTTTTTTTAAGATTTTATTTATTTATTCATGAGAGACACAGAGAGAGGCAGAGACACAGACAGAGGGAGAAGCAGGCTCCATGCAGGGATCCTGACGTGGGACTCGATCCCAGGTCTCCAGGATCACATCCTGGGCAGAAGGCGGTACTAAACTGTTGAGCCACCCAGGATGCCCTCATAAACTACATATTTTAAAACTTAGAAATGTCACACAAACTAAAAACTTTTAACATGTCTCTAAAAAAAAAAAAAAAAAAAAAAAAAAAAACTAAGAAATCATCCATTTTCAATAGCTGGCTTTTAAGAGAAAGCATTCTTACCATGTAACATCTAATCATATCAGAACTTGCAACTTTATATGCAAACATAATTTGTGTCAAATTTTAAAACACATCAACTAAAACTAACACTTCCTCAATTATAGTTTCTTCCTTAATTCTGTAAAAACCAAAGGGAAGGACATTACAGATTGTTAGTCAATAAATCATACTGATATGATCATATTGCAGGAAAAAAAAAAACAAAAAACACAGTCCAATGCTCCAAAAAAATCCAGAAGTGACTACAGAATGACAGGAATAGAATTCCACAAGACTCTTCAAAAAGACACACAATTCGGGACACCTGGGTGGCTCAGCTGTTGAGCGTCTGCCTTCAGCCAAGGGCATGATCCCAGAGTCCGAGGATCAAGTCCCACATCAGGTTCCCTGCGTGAAGACTGCTTTTCTCTCTGCCTGTGTCTCTGCCTCTCTCTCTCTGTGTCTCTCATAAATAAATAAATAAAATCTTAAAAAAAAAAACCCACAATTCTTATCAGATGTGCTTACAAGCTTCTAGCTTATATCAAAAGGTCTCATAAAAACATAAAAATAGTAAAGTGGCACCATTTATTTTAAAGACATACCATGTATGGGAGAAAACAGGTGATTTACCATTATTATTATATAACGTTAAAACAAATTAAAATCAATAACTTACTTGATTTTCAGAGAATGGGAATTTGGGTTCAATGGAACAAATCTGATCATAATATCTAAAAAACAGAAGAGAATTTATAATTACCAGAGCTAAATATTATACATATTTATATATATACAACTGGCTTAAGAATACATGAAAATTATTCATGCTTACTCTGAGTGGTCCACACACAAATTCAGTCATCTTAAAGTTCATAAACACTTTTTAACGTGTAAAACAGAACCTAAAATGCATGCAATAAAAAAAAAACTGTGAACAAAAGACTCATACCACTAAAGAAAGATACTTACCAAGTATTATTGGCTAAAAGCAAACTAACATCTGGCGAGAACAAATATATTTCTTAAAATACTATTTCTTATTAAGGTAACTGTTTATATTAATTGGGCAAATTAATATATCTGGTAAAATGACTTTTTTCGAAGATTTACTTATTTATTCCAGAGAGAGCACACATGCAAGGGGGGAGGGAATGGCACATAGGGGAGCAGAGGCCAGAGGGAGAGGAAGAAGCAGACTCCCCACTGAGCCCAGAGCCCAAAGCAGGACCTGATCCAATGACCCTGAGATCATGACCCAAGCCAAAATCAACAGCTGAATGCCCCCACTAAGCCACCACACACCCCTAAAACAGGTTTACTAAGTTTCAATTATGCTTTGGTTATGTCCACTTCTATCTCTACCACTGTCACAACAGTTCATCAAAGCTTCCATCCTCCCTAGAAATAAACCCATGATTATATGGCCAATTAATCTTCAACAATGGAGGTTAGAATATCCAATGTAAAAAAGACAATTTCTTCAACAAATGGCATTGGGAAAACTGGATAGCAATAGGCAAAAGAATGAAACTGGACCACTTTCTTAGAGGGGGGATAGTGAGCGATGGGGGACAAAGGTGATGATGAGCACAGGGTGATGTATGGTGTTGAATCACTGTATTGTACACCTGAAACTAACACTGTATGTTAAATGGAATTAAAAACTTAAAGAAAGGGCAGCCCCGGTGATGCAGCAGTTTAGTGCCACCTGCAGCCTGGGGTGTGATCCTGGAGACCCAGGATCGAGTCCCCCGTCGGGCTCCCTGCATGGAGCCTGCTTCTCCCTCTGCCTGTGTCTCTGCCTCTCTCTCTCTCTCTCTCTATGAATAAATAAATAAAATCTTTTTAAAAATTTAAAAAAATTAAATAAAAAAAAAGAAAAAAGATAAGTGTACTCTATCCCCTTCACCTACTTCATCCATTTCTCCACCCACCTACCCTCTGGTAACCATCAGTTTGTTCCCTACAGTTAAGAGTCTGCCTTTTGGTTTGTTCTTTTGTTGTTGTTGTTCATTTATTTTGTTTCTCAAATTCCACATACAAGTGAAATCATATGGTATTTGCATTTTTCTGACTTATTTTGCTTACCATTATACCCTCTAGATCCATACATGTTGTTGCAAATGGTGAGATTTCACTCTTTTTTATGGTTGAGAAATACTCCATTGTGTGTATTGTGTGTGTACCATATCTTCATTATCCGTTCATCTATCGATGAACAGTTGGGATGCTTCCATAATTTGGCTATTGTAAATAATGTTTGAATAAATATAGCAATGCATATATTTTTTCAAATTAGTTTTTCATATTCTTTTGGGTAAATACCCAGTAGTGTAGTTAATGCATCATATGATAGGTCTATTTTTAATGTTTTTTTAAGTGAATCAGGAGAGGGGCAGAGGGAGATAGAGAAAGAGAAAGATCTTAAGTAGGCTCCATGTCAAATGTGAAACCCAACACAGTGATTTCATGACCCTGAGATCACGACCTGAGCCAAAATCAAGAGTGGGATACATACTTAACTGATTCAGTCACCCAGGCACCCTTATTTTTAATTTTTTGAGGAACCTCCATACTGTCCTTCACAGTGGCTGCACCAGTTTGCACCAAAAAGTACACAAGGGTTTCCTTTTTCTCCACATCCTCACCAACATTTGTTGTATATGTTTTTTATTTTAGCCATTCTGACAGGTGTGGGGTGGTATCTCATGATAGTTTTACTTTTTAAAGATTTATTATTTGAGGGAGAAAGCATGCATGCACACACTTGAAGAAGGGATGGACAGAGGGAAAGGGAGACAAGCAGACTTCCCACTGAGCAGGGAGCCGGTCACAGGGTTCAATTCCCAGGACCTCGATCATGACCTGAGCCTAAATCAAGAGGAGGACACTTAACCGACAGAGCCACCCAGGCAATACTCATTATAGATTTGACTTGCATTTCCTTGATGATGTGTAATGCTGAGCATCTTTTCATGTGTCTGTTGTGCATCATGTCTTTTGCCCATTTTTTAACTGAATTATTTTGGGGGTGTTAAGATTTATAAATTCTTTATACATTTTGCACACTAATCCTGCACTGGATATATCATTTACAAGTATCTTCTCCCATTCCATCGATTATCTTTGAGTTTTATAGATTGTTTCCTTTATTGTGCAAAACCTTTTTATTTTTATGTAGTCCTAATGATTAATTTTACTTTTGCTTCCCTTGTGCCTCAGAAGACACATCTAGAAAAAAATTGCTAACTGTCAGAGAAGTTAGCCTATGTTCTCTTCTAGGATTTTTATGGTTTCAGGCCCACATTTAGGTCCTTAATTCATTTTTTTTTTTTTTAAGATTTCTTTACCCAGGGCGCCTGAGTGGCTCAGTCAGTTGAGCACTTGCCTTTGGCTCAGGTCATGATCCCGGGTCCTGAAATAGAGTCCCAGATCAGACTCCCTGGCTCAGCAAAGAGTTTGCTTCTCCCTCTACCCCTCTCCCTACTGCTTGTGCTCTCTCTCATGTGCACTCACTCTCTCAAACATAAAAATACATTTAAAAAAAAAAAAAAAAAAGATTTACCAATTTGAGAGAGAGAGAATGCGGAGGGGAGGAGCAAGGATAGAGAGAAAGAATCCCAAACAGATTCTAAGCTGAATGCAGAGCCCAATGCAGGGCTCGATTTCATGACCCCAAGATCACCACCCAAGGTGAAACCAAGAGTCGGATGCTCAACCAACTGGGCCACCCAGGCATCTCCCCTTTAATCCATTTTGAACTTATTTTTGTGTATGGTTTAAGAAAGTGGTACAGTTTCCCAAACATCAATTGCTGAAGAGACTTTTTACCAACTGATATTCTCTCCCACTTTGTCGAAGATTAACTGACCATATAATTGTGGGTTCATTTCTGGGTTTTCTATTCTGTTCAATTGATCTATGTATCTATTCTGTGCCAGTACCAGACTGTTTGGATTATTACAGCTTTGTAATAGAACATGAAGTCCAGAATTATGATGCCTCTAGCATAAGATTTCATGTTTATTTGAGAGAGAGAGAGAGAGAGAGAGAGAGAAAGAGAGCGAACGAGCACACATAAACAGGGGAAAGGGCAGACAGAGAAAGAGAAGTAGACTCTCTGCTGCTAAGGGAGCAGACAGCCTTACCCGGGGCTCAATCCCAGGACTCCCAGATCACAACCTGAGCCGAAGGCAGATGTTTAACCAACTGATCTACCCAGGCACCTTAGTTTTTCTTTTTCAAGATTGCTTTGGCTATTCTGGGTCTTTTGTGGTTCCATACAAACTTTAGGTTTGTTCTAGTTCTGTGAAAAATGCTGTTGATATTTTTGATAAGAACTACAATAAACGTGTAGATTGCTTTGGGTAATATAGATTTTTTTTTTTTTTAATTCATGAGAGATACGCAGAGACACAGGCAAAGGGAGAAGTAGGCTCCATGCAGGGAACCCAATATAGGACTCGATCCTGGGACTCCAGTACCACGTCCTGAACCAAAGGCAGACACTCAATCACTGAGCCACCAGGCATCCCAGTATAGATATTTTTAACAATACTTGTTCTTCCAATCCATGAACTTCCCATTTCTTTGTGTCGTCTTCAATTTCTTTCATCAGTATTCAGAGTACAGATCTTCATCTCTTTTCTCTTTAGGTTTATTCCTAGATATCATATTATTTTTGATGCAATTGTAAATGGGATTTTTGTGTACGGGATGGAATGCCTTTTATATCTTGTTGTTGTTGACTGCTGTGGCTAGGACTTCTAATACTGTGTTGAATAAAAGTGGTCAGAGTGGCCATCCTTGTCACGTTCCTGACCATAGGGGAAAGAAAAGCTCTAAGTTCTTCCCCATTAAGAATATACTTATCGGGATGCCTGGGTGGCTCAGTGGTTGAGCCCCTGCCTTTGGCATATGGAGTGATCAAGGAGTCCGTGATCAAGTTCCATATGAGGCTCCTTACATGGAGCCGCTTCTCCCTCTGCCTATGTCTCTGCCTCTCTTTCTGTGTCTCTCATGAATGAATAAAATCTTTAAAAAAAAAAAAAAAAAAAAAAAAAAGAATATACTTATCTTGCTGAGCACTTAGTAATGTACAGAAATGCTGAATCACTATATTGTATACTTGAAACTAACACTGTATGTTAACTATACTGGATTAAAAAAAAAAAAAACCTTTGGGGGCACCTGGGTGACTCAGTTGGTTGGCCCTCTGCCTTCCCTCAGGTCATGAGGCCACGGTCTTAGAATCAAGCCCTGCTTCGGGTTCTCTGCTCAGTGGGAAGTCACTTCTCCTGCTGCCTTTGCTCCTCCCTACCCCCCCCCCACTCCCCCCCCATGCACGCTTCTCTCTCTCAAATGAATAAAATCTTAAAAAAAAAAAAACCTTCTATCCTCGTTTGAATTAGACTAAATCAAAACGTCTCCTAGCCAACCTCCCTTGTCTCTTTGAGTCCTTTCTCATTTTTTGTTTTAAGATTTTATTTATTTGAGAGAGAGAGAAAGGGCATGCACAAGTGGAGGGAAGCAGGGCAGAGGCTGAGGGAGAAGCAGACTCCCCACTGAGCTAGGAACCCGAAGCAGAACTCGATCCCAGAACCCTGGGATCATGACCTGAGCTGAAGGCAGACATTTAACTGACTGAGCCACCCACGAGCTCCTTCTCATTCTTTTCAATCTGTTCTCCACACAGCAGCCAGAATAATCATCAAACATGAAGGAGTCTTCTCTCTCATCAGGATGACCTTTGAGCTAGCAAAGGGGGATTGCGAGTAACCAAGGACAAGCCTTCTAACTGGCCTGTAATCTTTCCTCCTTCCCTTATCTTCTTCTCTTATTATGTTGAGGCAAATTTTTCAGGGGGAGGGGCAGCACATCTGAGACCAAGTTTTTGGCTGACATGGCCATGAGTTTGGTTACAAACAGAAAACACTTAATTAAGCAATTAAGTAAATACACTGAAGATAATGTAAGCTAAGTTTCTAACTATCAGAGAAAGGAGTTACAAACATGGGAAGAGAGATGGCTAGAATAAATTCTGTCGCTTCTGCTTGGAATTGGAGATATCAGTGTGAACTTATTTTTTAATATAGTGAAGAAATACAAAAACAGGTATAAATGTGTGTGTGAGTGTATTTCCTAAACGTATATACTGAAAGGGCCTCGAAGCCCTGTTATACCTCAGCAGCAATAAGCACACCTAGAGCCCAGATGAGTAATATTCTGCTTTAGGAGCTAACACTCCTTTAAAAAATGGCAGATTCTATTCCTGAGACCAAGAAAATTCAAGATTCAAGCCTAAAGCATCTTGCTATGTGTCAGAGTTAAGGAAGCACTAAAAAAAAAAAAGAACATGTCAAAGACACAAGAACTAGCTTTAAGAGGCCCCTGCTAAAAAAAAAAATAAATAAATAAATAAATAAATAAATAAATAAAAAAAAAAAAAAAAAAAAGAGGCCCCTGCTAGCCAAATCCAGAAAATTTTAAATAAATCATAACCCATTGAGGAAAATAAGAATACCAATCTGAAGCAAATAAATAAATATGTGAACAGCAAAGTGCTAACCTACTGTTCAATGCCACCTAGTAACACTATAAGATATAACAGAGTTAGAAAAATCGCCAGTTGGCACCTTTCAGAGTATAATATGTTTTAGGTAAGATACATCACTGGCTGCTAAAGCAAAAAAGTTTGATGGAAATAGGGTATTACAAAGACTCAAAATATCTCCCCATGAAATACTAATTATCAATATACTTATTAACTGTAAGGTCAATGGCCAGCAGAGGTGGCGCAGCAGTTTAGCACCGCCTGCAGCCCGGGTGTGATCCTAGAGACCCAGGATCAAGTCCCACGTCGGCTCCCTGCATGGAGCCTGCTTCTCCCTCTGCCTGTGTCTCTGCCTCTCTCTCTCCCTCCTCTCTCTGAATAAATAAATAAAATCTTAAAAAAAAAAAAAAAAACTGTAAGGTCAAAACTGACAGATATCATCTTGACCAAGTGATAAAGTTAAACATTAGCAGCACAGGACAAATCAAAATCAAGTTCTTCCTGAAAGACACCAAAACAAAAAGAAAACACAAGAGCTGCATTTTGGTGGTACTACTGTCCAAAAATGCAAAAATGACAAGAAAATATAAGACAAACCCTAACTGAAGGACAGTCTACAAAGTAGCCTGTACACTTTAAAAATGTCAAGGTTGTGAAAAACAAGGAAAAACAAAACTGTTCCAGACTGAAGGACACTAAAGAGCCAATTATTTTTTTTTAATTTTTTTTCTTTATTTATTTATGATAGTCACACAGAGAGAGAGAGAGAGAGAGGCAGAGACACAGGCAGAGGGAGAAGCAGGCTCCATGCACCGGGAGCCCGACGTGGGATTCAATCCCGGGTCTCCAGGATCGCGCCCTGGGCCAAAGGCAGGCGCCAAACCGCTGCGCCACCCAGGGATCCCTAAAGAGCCAATTAAATGCAATGCAGGATCCTGGATTAGATACCACACGTGTAAACAACATTATCGGGGGAACTGGCAAAATCTGGATGTGTTTTATGGATTAAATGGCAATTCAATGTTAACTTCCTGATTTTGAAAGTTGTACTATGGTTATGTAGGAGAGTATTCTTCTACTTAAAAAAATGAACTCTGGAAAAAAATGAACACTGAAATATTAAATACTTAAACTCTTTAATGGATTCCTATTATTCTTCAAATTACATACAAAATTTTTGACAGAGTCTGGAATTATCTAGCCATCACTCAACTATTCAGCCTCATCTGAGAATATTCACTACACATTCTAGTCATTAGTCTATCTATGCTCACTCCTGGCTTAGGGTCTTCACCTATTTTTTTCTCTGAAAACTTTTTTTCTCTAGAAGTTTTTCTCTTTGCATGAGATTCTTTCCGTCCGCCCCTCCCCACCAGCTCACATTCAAGCTCCCTCGAATGAGTAAATCTTTGAAACAAAAAAATAAATAAATAAAAATAAAATAGATTATAGAGAAAAAGAAGGAAGAAGGACAAGGTGTTATAGGGGATGATATGAGAAAACCGGGGTCTTCGGATACCTGGGTGGCTCAGTGGTTGAGTGTCTGCCCTAGGTTCAAGGTGTGATCCTGAGCTCCCAAGATTGAGTCCCTCATCGGGCTCCTCACAGGGAGCCTGCCTCTCCCTCTGCCTCTGTCTCTCATTAATAAATAAATAAAATCAAAAAAAAAAAAAAAAAAAAAGAGACTGGGGTCTTGATTCACTATATGTGGTTACTTGTAAAAATCTAAAACATCATGAAAGCATGAAGGAGGTGATGTGATGAGGCAAGTAGATAAGTGAGATAAAAGCATTACCAGTCAATGGAAGATCAAGTGCCAAGAAGCTGGGACAGGAGTATCACTGAAAATATCCTGCCATGACAAGCAGGCCAGTAAGGTCATAGAACAAGTGCAGGAGAAAACAGTAAGAGATGGAATCAAAGTAGTAATGAGGTCTTGAGTACAACTCTAAGACTTTGGCTTCTACTATATACAGTAAGAAGAGGAACCATCACAGAGTTTGGACAAAAGAATAACATGAGCTAACCTATTTTCGCAGAGTCATCATCCATGGCTGCTGTGTGCAAAACTGATGTGCAATTGTGCAAGAGCAGAAGAGAGATCAGTCAGGAAGCTATTACTGTAATCCAGTCAAGAGATGATGGTAGCGGGGTGCCTGGGTGACTCAATTGGTTGGGCATCTGACTTCAGCCCAGATCATGACCTCAGGTTCCTAAGATCAAGCCCTGTGTCAGAGCCCCACATCAGGCTCCCTGCTCAGTGGGGCGTCTGCTTCTCCCTCTGCTCCTCCCCCCTGCTTGTACACTCTCTAGCAAATAAATAAATAAAACCTTAAAAAAAAAAAAAAAAAAAGATGATGGTAGCATGGACCAGGGTGTTCTACAGTGGTGGCAGAAGTTATAAGGGCAGGGGTGCCTAGGTAGCTCAGTGGGTATCTCTTCGTTTTGGCTCAGGTCATGATCTCATGGGTCTTGGGATCAAGCCTTGCATCAGGCTCCCTGCTCAGCACGAAGCCTGCCTAAAAGATTCCCTCCCCCTGCCCTTGCCCCTTCCCCCACTCATATGTATCTGCCCACACTCTCTCATAAATAAATAAAATCTTTAGTAAATAAGATGAAATCTTTAAAAATATATAGAAAAAAGTATAAGGGCAGTCACTCTAACTCCTGTTTTAAATTAGTTCCCCTCTCCCTTTATAATCTCTTAAGCCTCTGAACTCTGCCTTCATAGAATTTATCACAGTTTGTAATATATTTACTTGTAAAATTATGTTAAATGTCTTTTCTCTCAAAGGATTCTAAGCTCCCTAAGAGTAGAGACTGGGTCTCTTTGCTCACCATTTTATTGCAAGCCTCAAACAAATAAATCAGTAAAATGCAAAGTTTTTAAAAAGTAACTTTTTTCCTTATCTCTGAAAAGTAAAACTCAAAATTCTGTTTTGATAATGAACAGGAGCTACTAAAGAAAATGCCCAGGACAGAATAGCAAGTACCACGGGCCTGAGGCATTAGAAGGCAACGGTGTGCCTGAGGGTATGCATGGCACAGTAAGAAGGCCCATATGGCTATAGGGTGGGGATTTACAAACTTTTTCTGAGAAGGGCTATTGCAGGCTTTGCCAAGCAAAAGGCAAAACCAAGGATAATGTGTAGTTTCTTATATAACAACAAAGAAAAGTCCTGCCTGACCTATAGCTTCTTTATCTAAGTTAGGCCATCTTAGGGGGCACAGTAGGTCCAACTGTCATTAGCTGGAGCCGTTTCCAAAGGAAGAGTATCCAGTCTGGTAAAGAGGGTCCCAATACAGTCAGCTTCACTCTTGGCCCTAGTGACACCCAAATTCCAGCACACCCTTGTCTTCTCCCAGAGAGCCGTCATCTCAACTTGGGCAGCTGGCTCAGCGGCTGGAGACAAGGCAATTTGCTGAATCACCAATTCCCAGTCTGAGATTCTACATTCACTGCCAAGTGTAGGTGGCACCAAAGCAAACCCTGGGCAGCAGTGAGATGTGACCAGCGGCTAGGGAGGAAGGCGCTGGGAATAAAGGGGATCCAACAGAAGGGAACACTCCAGCAAGGTCCCCAAGGCTCACAGCCCTAGTCCACTAGAGAAGTGGCTGTGGACAATACAAAAACAGGCAGCTGGGCAGGCCTTAGTTTGCTGACTTCTGTTCTAAAGAGTAAGCAAGAAGCTACTTTCTCTGCAAATGGATCAGGAAAAAAAGAGAAAGGCAACAGAATGTCCAAAATTTTTTTTAACTACTCTATTCAAAGTTCTGGGGGTCAACTCTCAAAACTTAAGTTGTGTAGGAAAACAGTGCGTTTACAGCCTATACTTGAATGACCAGAAGTTATATGGAATCCTCAAAAATTATAAAATTTATATAAAACTTATTATAAAGTTTATATTAAAAAGTATAAAATAAAGTACTATGGGACAGCAGTCATTGGAAATCAACAATATCTGACTCACATGGAGTAAACTCCAAGAGAGACCAACTAATGCTTTTCAAAGAAAGCAGCCATTGATAACTGCAGTTACCACAGGCAAAATGCTGTTCCTACAGTAGCACTAAATACAATGAACTACTCCTTAAAAAAATTCCATCATACCACCCCTTGTAATTCAACCTTGATCTCAGGTCTCAAAATTCCAAGAGAGGGAACAAGAACAGAAGCAAAAGAATCTACCCACCTCTCTATCATTTAAATATGATTTACTAGATCAGCAGATTCTAGCTCAGGCTATACCTCTAATAAAGTAGGAAGAAAGCAAACCAGGGTCCTATACCAGAGGGGGAAGGGAAGGGGGAAGGGGGAAGGGGGAAGGGGGAAAGGGGGAAAAAGGGGGAAAGGGGCAATTGTTCACCAGTGTGCCATTGGAAAGGGGTAACCGTTTACCCCGTTTTTCCCTTTTTCCCCCCCCCCCTTTTCCTATTTTCCCTTTTCCTTTTAACTTTTCCTCCTTTCCTTTTCCCTTTTCAAAGGGAAGGAGGCAGTCCCAGTGGCTCAGTGGTTTAGCGCAGCCTTTAGCCCTGGCGTGATCCTGGAGACCCTGGATGGAGTCCCACGTTGGGCTCCCTTCATGAAGCCTGCTTCTCCCTCTGCCTGTGCCTGTGTCTCTGCCTCTCTTTCTCTGTGTCTCTCTTGAATAAATAAGTAAAAATCTTTTTTAAAAATGGAAGAAAAGAAAAGAAAAGAAAAGAAAAGAAAAGAAAAGAAAAGAAAAAAGAAAAGAAAAGAAAAGAAAAGAAAAGAAAAGAGAAGTGTTATGGGAAATAATGCTACAAAGAACCCAAACATACCTTTAATATTTTAGAAGTAATTTTTTTTATCAATTATAAAACCCTAAACTTGCTTGGGCTTGCAAGTCAGATGACCCTGAGCTTGAATCCCAACTCCACCAACTCAGAGCTGTTTAGACTATGTGTAAGTTATGAATAACCTCTCCAAACCCTTCCTAATGTGAGGTAATAGATCAGTGAATTTAAGCATGTGGAAAAAGATTATACAATACATGCTAAGTACTTAAAATAGTGTTGATGTATAGTATATGTGACATAAATGATAGCTATAGATTATTATTTTGCAACTATTCAGCAGTACCTTTATACATTCTCCAATAACTTTATAAACTTCAGTCACCTTAGAGCAAATATCCATAGCTCAATTTTTAAAAGCTCACAGGGGAAAAAAAAAAAAAACCTAGGAAATGAATTCATCCTTTTGAACATACAAAGGGCAGGTATAGAACAAATTCCCATTAGAAATTCTAGTTTTAGGGGCACCTAGGTGGCTCAGTCAGTTGAGCCTTCAACTCTTAGTTTCAGCTCAAGTCATATTCTCATGGGTGATGGGATCAAGCCCATGTTAGGCTCTCTGCTGAGAGTCTGCTTGAAAAGTCTCTCCCTCTGCCCCTCTCCTGACTTGTGTGTGTGCACAGGTTCAATCACTTGCGCGCGCTCTTGCTCTCTAAAATAAATAAATAATCTTTAAAAAAAAAAAAAAAAGGAAAGAAATTCTAGTTTTGAAGTTTAAGGGGAACATGTGAAGATTGAGAACAACCAATCCACAGTGGCCAAAGCGATACTGCAATGCATATTCACATAACCTATACAGCTCCAGTCGCCACTGACTACCGAGAGAACAAGAGAATACAAAGAGCTGGACCACGTATTAGAGTTAATAGATCCTTCTGGAACCTCATTTTCACACATCTTTCGTCACCTAATTAATCACATGAAGAATCATTAATAAAGCATTTTGCAGCACAGTAGAAAGTAACAAGTCAGGGAGTCAAGAGGTCAGGATATTTGTCTAATTCTGCCACAAAGTCAACTGTATGGCCGTAAATCTGTGTGCAGAAGATTCTCCTTTAAGGTTGCACAGAATAAAGACAGTCCTAAGAAGCTTTTTTATTTAACAAATGTTAGAAGTCAGAACACAGAAAAACTAATCAGATTCTTTTAATCTTCCTTTAAATCATGTCTATTCAGGGTAGACTGGATGGCTCATTCGGTTAAGCTTCCAACTCATAGTTTCGGCTCAGGTCACCATCTCAGGATCATGAGACTAAGCCTCTAGCTGGGCTCCACACTCAGTGAGTGCCTGTTTTAAGATTCTCTCTGTTCCCTTCTCCCTCCCCTTCTGCCCCTCTCCTAGCTCACACAAGCTTCTGTACAAGCTCAACCATGCAGACAAACTCATTCTCTCCCTCGAATTAATAAAATCTTTAAAAAAAAGAAAGAAACCATATTTATTCATCTATGGAATAAAATTACTGAGCCAAATCAAGGTCAGCCAAGTACAGATACTTTTTGAGATGAAGGGCCAACTATTACATATCTTAATTTCCTCCAAACAGTTTGAATAACAAACTTCTAGTAATGTCATTAGCACTAAAAATTATCTTAATATATTCCTCCCCAAACTAACAATCAGAATGTAAGCAACAGTTGTGAAGTAAAATGGAAAAGCAATATTTTCTTTCCTGATCTATAAAACACTAGTGCTTGAAAAAAGAATTCAGAAATTTTGAAACTAATTCCATCACCTTTACTTATCACAAATGAAAATATTACCATAACACAACAAACTAAATATTAACCCACAAGAGAATAACAAATTTAGAATTTTTACAAAACCTACATAAATGACTCTTGAGTTAAGGAAAACAAAAACTACAAACTCTTAAAAAAATGTCAATGAAGGGATCCCTGGGTGGCGCAGCGGTTTGGCACGTGCCTTTGGCCCAGGGCGCGATCCTGGAGACCCGGGATCGAATCCCACATCGGGCTCCCGGTGCATGGAGCCTGCTTCTCCCTCTGCCTATGTCTCTGCCTCTGTGTGTGTGTGTGTGTGTGTGTGTGTGTGTGTGTGTGTGACTATCATAAATAAATAAAAATTTTTTTAAAAAATGTCAATGAAAATACTAATATCAAAACCTATGGATGTAACCAAAAGACTGAGAAAAAGCATATAGTCCTTAAAAAAAAGGTATTAGAAAAACAAAAGATGAAAAGATAATCATTCAATACAAAAAGGGGAAAAAGAAAAATGAGTAACAAACGCAGAAAACAAACCAAAAAAACATACACTAGGTTAAGGTTTGTATTTATTTATTTGAGAGAGAGGGAGGAAAGACAAGCCAGGGAAGGGGCAGAGGGACAAGCAGGGTCCCCATGGAGCAGGGAGCCGGGCTCTAGGCTCTATCCCAGGACCCTGAGATCATGACCTAAATCGAAGTCAGACAGTTAACCAACTGAGCCACCCAGATGCCCCTCGATTTGTTTTGTTTTTTGTTTTGTTTTGTTTAAAAAAAAAAAAAGACAGGGCCCAAGCCCTTAGCAAATTTGACCAATGGGGAAAATCACATGTAACACATGCACATTAGGAATAAGAAAAAATTACAACTACTGATTATAAAAATAAAACATTTCGCAAGCATTTCTGTATGACAAACAACATCATAAAAACAATTAAGAAGCAAGACTTAAATATGGATATTTACAATACACATGACGGGAAAAGGATAAACAACCAGAGGGCAGCCTGGTGGCCCAGTGGTTTAGCGCCACCTTCAGCTCAGGGCGTGATCCTGGAGACCAAGGATAGAGTCCCACGTCAGGCTCCCTGCATGGAGCCTGCTTCTCCCTCTGCCTGTGTCTCTGCCTCTCTCTCTCTCTCTCTCTCTCTCTCTCTCTCTCTCTGTGTCTCTCATGAATAAGTAAAATCTTAAAAAAAAAAAAAAAAAAAGAATAAATAACCAGAAAATGTAAAAGCTCCTAAAAATCAGTAAGGAAAGAAAAACAAGCAACCCAGAAAATGCACAAAGAAAAAGAACAGACCATTCGCATTAAAAGAAACTAAGTGACCAGTAAATATAAGATGTTCTACCTCAGAGAAATCTGGGCAATGTAGCGAAAACAAGATACCATCTCTCACCCATCATTTCACAAAAAGCAATAATTTAAATTATTAACTAGCAAGTATCAGCAAAAATGTGGAGGAATAAAAAATTCACATATTCCTGCTGATGGGAATGCAAGTTGATAAAACCACTGCGGAGAGCCTGTTAACTGTCTTCCAGTTAACCGGAGATCTGAATAAACATCCTTCTCTGTTTCCTCCCAAAACTCCATTTAAAAAAGGAATAAAATATTTTAAAAATGTAAATGCACGAGGAGAGACAATGGGATACAGCACAATAGTATACAAGAGGTTTCAGGAAATTTTCTAAAAGGTGAGAAGTGGATGAATGAAGCAGAGAGAGAGAAAGCAGAAAATCTGACTGCCTAGAGGGGAGGGAGCTAACAAAATATAAACCAAATCATGCCAGAGGAGCCAGAAATTAAGAAACATGAGATACTCAAGGAAAGAATCTAGCATGAGTCTGAGAAGAGAAGGTATGCCTGAAAATCTTTGAAAGACACCTTTAGTCTCCCAGCTCCACTCCTCTGAGGAAAATGTTAGGGATATCTAGCACAGCTAAGGTGGGAAGAAGCAGACCAAGAGGCTATGGTTGGAGTGCTAACTGCCTGCATCATTCTCTCTCCTCCCTCACTAATAGAACCCCAGATTTCAGGTGGGTATATGACTGCCCTTAATAAAAATTCCTTTTTCTATCCTTCTAGGAGATGTGGACATATATGAACAGCCAATAACATATGAGTGGGGTGTTGGAGGCAGTTTCCAGGAAATATTCCAGAAACTGAGCCTTCTGCCTCCTTTCTCCCTTCTTCTTTCCTACTTTCTGAAACTTGGGTATGACTACTATCTGGGCCTTGAAAACGACTCTTGGTTTACAGAACAGATAGCTGGAAGACACTCAAGCCTGATGAACTTCACAGAACCACTATACCATCCCGACAACCAGAATTACCTCCAGCTTTCTACACAAGAATACAATCGTTATTTAACTCACTGATAATTTAAGATCTCGTACTTGCAGCTAAATCCAACCCTAATACAAGTATCACACTAAACTAGGTGGTATAAGACTGCATATATGATTGCTAAAATCCCCAACCTCCATTCCCCTGGATCAAATTTCAGAAAGCTGACAACCAGGCTTTTTCATAGAAGACTGGAAGCTTTCTCTAAAAAAAAACCTAACTGCCACAAAAGACACAGGCACTGATATCTGAACTTTCCTTCCCAAAAAAAAAAAACAACAGCATGGTTTCCCTCTGATCACCCTAAAGTTTACCAAGGCTCTTCTATCAATTTTTAGTTAAATAAACTTTGTAAAAGATAATGTCCATTCTCAATATCATACTTACAAGTACAAATGGATATTCTAGGAAATTTTAATAGATCTCTATGAGTTAGTAATAATAAAAAGACAAGTCCATCACAGGACCTCTATATTGTGCTGGGTACCAGGACTTATCAAGCTAGCTTCTATTCTTCAGAAATTAGCTCCAACCTTCTGATTCAAAAATTTTATTAAAAGTTCATTAAATTAGGAGCACCTAGGTGGTTCAGTCAATTAGGCATCCAACTCTTGATTTCAGCTCAGGTCATGATCTCAGGGTCATGGGATGAGCACTGCTCTGGGCTCCATGCTCAGCTGGCTCAACAGGAAGTCTGCTAACATTTTCTTCCTGTCCCTATCCCTCTGCCCTTTTACCAGCTTGCATGCACATGTGCTCTAATAAATAAATAAATTATTTTTTAAAAAAATAAAATAAAAAATTCACCAAGTTCAAAAAATGTAAATTAACATTCAGTTTACACAATTGCCGAAACATAATTATTAATTATTGAAGATTCAAAAAATTAAAAAAATAAAAATAAAAATAAAGTTAGAGATTCCAGAGACACCTGGCTGCCAAGTATGCAACTCCTGATCTCAGGGTCATGAGTTTGAACTCCACGCTGGGTGTGGAGCCTACTTTAAAAAAAAAATCAAATTCTGAAAACACCTGGGTGGCTCAGCGGTTGAGTGTCTGCCTTCAGGCCTAGGGCGTGATCCTGGAGCCCACATCGGGCTCCCTACATGGAGCCGCCTTCTCTCTCTGCCTATGTCTCTGCCTCTCTGTGTCTATGAATAAACAAATAAAATTTTAAAAAAATAAAATAAAATAAAATGTGAGGGTGCCTAGGGTTATTGGGTTAAGCATCTGCCTTCAGCTCAGGTCATGATCCCAGGGTCCTGGAATCAAGTCCTGCATCAGGGTCCCTGCTCCTCGAGGAGTCTGCTTCCCTCTCTCTCTCTACCCCTCCCCCCTTGCTCATGCTCTCTCAAGGTTTCATTCTCTCTCTCTCAAATTAATTAATAAAATTTTTTAAAAATAAAAACAAAATTTCAAAAAATAAAGATATTCTTCTTGCGTGACTGTCTCACAACTGTTTCATTTTTATAGCATACATGCTCAAGGAAATTTTATACACACTTTCGTGTTAAAATTTAACAGAATGTAGCCTATCTATTAGCTTATCCTAACACACTAGAAGGGCAAGAAATGAAAAAAATACATAGTTGTTAAATGAATGGGCTAGAAAAGGATAATACAGAGGTGACTGATGACACATGGTTAGTTTCAAAGACACTATCTCCACAACAGCCCTAGTACCTAGGAATAGTTCTCACATTTATGCCTGAGAAAAGAATAAGGACTGAACAAATGAGTGACGATTTTAAGGTTCACAGCAAAATCCTATTGAAACCGCCATCCCCTCTTTTCTTTTAGCCTTAAAATTGTGCACCAATTGTCTCTGAAAACTCCAAGCTCCTTAAGAGTTAGGGCCAAATTTAATCTACTTAACAAGACTGTTATCACAATGTCATAGCGCCGTCATGCTTTTTAATACTAGTGGTAGAAAACTCTCATTGAATATTATTTTGTCTACATAAAAATCACTTTGGAGATTTTCTTAAAGTATGTTAGTTCTAAAAAATGGCTAAGAATTCCTAGGTTACCTTAACAAAGTGTTCAAACGAAGTACCAAACTAATGATCTTTGCAACCAACAGTCACATCTTTAAAAATGACACCAAAGGGTCACAATCTCTCTGAGCAGTCTAGTCAATATACTCCTTTTGGGGAACCAGCCCTTTCCCAATCCACATCAATACCGCTCTGATCCATGTGGGATGGAAAAATTAAACCAGCAACGTGACTCAGGCAAGAGCAATTAAATTAGCCTATTTCCCCTATTTCCCATTATCATAAATGGGCACAAGCCAATCCAATCAGAGACCTCCCACGGACTTTTTTTTTTTTTTTTAAGATTTTATTTATTCATTCATGAAAGACAGAGAAAGGCAGAGACATAGAAGCAGGCTCCATGCAGCGAGCCCGATGCGGGACTGGATCCCAGGACCCCGCGATCACGACCTGAACCCAAGGCAGATACTCAACCGCTGAGCCACCCAGGCGTCCCCTCCCATGGACTTTTGCCAGAGATGAGAAAAGCACTGTCCTATTTAAGATCCTGAGTATTCCAGACCACGGTAATTATAGTAGAGCTGCGAGGGGGCATGTCTCCAAAACAGGGACAAAGCTCACCTATACTGAGGGAATCATCAGGGATGCAAGATGATCTCCAGTGATGTTTAAAGCTAAAGAAGCAATATTCCTAGACTTTTCAGACACGAGAACAAACTAACAAACAAACTTGGGCTTCTCTTTGCATCCTAATACAGCTGTTTCCCTGTGAAACAAGCAGAACATGTTCCACATAGGAAATGAGACACACTACCAAGTAGGCAAAAGGAAGTTTTTTACAAAAAAAAGTACTAGAAGAATGTCGTCGTCCTATCCTAAAAGTACCACAAACGGAACCCTCGTAAAATACAGCAGGAGTTCGTAGGCGTCCGTTTTTGTTAAGGTAACAAATCCACTCCAGGTGCATACCTGCTTGTGAACAAACGGATTTTAAACAACCGATCTTGAACACTCTGTCACTGAAGCTTAATTTCAAATAATTGTAGCTCCTAACCTTTGTGATTTTCCGTCATTCGATCATGATGAATCTAAGAAGACCGCTCATCTCAAATTAAATGTAGTAAGTACTAGACGTTCGTTCCAGGGCCCCAAACCCCACTCCTTCAAGCAACGAGTATTATTACGAAAGCTCAACCTGGCCAAGAAAGTTTTCGCGGTGATGCAAAAATGGGGGTAGGGTGGAGTCCCGAAGACCCCAAAAAGTGAGAATTCCTTCGAGGAAGATGTGGCCAGAGGGTGCAGTCGGGGCCGACCGTGCGACCCGGGTGGACGGTGGCCGAGCCCCAGCCGACCGGGGGCTGCGGCGCTGCGGCGTGCGGGGCCGGTAGGGGAGCGGCCCGGGGAGCCGCGGAGCGGGAAGAGGGGAGCAGGGCCCGCCGGCCGCTCCCGCCCACCGGGAAGGAATGCGGGCCACACCTACGCCGGCCGGGGCGGGGCGGGGCGGCGCGGGGCGGCTCCGGCTCCGGCTCCGGCCGCGGGGGCGAGGGAGGCCCCGGAAAGGCGCAGGAAGCCGCGGGGCAGCCGGGCCGGACCACCTTCCCGCCGCCGGCCCGAGGCCCACCCACCTCAGGAGCGTCTCGAGCGCGCCCTCGTGCTTGTCCAGCGGGCGTCCGAGCGCGGCCCGGCGCAGCTTGCTGAGCTCCTCCGCCGCGCGGCAGTACTGGGCCTGCTCCTCGCCGCCGCTCGGGTACGTCTGCTGGATGAACTTCACCAGCGGCTTGGCCAGGTCCACCTCCGAAGTCTTCTTCAGCTGTACCGAGATGAACGTCGCCATGGCGAGCACCTCGGCCGCTGTTCGGGCCGCAGAGACCGCGGGGCGGTGACGAGGGGCGGGCGGGCGGACCAACTAGCCGACGGACGGGATCTCCGCCGGGGCTTTGGGTCCGGCCACTTCCGGGAGCCCCCACGCAGGCGCAGTCGGCGCGCCGCCGGGGTCACGTGAGCAGCCGGCGCGGCAGCGTCGTCGGGGCCCGCCCGGCGTGGGCCGCGCGGCGAGGAGCCGGCTCTTCCCGCAGGTGCTGTTCGGGTTCCCAGCTCAGCGCTGCGGCGGCCGGCCGAGCGCTTTCGCGTGCAAGTCCCTGTTCCTCCCCTCGCACAGCTCTGAAGTAGGTGCTGCCGCCTTGCAGTCTCGGCTACTGTGACCTATGGCAGTTCACTGAAGGGACTGCTAAGCACAGAGCCTGAGGGCGCCGCGAGCCGGCTGAGCCATCCTGCCACTGTGCAGCTCACGGTCAGGTCAGGGCGCAGGTGCGAAGGTGGACAAGGCACGGCGCGCAGCACAGGGTGTTGGGATGTGCGATAGTAAGGTCCCGTGGGAGAACCTGGCTTAAACAAGATGATTAGAGAAGGCGTCTCGGGGAAGGTTAACGTACGACCTGCGGTGTGACAGGTGCTTGGCATTACAAGGGAAGAGTGGCGAGGGAGAGCCTCCCAGATCAAGTGAGCGCAAGCGCAAGCGCCCCAGGACGCAAGCACCGCCCTTGTTCTGGGAGTTGAAGCAAACTGTGGCAAAACTGTAAAGACCCTATGGGGAGTGGAATGAAATAAAATCGGGGGGGGGGGGGGGTAAGCAGGCATCCATCAATCACAGCTTTAGAGGCCTACTTAAAGAATTTGTATTATAGAATAAATGCAAAGGAAGCGATAAACGGAATTTAAGCAATACTGGCATGATAGAATTTTTTTTTAATTTTTATTTATTTATGATAGTCACAGAGAGAGAGAGGCAGAGACACAGGCAGAGGGAGAAGCAGGCTCCCTGCAGGGAGCCCGACGTGGGATTCAATCCCGGGTCTCCAGGATCGCGCCCTGGGCCAAAGGCAGGCGCCAAACCGCTGCGCCACCCAGGGATCCCGGCATGATAGAATTTATATTTTTTTATCAAAGATATTTTTATTTATTTGAGAGAGACAATTCATAAGCGAAAGAGAACAGGAGCAGGGGGAGAGGGGGAGGGAAAGGGAAAGGAAGAAGCAGGCTCCCAGCTGAGCAGGGAGCCCGGCACAGGGCTCGGTCCAGGGACCCTGAGGTCATGACCTGATCCCAAAGCAGATGCTTAACCCACTGAGCCACCCAGGGGCCCCTAGAATTTACATTTTTAAAAAGCCACCCTGTGTATCAACCTGATATTGTACCTCTTGATGGGATGTAGTATGAAGTACATAATAAATATCATCTATGATATATTCCAAGCAAAAATGTTTAACTTGAGTCACAGAATAGTATATGTTACAGTATCTCACTTTGATTACAAATACAAAATATGTGTATCTGTACTACAAAAAAAAATCTAGAATTATACTGTAAGGTGTTAGCAGTTGTAATCTTTGGAAGTAGAAATATATTTTTTTATTTTCTTATTTTTACCTTTTTTTGTAATAGTTGAATTTTGCTACATTTTTTAATGTTTTTATTGAAGCGTAGCTTACCCACCATGTTACATTAGTTTCAGGTGTACAACATAGTGATTTACAAGTCTGCAAATTATACTCTGCTCACCACAAGTGTAGCTACCATATGTCACCGTACAATCCTATTACAATACCATTGACTATATTCCCTGTGCTGTACCTTTTGTCTCCATGACTTATCCATTCCGTAACTGGAAACCTCTCCCACTTCACTTCACCCATTTTGCCCATCCCCTGACAGCCATCAGCTCTACTTATGGGTTTTGCCTATCTTTTTTGTGTAAGTTTTTTACAGCACAAATGCTACTTTTGTTATAAAAGTTTATTTCACCAAATTTTGTGGGTTTTTTATTAATAAAAAATTCTAAGTTAAAATAGCCACTTTGGCTGCTAAGTAGAGAATGTATTAAAGAAAGGCAAAGTGGAAATAAGGAGGCAAGTCATGAGATCATGCCAGAAATCCAGGCAAGAGGTCAAGAAAGCTAACATTAGCAGGAGTGAGCTAAATTTATGTGTTTTTTGAGTTACAAATTGAAGAATTTACTGATAATCAGGATAGGAAGGTGAAGAGAATAGAGTGACCACGGATGGCTCCTGGCTTCAGTGCCTGAATTTCTGAGTGGTCAGTAGAATCATTTACTAATACAAGGAAAACTGATCATCCACTGATGGGGGCAGGCGATGGGGAGTGTTTGGACCTAGCCATTCAGATGGAGTCAATAAATTCACAATTGGGCTTATGAAATTAGAGCTTCAGAGAGAGGTCCTGTTTTGGAATCAGCAGTCAGCCTACAAATTATTTTTAAATCCCTGGGACTATAAAGGAACACAGAGAGATAGAAATAGGTCAGAAGCTATCAATTAGGATAGATAGGATCAGAGTAGGTATATTATTAAGGCAGAATATGATGGAGTATCTTATAGGTTGGTTGACAAAAATGATCCACTGGAGAGAGAATGAAGAATCAGAAGAGCCTAAGGCGCAAAGCACATGAAAGGAGGAGAAGAAAGGGTAACCATAACTGGGAGGGTAGGAGAGAGGGATTAACTGTCAGAAAGATGTGGGATAAATCATTTGTTGAGGCAGATGGGGAATGAACATAGATGTGGTTAACTGTATGGCATCGGTAAAGGAAAGATTAAAGTGATCCTCTGATGGAATTTAAAATAAAATCCAAACTCTTTACTATAGTGTGATCTATTTCTGCATTATCTCTTCAATTTCATATTTTGTCACTTGTTCCTCATTTATTACTGCCCAGTCACATTGGTCTTATTTCAGTTCTCAAAATCACTAAGATCTTTCTTTCCAAATATGACAATACTCCCCCCCTCACTTTCTTCATATACATACGTTGAAATGTCTCCTCTCCATCATACCATTTAGATTCCCCCTTTGTTAATGTCTAATTCAGCCATTGTTTATTTCCTTCAAAACATTTATCCGAACTAGCAAATATTTTTGTTGTTGTTGATTGAATTTTTGTCTGACTTCCCCACTAGAATGTAAGCAAATTGTGTTTTCTTTTTAATACTGTTGTACCCAGCACTTGGCATGTGGTAGGCACTCAGTAAATATTTTTAAATCAGTTTCACTGCTTTAAAAAAAATTAGATTTCTACTATCAAAGTAACACGCCTTTCTCAGTAATATACCCTCATTAATTTGGCATAAGCCAGGGACGCCTGGGTAGCTCAGTAGTTGAGTGTCTGTCTTCAGCTCAGGGTGTGATCCCGGGGTCCTGGGATAGAGTCCCTCATCGGGCTCCCTGCAGAGAGCCTGCTTCTCCCTCTGCCTGTGTCTCTGCTGCTCTCTGTGTCTCTCATGAATAAATAAATAAATCTTTGAAAAGAATTTGGCATACGCCAGTGTTGTTAATTAGGCAATAATCATTAATTAGGCAGTAGGCCAGTGGCCAAAGAAGGACGGTATATTAGGATAGGCTACCTTTGTGTTCCGATAATAAACAATTTCAAAATCTTAGTATCCTAACAAAATACACATCTGTCCCTTATGCACACAAAGACCTATATAAGACAGCTAATTATCTCAACATGAGATGCCACTTTCAAAGGGGAAGAAGAAATCTATGGCATCGTGCAGCAGCTATTCAATGCCTCAGCCCTCACTTCCACTCAGATCTAACTGGCTAGAACCTCTCACATGGTCCCATCAAACTGCAGTGGGACAGGGAAAGGTAGTCTTCTCCATGCCCATGAAGGAGGGGGAGGCTGGATATTAAGGAGCAACAGTGATCCATTCCAAGAATGAGTTTCACTTGCTTCCAAACTTAATGGTAACATTGATTTTCCATCTGTGTAGTGAAACTCCATAAAATGCATTCATAGAGTATAGTAGTCTCAGTGTAATGTTTGGGGAGGGAGGATATTAAATCAGTAGATTTTCCTCCCTGATAATCTGTAGTTCCGGTAAACCCATCATTATCCCCACTGATTGAACCAATGGAAATAATCGCCTCTTTAGAAGGATAGAACCCCACTGAAAACAGGTAAGTTTCAAAACAGAGTTTTTGAAGTCCATATTGAGACAATAGCCTGAAATTAAGCACCTATGATTTCTAGAGGAGTTAAGCTTTGCTGATGTTGTTTAAGATTTATTCATTTATTTGAGAGAGTGACAGCGGAGGGGGAAGGGCAGAAGGAGAGAAGCAGACTCCCTGCTGGGCTCAATTCTAGGAACCTGAGATGATGACCTGAGCTGAAATCAAGAATGGGACACTTAACCAATGGGCCACCCAGGTGCCCCTGGCATCAAGATTTGTTGAGGAAAAAGAGGCTTATGGTAGCCATGCCCAGAAGGCCACAAAAAAGAGCTTTTTAAAGGAATAAGAGCGTAAATAGGTTTGATGGAAGGAAAGTTCCCACAATGTAAGAAAGAGAAGGCCTTTGGGTGCTGAGAGGAAGGGTCTGAAAGAGAGTGAAGGGCAGAAGGTTAATGCAGTGTCCCCACTTCCTTACTCCACACTCTAGAGTGTTGGGTAGCCAGGGGACAGGGGCCGGCCTCAGGGGAGGAGATGAGTAGAAACAAAGAGACAAATCAAGAACAGCAAGAATGGTACCCCTGTGTCACCTGTAGAGACACATCCTGTGTAAGGAACGGAAAGCAGGGAATGGTGCTGGGCAGAGGCACTGTGTTTTTTGCAATATGTAATAAAGAACTATTTGTCTCTTTAATCTATTTGCATATTTAACTTCTAAAAAAATTTTAAAATGTATGCAAAAAAAAAGTCATTTTTTCCACATACAGGAGTGTAAATTTTGTCTACATAGCACCAAAATTTTTTAGTTTAAATTCAATTAATTGGGACGCCTGCGTGGCTCAGCAGTTGGGCGTCTGCCTTTGGCCCAGGGTGTGATCCCAGGATCCAGGTTCGAGTCCTGTCCCCATCGGGCTCCTTGCGGGGAGCCTGCTTCTCCCTCGGCCTGTGTCTCTGCCTCTCTCTCTCTCTCTGTGTGTCTCTCATGAATAAATAAATAAAATCTTAAGACTGCTAACTCTGGGAAACGAACTAAGGGTGGTAGAAGGGGAGGAGGGCAGGGGGTGGGGGTGAATGGGTGACGGGCACTGGGGGTTATTCTGTATGTTGGTAGATTGAACACCAATAAAAAATTAAATAAATAAAATCTTTTTAAAAATAAATAAAAATGAATTCAATTAATTAACATACAGTGTATTATTAGTTTCAGAGATAGAGTTCAGTGATTCATGAGTCTTATATAATACCCAGTCTCATTACATCACTTGCTTTCCTTAATGCCCCTCACCGACTTACTCCAACCCCCTACTCCCAACCCCTCCATCGACCCTCAGTTTGTTTCCCATGATTAGGATTCTCTTATGGTTTGTCTACTGCCCTGATTTCTTGTTTTATTTTTCCCTCCCTACCCATATGATCCACTGTTTTGTTTCTTAAATTCTACATATGAGTGAGATCATTTAATACTTGTCTTTCTCTGATTTATTTTACTTAACATAATACCCTCTAGTTCCATCCATGTCATTGCAAATGGCAAGATTTCATTTTTTGATTGCTAAGTAATATTCCATTGTGTATATATACTATATCTTCTTTGCCCATCCGTCAATGGACATCTGGGCTCTTTCCATAATTGGCTACTGTGGATGTTGCTGCTATAGACATTGGGGTTCAGGTGCCCCTTTGAATCACTACCTTTCTATCTTTGGGGTAAATACCCAGTAGTGCAATTGCTGGGGCAGGGTACCTCTATTTTCACTTTTTGAGGAACTTCTATACTGTTTTCCAGAGTAGCTGCACCAGCTTACCTTCCTACCAACAGTATAAGAGGATTCCCACTTCTCTGCATCCTTGCCAACATCTGTGGTTTCCTGACTTGTTAATTTTAGCCTTTCTGACATTTAAGGTGGATTTCATTGTGGTTTCAATTTGTATTTCCCTGATGCTGAGTGATGTTGAGCATCTTTTCATGTGTCTGCTTGTATATCTTCTATCTATTTGTATATCTTCTTTGGAGAAATGTCTGTTCATATCTTCTGCCCATTTTTTGATTGGATTTTTGTTCTTTGGGTGTTGTGTTTGATAAGCTCTTTATAGATTTTAGATATTAGCCCTTTATCTGATAAGACATTTGCAAATATCTTCTCCCATTCTGTTGGCTGTCTTTTGGCTTTGTTGACTGTTTCCTTTGCTGTGCAAAAACTTTTTATATTGATGAGGTCACAATAGTTCATTTTTGCCTTTGTTTCTCTTGTCTTTGGAGACTTGTCTAGCAAAAAAGTTGCTGCAGCTGAGGTCACAAAAGTTGCTGCCTATGTTCTCCTCTAGGATTTTGATGGATTCCTGTCATACATATAGGTCTTTCATCCATTTTGAGTCTATTTTTGTGTGTGGTGTAAGAGAATGGTCCAGTTACATTCTTTTGCATGTGGCTGCCAATTTTCCCAACACCATCTGTTGAAGAGACTGTCTTTTTTCATTACATATTCTTTCCTGCTTTGTCAAAGATGAATTGACCATAGAGTTGAAGGTCCATATCTGGGTTCTCTATTCTGTTCCATTGGTCTGTGTTGTCTACTTTTGTGCCAGTACCATACTGTCTTGATGATTACAGCTTTGTATTAGAGCTTGAAGTTCGGAATTGTGATGCCTCCAGCTTTTTTCTTTTCTTTTTTAAGATTTTATTCACTTATTCATCATGAGAGACACAGAGAGAGAGAGAGGCAGAGACACAGGCAGAGGGAGAAGCAGGCTCCATGCTGGGAGCTCAATATGGTCCTGGGACTCCAGGACCATGTCCTGAGCTGAAGGCAGATGCTTAACCAGTGAGCCACCCAGGCGTCCCTGCTTTTCTTTTTCAACATTCCTTTGGTTATTCGGGGTCTTTTTGGTTCCATACAAATTATAGGATTATCTGCTCTAGCTCTGTGAAAAAAGTTGATGGTATTTTGATAGGGATTGCATTGAATATGTAGATTGCTCTAGGGAGCATAGATATTTTAACAATATTTTTTCCCAATCCATGACCATGGAACATTTTTCCATTTATTTGTGTCTTCCTCAATTTCTTTCATGAGTGTTCTATAGTTTTCAGAGTACAGATCCTTTGCCTCTTTGGTTAGGTTTTAAATTTTTCTTTTTTTTTTTTAATTTTATTTATTTATTCATGAGAGACACACACAGAGAGAGAGAGAGAGGGAGAGGCAGAGACACAGGGAGAGGGAGAAGCAGGCTCCATGCAGGGAGCCTGACGTGGGACTCCATCCCAGGTCTCCAGGATTAGGCTCTGGGCCAAAGGCAGGCGCTAAACTGCTGAGCCACCCAGGCTGCCCTGGTTAGGTTTTTTTTCTAGCTATTCTATGGGTTCTGGTACAATTGTAAATGGAATCGACTCCTTAATTTCCCTTTCTTCTATCTCTTTGTTATGGCACCAAGATTTTTAAAAATAAATAGGGACACCATTAAGTCTTTTATCTAGAATGACTCCCTAGGTAAACCTGCTCTCATCCTATATATTGCTGCTCATATTTCCATCAGTTGCCACTTCTCTAATACCATTCACATTGAAATAACTACTGCTCCTTTCCACCAGAGTATCTCCTAGATGACAGTCATTTCACTTCAGTAAGATAACTTCTAAGAATAAAGTATCCAAATTATTTTTTAAATGCTTTATGGAATAGAAATAAACATTTCTGGAGAGCTGAAAATTATCTTGTGGGCATCTGAACACTGAGAGCATGTTTCAAGACTCCTATTTTCACTAAAATCCAATATTTGTTTAAGTATTTCAAGTTGAAAAAGGAGCATGCCCACCCTTTCACCCTGACTTTTGTTGTTAATTTGCTTTTACAGCTATATAAGAATATGTCTTTAGTCTGTTTCCTGAAACATACGTTAGCTCTGTTTCAGATTCAGGGAGCAGTTACTAAGTGTTATTAGTGTCTCTTCATATTAAACATACTTGTGTTTCTTCATAAGAAAATTATGTATTGGGATCCCTGGGTGACGCAGCGGTTTAGTGCCTGCCTTTGGCCCAGGGCGTGATCCTGGAGACCTGGGATCGAATCCCACGTCGGGCTCCCGGTGCATGGAGCCTGCTTCTTCCTCTGCCTGTGTCTCTGCCTCTCTCTCTCTCTCTGTGTGACTATCATAAATAAATAAAAATTAAAAAAAAAGAAAAAATTATGTATATACACAGAGTATGTGTAATTTCAGTTATCTTTGGTTACTTAATATTTATGATCTTGTACTAAAAAACTAACCCTGTAAGCCTTGTGGTACAAAGCATCAATAACATTAGGATGACCATACTAAGTTATTCAGCAAATATCTCTGAATTCCACTGTATGCCAAGCAAAATTTAAATCAAGAGAATTCTGTAACCAACCTATCAATCTATTATTGTATATATTGTATATATGTACAGAGGTCTTGATTCCATCCTCACAGAGGATAGTTTGGGAGATAATTCATAGGGAGAGGTCTAGGAGTTAAGGAAAGCCCTAAAACAACAGATGTGCAACAGACCTACCGAGTAGCCAGGGATGAAGGGCTCCAGAAGGAAGCTCCCCAAGAGAAAAAAAGAAAAATAGATGAGATTAGATACACTACCTGATATGATAGAGGTTTCAAGAAAAAATATATTATCAGGAAGAAGGAAAGAATTGACAGTGATACTCTAAGAAAAAAGACTGAGCAAGTAAGGATATAAATATAGCACATAGTCTAGTATGCTATTAACAAAATTTGCAGTCTTAATAAATACTAATTGTTTAAAGGTTTTATTTTTAAATAATCTCTACCCCCAACTTGAATTTACAACTCTGAGATCAAAAGTCACATGCTCTACTGACTGAACCATCCAGGTGCCTCTAAACACTGATATTTTTAAGGTTATGTCCATGAGTTTTTCCTGAAAAAAATTACTATTTTGTCTTTGTAATTAATTTGTTGTAATATACTGGGAAACTGTACAAATATATTGTTCCTCATTACAAATTTTTCCACTGTTTTTTTCATGCTTTGATGATTCTTGCCTGGACCTATTATTTCTATGATGGTTGCAAAATGGAAACTTTCTTATCCATCATTCCTCCTATATTTATTAGTTGGCATTATTTAACAAGAATTTTCCTTTTTCTCCCATTATTTATTCATTCAGTTATATATTTGTTTATATCATCATGGACTCATGGATTTTTTTTTTCGGTAGATCATAATCTTTTCCTATCATGATGTATTTTGATACTCTATTTCATCTAAGATTTGACCAATGGAAGCACCTTCAGTCTGGCTCCTATGTTCTTTTACCCCCAATAAGTGAATTTAAAATTTCAGGGGTGCTTGGGTGGCTCAGCTGTTTGAGTGCCCAGTCTTGGTTTGGCTCAGGTCATGATTTCAGGGTCGTGGGATCTAGCCCTGTGTGGGGCTCAGCAGAGAGTCTGCTTCTCTCCCTTCTCTCTCTCTCTCTTTCCCTCTGCCCCTCCCCCCGCCTGCACACACTTTTTCTCTCAAATAACTAAATCTTTAAAAAGTGAAAAAAATAAAATTTCAAAACACAGTATAGAATTTTAAAGTGAACATCTCCATATCTACCACCTAGATTCTAATATTAACATTTTATTACCACATGTATCTATCTTTATCACACATCTACCTAATCTTCCCTCTATCCATCTATCCATTAATCTATCTTACTTTTTGGATATATTTCATGGTACATTGAAAACATCAGAAAGGAAAAGTAGAATAAGTAATTTGATAAATAGGTGATGAGAATCAAAAGATTTTTAAATGATATCATCAAATGTCATTTAAAGCTGACAAATCATGAGTAGCTATGAATAGCGAAAGGATTTAAAAGGAATATTGCTCAGGGATTATCCAAAGAAGATGCATTTGGAAGCAACGTAGGTGGATTAAAACTAATAATGTGTAATACTAACCTCATTATGAGAGATGTTGCCTTACAAATTATAGGGCAGACAAAAAAATATATTTTACTGTGTTGTTAGGCTGTACTCTGTCAAAATTAGTATTTGTCTTACTGTTGATGATTCAACAGTAACATGCAGCACCTGTAAAAGAACAAAGTGACTCATCTACCTACTTTTTGTGGCCTGGGTAGTCAAAGTTCCCCACTCAAACTTGGACTATGAGTGGACTTCAGTGCTTTAACCCATCACAGTCTCCCCAGGATATTGGTCCAGTGGTTCTCAATGAGAGGTAATTCTGTCTCCCAGAGGACATGTTGCAATATCTGGGGATATTTTTGGTTTTCACAATTTGAGGGGGCGGAGAATGATGGGGGAGGGATGCTACTGGCATCTAGTCGGTAGAAGCCAGTGATGCTACTTACAATTCACAATGCGGTGCCCCACAACAAAAACTTATCCAGCCCAAAACATCAGCAGTAACAAGAGAGATTCACTCTTGAGAAATATACTGTTCAGAACAGGCTCCAAATTTTGAGGAATATACTGCTAGGAGTATAGTCCAATCCATTCGAAGGAGTGGGTTGTTCCAAAGAATGAATGAAGACTTTGAGACGTGAGAAAGAAGCATTGTTTAAAGAGACTGGTGGCTAAGAAAAGGGGAGAAAAATCAGGACATGGAGTATAACAATGAGGGTTGAATTTCATCAGGACTTTTCCATTAAACTAAGGAGAAAGGGTGGTGCCTGGGTGGCTCAGTGGTTGAGCATCTGCCTTTGGCTCAGGGCATGATCCTGGGATTGAGTCCCACATGGGGCTTCCTGCATGGAGCCTGCTTCTCCCTCTGCCTGTGTCTCTGCCTCTCTCTGTGTCTCTTGTGAATAAAAAAATGAAAATATTTTTTCAAATAAAATAAATTCAAAAACTTAGGAGAAAGGCATTGTCATATTTGTTGTATTGTTGCCCCAATTCTTACTAAATGGAGAATGAAGGAGCAAAGAACTGGCCCCTCATTCACACCTCTGCTGTCCCCAGGAAGAAGGACTGTCTTGGTGACTGTGTCTAGGAGTTCCAGGTGGTGACGAGGAGCAACATGACAAGTGTTCACATGGAAATGAGAGCACCAAAGAGGAATACATGTGCAAGGGCAGGGTACAAAGTACAACTAAAGGGTTTAAGATAAGTTGCTTTATCTGGTAAATGTCAAGGTCCTCCTACCTCCCATATACCTTCATTTATTCATCCTCTTTAAGTATTCTAATCTTCACCTGGTTGTCCTCACTTCTCTCTCTGTCCTTTATTTTAAGCTTTAAGGAATAAAGATGTGGCTTGAGCCTTAGATCATTAGTGTAATCCCATCCTCAAGCCCCAGTAATTCAGGGGGGGGAAAAAAGACCCAACTCTGGCTTTTGAGAGATAAAAAAGGTTTGCCAGAGGTCTCAGAGAAAGAAACATCTTTTTGTTCTTTTAGGATAATTTGTGAATATGACCTTCCTTACTTTAGATCTGATGCAGAAACATTTCTCTGTATGTCAGAGTTCTTGCTTTCACAATTTAACTGTGAATAGTGTAAACAGAAAATAAATGTATTGATGGATATCAGGGAGTTCACAGAATTTCTGAGGAGGCCAGAAAATCAGGCTTCAGGGCCATACAGCAGAATATATCCTATTGCATAATTGCTCTAGGGAAAATATCACTGCTGGCCCACTGAGCACAAATACTCCACAGGCAAAGGGTGCTGGGCCCAGGGGGCTTCTGTCTGAACCTCTACAACTGTAGCCTCTGGAGATAGTACCTTGCCATAAGGCTTCTGCATGGTTCTTGTACCTTCGTGTCACCAAGTTCCATCTGAATGCCCAGAAAGGGCACTGACCATGCAGCAAGCTGGAAAACAGAATTTCTAGATTCCATATTAGTGAATTAAGGACTCATACAACAGAGAACTCCCTATAGGAAGGGTTTTTAAAGTTGTTCTTTGGCATAAGGAATGCACATGTCAACTATGCCTTGGGAGTTTTTACTATCTTGCAACCTTGATGGGGTATTAGGCTTTAGATGAAACTGACATGCAGAGAGTCAGAGATGGAAAGCTATAAAGAAACTAATGGCATCACTGAGATGCTGAATCAAACCAGAGCTAAAGCCCACCCTGTCTATGGGATGGAGGTCCGCCACCCTATTGTTATTTGAACCTGTTTGAGTTGGATTTCTATTACTTACAAATGAATTCATCTTGAATTATATATAAACAAAAAATAATTGTAAAACACTGATAAATTTTTAACAATGGAATTATTATTTTTTTTAGATTTTATTTATTTATTCATGAGAGAGAGAGAGAGAGATGCAGAGACACAGCCAGAGGGAGAAGCAGGGTCCATGCAGGCAGTCTGATGTGGGACTTGATCCCGGATTCCGGGATCATGCCCTAAGCCAAAGGCAGACGCTCAACCACTGAACCACCCAGGGATCCCTAACAATTAAATTATTGATTATAAATTATGTACATTTTAAATTTGTATTATATTACTAAATTACCTTCCAAAATTTTGCACTGTTTCCATTAGCAGTTTGTGAGAGTTTCTTCACACCTCACCCTCATACTAATTTTAATTTTTAGTTAATTTTTTATTTTTTACTTCTTGCTTTTTAATATCTTTTACTTTAAAAATTTATATTTTTGATTTTTAATTTTAATATTTATTTTTAATATTTTATTTTTAATATTTATTAACCTGTTAGATGAAGAGTAGCATTCACTATGTTTTTAATCTTCATGTTCAATAACTTGATTATAAATAAAATAAGAGCTCTTTTTTTAAGACTTATTTATTTATTTGAGAGAGAGAGAATCTCTAGCAGATGCCTCGCTGAGTGTGGAGTCTGATGTGGGGCTCAATCCCATGACCCATGAGATCATGACTTGAGCCAAAATCAAGAGTCAGACACTTAACCAACTGAATTACCCAGGCATCCCTAACAACTATTTTTAAGTGTCAGTTGTTTGTATTGTTTCTGTAGCTGCTTATTTTATCCTTTCACCATTTTCCTATTGGATTGTTCATTTCTTTCCTTACTGACCTACAAGTGCTCTTTGTTTATGAAAAAAATATTCTTTTGTCATATATTTTATATCACCATTTTGTCAGTTGTTTTTTTGTATGTATCTATTTTTAACATTCACTTTAAACAGGTGTGTCTGTGCCCAAACTGCCTGGAATGTACCTGATTTCAAAAGATAAGCAGGGTTGGGTCTGGGTAGTACTTGGAGAGGAGACTGCCTGGGAATATTTGGTATTCTAAGCATATATAATATACAAACATATAAATTATAGGTTCCAACATATATATATTTAGCAAGTATACATGATACATTGTATGTACTGTATGTTTATGTCCTTCCATGGTAGGCTCAGGAAGAGAATCCAAAGGATCCAATGATCCAAAGGATCAACCTTGCTTTAAGAATGAAAGATGGACAATTTAATAAAGTTGAAAAATACAAAATATTAAAAATTCAACCTCATTCCTACACACTGACAATGAACTTTTGGAGCAAAATTAAGAAAACAATCTCATTTATAATAGTATCAAAAATAGTAAAATACTTTGGCATAAATTTAACCAAGAAAATGAAAGATCTATACGCTCAAAACTATTAAACACTGGTGAAAGAAACTGAAGAAGATACGCAAAAATGTAAAGCTAGCCTGTGTTCATGGATTGGAAGAGTTATATTGTTAAAATGTCCATACTATGCAGAGCCATCTATAGATTTAATGCAATCCCTATTAAAATTCTAATGGCATTTTTTACAGAAATAGAAAAACAACTCTAAAATTCTTATGAAATTACAAAAGACCCCAAATAGCCCCAAAAATCTGGAGAAAGGACAAAACTGGAGGCATACTCTTTCTGATTTCAAGCTATATTACAGAGTTATAATAATCAAACCAGTGTGGTATTGGCATAAAAACAGATACATAGATTGATGGAATAGGATAGAGAGCCCAGAAATAAATCCATGCATATTTGGTCAATTAGTTTTTGGCAAAGGAGCCAAGAATATACAATAGGGAAAGGATAGTCCCTTCAGTAAATTGTATTGCAACAATTGTATATCCATCTGCAAAAGAATGAAACTGGACTCCTATCTTACACTATACCCAAACATCAACTCAAAATGGCTTAAAAACTTGAATTTAAGAAGAACTCTTAGAAGAAAACATAAAAGATAATCTCCTTGACATTAGTCTTGGCAATGAGTTTTTGGGCTTGACATCAAGAGCAAAAACAACAAGAAGAAAAATAAAGAAGTGGGACTACATCAAATTAAAAAGCACAGCAAAAAGGAAAGAAAGAAAGAACCATCAACAAAACAGAAAGACAACCCATGGAATGGGAGAAAATATAAACCATATGTCAGGGCAGCCCCGGTAGCTCAGCGGTTTAGCGCCGCCTTCAGTCTGGGACCTGATCCTGGAGACCTAGGATCGAGTCCCACATCAGGCTCCCTACATGGAGCCTGCTTCTCCCTCTGCTGGTGTCTCTGCCTCTCTCTCTCTGTGTCTCTCATGCATAAATAAATAAAATCTTTAAAAAAAAACTGCAATGAGCTATCACCTTCACACCTGTTAGAACAAGTGTCTTATCAAAAAGACAAGAAATATGAAGCACTAGCAAGGATGTGGAGAAAAGGGAACCCTTGCACATTTGGTGGGAATGTAAACTAGTACAGCCACTCTGAAAAAGAGAATGAAGTTTTGTCAAGAAATTAAAAATAAAACTACCGTATGATCCAACAATCCTACTTTTGGGTACATAGCCAAGGTAACAAAGTAATTATCTCAAAGAGGTATCTGTACCCCAGTGTTCATTGTAGCACTAGTCACAATAGCCATGTTTTGGAAACAACCCAAGTGTCTGCTGACAGAAAATACACAATTTTATGTGTATCTAAGTCCAGCCATAAAAGGAAGCTAACCCTGTCATCTGCAAAAACAGGAATGAACATGGAGGGCATTGTGCTAAGTGAAATAAGCCAGACAGAGGAAGATGAATACAGTGTTGTACCATTTACATGTGGACTCAGAGGGAGAAAAATTAAAGTCAAACTCACAGAAACATGGTAGGATAGTCGTTGCCAGAGGCTGGGGACAGGAAATAAGGGAAGGTTGGTAAATGGCATAAACTTTCAGTCATAAGATGAACAATAGAGGATCTAATGAAAGCATTGAAATCTGCTAAAGAGAACTTAAGGTTCTCACACACAAAGGTGAAGGAAGGTGGGAATACTTTCACAATGTATATCAAAATATCACATTGCACAATTTAAAGAGATCGCAACTTTGTCACTTATACCTCCATAAAGTCCAAGGGATAAAAAATAAAAGCAAGTTGGAAACGAAGTAATGAAAGAAAACTGCTCTAGTTCTGAGACCCCAGTGTCTTCTATCTCTGCCCCACAAGGTATCTCTGTTGAAACACAGAAGGGCTATGTCAAGACCACTCCCAAGCTAGAGCTATTACTGAAACCAGTACTCTGATTTTTTGTTTTTAAGATTTTAATTATTTATTCATGAGAAACACAGAGAGAGAGGCAGAGACATAGGCAGAGGGAGAAGCAGGCTCCATAAAGGGAGCCTGATACAGGACTTGATCCCAGGACCCTAGGATCATTAACTGAGCCGAAGGCAGACACTCAACCACTGAACTACCCAGGCATCCTAGAACAGCTGTATTCTCGGGACAATCCTGATCACCTATCTATGGTGACAACACAGCTGAAGTAGAGTAAATACCACACATCCTAGTGGCTATGATTCCTTAGTCAGCTATAGAATTGGATTACTGAAACCAACTGAGGAAACACGACATTGAGTTTCCACACTTCGGTGGTTCCCCAATATCAAAAAAGAGAGTGGAGCCTACAAGCCTCTCATGACAGAAGGAAAACATATTCCTAAGGATATGTTGGTGAAAGGGAACAAAATACCTTTATTACTGTTACACCTGTGCCTACACCTCTGTATAACCTCTGACCATGGCCTTGATACTTCCTCAACCAGTTATACCTGAGTTGGAAAACTGGTCCAGGAAAGTACACCCTCCACCAGCCTCACACTAATCTATTGCAGTCAAAGGAAAACCAAGGAACTCAGACGGTGAAGCATATAAAACTAAAATAGACAATGGGTGTGACAGTAGGAGGAAAAAACGCCATTCAAGGTTAAAGAAAATAAAGGAACCTAAGATGTATTTCACGTTGGACTTTTGAAAGTTAATGTAGTAAATGTAAATTATACATTGGAAAACTGAACACAAGAAAAGAACATTTTGAACTAATAAAGTCAAAATAATTTTGCAGGGATTGAAAGGAGAAAAAAACACGCATTCCCTAAAATAATGATAAACCTTGGATTCTGATGTTTTGGCAAAGGAATGCATGCTTGATAGTGCTATGTAAGCTTGTATCCTGGAAGCTCTACTTGGAAAAGTAATTGTCAAGGGAGTTGCACTGAGTGGTATAAGGCACTTAACGTCTGGTGAGTTGGTGATTGCACATGGTCCCATGTTGAAGAGCCTCCTTTTTCATGCTGACAATGATAATATTAGGAATGTGACTGCTTATACTGGTGATTAACATATGGTGTAAAAGAATGTGCATCAAAGGAGAAACAGTCACAAAATATGATTGTGTTTGATTAAGATTGCAAGTGATATAGATTCAGAGGGTGAGGGATGCCTGGGTGGCTCAGCAGTTGAGTGTCTGCCTTTGGCTCAGGGCCTGATTCCACATTCCTGGGATCAAGTCCCACATCGGGCTCCTTGCATGGAACCTGCTTCTTCTCCCTCTCCCTCTGTCTCTGCCTTTCTTTCTGTGTCTCTCATGAATAAATAAATAAAATCTTAAAAAAAAGAATCAGAGGATGGACTATATTTTTATGAACTTGGATTGATTAGGGCATTAGGCCCTAGCATTCATTAGTATGTGAATGACTTGAAACCACAGGATAGATTGTTGTGGATTGATATTATTTTAAACCCACTCAATTTATGGCAAAAAAAAAAAAAGTTGTTTTTAGTAGTAAAGTTGTTTCGGTGCAAGAACAAAGTGAGTCGTGTCAGGATTTCATCATCTCTTCTGTTCTCACCCTCAAGAACTCAGTAGTAGCTCTATGGCAAAGGGACCCCACTGTGGGCTTTTTTTTTTTTTTTAAGATTTTCTTTATTTATCCATGACACACAGAGAGAGAGAGAGAGAGAGAGAGTGATAGAGAGGCAGAGATACAGGCAGAGGGAGAAGCAGGTTCCATGCAGGGAGCCTGACGTGGGACTCGATCCCGGGTCTCCAGGATCACACCCTGGGCTGAAGTCGGCACTAAACCACTATGAAGCCACCCGGGCTGCCCCTACTGTGGGCTTATTAATGGAAACATAGGAAGAAGCCGCTAGACAGACAAGAAGACATTTAAAGCATGAATCCTGGGAGCTGTGAGAACTATCCAAGAGAGCCTGACTGGCGAAGCTACACTTTGCTGATCCAAAGTATCTTTCCAAAGATCTTGAAGCAATTAGCTCCTGCTACAGTAAAGGAGACACTTACAAGCAGTGGTAAAAGCCATGCAAAGGCCTCTCAGCAAAAAATATCTCACCCACCAACCCCATCACCCTCCTTCCCTGGAAATGTGCTCTAGTAATCCTGAACTTTTACTCTTGCTCTGGCAGCTGGAGATGAGATCTTGTTGACTAAGATGTCTCTCCAATTACCAACTGTTATAAAAATACACCTCAACTAAATTTGAATTTTATTCATTTCCTCTCTCCTTGCTTGGACAAGAGTGTGATTAATGGAATTGATCTAACATGGAACTATGTTATTTAACCAACTATTTAATGGTCAATTTAAAAACATGATCCTGTATGCTGTTGGCTTGAGAAACCACACGGGGAACCAATGTTAAAGACACCATTGGGAAAACAAAACAAAACAAAACACCATTGATAATGATAAAATCAGTGTGAACACGTTACTTGCCCCCCCCCAAAAAAAAACAAGCAGACATCAGGGGGAACATGTGCATTTGTATACTTTAGGGCTTGGGTTTAGGGATGGGTTTAGGCAGGTACCCCCAAGAGTACCCCCAAGAGTCTGCTACTGTGACCCAATCTTCCCAACATGGCCCAGGCTACTCTGCCCTGTGAGGCTCACACATGAGCAGTACACAGCCTGTCAACTGCCATGGAGCTGGGGCCTGTCCCTAATCACCTGCATTGCCTCAAGTGTAGAAGGGGCCCACCCCTGAAATTCCCTTTGAGGCAGCCACTGAAATGGGTGCCAGCCATTCCCCATGTGTAGTTACTGTGTGCTGCAGTCTCCGGCTTCCACAGCAATCAAAGCTCCCAGGTGTCTTACAGAGGAAACCAGTCAGGGATGCCTGGGTGGCTCAGCAGTTGAATGCCTGCCAGAGGAATCCAGTCAGCAAGTACAAATCAGCCATTGCCAGCTTCCAGATTCCCCCCACCTCTGCCTTCGGGGAGTATACGCAGGTTCATGTAGGTTAGCGGTTGGAAACAGGCAGATGGCACGCACCCCACCTGCCCAACCCTGTGAACAGACTCGCAGACTTCGCCTTGTACCAGGTCCCTGACACATTCACCTGCCCAGATGGCGCGTGTGCACTTTGACAGCCCACCAAGGGCACCTGAACGGCCTCAGGGGGGAAGGGAGACCATACCAGGAAACCGTTTCTGAGCTACACTGAAAATGGAGACAGTGGGCATTTGGGTGGCTCGTGGCTGAGCCCAGGGCATGATCCTGGAGTCCCATGATCCTGGAGTCCCAGGATCGAGTCCCTCATTGGGCTCACTGCATGGAGCCTGTTTCTGTCTGTGTCTCTGCCTCTCTCTTTGTGTCTCTTGTGAATAAATAAATAAAATCTTAAAAAAAAAAATGGAGATAGAAAGTCACCAATAAGACTGACTACCTGACGCGTTCTGGGCTTCTCCAGCAATCAAACCTCCTCAGTTTCTATTTTTGGAGGGGAGCCTGACCTTTCCAAAGGGCACCTGCCCTTCAGGAAAGTCCAGATTCTTTCTTACACATCTGCCTTCAGGGAGAATATGCACTTCAGTGTGGGTTGTGCCTTGGAATTATGAGGATACCACATACTTAGGATAGCCCACTAACAGGACACAGCCTCTCCTACAGCTGCCCTGCCTCAGATCCATAGACCCACTGACACAAGCAGCTCATCCATGTCCAGTGGGCACATTGCCAAGCCAGCAGGGTGCAGCTGGCAGGGTTCAGGCCAGTACAGTATCCACTCTACCCCAAACCTTCAGGGGGCTGGGAGAACTCCCACAAAAAAATCTTTCTGAGGCTGCAGTTTTAAATGGCAGTGCCAGTCCGCATACCAAGTGGACAAGCTGCCTGATAGAATCTCCAGCTCCATCCAGCCTCCAAGGTGTCTCCTGTTGGAGGTAGCCCAACAGCCTACCAAGTGCCTAGTAAGGCAGTCCAGCTAGGGGTAATACACACATTTGTGTAGGTCAGGGCTTGGATGAGCGGCTGTCAGAAAACACCAGCAGCAGCCCCAACCCGCCTGTCCTGTTCCACTAGGCCTCTTCCCAGACTCTGGCCACAGGGTGCTTGCCTGTCTCCTGCATGTGCTCTAAGCACCCCATCTGCTTTTTGGGTGCAGCCAGACCCTGGGAGCCTGAGCAGCTCCCTGGGTCCCAAACCACCTGCTGGGGCTCTGGGCAGCAGATGAGGAAACCCATCTTTCTGAGGTGGCAGCTTGGAACCGCCCCCACTCAGTCGCTGTCTGCACTGACCCGATGGGGTCCCAGGCCCCCTGGTGACCACCGTTTCCAGGTGTTCCCCGTTGGAGGAGCCCCAGCTGCCTGAGACACCCCCACTGCGCAAGGCGGTCCCTGCTCCTCCAGCTTCACCTTCCGAAGGAATAGGTATGTGAGTTTGTGTAGGTGAGGCCTTGGAAGGGGGTGGATGCTTGTACTGCCAAGTACAAGCACCCCCCCCTTTTTTAATTTACTTAATTTTAGCAAGACAGTATGTGCAAGACAAGCAAAAGGAGAGAGAGAATGTCAAGGAGACTCCCCACGGAGCATGACCTGAACTGGACTTGAGTCAGATGCTTAACCACTGAACCACCCGGGTGCCCCTCCAACAGTCTGCTCAAGGATGGTCCTTCCTGACCCCTTGCTGTCAAGCATTTGTGGTTTCCCTTTGAGAGGACAGTCCAGACAAGTGGGCTCAGCCCCACCTCTGTTAGGGAGTCCCATCTTGCCAAGGTAGTCCAGACTCCTCCTGCTTTATTTGTGGAAGGAATCTACATGTGTATTTGTATTGCTTAGGGGCTTGGAAGGAGATAAGTGTTTTGTCTGTTCAACAGCCTGCTCTTGTGACCTGGTCTCTTTAGACACTTGTTCTGTCGGGTCACTGGTAACCCTCATTGACTTGGCTGGCACACGCACAATATGTACCCTATCAGCTCATTTGAGGTAACCTGGTCCCTCAAGGTTGATGGTACTAGGTGCCTTTCAGGCTTTTGGAGCTCAAGATGTATATTGTAACACCCTGAATAGCCCTTCTAGGAGGCTGTTCCTTGTGAAGTATATCCCCCCCCCCCGCCCCAAGAAGAAGGGCAGATGAGCCAGGGACCCATCTGGCAGCTAGTCCACCTGGGGACTGTAGGTCCCCAGTTTTAAATCTACTGCCTAATAAGGAACCTTGTGGGGGGAGGGTCCCTCTGCTCAACGCTGTGCAGGTGTTTAAGGACCAAACGATCTCTTTAGGCCTGTGGGGTCTTGGCTATCCATCCTACAGTATCAAAATTCATAGTGCTCATTCAGGAGCATTGCAAGTCAGAGTAGCCGGGGACCTGCAATTGGGCAAAAGTCCAGATAGGCTGATCAAAGGATGAACTGTTGGGGTACAAGGCATCTGCTTATTTCCAAGGTCTAATATACACCAATGTACATACTTATTCCATCTTATGATAAAGCTGGAGAGTCTGGATTGTCTTGCCAAGGCGGGTTCTGACTGGCTGCAGAGATAGTCTGCCACGAGAAGCACCTGGGAGCCTTGATCACTGGAGAGCATGGGACTTCATCAGGCAGCCAGTCCAAATGGGCACTGTCACCAATTGAAGAATGTTGCCTTAGAAGGATTTTTGTGGAATGGGCTTTCTTTGCTCTGGAGGTGATTCTCAACTGACACCAGGCAGTCTGGAGGTCCCGGTGCCCTTACCAGACTGATGGGCTACATACTGTGCCTGTTCAAGCTGCACAGGTTAGGGTGGCCAAGGTCCTAGAATAGGACCATGTATCTTTTTTTTTTTTTTTTTTAATTTTTTTATTTTATTTTATTTTTTTATTTATGATAGTCAGAGAGAGAGAGAGGCAGAGACATAGGCAGAGGGAGAAGCAGGCTCCATGCACCAGGAGCCCGACATGGGATTCGATCCTGGGTCTCCAGGATCGCGCCCTGGGCCAAAGGCAGGCGCTAAACCACTGCGCCACCCAGGGATCCCAGGACCATGTATCTTGAGGCCGTTTTGTGCAGGGGGGCTGTTGGGAGTACCTGATATCTATCTAATTCCAAGTCTTAATCTACACACATGTGTATATCCCCCACTGCTGGGCAAGGGGGATGCTCAAGTACCCTCTAGTAACAGATATCTGGGAGCCTTGATGGTTGAGAAAGCTTGGGAATGCCTCAGGCAGCCAGTCTAAATGGGAACAAACTATTATCACTTAAACCTGATACCTCAGAAAGATTTTTCTGGGCATGGGCACCCTCTTCTCCAGAGGCTACGTGGGTTTTAAGGACTGGTCTGAGCCCCACAGACCTGAAGGGCCCTGAGAGCACAAGGCTGGTAGACAGAGTGCAGATGGTCTCTGCATGGGGGGCAGGGAGGGCAAGCATCCGAAACAGGGCAGCTACAGGGAGAGGCCTGGTTGGGGAGTGAGCTATTGGGGGTACCCACATCTGCCTAATTCCAAGCCATAACCTACACAAGGCACATATTCCTTCTGAAGGAAAAGCTAGAGAAATCTCAAGTATATTGCCAGGGCTGGGAGGGGATGGGGCCTTGTACAGGATGGCCCCATCTGCCCTAGTTCCAAACCCTAACATATACACATGAGCATAGGCATCGGCTTTTCCTCCATTCCTGTTTTTACTCAAGTTGCCTAGGATCACATCCCCAAATAAACAACTTGCATATAAGTTTTAATGGTAAGGTCTGATTTCAGGGAGATCAGGCCATAAAATTTCTTTTTAAAACTTTTAAATTTAAATTCAAGTTAATTCATGTATAGTGTAGTATTAATTTCAGAGGTGGAGTTTAGTGATTCATCATTCATCAGTTGTATGTAACATCCAGTGCTCATTGTATCACGTGCCCTCCTTAATGTGTATCACGCAACTACCCCATCCTTAAAAATTCTTTTTTTTTTTCAGATTATAGAATCAGCTTTTCAAAGATACACAGTAAAGGAAAGGAATAAGATTTACTCCAGATTTGTGAAGATTCATGTAAGAATTCCTTCCTCCCATATGTACTCCTTCTCTCAAGGCCACCTGCCCCAAATTCCATTCCACCATCACTTCTTGCAATGTGGTCTTAGGTGAGACCACTCCAGTGCAGTAAGTCACAGCCACTTCTCTCTGCAAAAAGCCCAAAGTAGACGCAGATGGCATATTACTAATGTATGGCGGGGGCAAAGAGTTGCTACTATGGAAATCTTTTCACTCTGAATAATCTCAGATACAAACCTAGCCAATAAAATTTCTGTGGCTCAGTTGGTTAAGTATTGGCCTTCAGCTCAGGTCATGATCCTGGAGTCCCCAGATCCAGCCACAAGTTGGGCTCCCTGCTCAGTAAGGAGTCTGCTTTTCTTCTGCCCCTTCCTCTGCTCCTTCTTCTCTCTCTCAAATAGATTCTTAAAAAGGAAAAAGAAAAAAAGCTTGAAAAAAAATTTATGTTCAGAAAGCACCTTCAACCACAAGTTCTACTTAACTCAAAGCAGACACCTGGAGTATTTGATAAACGCATTTTTCTTTAGCACTTGGTCTCTTTTGTCCATATTCCTGGTTATAATTATAACATGGACTAAGTTAAGCAACTTGGGAAGCAATTTATCACTTTTACCATAGTATTCTACTAAAAATATATATATATGGTTTCTTGACCAAATAATTTGTGATCATTGGACTTTTTTTTTCTTAAGATTTTATTTATTTATCTGAGATACAGCAGAAGCAAGCATAAGCGGCAGGGAGGGGGCAGAGGGAGAGGGAGAAGCCGACTCTCCACTGAGCAGGGAGCCCAACTCAGGGCTCAATCCCAGCACCCTGGGATCATGACCTGAGCCAAAGGCAGAGGCTTAACAACTGAGCCACCAAGGCACCCCCACATTGGACTTTTGAGCAATTGTTGCTAACAGCTAGTGTTTTACAGAATAAATTCCTGACTCTCAAGCAAATATAAAATAGAGTATAGGTCAAAGATGTTACTTAACTCACTGACAAGTTAGAGAACTAAGATATTACAATGGTTCAAAGAATTATTCAAAGATCCACGTATATATAAGCAGTCAATAATGCTGAAATGTATTTACAAATTAGGGCAAAACTAGAAGAACTTGAGGAGATAGGGAATTTGATTGCATTTGCACATATAGAAATTTATCTGCATGTCTGTGGGCAAGAGCCATTTGCTTTGCTCTCTACAATTCATAGACTTACAAAAGTGCTCAAGGACAAGGATTACCCAGTGAGTTTGGTTAGATAGATCCACTTGTTTTTCCATTGCACACACTCAGTCATTAGTTGGCTCTGTTTCAGCATCTTTCACATCTCTCCCTACATTGTTTTATTTAATCCTCTCATTTCATAGATAAAGAAAAGGAGGCCTAAATGAAAATAGCAGCCATTGTCTTATATTTGTGACAAAGAAGGGCAATTCAAATTTGAAGTTCAGGCCACTTGCTTTTCCAGGACAGTGCTGGACCTGTACTTTTTTTTTTTTTTTTTTAAGATTTTCTTTATTTATTTGAGAGAGAGAGCAAGCATGAGCAGGGGGAGAAGCAGAGGGACAGGGAGAAGCAGAGTCCTTGCTGAGCAGGAAGCCTGACACAAGGCTCAATCCCAGGACCCCAAGATCATTACCTGAGCCTCATGACCTGAGCCAAAAGCAGATGCTTAACCAACTGGGCCACCCAAGTTCCCCTATTTGCCAAACTTTGAATAAAGTCAGAGCCTTATGTTGTTTCTGCACTGTGTGCACAAATTACTATCCACAGATAATCGTGAAGTTTGTGATCAGAAAACAAGAATTGGGGATCCCTGGGTGGCGCTGCGGTTTAGCGCCTGCCTTTGGCCCAGGGCTCGATCCAGGATACCCGGGATCGAATCCCACGTCGGGCTCCCGGTGCATGGAGCCTGCTTCTCCCTCTGCCTATGTCTCTGCCTCTGTCTCTCTCTCTCTCTCTCTCTCTCTCTCTCTCTCTCTCTCTCTCTCTGTGTGTGTGACTATCATAAATAAATAAAAATTAAGAAAAAACTTAAAAAAAAAAGAAAACAAGAATTGCTTTGAATTTCACAAACCAAAAATAGGTTAACCCTACATTGCTGGTTTCTCAGTTTCCGTTTTCTCTTGAAAGAGTTAAAGGAAAATACAAACCAGCAGGGGATTCCCACCTCGGTAAACAGGGCTGTGATCTTTCACTGAAACTAAACTGTCAAACTCTTTCTCCACTTTCCCTACTTTAAAATTCTCTGCATCTTCTAATACTTTGCCAGGGACAAAGTTCTTCACAGAGTGGCCACCATATAGTTCAAAAAGGGATCTTGATATAGACTATGGGCTGAAAATGCTTTGAATCAACAATGGTAGAGACATGAAATAAAGCAAAATGCCATCACAGGAAATCAGATAGTTAGTTTTGTCAGTTTGCAAGTACAATGGGATAAGATGGAAGGACAATTGGGTCAGATTTCCCAGCATCTGGTGGCACTAAGCAAGGTTCAGCTGCTTGAAGGGCTTATGACATATGACTACAATCATCCAAGGAAGTTAAAAAGTAACAAGGAACCAGAACAATCAAAGTTACCTACAAGAGAAGGTATCTTGATTTATTTCCTCTTGCCTTGCTTGCTATACTATTATATGGCATTGGCTTCCTTGTACTCGCGTAGAGAAAGGATTTGTGGTCCTATTGTTCTTCCTTCTGTATTACTGATAAGTGAAAGGGCAAAGGTGGAAAGTTATGCCCAGTTGGCAAGTTCTGACACTAAACCAGTTGAACTAAGGAGGAGACACATGAGATTGTCATGGACAGAGATATCTGGCAGTCCAGTTAGAAGTAAATAATAAGGAAAAAAAAGGAAGCAAGTCATAAGACTTATTTCTACAGAGAAGCAGTGACTAATCCATAGTAGACACTCAATTAATACAGAATGAACAGGGGAGGAGCAGAGTTAGAGACCACAGCCAATTTCACTATCTGGTTACTTGTTATAAGGTTCTTTAAATTCATATTGGGACTGGATCCACAATATTTAAACTTGACACTCCAGAGGGAGGTCAGACGAGACATTCTCAAAGAAAGCTGTTTTTTTTTTTTTTTTATTTTAAAGATTTTTATTTATTTATTCATGAGAAACAGAGAGAGCGCAGCAGAGACATAGGCAGGAGAAGGAGGCTCCATGCAGGGAGCTCGACCTGGGACTTGATTCTGATACTCCAGGATCATGCCCTGGGGCAAAGGCAGACTCTCAACCACTGAGCCACCCAGGCTTCCCAAAGAAAGCTGTTTTAAAATGCCTACCCTGGGCAGCCCGGGTGGCTCAGCAGTTAAGTGCCTGCCTTTGGCCCCAGGGTGTGATCCTGGTCCCAGGATCGAGTCCCACGTCGGCTCCCTGCATGGAGCCTTCTTCTCCTTCCGCCTGTGTCTCTGCCTCTCTCTGTCTTTCATGAATGAATAAATAAAATCTTAAAAAAAAAAAAAAAAAGAATGCCTATCCTCAATGTAGTATTGTAGTTTGGGATATGGTGCCACCTGTTGGTCAATGGTAAATTTGTTTTCAAGTTCAGGGTAGATAAGCAAAGTCAAAGGTCCAGACAGGTACTGTCCAATTTATCTGTTACTCAAGCCACATACGTGGCAAATACATAGAGAACTGAAGACCATGTGAGTGCTAGCAGGTGTTAGCAATTTCTGTAGAAATGGGCAAAGACCGTGGGAGGCATTTCTTGAGAATAGAGATGATGAGGGGCACCTAGGCGGCTCAGTGGTTGAGTGTCTGCCTTTGGCTCAAGGCGTGATCCCAGGGTCCTGGAATCGAGACTCCCATCAGGCTCCCTGCTCAGTGGAGAGTCTGTTTCTCTCTCTCCCTCTCCTTCTACCCCCCATCCTGCTCGTGCACTCACTCTCTCTCAAATAAACATTTTTAAAAAGTGATATATATATATATGTATATGTATGTATTTTAAAAAGTGATACATATATATATATATATATCAAGATGTTGATTGTAACACTGAAATGGTAAAAAAAATCGGAAGATACCTCAGTGATTATTGTGGAGTATTGGCTATGTAAATCAAGACACATCCAAACCATGGAATCCTAGGTAACCTTAAGGAAAAGTTAAAGAGAACAACAAAAGAACAAAAATGCATTAAAAAATGGTTTTCAAAATATTGGACATCAGGTAATAAAGGACAGTAATCCTTATGGGACTCTATAATATGGCTTGTATAGCCAGGAACAGTCTAACTCCTCCCTGCCTCATGGACCTCATCTTATGCTTTGTTCTCTCTGCTCGAGCCACACTGAGCATGTGTTCATCCCTCACACCAGGATCCCTCTCACAACAGGGCTTTTGCACGTGCTCTTCCCTTTATCTCTTTTTTTTTTTTTTAAGATTTATTTATTGGTTCATGAGAGGCACAGAGAGAGGCAGAGACACAGGCAGAGGGAGAAGAGGGCTCCATGCAGGGAGCCCGATGCAGGACTCGATCCCAAGACTCCTGAGATCACACCCTGAGCTGGAGGCAGACGCTCAACCACTGAGTCACCCAGGCATCCTTTCCCTTTACGTTTTTAACTACCACCCAGCTTTCAGATCTCAGCCTCCTCAGGCTCTCCCTGTTCTTCTGACTAGGAACCCCTAATCTTTAAGCTTTCCACTCCTACAAATATGTACTCTCAGAACAGCATTTTTCTCATCCTTCGACCTCTCATATTCATGTGTATAGACACGTACAACTGTTTTGATTAATGTCTTTAGCCTCATTGGTGTGTAAGTAGACAGGGCCTGTGTTCATTTTCATTCTCTATTGCATCAACACCTAGCACAAAACATTCCATAACTGTTTGTTAAATGTGTGTATCCGCGAATGCAATTCTTACTTGTGATTTTCAAAATGCTTACCACTAATATGATACAGATACTTCTCATTCAGTACTTGAGATAGCCATATATTACCAGCATAAGTGTACATGTCAACACCAACTATATATTAATCCTGACTGTATTATGATACCAAAGGTTTTGTTTTTTGTTTTTTTTTTTAAGTAATCTCTACACCCAAAGTGGGGCTTGAACTCACAACACCAAGATCAAGAGTTGCATGCTCTTCTGACTGAGCCAGCCAGGTGCCCCCACAATACTATAGGTTCTAACATAAATGTACTGCTTTCATTCTGACCTGGTACAGGATTTACATGGGACTGTAAATAATTAAATATAAATTTAAAATAACACAAAAATCAAATCAGATCTAGATCTATTTGCTTAGTTTGATTTAGACATTGAACAGTTAGGATTAATATCAGCTGCATATAATAGAAAATACAAATTAAAAATGAATAAGTCTTGGGGTTCCTGGCTGGCTGAGTCAGAAGAACACGTAACTCTGGATCTCAGTGTCGTGAGTTTGAGTCCCACACTTTATATACAAATTACTAAAAAAGATAAATAAACTTTAAAAAATGAATGTCTTACATATAATAAGGTTTCATCAACACATATATACATAGATACACAAATCCAGTTTGGTATGGAGACTCTAAAATATCATCAGGAACATAAGCTCTTTAAGCTTTCCACTTCTCCATTCCCAGAACTCTTGTCTTTATGGTCTAAGATGGCTGTTGGAGTTCTGGCCATCACATTTACATTCTAAGCAGCAGGATAGAATACTAGGTGAAAAGAGAGAGAGAAAAAAGATATGTATCAATCTTTTAAAGCAGTTTTCCCAAAGGTACCAAATGAATTTTAACTCCTTGCATCTCACTGGCAAGAATTTAACCATGTGGTTACACCTAGCTTCATGGGAGACTGGGAAAATGGAACCATATGATCCAGGTCATTATGTGACCAGCTAAAATCAGAGATTATATGACTTTGGAAGATGAAGACAAGTTGAAATAGGTGACTAATGGTGTCTATTTCAGACAGACTCACATATTACTATTTTTTTAATGGGAGGGAATGCGTAGAAATTTAAGAAATTGGTTATAAGGAGTGGTTGGAAAGGGGTAAAAAGAAGAGGAGAGGGATCCCCGGGTGGCGCAGCGGTTTGGCGCCTGCCTTTGGTCCAGGGCGCGGTCCTGGAGACCCGGGATCGAATCCCACGTTGGGCTCCCGGTGCATGGAGCCTGCTTCTCCCTCTGCCTGTGTCTCTGCCTCTCTCTCTCTCTCTGTGACTATCATAAATAAAAAAAAAAAAAAAAGAAGAGGAGAATAGGAAGGGAGTAATGCAGATGAGGACAGAGTTATACCTCTTTGGGAATACCTTTCTGTTATAGAGCCATAGTAATGTTTTACATGCCCTTCACATTCCCCCCCAAAATAAACAAGTAATTAAGACCTATCCAGATGTGTTGGGAATCCAAGATATAATACAAATAGTTAACACATGAACCTAGACTATAAATAAAAAACAGGGACGCCTGGGTGGCTCAGTGGTTGAGCATCTGCCTTTGGCTCAGGGCATGGTCCCAGATTTCTGGGATCGAGTCCCACACTGGGCTCCTGCATGGAATGCCTGCTGCTCCCTCTGCCTGTGTCTCTGCCTCTGTCTGTGTCTCTCATGAATAAATAAATAAAATCTTTAATAAATAAATAACAAAATTTCACTAAAGGTGAGGAAGAAAAGAACTACTCTAAGTAATCTTAGAAAACAGGATCTTAAAAAAAAAAAAAAAAAGAAAACAGGATCTTATCTGCATAATACAAGGTTAAAGACGGGGGCTCCTGGGTGACTCAGTCAGTTAAGCATTTACCTTCAGCCCAGGTCATGATCTCAGGGTCCTGGGATCGAGCCTCACATTGGGCTCCCTGCTCAGCAAGGAGTCTGCTTCTCCCTCTCCCGCTGCTCCTCCCCCAGCTCATGCTTTCTCTCTCTCTCTCTCTCTCTCTCTCTCTATTTCTCTCTCTCTCTCAAATAAATAAGTAAAATCTTTTTTTAAAAAATGAAAAAAATTAAAGATGAAAATAAATGCTATATAAACACTGTAATCTAAGATAGAAATGTATTTTTCAAAGGAGTATGGGTACCTTATGTATACTTTATGAATAAATAAGTAAGAATATTGTGTACAATGGAGAGGCTGGTTTCTCACCACTGGAAAAAAGTTACAAATAAGAAACCCCATAGTATTGGATTGGAATCAGAGATATTGCATAAAATCATGGTTATAGAATATGTATACAGATGGAGTTATATAGAAATACAGATGCAGGGACGCCTGGGTGGATCAGCAGTTGAGTGTCTGCCTTCCGCCCAGGGCATGATCCCGGACTCCTGGGATCGAGTCCCACATCGGGCTCTCTGCATGGAGCCTGCTTCTCCTTCTTCCTGTGTCTCTGCCTCTCTCTCTCTCTCTCTCTCTCTCTCTCTCTCTGTGTGTGTGTCTCTCATGAATAAATAAATAAAATCTTTAAAAAAATAAACACAGATGCATATGTGCGTGGATTAGTGGAGATACATGTATTTCCAGCATTTTCCACAGAAGGAGCCTAGAAGCAATGAGATCTCAGTAGTAGTGAGCACACTTAGCACCCAGATATTGGTTTCTCTATACCATTCTTCAGTAAAAGAACCAGAATGCCTTGGAGAGTGGTTGATTCAAGGGCTGTGGCAGGGAAAATATAAGATGAATACAGAATATTTTGTGGTGCCAGAAAGCAAGGAAATGCCAAAAAAAAAGGAAGAGGAACCAAACCTGAAGAAGTTCTGAATGGCCAGAGTTAGAACAATTTGAGTATTAAAATAAATGTATGGTGTTGGATTATAACCCATAGAATAAGATAAAAATGATAAACCTATACTGACATAAATAAATAAATGGGAAAGAATTCTTATAGAATTCCAACTAATACAAGTAGAAAGAAAGAGGGAAAGAGAAAAATCAATATTAGATAAGTACCACTGTGTTAATTCCTTGCAGACAATGTGGATACTAAAATCAGCAGGCAAAATTTGAGGAGAAACAGGATATTGGGCAGCCCCGGTGGCTGAGCAGTTCAGTGCTGCCTGCAGCCCAGGGTGTGATCCTGGAGACCCAGGATGGAGTCCCACATCAGGCTCCCTGCATGGAGCCTGCTTCTCCCTCTGCCTCTGTCTCTTCTTCTCTCTCCTCTCTGTATATTCTCATGAATAAATAAATAAAATCTTAAAAATAAAAAGAAACAGGATATTCAGATAATCTTAGATATTATCCAAGATATTTATGAACAAAAGGGAAACATAGTAACATTACAGTGGAGAAACTGTACAGGCTGTACCTTAGCCAAATCATCAAGGTTAACCTGTGACAATTTTTTTAAAAGATTTTATTTATTTGAGAAGGAGAGACAGAGAGTGAGCAAAAGCACAAGAGCAGGGAGAGGGAAAAACAGCTTCCCCCTGGAGCTGAAGGCAGATGCTTAACCCACTGAGCCATCCAGGTAACCCAAGGTGTAATAATATAACAATGTCATAAACTCGGTAATACGGTGCACTGAGAAAGACAAAAAATCATTTTCCCAAAATGTATTGCCTCATTCCAATCATGAGAAAACATCAAACAAGCCCAAATTGATGGATATCTTACAAAATTCCTGACCAATACTCTTTAAAATGTCAAGGTCGTGGAAGATAAGGAAAGACTACAAAATTGTCAGATTAGAAGACACTAAAGAGAAATAACAGCTCAAAGCTCTGTAAAATCCCAAGACAGGAAAAGGACATCAGTGAAACACTGCTGACATTCTAATAAGTTCAGTATGTTAGATAATAGTAGGTTAATTTCTTGGTTTTAATCGCTGTACTTTGGTCATGTAAGATGCTAGAATTAGGTGAAGCAAAGTGCAAATATGTGGGAAATTTTCTGAAATACTTTTGCAACTTTTCTATAATTCTAAAACTGACTAAAAGTAAAGTCTTTTTTTAAAAAAAGGTATGGTGGGATGCCTGGGTGGCTCAGCGTTTGAGCGTCTCCCTTTGGCTCAGGGAGTGATCCTGGGGTCTGGGATAAAGTCCTGCATCGGGCTCCTTGCAGGGAGCCTGCTTCTCCCTCTGCCTATGTCTCTGCCTCTCTCTGTGTGTCTCTCATTAATAAAATAAAATAAAATAAAATAAAATAAAATAAAATAAAATAAAATAAAATAAAATAAAATAAATAAATAAAAAATTTAAAAAGGTATTCTTGTGGAGTACCTGGCTGACTCAGTCCATAGAGCATGCCACTCGATTTTGAGGATATGAGCTCAAGCCCCATGTTGGACCTAGATCTTCCTATAAAATACAATAAATACAATAAATACAATACAATATGCAGTTCTGCAAATGTCAGATGTCATATAAAAAAGTTAAATATGTTTTGGTGTTAATACTTTATTATATCTAACAGCTGTTGTTACATATACTTCATACTGCTTTAAAGAGAAGGGGTTTAAAATTGTTGCCTTGATGAAGGATAGTTGGAAGAAAGGCGGGCAGAGACAAGGTGCTGCACCCTAGGAGGAAACCTTTAAAAGTATTTTTACACCACCCTGGAAGGAGCTCCTTTCCCACGTGATAAGACTTGATTGGATGACAAGTGCATGAGGGTTAATCAAATTAAAATAGCCACCAACAAGCCCATAAAAACCCCTAGATTTAAATGTCAAATTAGCAACCCTCTCGGGTCCCTTCCCTCTTCTGGAGCTTTGTATTATCACTTTCCTATTGCTCAAAAGTAAAGTGAGCTTTACTGCCCACTTTGCTTTGCTGCCCACCACTCTATCTGGTCTACCTCTTCATTCTTCCAAAGCGGTGTGACCAAAAACCGAGGGCAATTAAGTGAAGTCCTGTAACAACCTTGTTTTAGTAAGAAATATGCCACGAGCGGGCAGCCCCGGTGGTGCAGCGGTTTAGCGCCGCCTGCAGCCCAGGGCGTGATCCTGGATCCCTGGATCGAGTCCCATGTCAGGCTCTCTGCATAGTGCCTGCTTCTCTCTGCCTGTGTCTCTATGAATAAATAAAGTCTTCAAATATGTGTGTGTGTATATATATATACCATTAAAGGAAATATGTCAGGAGTTTAGCTAAACTAGCTAGCCTATTGCTGCCTTGGCTTTTATTTTGTTTAGCCAAGCAGCCACCAGGGGGCTTAACTCACGTTAGCGCCCCCCCCCACCCCACCCCAACAAGCAACCGTTGTCCTAGGCAACGGCCTGCAGAGTCACAAGCAAATGTAAATTTCTGACAGGACTTCCTCAACAGCCCTTGTGACCAACTGTCTGTCCTCTCCCAGAACCTTCCTCTTGTACGCCTAGAGATAAGAATCCTCGTGGAGTTTCCCCAGACCACACTGTTTTGGGTCTGAATTGACCAATTTGGCCTTCACTCAGGAACCCCAAAGCCCACCCCACCCAAGGAGAGTGATACAGTCATGTGTCCCAGGTCCTGTCACTCTCTGCCTGCACTTGCCTTGACCTTCCCAAGTGGCACCTTGACACATACTGTGTACTTCCTCCAGGTCTTGTGAGTAAAAATCCTTGTCTATTTTTATTTCTCTCATAATCTTTAGTTGAACCACAGCAACATCCACATCTTGCATTTCTTCAACAAATGTTAATTTAACAAAGTTCTAACAAAATATATCTTGGACTTCTAGATTAGGAAAAGAAACTAAGAAAGCAAAGGTGTGATGCAAGAAATCAGGGTGGAGGGGAAGACTCCCACGAGTACCATAAAGACATTGTGGGGCAGCTCCTGTGGCTCCGCGGTTTAGCGCCACCTTCGGCCCAGGCCGTGATCCCGGAGACCCGGGTGGAGTCCCATGTCGGGTCCCTGCGTGGAGCCTGCTTCTCCCTCTGCCTCTGTCTCTGCCTCTCTCTGTCTCTCTAGGTCTCTCATGAATAAATAAATAAAATCTTAAAAAAAAAAAAATACTGTGGACCTCTTCAGTGAAACTGTTGAACGTTTTTCTTTAAAACAAACTAACAGGGATCCCTGGGTGGTGCAGCGGTTTGGCGCCTGCCTTTGGCCCAGGGCACGATCCTGGAGACCCGGGATCAAATCCCATATCAGGCTCCCGGTGCATGGAGCCTGCTTCTCCCTCTGCCTCTGTCTCTGCCTCTCTCTGTCTCTCTAGGTCTCTCATGAATAAATAAATAAAATCTTAAAAAAAAAAAAAAATACTGTGGACCTCTTCAGTGAAACTGTTGAACGTTTTTCTTTAAAACAAACTAACAGGGATCCCTGGGTGGTGCAGCGGTTTGGCGCCTGCCTTTGGCCCAGGGCACGATCCTGGAGACCCGGGATCGAATCCCACGTCGGGCTCCCGGTGCATGGAGCCTGCTTCTCCCTCTGCCTGTGTCTCTGCCTCTCTCTCTCTCTCTCTGTGACTATCATAAGTAAATATAAAAAAATAAATAAAACAAACTAACAAAATCAGTCTTTGTTTTTCCCTGACACTGACACTGAGTCTCATTGAGGCAGAGGCTCAGGTGCGCTCAAGATTCAGCTCCCCCAGGAACCCACTGCCATGGCTGAGGAAGGCATGGCTGCTGGAGCTGTAATGGGTGTTCACACTGCTTTGCAAGACATGCTGAATACCTCCCTCATCCACAGCAGCCTAGCTCATGGAATTTGCTAAGTGGCCAGAGTCTTAGACAAGCTCCAAGCCCATCTCTGTGTACTTGCATCCAACAGTGATGAGCCTATGTATGTCAGGTGGATGGATGCCCTCTGTGCTGAACACCAAATTAAAGCTGATGACAACAAGAAACTAGGAGGATGGGTAGGCTTCTGTAAAGTCAACAGAGAGAAAACTCCATAAAGTGGTTGGTTGCAGTTGCATGGTATTTAAGGCAAAGCAGGCCAAGGATGTCATCGAGGGATACTTCACATGCAAGAAATAAACAAATAAAAAAGCTGATTCTTGTTGAAAAAGAAAAAAAAACAACAAAATCATTTAAAATCTCTAGAAATGGGGACACCTGGGTGGCTCAGCGGTTGAGCATCTGCCTTTGGCTCCCAGAGTCCCAGGATCGAGTCCTACATCAGGATCCCTTCACAGAGCCTGCTTCTCCCTCTTGCCTCTGTCTCTGCCTCTTTGTGTGTCTCTCATGAATAAATAAATAAAATGTTTAAAATAAAATCTCTAGAAATGGTCCTGAGGACATATAGCCTACCAAGAAACATTTAGTTAAACAAACAAACAAAAAAACGAACAAAAATTCGGTGCAAACACTAAGTGTCTATGGTATTTAAGCTGAGACCCATTCCCTCCCTCCCCCAGTCACACTCAGCAAGATGAACACTCAAAACCAGTACAGCCAAGAAAGAACAGATGGCTCCCTCTCCTCCCCCAGCTATTTCCTACATGGGGTATTTCCTATGAGGGGCAGGACATTAGCATTTCTCATCTTGTCCCCATCAATCTGTGGCTGAGGCTCACTTCCTATGAATGTGGCTGAGAAATGAGGGCTCTTTCTTCTGCCCAGATCCCACCTACGGCACTGAGGCTCTACCCTGCGGTGGCGCCACTGAGAATCCACTGGGCTCTGATTGTCCTTGCCTCAGCTCCCCAAGCAGTAGTTCCACGGAAGAGGCAAGCCCAGAAGATGTGATGTTACTGCCCTCTCTACTGAGTGCTCACTTCCTAGGGCAAGAATGTCACTCAGAGAAGCGTGCCAACGCTACCCCACTCTTCAGAGCAACGGCTCAGAGATTTTGCCTAAGGGAAGAGGGATGAAAAATACAGCTCTTAGGGGCTGCCCGGATGGTTCAGCGGTTAGCGCCGCCTTTGGCCCAGGGCGTGATCCCGGAGACCTGGGATCGAGTCCCACATCGGGCTCCCGGTGCATGGAGCCTGCTTCTCCCTCTGCCTGTGTCTCTGCCTCTTTCTGTGTGTGTCTTTATGAATAAATAAATTAAATATTTTAAAAAAAGAAAAATACAGCTCTTATTCTCTTCCCAAAGGAACTGACTTCATTTGCTATCAATGTGGAGACGTTCAAGCCTGAGGTTCTCTCAAAAAACAGAAGAGATTGAGGTGAAACACAAGTGGGAGGAGAATGATACAGGTACAGGCAAAGTATAGGCCAGCTAGAAAACCTGGGAAAGAGAGCGAGGAGCCTGCCTGGGATCAGAACCAACTCAAATACCGCTCTCAAAAAATTATTCCATCGGAGCACCTGGGTGGCTCAGTAAGTTGAGTGCCTGGCTCTTGGTTCCGGCTCAGGTCATGATCTCAGGATCTTGAGATCAAGCCCTGCTTCGAGCTCAACGCTCTGAGTGTGAAATCTGCTTGAAGCTCTCTTTCCCTAGCTCATTCTCTCTCTCCCTCCCAAATTAATTAAGTAAAATCTTTCTCTTTTTTTAAGACTATTTATTTATTTATTCATGAGAGACACGGGGAGGGGGGCAGAGTCACAGGCAGAGGGAGAAGCAGGCTCCATGCAGGGAGCCTGAGGTGGGACTCGATCCCGGGACTCCAGGATCAGGCCCTGGGCTAAAGGCGGCACTAAACCACTGAGCCACCCAGGCTGCCCAATAAAATCTTTTTTAAAAAATCTGTTTTGGGGATCCCTGAGTGGTGCAGCGGTTTGGCGCCTGCCTTTGGCCCAGGGCGCGATCCGGGGGACCCGGGATCGAATCCCACGTCGGGCTCCCGGTGCATGGAGCCTGCTTCTCCCTCTGCCTCTCTCTCTCTCTCTCTCTCTCTCTCTCTCTGTGACTATCATAAATTAAAAAAAAAAAAAAAAAAAAAAATCTGTTTTGTCGGGCAGCCCCGGTGGCGCAGTGGTTTGGCGCCACCTTCAGCCCAGGATGTGATCCTAGAGACCCTGGATCGAGTCCCACGTCAGGCTCTCTGCATGGAGCCTGCTTCTCCCTCTGCCTGTGTCTCTGCCTCTCTCTGTGTATGTGTGTCTCTATGAGTAAATAAATAAAATCTTTAAAAAAAATTAGCGATGCACTATTAAAAAGAAATCTATTTTGTCAAAGGAGACTGAATTGGATTGATTTAATTTGGGGAGCAATTTTTGCACCTGGGCTTTGCTGAAAACAATAGAATAACCAGTGGGCAATTAGTGGAGTCTAACAGGGGTGTGGTCCAAGGAAGAGATACCAAAGAGAGGGGTACCCAAACCTGCACGTCCCAGGGTGACTTCCTGGGAAGGAAGCCTGGACAATCAGGCTTCCCCCAGCCCCAGGCAACATTAGAAGATTACCATAGGGAAAGGGGAGGATGGAGAGAGAATAGACTAGACTAAACCCGGCCAGTCACTAAACAAATAAGGAAATAACAATAACAAGCCCTATAGGAAGGGTTACTACAACATTATTTAAAATGTCGTTTCCTTTTTTTCTTAAGATTTTATTTATTTAGGGACTCCTGGTGGCTCAGCGGTTAGGTGCCTGCCTTCAGCTCAGGGTGTGATCCTGGAGTCCTAGGATCTCTCTCTCTCTCTGTGTGTCTCTCACAAATAAGTAAAATCTTTTTTTAAAAAAATATTTTATTATTTATTCATGAGCTATACAGAGAGAGAGGCAGAGACAGAAATATAGGAAGAGGGAGAAGCAGGTGCCATTCAGGGAGCCCCATGCGGGACTCGATCTGGGACCCAAGGATCACACCCTGAGTGGAAGGCAGACCCTCAACCACTGAGTTACCCAGGTGCCCCTAAAATGTCCACTTTCTGACAAAAAAAAAAAAATTATGGGACACGCAAAGAAAGTATTGAATATTGAAAAAAAATTAAAACAAAAACAAAAACAGGCCATAGATACTGCAAGTGAGAGCAACCAGATGTCAGATTTAACAACAAAATGTTCCAAGTAGCCATTTGTTTAATGTTGGTCCAGCCTATAGATAGTGAAGTTATTGGCTAGAAATTCTTAGGGGCGCTCCCCATTTCTCCAGTGTTGAGGCCAGACCAGCCCATGTGGTTCTTCTGATTGCAAGATGCACCTTAGGCAACAACCATCAGGAAACTTTGAAAAAACCCAAGGTTTATTACTCACAAGTCCTAGAGGATACGTGGCACATCCAGGGCCATACAGTGAGATCGGGTACAGACAGAGAGAGCATAGGCCTGGGGTTTTGCCTTTACTGTGGTCAGGGGAGGGTTGCCTAAGGTTTTCCAGGTTCACTCTTTATTGGTGAATTTAAAACATAAAAAGTAGAAACTAAAGTGTGTGAAGAGAAAAACATGGCCACTCAAATACCAGCAAACTAAATGAAGCAACTCAAAAATGATGCACCATGATCAAGAAAGATTTATCCTAGGAATGCAAGTTTGGCTTAACATCTGAAAAATAATTATTTTATTTATTTTTTTTAAATAATTATTTTAATGCATCATATCACTAAAGTGAAAAAAGAATCCCATGATCATCTCAATAGACACAAAAAAGCATTTGATAAAATTCAATACCTTTGGCAGCCCTGGTGGCTCAGCGGTTTAGTGCCGCTTTCAGCCCAGGGCATGATCCTGGAGTCCCAGGATCGAGTCCCACATCAGGATCCCTGCATGGAGCCTGCTTCTCCCTCTGCCCGTGTCTCTGCCTCTCTCTCTGTCTCTGTGTCCCTCATGAATAAATAAATAAAATCTTCTTAAAAAATAAGATAAAATTCAACACCTTGTCATTAAAAAAAACATAAACACTCAACAAACTTCAACAAGAAGGGAACCTGACAAAAGAGCATCTATAAGAAACTCACAACTCACATATTTAATGGTGAAATACTTGATGTTTTCCCCCCTTAAATCAGGAATAAAACAAGGATGTCCACCTTTGCTATTCCTGTTCAAAGTTGTAATAGAAGTTCTAGTCAGGGAAACTAGGCAAGGATAAAAAAAGCATCCAGATTGGAAAATAAATAAAATTAATAAAAATAAAATATTAAATATTTTTTAAACTTAAAAAAGAAATTAAAATGGGAAAAGAGGAGCACCTGGCTGGTTTAATTGGTGGGACATGTAACTCTTGATGTTAGAACCCCACGTTGGTTGGGATGCCCAGGTGGCTCACTCAGTGGTTGAGTGTGTCTGCCTTTGGCTCAGGTCATGATCCCAGGGTCCTGAGATCGAGTCCTGCATCGGGCTCCCCTCAGGGAGCCAGCTTCTCCCTCTGCCTATGTCTCTGCCTCTCTGTGTCTCTCATGCATAAATAAATAAAATCTTAAAAAAAAAAAAAAAGAACCCTATGTTGGGTGTGGAGATTGCTTGAAAAAAAAAAAAAGATAAGATAAATTAAAACAGGCGAAGTTGCTTTAGTTATAATAGCTCTAAAGTGGAAATAACCCCAATGGCCATTACTTGATAAATTAATAAATGAAATGTGGTATTTACAAACAATGGAATATTTGTCAGCCATGAAAAGGAATGGAGTGCTTTTTTTTTTTTAATTTTTATTTATTTATGATAGTCACAGAGAGAGAGAGAGAGAGGCAGAGACACAGGCAGAGGGAGAAGCAGGCTCCATGCACCGGGAGCCCGACATGGGATTCGATCCCGGGTCTCCAGGATCGCACCCTGGGCCAAAGGCAGGCGCCAAACCGCTGCACCACCCAGGGATCCCCTGAATGGAGTGCTTTTATATGGATTCTATAACACAGATGAACCTTGAAAACATTATGCTAAGTGAAAACAGCCAGTCACAGAAAGCATTGTATGGTTCTCTTTGGGCAAGATGTCCAGAATAGGCACATCCTCAAATAGTTGATCTGGGACAGAAAGCAGATTAGTGATTGCCAGGAGCCAGGTCATGGAAGGAGTAAGAAAGAACTAGCAATGGGTGGTTTCTTTGGGGAAAGACGAAATGTTCTGGAATTAGGTAGTGGTGATGGTGGCACAACTTGGTAAGATACTAAAACCCACCAAACTTTACACTTTAAGTGGGTGAATTTAATGGTATATGAATGATATCTCAAATAGCTATTTCTTTTAAAAAAGAAGCAAAGATAAACAAAGAAATTGATGAACATGAGGATGTATCTAAAAACAAACACAACAACAGCCAAGTAAGGGATTAAAAGCATGGAAGAATTATAATAGCAAACAATCACTGGGGTTGTGTGCTTCCACAGGCACACATGGAATAATTTTAATTTCAAAAAGGTTAAGGACTGCAGTTGATTAAAACATATTGAATATATAAAAAGTCATGAGTTCAGAATAATTTTTTTTTCAGAATAATTTTTTAGAAAGGAAATAGTCCTAGAGATAGCCAGGCCATCAATTTATTCCTCTGAAAATTGTTAATTAGAACTAAACATTCCTGCTTTTCTAATATAAATAGAATTTCAGTATAGCCTAATATCCCCATGGATAAGGGAAAGAGTTTCAGTACAGAAGAATTCTGGCTAGGGCTGGGATGAGGGTAAGGTGAGTCAATTGCCTAGAGTGAAAAATTCAAGGAGGCACTCACCTAGCCCTGATTCTAGTTAAATGCAGGAGTGTCCAAATTAGGAAATTGTTTCAACCATTAGTGAAGTAACTGATTCAGGCACTAGTCATTAATACTGCCAAAACAGCTACAAGAAAAGCTGATAGGAAATGTATAAAAATCAGGTTGTCAAAAAAAAAAAAAATCAGGTTGTCACCATCCAAACCCAATGATCAATCTTTTTTTTTTTTTAAAGATTTTATTTATTTATTCAAGAGAAACACAGAGAGAGAGAGAGAGAGAGAGAGAGAGAGAGAGAGAGAGGCAGAGACATAGGTAGAAGGAGAAGCAGGCTCTATGCAGGGAGCCTGACATGGGACTTGATCCCGGGTCTCCAGGATCAGGCCCCTGAGCTGAAGGCAGACCCTAAACAGCTGGGCCACCCGGGCTGCCCCCAATGATCAATCTTAATGTCACAAAAAGTGGGGCAACCAACAGTACATGCCTTCTGATGTGGTTACAGAAATTACATAGTAGCACCACTTAGTAAGGATCCTCAGGAAAAAATTTTGAATCATAATGCAATCAAACTGAGGCACCTGGCTGGCTCAGTCAGTGGAACATGTGACTCTTGATCTCGGGGATGTGAGTTCGAGCTCCACATTGGGTATAGAGATTACTTAAAAATAAAATCTTTTGGGGCAGCTCGGGTGGCTCGGCGGTTTAGCGCCGCCTTCAGCCCAGGGCCTGATCCTGGAGACCTGGGATTGAGTCCCACATGGGGCTCCCTGCATGGAGCCTGCTTCTCCCTCTGCCTGTGTCTCTGTCTCTGTGTGTGTGTGTGTGTGTCTCATGAATAAATAAATAAAATCTTTTAAAAAATAAAATAAAATATTTTAAAAATAATAATAATAATTCAATCAAACCTTTAAAACTGACCCCTAGTCCACAGGAAATATTGAGCATGAAGGATGCAGTCCACAAGGAAGCAATATACAAGATCTCAAAAGAGGGATTTTATATTAGACTCTAATTTCATCAGCAAGTCAATGAAAGGAAAAATAAAAGGGGAGGGGACTGTTCTAGATTAAGAGAAACTTAAGACTTAAAAGACTTATAAGAAACACAAGAGTCGTAACAACCAAATAAAACGGATCCTGTTTGATCTTGAGTCTAAACAGAAATTACAAAAAGAATTTTTTATGCAATCGAGGAAATTTGAGTATGGCTTGGTAATTGAATGATATTAAATAATTATTTGCATTTTGTTAGATGTGATAATGGCATTGCAGCCATGCAAGGAAATATTCGGAGGTTCCTTTTTGAGTTGCATACTGAAGTGTTTAGAGGCGAACGGTACAATGTCTGGGATTTGCTTTAAAATACCCAGCAAAAAACCTAACAAGGGGGAAGAGATACATGAAACAAGTTTAGAGTTAAATGAAGCTAGGGGATGGACACATGAGGTTTGTTATACTTTCTGGTTTGGGGCATATTTGGAAAGTTTCACAATAAGAATTCCAAAAATATGGGTACACCATTATTCAGCTATATCCCACTGTATAGTATGTATCTTAGAGAAACTCTTATAACTGTGCACCATGTTCAAGAGTGAGTTGTGCTTTGTAAAATGAAAATCAGAGATGAGTTCAATGTCTGTGAATAAAAGAAGAGATAAATAGAGGTAAATATATCAGCAGCCATACCCCATTCCTCCTAGTTAACAAACTCCTGATTTTATTTATTCCCCCATAGAAATATTTTGTGAATGCAGTGTGATGAATCCAAGGCATGTGTTGGAATCTCATTTCTTAGCACTGATTGATGCAGTGGCAGGCAGGCAACAAGTTTGCCAATGAGAACCAAGGGAAATGTTGGTGAGAGTCTAGTGAGTTCCACCATACTTCCTTGATTCCAAGGCACACAATCTTTCTTTCATTTCTGAAATTGGCAGGCTTCTCACAATTGATAGCATCTCACAAGCAACGTCGTTGGACTGCTGGTGTAGTGTGTCTGTCAACCCTGTGTATACACAAACATAATCTGAAAACCCACCCCTTGTGACTATCTTTTGGTGAGATCCAGAAAGTACTAGAATTACAACATGCAGAATGGGTCTTCTTGAGAAAACAGTGGCACACTTTGAGGAGATGCTGCACTGCCAATGTTCCTTGTGGCACAGGGGGTAACATTTGGGGGGGAAACACGGACACGGAAGGCATCGACTTGAAAAGTGATTTAGGGTAGAACTAAGGTGAGAAGACATTCTGAAAATACCTTTAACCAATTTATTTCATTTCTATTTTCCTATTTTGTATACTCAAGAATAATATATAATTTTAAAACTTTTATGTCTAAGTTTAAAAAGGCTATTTTTAAGGGCATAAAACAAAAATTCTAAGGGATAAGGAAGTGTCAGTTTCAGTGTTGGAATTGGGGTTTTTAGTAGTTAAAAAAATGTGAGCTGTACAATTGATGGAATATGACACCTATCTGTAACGAAAAAAGGCTAGAAAATGAAAGTTTTTCTTTTCTCCCCTTCCTCCCTTTCCTTTGGATACTGTCAGGCAATGGCACAGCTATGGCAGTTATCTTGGGACCACCAGGAGAAGACAAAAGGATCCCAGGGATGCCAAATTGAATCCTGACATCGGGGAATCTCTAATCTAAAATAGAACATCCAAGGGGTGGTGACTGGAAATAAAGTCCCCGGATCTTCCGCCCCACAAAAAATAAATAAATAAATAAATAAATAAATAAATAAATAAATATAAAATAAAATAAAATAAAATAAAATAAAATAAAATAAAATAAAATAAAATAAAATAAAATAAAATAAAATAAAATAAAATAGAACATCCTGGGCAGTCCGGGTGGCTCAGCGGTTTAGCGCCACCTTCAGCCCAGGGCGCGATCCTGGAGACCTGGGATCGAGTCTCATGTCGGGCTCCCTGCATGGAGCCTGCTCCTCCCTCTGCCTGTGTCTCTGTCTCTGTCTCTCTCTCTCTCTGTGTCTCTCATGAATAAATAAATAAAATATTTTTAAAACTAAAATAAAATAAATAAAATAAAATGGAACATCCTACTTCTAGATTTCCATCAAGGTGATAATTAATGTCTATATTACTTATAAGACTTTTACTTAGGGAGTGCCTGGGTGGCTTGGTCAGTTAAGTGTCTGCCTTCATCTCAGGTCTTAATCCCAGGGTCCTGGGATCAAGCCATGTTGGGCCCACTTCTCAGCTAAGAGTCTGCTTCTCCCTCTCTCTCTGCCCTTCCTCACCACTCATGCTATCTCTAAGTAAATAAATAAAATCTTTAAAAAAAAGAAAAGACTTACTGAGGAATCATGCTACAAAAGTATACTGAAGTGATAATCATTTAAGAGAATATTGAACCTTTAAAATACACTATATAGTTTAATATAAATATATATTTTAACATGTTTTATATAAATATAAACTTTTATATGAATACTATGTATTTTATAAGTATATATTTCAATATCAAAAATACAAAGTTGGGTTAAAAAAGGCAAGTTTCAGAATAATATCATCTGTGCAATACTTACGTAAAATGGAATGAATGTATTATTTAAATGTATTAAACGTGGGCTAGAAGGATACATACTATCTTTAGCATAGTGGATATCACTGTGAAGGGAGTAAAGGAAATGCAATCAGGAAGGTAATATAAACCAGGACTCATCTGTACCAATAATGATTTGCATATTTTTCTTTTCTTTTTTTTAAGGATTTTATTTATTTATAAAATGAGAGAGATGAGAGAGATACAGAGAGAGAGAGAGAGGCAGAGACACAGGCAGAGGGAGAAGCAGGCTCCATGCAGGGAGCCTGATGTGGGACTCGATTCCAGGTCTCCAGGATCACACCCTGGGCTGAAGTCAGCGCTAAATCACTTTGCCACTGGGGCTGCCCTGATTTGCATAGTTTACAAAAGACTATCCAAACCAAATGTGGCCAATATTAACTTTGTTGATTCTGAGTGGTAAATAAATTTGTCATATTCTTCATTTTTTGTGTTCTGAAATATCTCATAATTACAATGATGATGATGATGATAGAACCGTAGTTAATTTTCCCATGTTTATAATTGAAATAATCTCAAAATCATATTTTAGAGTCTAATAAAAGTATATTTAATATAGTACATTTTTTTCTTCACTTTTAAATTAGAAATGTCCACTGGAGATGGTACCAAAGAGTCACAAAAACACTAGGCTATGTGATAGAATATTTTTTCTTTTTTTTTTAAGATTTTATTTATTTATTCATGAGAGACACAGAGAGAGAAGCAGAGATATAGGCAAGGGTAGAAACAGGCTCCATGCAGGGAGCCCGATGTGGGACTCAATCCCAGGACCCCACGATCATGCCCTGAACCAAAGGCCGACACTCAACCGCTGAGCCACCCAGACATCCCTAGAATAATTACTTTAAGGATACTAGATATAATTATGAAAATCCCACGTAGGGATCCCTGGGTGGTGCAGCGGTTTGGCGCCTGCCTTTGGCCCAGGGCGTGATCCTGGAGACCCGGGATCGAATCCCACGTCGGGCTCCCGATGCATGGAGCCTGCTTCTCCCTCTGCCTGTGTCTCTCTGCCCCTCTCTCTCTCTGTGTGACTATCATAAATAAATAAAAATTAAAAAAAAAAAGAAAACCCCATGTATACTGTTAAGACTTCTATCAACAATATCTTTTATTTGCATATTAATGGTTCAGAAACAATGATAAAGACACAAACCTAAATGCTAACAGACTTTTTTGGACACCTCCAGAAGGAATAAAAAATCTCCTTCAGGAGGGCTTGGGATAAGAAGAGACTACCTGACTCAATATGTTGTTTCTAGATCTTTTGCCAAAGGATTTATATTGGTCAGGGCCAAACCAGGAAAATAGAAACCACTCTAGGCATTTAAAACGGGAGAAAACCCCAGAAGGAACCTATTATAGGGAATTGGATGGAGGAGCTGAGGAACCTGGCAAGGCAGTTGAGGCAACCTAGCCCTTACCAAGAGCAGGACACCACTACTGCCTCCTCTGGGGGCACAGGGAGGAAAGAAAGGAAGCCAGAGGTGTTCATGGAGCCCAAGGGCTGGGTTCATTGAGCAAAATCGAACTACCCTGAGCCTGTTGAGGGATGAAGTCTTCACCAGAAAGACTACCTGAGGCAGAGAAGGAAGAGGAGAAACACTCTGGTTTCCCCCTTCCTCTTGCCTTCTGATTTCCAATAATACCTCCCACGGCTGGACTTAGCCAGAAGTCATCTGACCTGGGAGCCTGGGAAACAACCTGTTGGAGTCAGCCCAGTGATACAGAGCAGAGCAGAACAGGGCAAGGACAAAAATGAGACCTGAGGACAGAGAGGATCCATCCCACTGGTTGTAACCTTAATTAGTTATAGTTAAATTTTCTTGTTTCTTATATTTATTTTTAAAATGGTTCTCAACTCCTATGTACCTAGAGTTGTCAGATTTAGGGAATGGGAGAGAGAGACACAGGATGACAGTTAAATAGGAATTTCAGATAAACAATTCAATATTTGAAATATATTTATAACAAAAAATTTTTAGTATTTATCTGAAATTCAAACTTAACTGGGCGTCCTGTGCTTAAAATTTTATCTTACACACTGTATACCATATACCAAGTATAACTCCAAATGAAGTTTGGAGTTATTTCGTTGTTCTTGTTTTAAAAACAAAACTAACTTATACACCCAACTGTACAAAAAACAGAACTTATCCTAATTTGTACATCTGTAAGATAGCAGGAAACACTATTTCGCAAAATTGGATAATGTCATTGTGTTCCAAGCAATCTGGTGACATAACCTTTGGATATGGCACCAGACATAGGGTAAAGCAAGTGAGTCACTGACCTTGGGAGCAAAATTTAATGGGATGCCAAAAAACTTAGTAAGCAATCAAGATAAATAATGTATTGATACAATTTTTTGATACAATATTTTTAAATAAAAATGAATACAAAAAATTCACCAAGACCAAAATATCAAAAATTTTAGTATGAGAGGACCATTAACATTGCTGTGTTGAGACATATTGAAACCCAAGGCAAAAAGAAAAATCAATAATACCAATCCTGCCTTTACTTAAAATATTGATATACTGCTCATCATGTATACATTAATACCTAATTTTTAAAAATATTGCCTTAAAATATGATTTGTCTTGATTACTGAATTTTTTGGCACTTCCTTAAATTTTTGCACCTGAAGTGAGTGTTCAGCACTGTTTGGATTCATTTTAGGGTCCTATAAAATACACCAGATTTGGGTCAAATGATTCTTGGCATACTTTAAGTGTGTGCCATAGAAACTTGATTTGAATAGACAGTGAAGGAAAAGTGAAGCTGATGGACATCTGGGTGGCTCAGCGGTTGAGCGTCTGCCTTTGGCTCAGAGCATGATCCCAGGATCCGGGATCGAGTCCCACATCAGGCTCCCTGCATGGAGCCTGCTTCTCCCTCTGCCTGTGTCTCTGCCTCTCTCTCTGTGTCTCTCATGAATAAATAAATAAAATATTAAAAAAAAAAAGAAAGTTTCAAGAAGGCTTCATTCTTGGGGCACCTGGGTGGCTCAGTCATTTGAATATCCAACTCTTGGTTTCAGCTCAGGTCATGATCTCAGCGTCCTGGGATTGAGCCTGGTGTCAGGCTCCAAGCTCAGTGCTGAATCTGCTTGGGATTCTCTCCATTTCTTCCTCCCTCCCTTTCTGGCCCTCTCCTGGCTCTTGTGCACATGCTCTCACACACTCTCTCTCTCACTCTTTCTCAAATATATATTAATTAAATCTTAAAAACAAAAAGAAGAAGGCTTCATTTTTATGTCTGGAACCTTGGTGCAGGCTATCAGTTGGGGCATCTTGGGTCTCCTTCATATGGTCTCTCTTCAGCAGGACAGCCTGAGCTTCCTTACACCTCGGTGGCTGAGAACAAAAGAAGAAAAGTGGAAGTTGCCATAAAGTTGAAGGACTAGGCCCAAAACTGGCTCAACATCACTTCTGTGTTCTGTTGGTCAGAGCAAGTCACAGCTCAATTTCAAAGGGAGAGGAAGAGTAGCATATGCATATTGGGACAGGAGTAACTGCTGACAACTATCCTTGGAGACAGTCTCACACAAGTGATGAGGACCACATCCAGTCTAAGGCACTGTTCACTGACTGGAGGGAAAGTGCAGAGCCAAGGTTGGTGACAGAACAAAGTCCCACTGAGATTTTCCACCTCCTACTTCTTTTTTTTTTTTTTTTTTCTTTTTAAGATTTTATTTTTTGGGATGCATGGGTGGCTCAATGGTTGAGTATCTGCCTTCGGCTCAGGTCATGATCCTGGGGTCCTGGAATTGAGTCCCGTATCAGGCTCCTCGCCGGGAGCCTGCTTCTCCCTCTGCCTATGTCTCTGCTTCTCTGTGTCTCTCATGAATAAATAAATAAAATCTTTTAAAAAATTATTTTTTAATAATTTTACACAATGTGGGGAAAAAATAAAAATAAAAATAAAATAAAATAAAATAAAATAAATAACACAATGTGGGGCACAAACCCACAATCTCAAGATCAGGAGCCTCATGCTTTACTGTCTGAGTCAGCTCGGTGCCCCTCACTTCTGATTTGACTTCTTTCCATCATTGATATCACCCTATATGTGAATAAGGGATAACTGCCAATACTGAGAGGTGAGAAAAGAGACCCAAGATATCTTCAGTGTAGGCAAATTGTATAAACTCCAAAGCTGAATGTAGTGGTTAAGATAATAGTCTCTTACTCATCTTGTGACTTGGGAAAGTGAGTTAACAACTATACCTCAGTTTTGTATTCTTTTTTTTTTAAAGATTTTATTTATTTATTCATGGAGACACACAGAGAGAGAGAGAGGCAGAGGGAGAAGCAGGCTCCATGCACCGGGAGCCCGACATGGGACTCGATCCAGGGTCTCCAGGATCACGCCCTGGGCTGCAGGCGGCGCTAAACCGCTGCGCCACCGGGGCTGCCCGATGCCTCAGTTTTCTTATCTATGAAAGGAGAAAGAACAAGAAAGTGACCACATGTGAGAAAGTGAAAAATAACTGCTGACATCTAGGCCTTACTAAGAAAATAAAAACTCCTTCAGAGCAGAATGTTTCCAAAAGGACACAAACAACAATCACAGAATATGAGCAATGTTCAAAGAACTTTACATCATGACTGTGTTTGGAATAAGACAGAAACAAAGACCTCCACAACCATAAAAATGAGGGAACACCCCCTTCTTCTAACATGAGTGATGCTGCCCCTTGTCCAATGACAACTCGAGCCTTGCTTTAATCCTCCTGTCTCCTAGATAAAAATTAAGACAATCACTAAATTGCCTATTTCCTGAGTGAATCAAATTCTAAATTGCAAGTAAAGCAAGTAAAATATTTAAAAAAATAAAAAGAAGATACTTTAAAAAAGATTTTTATAAAATCTTTAAAAAGAAGATACTTAAAAAAAGATTTAAAAAAAGATTTTGTTGGGCAGCCCCGGTGGCGCAGCGGTTTAGTGCCGCCTGCAGCCCAGGGTGTGATCCTGGAGACCCTGGATCAAGTCCCACGTCGGGCTCTCTGTGTGGATCCTGCTTCTCCCTCTGCCTGTATCTCTGCCTCTCTCTGTGTGTGTCTCTATGAATAAATAAATAAAATCTTAAAAAAAAAAGATTTTGTTTATTCATGAAAGACACAGAGAAAGAGAGGCAGAGAGCCCCTTGTGGGACTCGATCCCAGGAACTGAGCCGAAGGCAGACACTCAGGGACTGAGCTACCCAGGCATTCCAGCAAATAAAATCTTTAAAAAAATCATCTAGCATAAATCCAAATTATTTAAGAGGTTCCTCCTAATTCCCTTTTATTGAGAGACTCCTTCCTTAAGCAAGATCATTAAGCACTTCAGGCATCTTTTTATGTGAACTCCAACATGTTTAGAAGAAAGAATCTCCTCCGTCCTTCAAAGATCTTCTAGCTGGACTAAGAATCAAACTGAGATGAGCCACATTAATGGGGAAAAAATAAACTTTAATAGCATCCATATGATGAATCCACACAGACATGGAAATTCCAACAACTGTAACATGAGGCTTATATGAGCTAAGGAAAGGATAGGAGTCTGAGGATACAAAGAGGAAAAAAATCATTAGCAGGAAGCTGAGAGATGTTTCGAAAATAAAGTTTTTCCCATGCCAAAGTGACCTATCTTGGGAGAGCTTACCCTTGAGCCCCTACAAACATAATCATCAAAAGACATACTAGAATATTCATATTGGCCTTAACCAATATAGACAAAATACCCCAATACTCAACAATAAAATGAGCTCATAAATTACAGCATAATTCACATAATGGAACATTACATGACAATGAGAAATGAACTGCAAACTCAACATCATGGATGAATCTCATAATGTTGAACAAAAGAAGCTAGGCTCTAAAGAAAATACACTATATGGGTGCACCTGGGTGGCTCAGTCAGTTTAGTGTCCAATTCTTGATCTCAGCTCAGGTTTGTTGGATCAAGCCCTGCATTAGCTTCATGCTCAGTGGAGAGCCTGCTTGTGATTCTCTCCCTCTCCCTCTGTCCTTCCCCACACTTCCATGTGCTTTTTCACTCTAAAATCAATAAATCTTTAAAATATATAAATATATGCTGTATGATCCATTTATATTAAATTTGAAACAGGTGAAACTAATCCGTGGTGTTAGCCATCATCACAGTGATTACCCTTGTAAAGAAGTGGGAGGAGGCATGGGGGGGCGCCTGTAGATGCAGGTGGTTTGTTGTCCTTTCTCTGGGTGTTAGTTTTATGGTTATGTTGAAAATTCAATAAACTGTACTTACAATTTGTGCACTTTTCTATGTGTACGTTAATGTGAATAAAAAAGTTTTTTGAGGGCAGCCCGAGTGGCTCAGCAGTTTAGCGCCACCTTCAGATCCAGGGCGTGATCCTGGAGACCCAGCATCAAGTCCCACGTCAGGCTCCCTGCACGGAGCCTGCTTCTCCCTCTACCTGCCTCTCTCTCTCTCTCTGTCTCATGAATAAATAAAATCTTTTAAAAAATTAAAATTAAAAAAAGGTTTTTGAAAAGTGGGCAACCACTTTAAAGGGACATAGGAGCTTACCTGAAAAAGCCCCCAATTAACAAAGCTCTAAACAATTTCAGCAACAAAATAACTTAATATTGGGTTGTCAACAGAATCATGAGTCTATACTCATAAAATTTATGATTTAACAAGTAACTAAATCAGGGATGAGACAAATCTCCCTTAGGGAAGACACACATATTCCTTACAGCAGGAGGTAGAGTTTATTTATTTTTTAAATATTTTATTTATTTATTCATGAAAGACACAGAAAGAGGCAGAGACACAGGCAGGGGGAGAAGCAAGCTCCTCACGCAGAGCCTGATGCAGGACTCCATCCCAGGACCCCAGGTTCACACCCTAAGCCAAAGGCAGATGCTCAACCACTGAGCCACCCAGGTGCCCCAGGAGATAGAGTTTAAAACATCCTCCACTCTCCAACCTGAGTGTGAACTGCACTTACTGACTCACTTCCAAAGAGTAGTGTGGAGATAACTTTATAGTGGAGAAGCCTGGCAGACACTACCTGAGCCAGGTAAGCAAAGTTAACATCATCGTTTGCTAGCATGTACGCTTCATTTGATGTGATGAGAATGGCAAGTCAGTTTTGTTGTTTTCCTCCTAAAAACCCACAGTCCTGGTATAACTGGAACTGAACTCAAGGTTGTGCTGTGCTTTGGGTGCATCAAACTAAATATCACCTAAAGAAGTTGTTGAAAGCAAAGAACTTTTTATTACTTGTTACATATAATGAGACAGCTCTCAAAACACAGGATGCTTTTTTTTAAATTTATATATTCATGAGAGACACAGAGAGGGAGAGGGAGGCAGAAACACAAGCAGAGGGAGAAGCAGGCTCCATGCAGGGAGCCCGAAGTGGGACTCGATCCTGAGTCTCCAGGAACACGCCCTGGGCGGAAAGCGGCGCTAAACCACTGAGCCACCCGGGGCTGCCCACACAGGATGCTTTTATTCATTGTATTAGCGGGCAGGGCAGGCAGCTCACATATACACTAAGCAACTTAAACATATTACTTAGGCTCTGCTTCAACTGTGCTTGCCTAACATGTTAACATGCCAGCACATATAGGTATGTTCAAAAAATGGCAGCAAACCCCAACTGTGGGAGGGGATCTTAGTATTATAATGGGCTAAAGGCAACTTCAAGATGACTCAGGGAGAAAAATAAATAAATAAATAAATAAATAAATAAATAAATAAATAAATAACAGGGCTCTTGGCTGGCTCAGTTGCTAGAGCATATGGTTCAACCCCCCGTTTGAGTGTAGAGATTACTTAAAAATAAAATCTTCTGGGACATCTGCATAGCTCAGTGGTTGAGCGTTTGCCTTTGGCTCAGGGCGTGATCCCGGATTCCCGGGATCAAGTCCTGCATCAGGCTCCTTGCATGGAGCCTGCTTCTCCCCACTCTGCCTATGTTTCTGCGTCTCTCTCTCTGTCTCTCATGAATAAATGCAACGTTTAAAAAAAAACTTTTTTTTAATCTTCTTGGGGGCGCCAAGGTGGCTCTGTCAGTTAAGTGTCCAGTTCTTGATTTTGGCTCAGGTCATGATCCCAGGGTTGTGAGATTGAGCCCTGTGTTAGGTTCTGCACTGGCCATGGAGCTACCCTCTCCCTCTGCCCCTCCCACCCCTTCTCACTCTCTTAAAAAAAAAAAAAAAAAAATAAAAATAATAATAATAATAAAATCATTAAAAAAAAAAAAAAAAAAAAAAACCCAGACAACTCAGGAGGGCTTCTGCATAGATCCTCAGTTCCAGTGTGGCTCAAACTAGTTCAGGTAAGGGGCTATTAGGTAGAACACCTAGCTGGGTAGTCTTCTTGGCTGGAACTGCTGGTTCTGCAAAACAAACCCATTCCTTCTCTGCTTTTGTCCCTTCTGCCTTCTCCCTTCTACAGAGGCTCTCTGCCCTCTGATCTAAGTAACTCCCCTGCCGCATCCTAGCTAACAGGGCAGGGATGTCCCGAGAAGGTAGACCCCATTGATTGAGGGCCTGAAGTCATGTTAGGAAGGATGGTGCCACTTTGTCCCGTTCCATAGAGGTCTTTTTCATTTCAAGAGACTTGGAATCTTAAAAATACCTTTATTTTTTATGTAATGACTTCATGAGGTATATTTGGAAATAGTATCTCTCGGGTAGTGCTGATTAACTTAGAACCATACAGCAGGCACTCCTACCCCTGGAGGCTAGGCCTATGTGTTTCTGTTTGGTCCAGCTGTGACTGGACACAACGTGACTGCTTCTGTTCTGAACTGACAAGATGGATGTCTGGATGCCAGCTTCATAACCATGAGCGAAACAAATCAAATTAAATGTGCATTCTTCAAAAAACCTGACCAGTACTCCTTAAAACTGTCAAAATCACCAAGGACAAGAAAAAACTGAGAAACTATCACAGTCAAGATTAGCCTAAGAAGACATAATGAGTGAATGTGACACAACGTCCTTGACAGGATGCTGGAACAGAAAAGGGGCCTTGGGGGAAACTGGTGAAATAAAAACATACGGGGCAGCCCCGGTGGCGCAGCAGTTTGGCGCCGCCTCCAGCCCGGGGTGTGATCCTGGAGACCCAAGATCGAGTCCCACATCGGGCTCCCCGCATGGAGCCTGCTTCTCCCTCTGCCTGTGTCTCTGCCTCTCTCTCTCTGTGTCTATGAATAAATAAATAAAATATTTAAAAACAAAATAAAATAAATAAAATAAAAATAATACAGAGTAATGTACCAATCAAAGTGATTTCCTAGATGTGGCGGGTGTACCATAGTCATTTAGTCAACGTTTAAGATGCTCAGAGCAGTGGAAACTAGGTGAGGAGTATACAAGAACTCTATGTAACATCTTCGCAATTTTTCTGCAAACCCAAAACTATTCTAAAATAAAATGTCTGGGGGCACCTGCGTGGCTCAGTGGTGGAGTATCCGCCTTTGGCTCAGGGCATGATCCTGGGGTCCCTGGATCGAGTCCCACATCGGGCTCCCTGCATGGAGCCTGCTTCTCCCTCTGCCTGTCTCTGTCGGTCTCTCATGAATAAATAAATAAAATTTAAAAAAAATATTTTTTTTAAGATTTATTTATTCATGATAGTCACACATAGAGAGAGGGGCAAATACACAGGCAGAGGGAGAAGCAGGCTCCATGCAGGGAGCCCGACGTGGGATTCGATCCCGGGTCTCCAGGATCGCGCCCTGGGCCAAAGGCAGGCGCCAAACCGCTGCGCCACCCAGGGATCCCCTAAAGTAAAATGTTTTGTTTTTAAGCAGGAACTGCGAGTCTCTCATGAATAAATAAAATCTTTAAAAATATATTTAAAACTAAATAAACAAACAGGAACTGCAACCGTGCCTTCTCAGAGTTGTGAGAAATGAGTGAACCGCGTACAGGCCAAGCGCAGGCCGCAGTGCTGAGCACGCAGGTGCCAGGCGGTATTACCGTAATCCTACGTAAAATGCAGGACGGAAACGCAGACTCCGGGGAATTTTCAGCAGGGTGAGAGGTACCCGCGTGCAGACCCCTCCCCGCCCCCAGCCCCCAGCCCCCAGCGGGCACGTGACCAGCGGGTCGGGCGCGCGTGCACGCTGCCTGCACGCACACGCCGTAGGGGGCGGGGCGCCGCGGGACGCCAGCGTGGGGCGTGGCCGGGCTGCGTTCCCACACCCGCGGCGGCCCCCGGAAGTGGTGCGTACAGGGATGCCGCGGCCCGGAAGGCGCGCCTGGCGGGATCCGGTGGGCCTCCGCGGCCGGGGCCGCCGCCTCTTGTTGCTAGACGACGCGAACTAGCCTTCGTCACTTCCTCAGCGCGCCGCCTGCCCGCTCCTCGGCCGGAACCGGGGGTCCGGAGCCGGGGTGGACTGGTTTTCCGAAGCCCAGGACCGGAGCCGGCTGGGCAGCTGGAGCCGAGGCCACGCCACCTGCGGGAAGAACCTGAACTGGGGTAGGAAGATGGCTGCAGACAAGCCTGCAGGTGAGGCGCCCGCGGCCGGGTGCTGATGCGGGTGGGACGCCCGCGGGGGTTGGCCCTGGCGCGGAGTCGGTGGGGACCCCAGGGCGACTTTCGTTTGGGTGTGCATTCCGCTCCCCTGTCCCCTCACCCAGCCGTCCCAAGTGTGAGCCTTTCCCCCCAGGTCCGAGAGGTTTTCACTTAAGTGCAGCGTGAAGCCGCTGGCGATCGCCTTTGCCCCCGTCTGCAGAATATCTGACTTAGACTTACCCAGCCACTTCACAGGCTTCTCGGTGTTCCAGCGGGGAAGCAGAACATGGAGAGTCCACCGCGGGGCCCGAGCGCGCGGCTGCCTTGTGTCCCCCGGCTCAGGGTGGGACTCGCCCGGGCTCCTTGGCCGCACAGGCCCCGGCCTGTGGTCAGCGACGGACTGTGAAGTTAGCCTTGTGAAGACTGCCCAACGGCTCCCTAGACCTACTACGATCAGTGTCTCTCGTCGTTGTGTGCTCTCAGATATCTTGCGTTGACAACCCATTTTCTCCTAGTTCCTCACGGTTAATTAATTTAATCTCGATTGTTTTCTTTACGGATCACTTACTGGCCCATTCCTAGAGTCTTCTCCATTACGTTATGTACAGTTCTTTCCTGCCTGCCTCTGGGACGGTCTGCCTGCGGTGTCCTGTAAAGAAATTAGTGTTCCTGGTGGCATCTCAAGTTATGTTGGGAGAACTTAACTGACAGATCTTACAAGTGGTCAACACTTAGACTTTTTACAGTAAACTTTTAAAGAAAGAAAGGAGAGTCTCAATACTCTGTAGGTTTTGATCTCGATAACTGACAGACGGACTTGATTTGAAGTGAAAGTGAGCTAGTCCTAAGATAGGTGCAGATGAATGAAATTGTTGAAACATCTCATCAGTAATCCGAGAAGAAAAACAATAGAGAAAAGGTTTACAAAGCGATGTTGATGGAGTATGCTATAGAGTTTTAGGTAGGCTGCTCACAGAAAGCCTCTGCTGAGGTGCTGCTATCTGAGCAGATACCGCATGAAGTGAAGGAGTGAGCCATATGGAATGGGGTGGAATGGATAAGGAGAGTGTTCCAGGTAGGAAATAAGCATGATTTGTCCAAGGCTGGATCAAGGGGACCCACATCTTCCTAACTGAAGGCAGTGTATCTGTTTCCCCAGGTTTATTTAACCATATCATTGCACTTGCCTGGAATAACCTTTTTAGGCTGAAAGCCCTTCTAGTTTTCAAGTCCTACCTGTCAAAGAGCATTCTTCTACCTGTTGATTAACTCAAAGATTGAGTACCAGGCACTGCCTTGGATGTTGAAGAATTGGATATGACACACTCCCTGCCTTTGAGGACCAACTGCTCAGTCTGTGAGAGACAGACCTATCATAGTGGCACATCCGTTGGTAGTACATATGTAATATTGTCATGTAACGTAGCTATCTAATACGTGTAGTGGAGGAATAAAGTCCAGAGTTATTTGGGGCTGTGTCTTTGGTTGAAATTTATTGGCCATATTGTAGGAAACTTCTTAACTAGGTAATGTTAAATTTGTGTTAAGTAGATGACTGTTTTATGTGGCTCCCTTGAATCTCTCCTGTCCATCCCCATTTCACCTGCTGTGATTCTAGCCTTTATCTCTTAATGTGGTCTCTTTCACATTAAGCAGCTTTCTGACTGCTGTTTGGTTCTTTTTTTTTTTAAAGATTTTTTTTTTTAATTTTTATTTATTTATGATAGTCATCACAGAGAGAGAGAGAGAGAGGCAGAGACACAGGCAGAGTGAGAAGCAGGCTCCATGCACCGGGAGCCCGACGTGGGATTCGATCCCGGGTCTCCAGGATCGCGCCCTGGGCCAAAGACAGGCGCCAAACCGCTGCGCCACCCAGGGATCCCTGCTGTTTGGTTCTCTTTCTATCCAGCCCATTTTTTTTCACTGCTGTCTTTTTATTTCTAAAACACTAATTGGAACATACCATTCCCGTGCCTATAAACTTCCTAAGATTGTACCATCTTGTGTGCCTCAAATCCTCACTCCTAAATGCTATTTGTGAAACTTCTTGGTCTGTTTCCGGCTGATGTTTCTATATCGACACACCTAGCTCTTCACACCAGAAGTGACTCTCTCCAAAAGCATTGTGTACTTTTGAGCTGCTGAGTAGTAATGCCCTCCTTTCTCTTCTCTATCTGGTAAACACTCTCCCCGAAGTCTGTTTATATGCTGCTTCATCTCTGAGCTCCTGGGCTCAGTTCCCTGTCATGGAGGGTATTGTGTGCTTATTCTTAATTAGGTAAGAAAGTAACTGATCACCGTGTGGGAGGGGTAGATTTAAGTGCAACAAGACTGGAAGCCCAGAGAAGAGCTAAAGCCAGCTCATGTTGTGCTATTAATTTATTCAGTAAATATTTACCCGTGGCCCGCTTTGCCAGGCACTAACAATCTCTTTAGTCATGAATCTTACAGTATGAAACACAGATTAACATGTAAACAGGGGGTACCTGGATGGCTCAGGTCGTGATCCCAGGGTCTTGGGATTGAGTCCTGCATCAGGCTTCCTGCAGGGAGCCTGCTTCTCCCTCTGCCTATGTCTCTGCCTCTCTCTGTCTCTCATGAATAAATAAATAAAATCTCTGAAAAAAACAAACAGGGACACTTATGATCAAGACCTGAGCTGAAATCAAGAGTCAGACACTTGGGGCACCTGGGTGGCTCAGTTGGTTAAGTGGTTTCTTGATTTCCGCTCAGGTCATGATTTCAGGGTCGCAAGATCAAGCCCCATGTGGGGCTCTATGCTCAGCAGGGCGTCTCCTTGAGATTCTCCCTTTGCCCCTCTCTCCTACACACATACACACACACACACACACACACTCTCTCTCTCTCTCTCTCTCTCTCATAAATATATAAATGAGTTAGATGCTTAACCAGCTGAGCCAGTCCGGTGCCCCTTGGTTAAATTTTAAGACCTTTTAAGCCTCACCTTTCCTCTGTGTAGAAGGAGAATGATAACATTATCTATGTCTCAGCATTAGTAAAGGATTAAAATGACATAATGTCAGGCCCTAATTTTTTTTTAAATGTAGGATAATATTAACTTTGGCGTAAGTGGTAGGTGGTGAGGAGAGGCAGATGCGAGAAATGTTTAAGGAGTGAAACTGGCAGAATTTGTGACTGATTGGGTGTAGTAGGTGAGCAGAAAAACTTGTTCCTTAGGAAAAGTTCTTAGTTGAACCTCAGTTTCTTCATTTGTAAAATGGGCGTCCTAACAGTTTTCTAACTTTTTTTTTTTTTTGTAAGTAACCTCTACACCTGATGTGGAGCTCAAACTTAACAACCCCGAGACCAAGAGTTGTACGCACTACCATATGGGCCAGCCTAATTTACTAATAGCTTTTTTTTTAAGCTTTATTTTCAAGGGGATCCCTGGGTGGCTCAGTGGTTTAGTGCCTACCTTCGACTCAGGGCCTGATCCTGGAGTCCCAGGATCCAGTCCCACGTCAGGCTCCCTGCATGGAGCCTGCTTCTCCCTCTGTCCGTGTCTCTGCCTCTCTCTGATGAATAAATAAATAAAACCTTAAAAAAAAAAAAAGGTTTTATTTTCAAGATTTTATTTATTTGTTTAAGAGAAAGAGGGAGAAAGAATCTGAAGCAGACTCTGCATGGAGCATGACATGGGGCTCAATCCTGCAACTGCAAGATCATGACCTGAGCTGAAACTGAGAGTTGGATGTTCAACCAGCTGGGCCACTTAGGTGCCCTCAATAGCATCTTAATTTATTTACCTCATAGAGTTGTAGCTTGGGTGTATCACCTGAGGTAAAGTGTATGTTTTAGCTCATCTCCTCTGAGAAGCAGAGCCCAGGTAAAGTGCTTTTTATTTGAAAGGTACAAAGGCACAGTAGAAGTGAGAGAGAGAGAAGAAAGGAAGGTGCAGTATATTACATACCTGGCTCCTGTTTCACCTTGAGCCAGGAGGCAGAGCAGGTCACTTGCATAAGCGATTTTTCTGAAAGGGTTTCAAGGAGAAACTACTTCAGAATAGTCCATATGAGAGAGAAAAAAGGGATAATTTATCTGTCCAGTTTCCTCCCATTCTCTGTTTCCAATTGGTAAAGACTCCATGAGTAACAAAGTAACCTGTGTTTCTGGATTGTGTGGCTTCTCAGTGACTGATCTGCCAGCAGTTCTCACACCCTGATTTGTATTTCAATCAAATTGTAGAGGAGGGGTTGATGGGAGACCAACCAAAGACAAAGATCAACGGGGCAGTGGGAGATTTACAAGGTTTGTGTCCCTATATAACTATAAAAGTAACGTGAAACTTTCATTTTTGACCAAGGAAATACCAACAGTGTTTTAGGATGATTTATTTGACTATTTTTCATGGACAAGGTACTCAAATCAGGCATTGCTGGTCACATATTTCTCTAAGCTTTGTAGTAATCAGCTGGTATATGTAGGATTTTGATAAGTCAGAGACACTTGTCCAAGTGATAGAAAACCACATGTGAGATTTGTGAACTTCAGCTGTATGGTGACTTCGGCAAACCTGAATTATTTTTCTTTGAACTGGCATCCTTTATTTTCTTTTAATTCTATTTTATTCATTCATGAGAGACACACAGAGAGAGGCAGAGACATAGGCAGAGGGAGAAGTGGGCTCCCTATGGGGAGCCTGAGCGGTACTCGATCCCAGGACTCCAGGATCATGACCTGAGCCAAAGGCAGATGCTCAGCCACTGAGCCACCCAGGTGCACCGGCATGCTGCTTTTTTTTTTTTTTTTTTTTAAAACTTACCTTCACAAAGGCATCAACACTACTTTGTGACCTTACTGGTAGGTTTTCTTAGGCCTTAACATTCCTTATTCCTTTGGGGGAAAAATGTCTTTCTTGAATATCATTGGAGCTGTATTTTGAAAAGTGTACTTTGTGTGGAAGACCCTCCTCCAATCAGATTTCAGTTGTTAACATTCTGTATTGGAATGTGTCTGTGCTTTCAGTTAACTGACTTATTTCAGTTTTGAAAAAGCAGCGTATTTCTTTTCTACTTAGTTCAAACCTAAAGGAAATTGTTTGGTTCAAAATGAAGCCTATTGGCTTAAAGGGTGTCAAGGTTTGTGTGCCTAAGAGCTCTGTATGCCTGGAAAGTCAACCATGTTCGTTAAGCCAGAGTAGAAGGAAAGTCAAGCTAATGGATGAACGGCCATACACTCTTACAGTTGGCAATGGAGACTACTTTTGGACAAATAAAGACACATTGTGGAATTATGTGCAGGCTCTTTCTGGTAAGAACTCAGAAGTTACAAATAATGTTTTAGAAACTGATTATGAGGGATCCCTGGGTGGCGCAGCGGTTTGGCGCCTGCCTTTGGCCCAGGGCGCGATCCTGGAGACCCGGGATCGAATCCCACATCAGGCTCCCGGTGCATGGAGCCTGCTTCTCCCTCTGCCTATGTCTCTGCCTCTCTCTCTCTCTCTCTCTCTCTCTCTCTGTGACTATCATAAATAAATAAAAATTAAAAAAAAAAAAAAAGAAAAAAAGAAACTGATTATGAAAATAACACTTATTCCTTACAGAAAACTCAAGAAGTACAGAAAGATAACAAGGAAAATAGTAATCCCATGGGAGTGCTTTTGTTTTTAAAGTTTTATCTTGAAGTAAAAAATGCAGATAAAATAATGGTTGATTAACTTGTAAAAGGCTAATTCTTGAGCTCAGTTCTCTGAAATGTCTAGAAATGGGAATTTCAGAGTCTCTTGTAAGCCTTAGAGTCTGGTTTATTTATTTATCTTAAAGTTGGCTTCTCTCTTTCCCAGGAAGATTGTAGGGGACTTTTACAATTCCTGGAGGATAATGATGGAAAGTAGAAGCTTTAACTCTTCAGTGCGTTGATGAATTATTGGGTTATTTCCCGTTGCTTTGAAGTTTTTATAAATCACTCTTCGGCAGTTGGGCCCAGAAGTCCTATTAAAGACTGTAACCTAGAGAGGGTATATTTTAGAAGAAGGTATGGAGGTAGCTTGATGGCAAACTAAGAAATTTTGACATTTGCTTTAAATTTAGTGTATGTACTTCCTTATGAGGGAAGATAAATGTAGTAAACATTTTGAGTTTCCTAAAAATTTTTGAAGTGTGTTCATTGTTAAAATTGTATGACAGTTGTACATGCGTTTGAGGGTTATGCTTCACTCTGAACGCACTCTTCACTTTCTGGTCCCAAAATCCTATGTCCCATTTTTACACATTTACAGGTAATTGGCTCTGGGGCACCTGGCTGGCTCAGTCAGTAGAGCATGCAACTCTTGCTCTCAGGGTCGTGAATTCAAGCTCCACGTTAAGTAGAGATTACTTGAAAAATAAAATCTGGGGCACCTGGGTGTCTCAGTCTATTAAACATCCAGCTGTTAGTTTTGGTTCAGGTCATAATCTCAGAGTAATGGGATCGAGCCCCACATAGGACTTCACACTCAGGGCAGGGTCTGGTTGTCTCTCTCCCTCTGTTCTTCCCCTGCGCACATGCTCTCTCTCTCTCTCTCCCTCTCCCTCTCTCTCAAATAACATCTTTTAAAAGAACATAGGATCTAAAATAATTAAATAGGGATGCCTGGGTGGCTCAGCGGTTGGGCACCTGCCTTCAGCTCAGGGTGTTATCCTGAAGTCCCAGAATCAAGTCCCCCATCAGGCTCCTTGCATGGAGCCTGCTTCTCCCTCTGCCTCTCTCTGTGTGTCTCTCATGAATAAATAAATAAAATCTTTTTAAAAATAAATAAATAAATAAAAATTTTAAAAAACAGTTTTACTATTAAAAAATAAAATAAAAAAGATTTTATTTTTAAGTAATTTCTATACCCAATGTGAGGCTTGAACTCACAACCTCAAGACCAAGAAGCACACACTCTACCAACTGAGCCAGCCAGGTGCCCCCAAAATAAAATCTTAGAATAATAATAAATAAGTAAAAGTAATTGGTCCTTATTGTTATTATACACCTGAAAGTTTTGCAGAATAGGTATGTTGTGTTTAAATAGGTTAACGATAACTCATCACCGGGCTTTTTAAAAATTTTTATTTATTTTTTAAAATAAATTATGTATGTATGTCACCTGGCTTTCTAAAGAAAAAGCTGTTTGAGCGTCCTTTAAAAAAATTTTTTTCATGTTTTAAGTAATCTCTATACTCAACGAGGGGCTTGAACCTACAACCCCAAAATGAAGAGTTGCATGTTCCACTGCCTGGGCCAGCCAGATGCCCCTAACAGTGTCCTTTTAAACTTCCTCTAATAAACTATTAGTTTTCCTCCTCCCTATTAGGACTCAATTCTTATTTATCTGTATACTGAAGTGGAAGTGAAATACTAATTTATCTGCTAACTTTTTTCATTTATTTTATGTTTTTAAAGTATTATATATTTAAGTAATCTCTGCACCCAGTGTGGGCATGACCCCGAGATCAAGAGTCGCATGGTCTTCTGACTGAGCCAGCCAGGCACTCCTTATCTACTAACTTTAATACCAAAATACCATTTTTTTGTAGAGCGGATTTAAGTCTTTGATAAGTTCACTTAAGCACAAGTTATATTTTGTTCTTGGTGTTAAGTGGTTTCTCAAAAGAACATGTAGTCTACCAGGGATTTCACAGTAATCTAAGAGCTATTCCATAATCAAGTCATACTAATTTCATTGTTAAGTTGTATATTTTTTCTTACTTTCTTTTTTAGACATTTTATTTTTATTTAATTTAAAGATTTTATTCATTCATGAGAGACAGGCAGAGACATAGGCCGAGGGAGAAGCAGGCTCCCCACGGGGAGCCCAATGCAGGACTCGATCCCAGGACCCCGGGATCACATCCTGAGCCAAAGGCAGATGCTCAATTGCTGAGCCACCCAGGAGTCCCAAGTTGTATGTTTAAAGTGCAGAAATAAGTATATTTTTTAAGAAACTGTAAGAATCGTTAGTTGTTCTGTCAAAAAGAAAGGGGAAGGGAGCTAATATGTATTTCCCATCTCCAGGCAGAGAGTTAGGTGGCCAAGGGGAGACCAGACCAAAGATGTGACTGATTCCAAGGCTTGTACTGCTTTCATGGCACCGTGTTTCCCTCTTGAGAGAGGGAAGTTGGAAGTCTTTACTGACTGCCATGTGCCAATCCAGGACTCCCAGAGTCAGCTCTGTGGAGGACTGGTTCTTTGAAATGCTCCTGGACTATAGATTTCTAGATAGTTATCAAAAATGTTCACGTCATGCTTGTTTCAGCAGCACATGTATTAACATTGGAATGATATAGAGACAATTAGCACAATTCCTGTGTGAGGATGATATATGCAAATTCATGAAATGTTCCATATTTTTATATATATTTGGAACGTTAACAACAACAAAAGCCCATATCATGAATGTAAATAGAGCTTAATGACTCCTCACAGACCCAGAAGCAGTCACTAGGCTCCTGAAGGATCGATTTGAAGATTAAATGAGTTAACCTATTTGAAGTGCTTACATGCTTAACACAGAGTGAGTGCTCAATAAATGTTAGCTGCTATTGTTACAGTTAGGCAGAAATTGCAGGTTAGTGTAAGATGGAGAAACAGTTTCTCAAGCTAGAACCTGGCATAGTAGGGGCTAGAAAGAATGATGGATGCTTAAAAGCTGCAAGCAGTTTACATTTGGAGCCCTGTTTCCTCAGGACTTCCCATGCCTGACTTCTGATTTAGGTTCAAACTCACCTCCCATTCCCACTCCTCTTTCACACACCCTTGTTATTGTCATAGCATTATTCACATCTGGAATTGTATATTTGCATCCTATCTCCCCAAGGAGTCTTTGAGTTTCACAAGTGCTGGAATCTTGTCTGTGTGGTTCATGTTTACATCCCTAGCACTTAGAACAGTGCTTGACCCATAGTGGTCTCTGAGTTATTTATTAATTGAATGCATGGCTTGGATTTATTATGTACAAGCCAAGCTATCACAGTTAAAACAAAACAATTCCCGGCAAGTGTTGTGCCTTTCTGCATGGCCAGAGTTAAGGAGTGAACAATGTCTTCTGAGACACTTGGGGTGGTGGTAATGGTAGTGGTTGTAGGAATTATTGAATAGTAAATTTGGAGGATGAGATTATCTGCCTTTTCCCCCCATGTGGAAATTTGTCTTCCATTGATACCTTAGTTGAATATAAGTGTTGTTTTGTGAACAAACATAGCTGTTTCTATAAACTTGTTTGAGGTTACTGAATTTCTGAGTTGGAGGGCACCCTAGAAGTCATCTAATAGAGCTGCTCATTTTAGTAAACAGGGAAACTGACATTTGCCCCAGTTCCACTTCTATATCATCCTTTTAATTTCAGAGGCGGTGCTAGAGTTTTTGCCATCTTATTTCAATTCCAGGTATTGTCTCCATCTCACTGTGCTACCTGGTCCCATCTGTATGTTGAAAATAATAAATTCTGTACTATTATGCTACATATGGGGACTTAGTCTGCCAGATACATTTCAGTCACTTCACATATATTCTTAATAAAGCCTCCCAATAACTAAAAAATGTTTTCTTATCCCCATTTTGCACCTGGCTTTGAGCTTTGGAGGTCTTTGGATTCCAGGCAGAAGTAACCATTCTATCTGGGGAATAAAAAAAAAAGTCCCTGTTATAAATAAGAAATTCAAATATCACGAGACTTTGATAGTCTAAAGACTTCTTTATTTTGAGTCATAAATAGTGGCATCACCCTCGCATGCCTATGTTTGCAGCCCATTGCATCATACTTTGCAGTGGTCATATTTCTTTTTATTGGTATTCCATTATTGATGGATGCATGGAGCTTTTGTTGGTAAGTAAAACTAAAAAAGCCCGGAATATTCTTTGGGAGATATTGAAACATAAAAGTCACCTTTTTAAAATGAGAGGCAGATTTTTAAACCAACTTAAAGTATTAATATTAAAAATGACTAATATTAAAAAAAGACTAATATTCATATCACCTACATAATATTCTTGCCATAAATGTTAGACTTTATGCATGAAGAAACAGATAAACCCAGAATATGAAACATTTTTTTAAGATTTATTTATTTATTTATTCGAGAGAGAGAGAGAGATTGGCAGAGACACAGGCAGAGGAAGAAGCAGGCTCCACGCAGGGAGCCCGACATGGGACTCGATCCCGGGTCTCCAGGATCAGGCCCTGGGCTGAAGGCGGCACCAAACCACTGAGCCACCCGGGCTGCCCTAGAATATGAAACATTCTATGAGGTAACTAGCTTAGACTTTTTAAAACAATTAGAGGGGTGTCTGGGTGGCTCAGTGGATTAAGCATCTCCCTTCTAAGCATCTCCCTTGGTCTAGGGTCATGATCCCAGGGTCCTGGAATCAGGGCCTGCATTGAGCTGGCTGCTTGCTCAGTGGGGAGCCTGCTTCTCTTCCCCTCTCCCCTCCCTCCTCCCCGCCTCCCACTTTCCCTGCTGGTGCTCTCTCTCTTGCTGTCAAATAAAATCTAAAAAAATTTAAAAACCCAAGAACAAAATAAATAAAACCGTTAGTGACTTGATAAGCAAAAAAAGATGGTGTTCTAGACTAAAATAAATGAAAGCTATTTAAGGAAATTTGTAAGCCTTGATTGGTCCCTGGATTGGGAAGGAAAAATAAAGTTAAAAGACTTGTCTTAGAACCATCAGGGAAATTTGAATGGAAATTAGTGGACAATTTGTTAGATGATACTATTGAATTATTATTACTTTTCTTAGTCTGATTTTATTTTGGTTATGTAGGAGACTATCTTTAAATAATAGGAGAGGCATGTTGAAGTAGGGGAGTTAAATGTCATATTACTTTCAAATGATTCAGTGAAAGAAAGAAGTAATGAATAATGTGGCAAAATGTTAAAAATTATGAATCTTCATTTACATAACGCTATTGAAATGACTGTTTAAACGGAGAGTGACAAATCAGTGGTTGCTAGGGGTAGAGAGGCAGAGAGGAAGTGACTGCGGCTATGAAGTATAAAAGAAAGGATACTGGGACACCTGGGTGGCTTCTAGTTGAGCATCTGCCTTCAGCTCAGGACGTGATCCCAGAGTTCAGGATTGAATCCTACATTGGGCTCCTGCATGGAGCATGCTTCTCCTGTCTCTGCCTATGTCTTTGTGTCTCTCATGAATAAATTTTAAAAACTCTTTTTAAAAAATTAAAAGGAAGGATACTTCTGTTGATGGAAATTTGTGTTTCTTGGCCATATCGTTGTTAGAATCCTGGTTGTACTATGGTTTTGGAGGAGGTTACTATTGGGGGAAACTGGGTAAAGGATACAAAGAATCTCTCAACATTATTTTTTTCCCTAATTTTTTTTGAAGACTTTTTATTGATTTTAGAGAGAAAGGAATGCACATTCAAGTGCAGGGGGAGGAGCAAAGGGAAAGAAGCCAATATCCCACTTAGTGTGGAGCCATCTGGCATGGGGCTCAGTCTCATGAACCCTGAGATCATGATCTGAGCTGAAATCAAGAATGGAATGCTCAACCGACTGAACCACCCAGGTGCCCCTCAAAATTATTTCTTACAGATGCATGTGAATTGACAGTTATCTTAAAAAGCTTAACATAAAAAAACAATCTAGGTGAAGACAATATGGGTATTCATTGTATATTCTTTTTTTTTTTTAAGATTTTATTTGAGAGAGAGAGCATGAGCAGGAGGGGCAGAGGGAGAGAGGGAGAATTTTAAGCAGACTCTGGGTAGCCTGATGTGGGGTTCAATATCATGACCCTAGATCACAATCTGAGCCAAAACCCAGAGTTGGACATTCAGCTGACTGACTATACCAGCAGGCACCCTTGGGTGTTCATTGCATATTCTTTCAGCTTTTCTGTAGGTATGACAATTTTCTAAATTGAAAATTGGGGGAGGGGTTGGAGAATAAAAGGATCCAAAAAATTAATAGAGAAATTGATTGGTGGTCTTTTTTTTTTTTTTTAAGATTTTATTTATTAATCATGAGAGAGACAGAGAGAGAGAGGCAGAGACACAGACAAAGGAAAAAGCAGGCTCCATGCAGGTAGCCCAATGTGGGGCTCGATCCCAGGACTCCAGGACCATACCCTGGGCCAAAGGCAAGAGCTAAACCGCTGAGCCACCCAGGGACCTCTGATTGGTGGGTTTTTTAAATCAAAAGAAGGTTTTCTAGGTGGGAAATACTTACAAATTGTAGAGGATAGTTTCTAAAGACTGATATTTTTTTTAAGATTTTATTTATTTATTCATGAGAGAGAGAGAGGCAGAGACATACTGAGAGAAGCAGGGTCTGTGCAGGGAGCCTGATGTGGGACTCGGTCCTGGGACTCCAGGATCACACCCTGGGCCAAAGGCAAGAGCTCAACTGCTGAGCCACCCAGGTGTCCCTTTTTAAAGATTTTATTTATTTATTCATAAGAGACACAGAGAGAGAGAATAGGCAGAGGGACAAGCAGGCTCCCTGCAGGGAGCCGGATCTGGGACTCGATCCCAGGACCCCAGGATCATGACCTGAGCCGAAGGCAGATGTTCAACCACTGAGCCACCCAGGTGCCCCTAAAGACTGATCTAGAGTAAGTACAATTTATATTTTGAGTTCAGTATCTCAGGGAAAAGCAAGAAATAACATGATTAATTTGAGATTAAATGAAGTTAAAATAATCTATAGCATTATAGCTGTCTATACCTTCTCAAGGTGCTGTCACTTTCCTCCCCACCCTGCTATTCCCATTCCCAAAGTCTTAATTATTATTATTACTGCATTTAATAAATGTGAAAAGGGTGAAAGATTTTAAAGAATTTAAAATTTTTTATGGTCTTTGATGCACTAGATGCTGCTTTTTTATTGGCTTTGTAGATGTGGTTACCTGGAAGTATTTATTCTTACTAACTTTTATAATTTACTTTTTCTCCTTTCCTTTAGAAAAAGAATTAAAAGGCAGCCCTGGTGGCGCAGCGGTTTAGCGCCGCTGCAGCCCGGGGCGTGATCCTAGAGACCCTGAATCGAGTCCCACGTCAGGCTCCCTGCATGGAGCCTGCTTCTCCCTCTGCCTGTGTCTCTGCCTCTCTCTCTCTCTTTGTGTCTCTACGTATAAATAAATTTAAAAAAAAAAAGATTTAAAAACTCAGGTATGTTTCTTACTGTAGAATGGGAGCTATGTTTTAAGGCTACTGCTATGTAATTTTACAGAGCAAACTTCAAAGTTTGTGAAAACTAGATAAGTGTCGTGTTGTCTCTAGAAAGTGATTTTGTGGTTTAGGTTCTTGTCACTTACCTGACATTGAGACCCCAAATCCCAAGGAAAAGAAAGATTTCTGTCAGCTCATCTCCCAATAAATTATCTACCACAGTATGTAAAGAAGGCTTAGTTAAGAAAGAGAAACCAGGAGAAATGAGATCATTTGACTGAATTGTGCTCCCAGATGTTGGGATCGATGTTTCTTCTTTTGTGAAAGAGAAAAGTTTCTTTTTTAAAATTTATTTATTCATTTAGAGAGAAGGAGGGAATCTCCTGCTGACTCCCCGCTAAGCATGGAGCTGGATGAGGGGCTTGATCCCACAACTTGGAGATGTGAGCTGAAATCCAAGAGTCAGATGTTCAACCAAGCCATTCAGATGCCCCAGAAAACTTTTTTTTTTTTTTTTTTTTTTTTTCCTGAAGCATTTATCAGAACAGTTAAAAGTATTGTACAGGGCAGCCTGGATGGCTGAGCGGTTTAGTGCCAACTTCAGCCCAGGGCATGATCCTCGAGTCCCGGGATTGAGTCCCGCGTCGGGCTCCCTGCATGGAGCCTGCTTCTCCCTCTGCCTGGGTCTCTGCCTCTCTCTCTCTGTGTCTCTCATGAATAAATAAATAAAATCTTTTAAAAAATAAATAAAAGTATTATACCCACGTAGTTTTAGACTTGATTTAGCAGAGATTTTTGTTTATTTTGGAATTTGGTTTTCAAATAAAAAATACCTAATTTTGAAAATACCAAATTCTAGGGCAGGAATCATTAATCTTAGAATGCATATGGAAGGACGCCTGGGTGGCTCAGCGGCTGAGCAGCTGCCTTCAGCTCAGGTCGTGATCCCACAGTCCTGGGATCGAGTTCCACATCAGGCTCTCTGCCTGGAGCCTGTTTCTCCCTCTGCCTATGTCTCTGCCTCTCTCTCTCTGTGTCTCTCACGAATAAGTAAAATCTTTAAAAAAAATTTTTAAAGTAAATAAATGTCCTTCCTTAACATGATTAAGTATCCATATACATTCTTTTTTTTTTAAGATTTTATTTATTTATTCATGGGAAATGAAGAGAGGCAGAGACAATAGGCAGAAGGAGAATTAGGCTCCCTGTGGGGAACCAGATGCAGAACTCGATTCCAGGACCCTGAAATCACAACCTGAGTTGAAGGCAGATGCTCAACCACTGAACCACCCAGGTGTCCCTTCAGGAAGCTTTTTAAACATGTTAACCTTGGCTTTTGGATTTCTAAGCCTATGAAAGTATTCTTGGCCTAGAAATTAACTAGGAGTTCTTGTGTAGTTTTCTAATTGTTTAATGTTACTAGATTACAAACTGGATTATAAACTTTTTGAAAGTATTGTATATACACTTATAATCTCCTTTTGTCTCCAAAGCCTCGCATAGTTTCTTGAATATGTAGGACATTAGTATATTGCTGGGGAGCAGATCTAATATTTTTAAGCGAACACAACAGTCTGAGCCCAGATGTCCTGATGGACTGAGTTGTAATCTTTACATAAATGTAAATCTTTACATAAATGTGGGTGTTCATTGTACCTGACCATAGCTAAGGGAAACATTTTTTTTTTTTTTAAGTTTTTGAAGGAGTGGCTTCTAACTCACGTGTAACACTAATATACCATTATTTGAGAGAATCCTAACTGTGGCAACTTCATCAGGAAGAAGACAAGAAGAAAACTAGGGGACGTTCGCTGTATAATTTACTTTTTCTTTTTTCTTTCTTTCTTTTTTTCTTTCTTTCTCTCTCTTTTCTTTTCTTTTTTCTTTTCTTTTTTCTTTTCTTTTAGCTTTATTTCTAAACAACTGTAAAACTTGTGTGCTTGCAGACCAGGGAGCAGAGAAACATGAAGGGACAAGTCAGTCCTCTGGGATCACTGATCAAGAGAAAGAGTTGTCTACCAGTGCTTTCCAAGCTTTTACAGTAAGCAGTAGTTTCTTCTTTCCATCTGCTCCATATTTAGGATCTGTCGAATATGAATCTTTTCACAATGAATTTTTAAATTTATAATTTTTATTCTGTAATAATTTAGATAGTAGGTTTAGTTTTAACATTTAAAAAATTAGTTTAAATATAAATTAAAAAATATATTTTTATTATTATTTTATTATATAATTTATTATTTATTATTTATTATTATTATTTTATTATATATTTTTTATTATTTTATTTTGTTATATTTTTATTGTTATTTTATTATTATATATTTTTTATTATTATTATTATTTAAATATAAATTAAAAAATTAGAGTTTAAAAGGAATGGGAGTAATTTGAGCCATTACCAAGTTTTTGTGTTTTCATAAACATGTTTTAACTCTTACAGTGTTGTTGTTAGGTCTTAAAAACTTAGACTTGTAAATATGTGGGTCAGTCTTTTCAGTTCACTGTTTTGTTCAATTTTTTATCTTGACTATGCTTTAAAATTAAACCCCAAAGATTTCTTGTCAAAACTACCTTTTCTGACATTAAATGATATGGGAAAAAAACCTTACTTGATTATCAGGTTAGGTACATGTAAGCAGAAGAATTTGATACTTGGGTATTCAAAGTGTATTTACTGGAAATTAAAATTTAGAATAACTAATCATATTACCTTTCTTCACTAGTCTCAGCTTTTATACCTTACTAGCATTAAATACCTATATACATATGTATGTGTGTATATAAATCATGTTGTTTTATACATATATAGGTATATATCTGTGTGTATGTGTTGTTGTTGTTTTTTTAAGATTTTATTTATTTATTCATGAGAGATACCAGAAAGAGAAAGGCAGAGACATAGGCAGAGGGACAAGCAGGCTCCATGCAGGAAGCTCAATGTGGGACCCAGTCCCGGGACTCCAGGATCATGCCTTGAGCCAAAGGCAGACACTCAACCACTGAGCCACCTAGGCGTCCTTGTCTAGGTGTCTTACACAAATATTGATAGTAGAGTTTAAGTCTTAGGATATAAATATCTACAATTTTTTTCTAGCTTTATTAAGATGAGATTGACATATCTCAATTGCTTAATTGATAAGAATATTACTTCATCTAGTGACTTCAATTAGTATATTTAGGAGAGCTGTAAATCTTTTGTTTTACTTTTGTTGTAGGTCTTTTGAAAGGGTTTTTCAAATGAAGAGTGAAATATATTTGGAAATGAATATATGGTTTTAAAGCTAATATGTAATTTTATCTGTTTTTTGTTTTAGGCTGGAAGTTACGATGCCTGTCTACAGCACCTTGCCTGCCTACAAGATGTAAACAAAGATGATTATAAAATAATTTTGAATACAGCAGTGGCTGAGTTTTTTAAAAATAACCAAACAACAACAGATAGTTTGAGACAAACACTTAACCAGCTGAAGAATCAGGTGATATACAAATGAATTTAGCTATAAAAATACGGTGGTATTTTCTCAATTTTGCAATAGAAATACTTAAGGAAAATTAACGTGACATGTCTGATATTGATAGCACAGTTTCTAATGTATCTAAAGCACCTCCTGGCATTAGTTTTATTTGTATGAAATTATTATTCCAGGAAATAAGAGGTATGTTGTATAACTTTAATTTCTATTGGTTTTTGGGGGTTTTTTTTAGATTTTATTTATTTGACAAAGCACAAGCAGAGGGAGTGGCAAACTAAACCAAACTTTTATTTTCTGGCTGAGGTATACCTTTTCAGTTTTTTAAACCTCTGACAGGAAAAACAGAGATTGTTTCAGAATTTTTCTAATAGTTGGTTTGTTAGAATTAAATGCCTCTCTTAAAATAATTTAAATTCTTGGCCTGACATTATGAATAATCTATACAGAAAATCCTTAAAATTAGCTTGAGGTAAAATTAGCAGAGGGTGAAACAGGGTCCCCTTGGAGCAGAGAGCCTGATGTGGGACTCAACCCCAGGACCCTGGATCATGACCTAAGCTGAAGGCAGACACTTAACCGATTGAGCCACCTAGGCACCCCTTCTATTATATTTTTAACTTGAACGGAATAGACTAATATACCAAATTTCAGTGAGCTTTGGAGTTTTGAGAAAAATTATATAAAGTGGAAATAAATGAAAAGGCTGATTAGCTGCCGAGATTATCTTTTTTTGTATAACTCTAAAAGACCTGATTATAATGTCAGATTGTTCTAGCATTTTGGATCAGGACATGATTAATTGATTAAATAGAAGATATTCTGATTTATGTATGGTTTGGAGCTTGTCTTGGTCATAACAGCAACATCACAGATTTAGAGCTTGGATAGTCCAGAGAGTTGTTACTGGTAATTAATAACAATAATTATGATGATGATGATGATTAGGATCACATAGCAGACATTTATTGCTTATGATGGAACAAGATCCTGCTAAGAACCTTGTGTGCAGCATCTCATGTATTCTTCCCAGTAGTCCTATGAAACAACTACTATAATTTTTCTCATTTTACAGAGGGAAAACTGAAGTACACATAACTTGTATAAATTGTCCAAAGACACAAAGCTCTTAAATGAAAAGAGCTCCATCAACTCAGTCCTGTTTGACTTTATGGCCTATTCTTCTGATTACTGTGTCATGCTGTAGACAGTTTTAAAGTATCTCCCTCATAAGTGATACATTTAGAAATAAGTCACCCCGGGAAGCCTGGGTGGCTCTGCAGTTTAGCACCGCCTTCAGCCCAGGGCGTGATCCTGGAGTTCTGGGATCAGGTCCCACGTTGGGCTTCCTGCATGGAGCCTGCTTCTCCCTCTGCCTGTGTCTCTACCTCTCTCTCTCTATGTGTCTCTCATGAGTAAATAGATAAAATCTTAAAGAAAAAAAAAAAAACTCACTCCTTCAGGCTCTTTGTAATTTTTTATAAGAATAAAGCTACTCTACGGTATCACCCTAAACATGGTGTAGTTAGAAATAAGTAACCTGTTCAGGCTCTTCCTAATTCTTTACAGGAATACTTTTTTTTTCTTTTGTAAGATTTATTTATTTATTCATGACAGACATAGACTGAGAGAGAGAGGCAGAGCTACAGGCAGAGGGAGAAGCAGGCTCCTGGCAGGGAGCCTGATGTGGAACTTGATTCTAGATCCCGGGATCATGACCTGAGCCAAAGGCAGGCGCTCAACCACTGAGCCACCCAGGCATCCCTACAGGAATACCCTATTACAATTCTTCAATGAAGGGATGCCTGGGTAGCTCAGAGGTTGAGCGTCTACCTTTGGCTCAGGGCATGATCCCGGTCCCAGGATCGAGTCTTACTTCGGGCTTCCTGCAAGGAGCCTGCTTCCATTTCTGCCTGTGTCTGTGCCTCTCTCTGTGTATCTCTCATAAAAATAAAATAAATAAAATCTTTAAAACAAAAAACAATTCTTCAATGAAAATGAGAATAAGAGGAGTGCTTGGCTGGTTCAGTTGGTAGAGCATGCAACTCTTGATCTCTGGGTTGTGAGTTAAAGCCCCAAGTTGGGTGTAGAGACTATTAAAAAAAGAGAAAATGAGAATAATACTCAATGTTTCTCAAATACTTAATGTGATTCCAAATTCCATATTAACTGCTTTTTATGTTTTATCTCATAATCCTCACATTCAAATCCTGAGATAGGGATCCCTGGGTGGCGCAGCGGTTTGGCGCCTGCCTTTGGCCCAGGGCGCGATCCTGGAGACCCGGGATTGAATCCCACATCGGGCTCCCGGTGCATGGAGCCTGCTTCTCCCTCTACCTATGTCTCTGCCTCTCTCTCTCTCTATCTCTGTGTGACTATCATAAATAAATAAAAATTAAAAAAAAAAAAATCCTGAGATAGGTGCTTGTTATCTCAGTTGTAAAACTGAGGTTTAGGGAGCCTAATAATTTTAATTACATAGGCTGGAAGGGGAAAAACAAGATTTGAACCAGACTTTCTGACTCTTTTTTTTTTTTTTTTTGAAGTAAACTCTACATGTAGGATTCGAACTCATGATCCCAAGATCAAGAGTTGCATGCTCTACAGACTGAGCCTCCCAGGCACCCTCAGACCTTCTGACCTGTGAGCCTGTTTTTGTAACTACCCCAGTCTTCACAAATTTATATGACTTCACATTTCATTATTTCTCTAGTCTTATTAACCGTGACTTTATCTGGAGCTCCAGAATCAAAGGAAAGATGATGTTTGTGGATATCTAGTACACATGTCCTATGACCCCATAGACTGTGTCTTCCAGGGAACATTTATTTGGTCTTTGAGTACAAGTTCATCCTTAAAAACCTTTCCTAGGAAAAAAAAAAAAAAACTTTTCTAGAGTAAGAGATTCCTGCAAACTTCCTGTTAAGCAAAGAAAACTGCTGTTTTTGAAATGCTTTAACCAGCCTTGAGTCTTTTTTTTCTTTTATTCATAATAAGGCTAGTTCAGTAATTCCCCTCATACCACCCAAATCCCTATATTTCCTAGAAGTGTTTGTACCTGTGTTCCCTAGCTTTCTTTATTTTTTTTTCCTAGCTTTCTTTAAATCACACTTCTAGTTCAGAGTCATATCCTTGGCATAGTTACATAGCTTTATAATCTATTCCATTTTTCTTGATGTTTTATCTCATTTAATGAGTAGTTTTTGTTCTGGCTAGAGTACTTACTAGATGTTTTTGGTAAGTTGTAGAAATTGTGGTTGTTGGGACCCCTGGGTGGCTGAGCAGTTGACTGTCTGCTTTTGGCTCAGGGCGTGATCCCAGGGTACCAGGATCGAGTCCCGCATCGGGCTCCCTGCATGGAGCTTGCTTCTCCCTCTGCCTTTCTCTCTCTCTCTCTCTCTCTCTCCCTCTTCTCTCACTCTCTCTGTGTGTGTCTCTCATGAATAAATAAATAATTTTTTAAAAAAGGAAAAGAAAATGTGGCTGTTATTTATGTCATAAGCTCAACCATTTTTTTTAAAGATTTTTTATTTATTTATTCATAGAGACAGAAAGAGAGAGAGGCAGAGACATAGGTAGAGGGAGAAGCAGGCTCCATGCTGGGAGCCCGACGTGGGACTCGATCCAGGGTCTCCAGGATCACGCCCTAGGCTGCAGGCGGCGCTAAACCGCTGCGCCACCGGGGCTGCCCCTCAACCATTTTTTTAAACCAAAATTCCTAATTTGTCCCCTTTCTGGCTAATAATTAACCCTTTCTTAGCTCATTTTTTTTCTGTTACATTACTATGAAGAAGTATTGTCTTTCTTTGGAAATTGAGTTTTCTCTAAAGAGACTGTTTTTAGTGACTTGGTAAGTGAAGATTATACAGAATGTGCAAACTCATGGAGATGCAAGAGCTTGTGGTCTGAGAGGACCAATTGTTAACACTTGAGTACTCCTGTCAAGCTCACTGTGTAGATGACTGAAGTCTGCAGATGTCTGATTACAAATCAGTCTGTCATGGACCTTCCGGTTCCTTGCCGTCAGCCAAACCAAGGTTGTTAAGTTGGTCATGTATATGAAAGTCACACTGTTTAATTTAGGGAAGTGTCAGCCTTAGGGTTGATTGCTTAATATTGCTCAATAATTTGTCCCAATCTTCGGTGGCCCCTGGGTGACGACGGTTGGGCATCCGACTCTTGTTTTGGCTCAGGTTGTGGTCAGGGGCTCAGAGCTCAGTGCCTTGCCTGCTTGGGACTCTCTCCCTTGCCCTCTGCCCCTCCCCCCTGAGGTCCTTCTTGCTTACTCTTTCTCTTTCTCTCAGTCTCTTACTCTCAAGTAAGTCCTTAAGAAAATAATTTATTCTAATCACAGTAGTGGCAAAGAAAGATTACTTTTAATATAAATAGAATTCCAGTTTTGAGTGTTAAATGAAATTACAGAATGGTTGCAAAACTATTAAAATGCAAAGTATTGTGATTTTTTTTTCTGGGATTAGATGTAAATGTTAGTTTTAGCAAAGCCCTTTTTTTATTTTATTTTTTTAGTTAGTGGGAACAAAAACCTGAACTTAAGAAGAAAATCAGAAAATATACTTCCTAGCTGTAAAGTCTTCAGCAAGATAATTAAGCTTTTTGTGCTGGTCTCCTTATTTATAAAATGCAAATGATGATAATATCTATGTCCTAGAAGTATGATAAGGATTAAATGAGGTATTTTTTATAAAAGGTTTAATGTAGTAGGCCTGGCACATAGCTAAGTAGTTAGCTATTGTTTATTAATATTTAAATTTTTTTAAAAATTTTATTTATTCATGAGAGACACGGAGAAGCAGACGCCCTGCAGGGAGCCCTATGCAGGACTCGATCCCAGGACCCCAGGATCATGACCTGAGCCAAAGGCAGATGCTCAACCACTGAGCCACCAGGAGCCTCTAACATTTAAATTTTACTTTAGTTTTTACAAAATGGAATCCAGCTAATGTATACATAGTGCATAAAAACAGTGCATATGGGAAAGGTCTTTTGAGTTTTACCCACTCCCAGGGAGGCTAGAAAGTGAGGAACCAATTTGGAAGCCATGTTGGCAGTTAAAACATTGATGATATCTTCACAGTGGAAAGGAGGAGACTTATCTTGCCTTGTGCTAGGCACTACATGAAGTCCATGAAAATGTCTTACCTAATGGAATTTTATTATGAATAAAATAATTTTTAATATGTGAGAATAATTAAAATCTAGAGGTCCTGTTAAAATGGAAAAATTCAGAGTTGTTTCTATTTATTCATATAGATTCTTTCATTTTTGCTCTTTGTTTTCTTACTGTTGTGAGAACATATTCTTTGTTGATTGTTTCTTAGGTCCACTCGGCTGTTGAAGAAATGGATGGATTAGATGATGTAGAGAACAGCATGTTGTATTACAATCAGGCAGTCATTCTTTATCATCTGCGGCAGTACACAGAAGCGATAGCAGTTGGTGAAAAGCTTTACCAGTTCATAGAACCTTTTGGTATGTTCTGTCAAAATTTTTCCGTTGAAAATTTCCCTATTTTCAGGGGACCTGGGTGGCTCAGTCAGTTAAGTCTGACTGAGCCTGACTCTTGATCTCAGCCCAGGTCTTGATCTCAGAGTTGTGAGATCAAGCCTAAGTTGGGTGGGCATGGAACCTGCTTGGGATTCTATCTCTTCCTCTGCCCCTCTCCCACTATAAAAAAAGAATTCTGTATCTTCTCATACTTGCAATGGCCTCTGGTACTTTTACCTAATTAACCTAAATCAGGGAATTACTTGTTACTATTTATGAAAAAAGAAAAAAGCTATGTCAGATTTTCTTAATAGAAAAGATAAAAATGACATTACTTTTAGATGAACCTAGGTTTTCTTTCAGCATTTCCTCCTCACTCTATTTTTAAAAACAACTGTTAGAAATGATGTCTCTTGGGATGCCTGGGTGGCTCAGCAGTTGAGTGACTGCCTTTGGCTCAGGGCATGATCCCAGAGTCCCAGGATCGAGTCTCACATCGGGCTCTCTGCATGGAGCCTGCTTCTTCCTCTGCCTATGACTCTGCCTCTCTCTCTATCTCTTGTAAATAAATAAATAAAATCTTTAAAAAAATGATGTTTCTGATTGGAAAGATTTAGTGATTTTTGTTTGCTCTTTTTACACTACCTAGTGTACCCAATCTTGTTACTTGGGCAATATATTAAGAAGTATTCGGAGATATTAAGGGACAATTTTTTTTTTTTTTTTGTCCATTGCCTCACTGACATTTTTGTGGGTAATTATAGAATTATAGAATAGATAGTACAGACTATCTTAGCATTTTTTTATATCTTAATTAGCTTGCAGTTACTAGCCTTGAGTAAGTATAATAAGAAAGGTGAAGGCAAAGGAACAAAGAGGGAGCAAATAAAGTAGCAAAGCCTGACTCAGGAAATGGTTGTTAGGGCTGTTTGTTTTCAACTCACAATCAGTCAGATTTCAGTTGTGATTCACATTTTTGTCTTTTTCTTACATTACTTTCTTTTGCATTTAAAACACTAATGCCAGTTCCTGATTTATAAATACCTGATTGCTGATCAGTCCCCACAGGAGAAGAGGTAGAGTGTGATGGCACCTCTGTGGGGCTTTAGAAGAGTTACAGGATCGCCTTTGCTGTCAACTGGTTGAACAGCTGCTTACTATGGATCTAGGGAGGCATTTTTAAGATACTCCTCTTCTGTACTGTGGGTGTGGTGGCTGGGCAGATTGGGCAGGAGAAATACCAGTGGTGAAGATGGTATAAATTGTGACCTTTCTCTATGAAGCTAGAAATCAGAATTCTACTTCTAGGATGACACAGATGTGTTTTTCTATATAGCTGGGGGTTTTGTTGGTTTTTTTGTTTTTAAAGTAATCTCTACGCCTAAGAGGGGCTTGAATTTATGACCCTGAGATCAAAGTCACATACTCTACCAACTGAGCCAGCTGGGTCCCCCTACAAAGCTGGTCTTTAGGATTTCTGAAACAATTCATCAAATCCTATTAATCTATATTGTGGCTGAGTATAGAATATAGCAACCAACTAGGGATCCCTGGGTGGCGCAGCGGTTTAGCGCCTGCCTTTGGCCCAGGGCGCGATCCTGGAGACCCAGGATCGAATCCCACATCAGGCTCCCGGTGCATGGAGCCTGCTTCTCCCTCTGCCTGTGTCTCTGCCTCTCTCTCTCTCTGTGACTATCATAAAAAAAAAATAAAAAATTAAAAAAAAAAAAAGAATATAGCAACCAACTAGATAGAATTCAATTTTTTTATTTTTATTTTTTTTTTTTATGATAGTCACAGAGAGAGAGAGAGAGAGAGGCAGAGACATAGGCAGAGGGAGAAGCAGGCTCCATGCACCGGGAGCCCGACATGGGAGCTAAACCACTGAGCCACCCAGGGATCCCCTAGAATTCAAATCCATTTTTCTTAGGGGGCGCCTGAGTGGCTCAGTGAGTTAAGCCTTTGGCACAGGTCATGATCCCAGGGCCCTGGGATAGAGCACCGTACCAAACCAGGCTCCTGTTCAGTGGGGAGTCTGCCTCTCTCCATCTACCTCTTCCCCGGCTTATGCTCTCCCTCTCTCTCTGTCTCTCAAATAAATAAGTAAAATCTTAAAAAACATAAACAAAACTTAGTCTTTGCTCTTTAGAACTTTTTGGGGAGGAGTGGTCTGGTATGTTTGCTTCACTTTGGATTATAACTTTTCTTTTCCTGTTTCTTTCCCCCCAGAAGAAAAATTTGCCCAGGCGGTGTGTTTTTTGCTTGTAGACCTTTATATATTAACCTATCAAGCTGAGAAAGCTTTGCATCTTCTTGCTGTCCTAGAAAAAATGATATCACAGGGTAACAATAACAAAAATGGAAAAAATGAGGTAAGTGTTCTGAGGTGATCAGATTAAAGTTTATGGTTAATATTTGGGGTTATTAAATATTTTAACAGCTTTATTGAAATATAATTCACTATACAAAATGGTCAATATTGTTAATAATACCATAGGATTACATACTTGAAAGTGGCTAAGAGACATTGCGAAGGATAACTAGGAATCCAGCATATGATGTTGGTAGTGTTTATACCAGAGAAAGTTTTTAAGAAGGGACTGACATGGGGCGCCTGGGTGGCTCAGTTAAGTGTCTATCTTCAGCTCAGGTCATTATCCCAGGGTCCTGGGTTGAGCCTCGCCTGTGTCAGGCTCCCTGCTCAGTGGAGAATCTGCTTCTTCCTCTCCCTCTGACCCTAGCCCACTCTTTTCTCTCTCTCTCTCTCTCTCTCTCTCTCTCTCTCTCAAATACATAAATACAAATCTTTAAAAAAGAAAAACGTGGACTTCAAAAGGTTAAAAAAGACAAAAAAGGGAACATGATCCGTTCTGGGTTTCAGAAAGATAATCTTGAGTTTTGCCTGAGTACGATCCATGCTTTTTAAACCTGGCGTATCATTATATTCAATGGGAGCTTCTCAAAAGTAGTTTCCTCCAAACAAAACAAAACAAAGTAAGTTTCCTGTTACCCATTCCAGACTATTATACCTGAATCTCTGAGAGTGAGACCTGGGATTCTGTAGTTCGAAAATGCTTTCTAGATGATTCAGATTAGCTTCCTTGGAAATTACTGATTTAAATTATGGTAAAAAATATATATATTTAATGGTAAAAATATATATATATTTAATTTTGGTTAACTTTGTTTTACCACTACAGACTGGTAATAACACCAACAAAGACGGATTTAATCATAAAGCTGAAAGTGGAGCCCTAATAGAAGCTGCAAAATCAAAGATACATCAGGTAGCATACACTCTAAGAGAGATTTTATTATCATGTATATTTACTAATAGTTATGAATGATAAAGAATGTGATAAATCGTTGGAAGAAGTAAATAATTTGAGGCATGTATGTTTGTTTAGCTTTGAAGTATTGTAATTTAAAAGCACATTTATTCTTCTGACTATATTTGCCTAAAATGATAATGCAGTATCTTTCAATTTCTTGATAAGAGATTGAGAGAAATGGCCTGGGAATGTATTGGATGATAAAATCAGTTTGTAGACTATTAAAATTCATTCTTTTTTTTTTTTTTTTAAGATTTTACTTATTGATTCATGAGAGACACACAGAGAGAGGCACAGACACAGGCAGAGGGAGAAGCAGGCTCCATGCAGGGAGCCTGTTGTGGGATTCAATCCCAGGACTCCAGGATCATGCCCTGGGCTGAAGGCAGGCACTAAACTGCTGAGCCACCCAGGGATCCCAAAATTCATTCTTAATTAGCCATGTGCAGATAAAAATTGATAGGAATTATAGAATTACTGAATCACTATATTGTGCACCTAAAACTAATACTGTACATTAATTATACTTGAATTAAAAATAAATGAATTTGGGGGTTGGTCCCTGGGTGGCTCAGCGGTTTAGCACCTGCCTTCAGCCCAGGGCATGATCCTGGAGACCCGGGATCAAATTCTGCATTGGGCTCCCTGCATGGAGCCTGCTTCTCCCTCTGCCTGTGTCTCTGCCTCTCTCTCTCTCTGTGTCTCTCATGTATAAATAAATATTTTAAAAATAAATAAATAAATTTTTTAAAGCTTAAAGTTGTTAGGATTTTTTGTGGAACTTAAATATAAATTTTATCCTACCACATTTTTTTTTGTTTTTTACATGTATTCCAAGAGTATAATAAAAATAGATTAAGATAATTTACAACCTGCTTTTGCCAGTACCTGGTATAACCATGTTGTAAACAGATAGGGTTGAATTTCCTTTTAACTAGAAAGTAAGACTGCTTCAGCATGTGTAAATCCATCATAGTCCTGGGATACCTGCGTGGCTCAGTAGTTGAGCATCAGCCTTCAGTCATGATCCTGGGATCCTGGGTTCAGAGTCCCACATTGGGCTTCCCACAGGAGCTTGCTTCTCCTTCTTCCTATGTCTCTGCCTCTCTCTCTTTGGCTCTCATGAATAAATAAATAAAAATCTTTTAAAAAATCCATCATAGGGCAGCCCCGGTGGCGCAGCAGTTTAACGCCGCCTGCAGCCCGGGGTGTGATCCTGGGGACCCTGAATCAAGTCCCACGTCAGGCTCCCTGCATGGAGTCTGCTTCTCCCTCTGCCTGTGCCTCTGCCCCCCTCTCTCTCTGTGTCTCTATGAATAAACAAATAAAATTTTTTTTAAAAAATCCATCATAGTTCTCACATACTCACATTTTCCTTTGATAGTATAAAGTGAGAGCTTATATCCAAATGAAGTCCCTGAAAGCATGCAAAAGGGAAATCAAGTCAGTGATGAACACAGCTGGAAATGTAAGTTTCTTCTTGACTTTTTTTTTTCAATTTGTAATTTTTATGTCCTAAAACTATCTTATTTGTACAATAAGTGTTTGTCAGTTTTAAATTATTTTAGTCTCTTATAGTGTATATTTACCACTAGATACAAACCTTGACATTGAGTTGTGAAGTGGTGATCATACTGTGTCTATAATTTAATACTTTCCTCACTTAAAATTAAACCAAGCATTTCTCCTTGGCATATAGTCCTCAAAACCACCATTTTAAATACTTAGTATTCTGGGAGTAGTTTATCATAATTCATGTAAACATTTACTATTAGACACTTCAGGATTTTTTTAGCTTATACTCAGAACATTTAGTAAAGATGAACAGTTCAGCTGTAGCCCAAACCTGCCCCTTTCCAGTGATCTTTGGCTTGACAATAACTTCAATTTGACTAAGCTAGACTCTTTGAAATAAGCTTACTCCTTCTTTCCACTCCCTCTACCCCACTCCTCCACTGATACGTAATTTTTTAAGACTGTGAAAGGAAAAGACAGAATTGTGAACATTCTTGATGCTTTTAGGAAAACTGTTAACTTTAAGTATGAAGGCATAAAGAGATACAGTTTGTAATAGGAATAGTTCAGGAAAATTGACCCTCAAAATCCTAGACAGGATCCAGATTAATCCCTGGGTCAGTACTCAAGTGATTTTTGATGAAAACAAATTGTAAGTAAGGTCTGAGAGGGTAGACTTGAGGCTAAGAGGGAAAAGCCTTACTAGCCAGCCAACCATTATCAAAGCTTTTTTGAGACAAAGACATGATCCCTGCCTTAACAGAAGCCAGAGTCACAGGGGAGAGAGAAACAGGAAAATAAATATTGTAATGCAGTGTAGTAGTAGTACCTAAATCAGGAGGTACAGAGCAAAGCAAGAACAGGGACTTAGAAAAAAAGCCTGTAGCTAAGCTAAAGTGAATAAATGATGAGACCAGGATTCCTCATGTCCTCCTGGTTGGATGTTCATTGTGCAAATCTATGTAGGCAAATGCATTCTAAATAGGAACTATACAGGTGATCCTCCACTAGGAGGATGCTTAGGGGAAGTGAAACATGATTTACCATCCAAAATCTGATTTTTGTCACAGGAAGATTAGCTCCCAAAAATAAGGCATTCTGTTAGGCAATACTTCCATCCATAGAATGACACCTTTTTTTTTTTTTCCTATTTGGGAAAGCATTGAATGATTGTATCCCTTTGGGTTCTAATGAAGGTGCATTTGTACCCTAAAAAATATGGGAGACTTCCAGTCTCTCATAGTAATTGAAATAAAGGGCCTAGGAAAATTGGTTTTCAGTTAGTAGTATAATAGGTGAAGACAGTCTTGTGTTCTTATATACTGTATGTATTTTTTTAGGCAGACTCTTAATTCAGTTGATAAGGTGCTCTCTGATAAGTTTAATTTTTTTAGATTGTGAAAGCAAGGAAAAATTTTGAGACTATAGTTTTTTGTGATCATGACTTAAATGATTCATTTATGCTCTTCAGGACATGCCAGTATAGCAATATGATTATGATCTCTCATTAGGCATCTGAAAACAAAATATAAGCAACTTTCCTTTTCTTTACAGTCTGCACCCTCTCTGTTTCTTAAAAGCAATTTTGAGTACTTAAGAGGCAATTATCGAAAAGCTGTGAAGCTATTAAATAGTTCAAACATTGCTGAGCATCCAGGATTCATGAAAACAGGTAAAAGAAAACGTGAAATTCTGGTATTTTCTTCCTGTCTCTTCTGTCTTTTGTTGTTTCCTACAGTGCTCTTCAGTGTGATTTTTGCTAATTTTTTACATGTAATGTTTTATTCTGCTGCAGAAAAATTCTGAAATTCTATTATTTCCATTTTATTTATTTTATAGATTTATTTATTTAGTGTGTGTGAGCAGGGGTAAGGGGGCAGAAGGGGAGAGGGGGAGAGTAGCAAACTTCCTACTGAGCACAGAACCTGGGGCTCGGCCCATCCTATGCTATGACCTGAGTTAAGCCAAGAGTTGGATGCTTAACTGAGTCACCCAGGTGCCCATATTTGTTTTCCATTTTAGAAGAAGCCTCACTTCTTTTACTTTTCTTTCCCCTCATTGTATTCGTTTTCTTCTTTCATTCTTTAAGATTTTATTTGAGAGAGAGAGAGGGAGCATGAACAGTGAGGAGGGAGAAGCAGACTCCACACTGAGCAGGGAGCCCAACATGGGACCCAGTCATAGGACTCTGGGATCATGACCTGAGCCGAAGGCAGATTCTTAACCAACTGAGCCACCCAGGCACCCCTCATTTTATTTTTAATACCAGCTTAACAAATTAGATCCAAGACGTAAGGTACTTGGGCTTTTACTTTGTGAAATGAGACGTTTTAAGAAAATGAATTGAGGGATCCCTGGGTGGCGCAGCAGTTTGGCGCCTGCCTTTGGCCCAGGGCGCGATCCTGGAGACCCGGGATCAAATCCCACGTCGGGCTCCCGGTGCATGGAGCCTGCTTCTCCCTCGGCCTATGTCTCTGCCTCTCTCTCTCTCTCTCTCTCTCTATGACTATCATAAATAAATAAAAATTGAAAAAAAAAATTTAAAAAAAGAAAATGAATTGATAATGTTTATACTTGTCCCTTTTCTCCCATAAAGCTGTGAGCATATGATGATTTTTTTTTGCATATGATGATTTTTTAGACTATTAACTATGTCAAAAATATTTCAAAAAATATTTCTATAAAGTTAGGAAAATAATTATTATTTATTTTCTAATTAGAAAGTTTTAATGAGGGACACCAGGATGGCTCAGTCAGTTAAGCACCTGAATCTTGATTTTGGCTCAGATCATGATCTCAAGATAGTTGGATGGAGGCCTACATTGGGCTCCGCACTGGGTGTGGAGCCTGCTTAAGATTCTGTCTCCTCAGGGCAGCCCTGGTGGCTCAGCAGTTTACCGCTGCCTTTAGCCCCAGGGCCTGATCCTGGAGACCCAGGATCAAGTCCCACGTCAGGCTCCCTGCATGGAGTCTGCTTCTCCCTCTGCCACTGTGTCTCTGCCTTTCCCTCTCTCTGTGTCTCTCATGAATAAATAAATAAAATCTTTAAAAATAAATAAATAAAAATTAATAAAAAAGAAAGAAGGATTTTATTTATTTATTTTTAATAAGAAAGAAGGTTTTTAAAAATAAAAATTCATGAGAGATACAAAGAGAGGCTGAGACACAGGCCAGAGGGAGAAATAGGCTCCCTGTGGGGAGCCCAATGCGGGACTCAATCCCATGACCACCAGGCGTCCCAAGAAAGAGAGTTTTAATGAATTGCTTAATACTGGGACACCTGGGTGGCCCGGCAGTTGAGTGCCTGCCTTTGGTCCAGGGCGTAATCCTGGAGTCCCGGGATCGAGTCCTACATCAGGCTCCCTGCATGGAGCCTGCTTCTGCCTCTGCCTCTCTCTCTCTCTCTCTCTCTCTCTGTCTCCCATGAATAAATAAAATCTTTTAAAAAATTGCTTAATACTGTTGGAAAAACAAAAGGTAAAATTTGGGGCTTTAAGTTCATAGCATTGCTATTTTTTGGAGAGAAAGGAGGAAAATCCATTTATTCAAGAAATGAAGTAAAACTATTGAAAATGCTTTACACCAAGTTTAAAATGCAAAGAATGGAAGTGCCTGGGTGGTTCAGTTGGCTATGCGTCTGACTCTTGGTTTTGGCTCAGGTAATGGTATCAGTGTCGTGAGTTTGAGCCCCATGTGGTACTCTGTGCTCAGAATGGAGTCTGCTTAGACTTCTTTTCACCTCTCCTCCCCTGCTTATGTGCCTGCCCTCTCTCTTTCACTCATTCATTAATAAATAAATAAACTCTTAAAACACAAAGAATGAATAAGTTTTTGGGTAATTTTTATTTTAGATTCTATTCAGATACAAAGAACACACTTGCAGACATACCCACTGCCCCCAGCCCCTTTGCCTGTTCTGTTCACTGGGGTTGTAAAAATAGAGAAAAACAGTTTGTTCCATTATAGTTTACTTGGATATTCTGTCTGAGTACCCATTTTTTAATTCTGCTGAATTTTCATTTTTGCTATTTTTATTGTCATAATTTCCCCTCAGAGGCCCATAATACCCAAACACTGAAATGATCTTTCATGCTAAAAATTCAGTATCCTTGAGAAAATTTTGCTTAGGACTGTCTTGATGCAGTTTTCAGAATCAATATTGTCAAGCTCTACAGTGGAGTGAGGAGCAGGACATGCAGTTGACTAGTCAACAGTTAAGATGATCTAACAGGAGATTTTTATACAGTAGCTATATATTTTATTATTGATATTTTTATAGTTATTAATTTTAAAATACTTGTTCTCATATTTAAAATTTAGTTTTTGCTGTTGATAAAATACACTTATTAGAGAAGCTCTGGGAATAGAATGTTTCTTAAATTGTTGACAGTGCCACAACCAGAGGCAACCTCCTTTAAATATGTTAGTATATTTCTTACTATCTTGCCCTGAAGCCTAGTTTTGATCTTTTTAAAAATCATTGCTCAATTTTAAAGCACATAAGAAGAAAATTAGATTTTAGTATTAAGCTTTGGATATCCTGCGGTTTTTTTTTACGATTTTATTTATTTATTCATGAGAGAGCAAGGCAGAGACGTAGGCAGAGGGAGAAGCAGGCTCCATACAGGGAGCCTGATGTGGGACCACGCCCTGATCCAGAGGCAGTTGCTCAACCACTGAGCCACCCAGACATCCTGGATAACCTGAGTCTTAATTTTGTCAGTCTAGTCCAGCATTTTATATCATTGAGGAAAAGATGGACTCTCATTAGGTTCTTTTGGAGTATTTGAGAAGCAGTTTAGAAGAAGAAAACTAAAGCTTGGATTGTTTTCATTATTCCATAAGAAAGCCCAGAGAAATGAAGTGTCGAAATATACAATCATAAAAGCAGCTAAAGGAAACTTGAATATCTTAATTTGGGGGGATTGATTAAATATTATCCAAAATGCAAGAACCATAGAGTTTAGAAAAGACGACTAAAATTAACCACATAATCATGTAAAATTTTTTTATCATTAAACACACACACACTGAAGCAGGTCACAAGACAGATCACATGATGGCATTGGAAATATTTGAAACATGTGACAGAAGATTTCTATAACATACAAACAGGTAACCAACAGGAAAAACATCTGTAACCAAATTTAAAAATAGATAAAGAAAAGAAAGAAGCAGTGTGTACATTACAGGATAAGAAGTACAAATGCCTAATAAACATGAGAAGATAGTTGCTCAGCCATAGTAGTATTTATTTATTTTTTTAAAGATTTTATTTATTTATTCATGGAATGAGAGAGAGAGAGGCAGGCAGAGGGAGAAGCAGGCTCCATGCAGGGAACCTGACCTGGGACTCTATCCCCGGTCTCCAGGATCACACCCCAGGCTAAAGGTGGCGCTAAACCGATGAGCCACCTGGGCTGCCGCATAGTAGTATTTAAAGAAGTGTGAACTGGGCAGCCCCGGTGGCGCAGCAGTTTAGCGCCGCCTGCAGCCCAGGGCGTGATCCTGGAGACCCTGGATCAGTCCCACATCAGGCATCTCTGTATGATGCCTGCTTCTCCCTCTTCCTGTGTCTCTGCCTCTCTCTGTGTGTCTCTATGAATAAATAAATAAAATCTTAAAAAAAAAAAAGTTAAAAAAGAAAGAAAGAAAGAAGTGTGAACTGAAAGAGCAGTGGAGACTTTAACAAGCAAAAGCAGGAATTTATGTATTCTGTTTTATGCATTCCTGCTACCATTAATATGTTGCCATAGTAAATGTGTCCATATATACTTATTCTGTCCAGTTTCTAGATAATATTTTTGTGGACAAAATACATATAATGTTACTAAGAAGTATTTTTTGTCCTTTGCACTATTGTATCATTTGCCTATTATTAAAAATTAAATCAGGGCAGCCCCGGTGGTGCAGCAGTTTAGCGCCGCCTGCAGCCTGGGGCCTGATCCTGGAGACCTAGGATCAAGTCCCACATCAGGCTCCTGCATGGAGCCTGCTTCTCCCTCCTCCAGTGTCTCTGCCTCTCTCTCTCTCTCTTTGTCTATCATAAATAAATAAATAAATCTTTAAAAAAATTAAATCAGGAAAAATATTAAGCAGGGTAACCAAATCAATGGGTAGGGTTGGTTTATCACCTAAAACAAAGGATTTTAAAAGTAAAGGAGCTTACAGAATTTTCGCATGTCGCAAATTTCAGGTGCCTTGTAAACTTTTCTATAAGGATTAGGTGGAATTGCTGTTTCATTGCCAGTTCTTGTGTGGCATGTATCAACAGTAAAATTTTAGGATAGATTTGTTTGTGGTTTTTTTTTTTTTTTCAGGTGAATGCTTGAGATGCATGTTCTGGAATAATCTTGGTTGCATTCATTTTGCCATGAGCAAGCACAATCTGGGAATTTTCTACTTTAAAAAGGCTTTACAGGAGAATGACAATGTTTGTGCACAGCTCAGTGCAGGCAGCACTGATCCAGGTGAGCCCATTGCTGGGGGATAGTCATATTTTTCTACTAGAGGAGAGCACGATATTAAAGAGCAAGCAACCGAGCACTGAGTGATATATAAAATTGTTGAATCACTGTATTGTATACCTAAAACTAATATAATATGGTACATAAATTATACTAGAATTTAAAAAGTAATTTTTTCTAAAAGAATAAATAGGTAGATAGTGATCAAGTGTCTGGTCAAAATGCGTCCGTATGTGCCTACCTACAGTTAACATTGACCCTGATCAACAGGTTTATTCAAAAACAAAACAAAACAAAACAAAAACACGTTTATTCGAGATTTTTAGTAAATAATTGCTACTTCAAATATTAAGGAAATTTAAATTACATTCACTTTTTCATGGACTTGAAAATCAGTAATCACATATGGTAATGTTATACAGCAAAATATGTTGCTAAGATTTCTCGACTGTGCTAAACTTTTTTTTGTTTTGTTTTGGTTTTCTTTTTTCTAAGTAAGCTATAAGCCCACCCTAGGGCTTGAACCATGACCCTGAAACTCGCATGCTCTACAGACTGAACCAGCTGGGCACCCTAGTTTTATTATAGCTTCTTTCCAAGGTTTCACTATAGGTAGCACCTGTCAATCTTTTTTCTTTTTCTTTTTTTTTTGCACCTGACAATCTTTGAGCAAATTCCTAAAGTCTATAACTGTATTTATTATTCATATGGTATGGATCCTTGACCTGGAATGCTTAAAAGCAATTATTTAGCTTTTTTAAATTAAAAAAAAAAACTGATGAAAAATGCATCCAGAATCATAAGTAGTCTTATTTTATTATAGACTGTGAAACTTTGAATAAGCAAGTGAACCATAGTCATTGTGGGTATTGGTATATTAATTTTTATTTTCATAGTAAAGTTCCCTGAACCCTCACTAACATTAGCTATATACTTCTGGCTAAGGCAGCCCAGATGGCCCAGCGGTTTAGTGCCGCCTTCAGCCCAAGGTGTGATCCTGGAGACCTGGGATCGAGTCCCACGTCGGGCTCCCTGCATGGAGCCTGCTTCTCCCTCTGCCTGTGTCTCTGCCTCTCTCTCTCTCTCTCTCTCTCTCTCTCTGTGTGACTATCATAAATAAAAAAATAAATAAAAAATAAAAGATTGATAGGAGTCGGTGGGTCCTCTCTCTCTTTGCCTTTCTGGACCATTGTTGCCTGCCTGAGGAGCTAGCAAATGAGAAGAGACATCTCTGGCCACACCAGCACAGACAACTGAGATGACTCTGGAGAATATTTGTGAGGTTGGGGATGAAGGTCTTCACTGGTCAAGAGCTATTACAACTTCACACTGGGGTCATTGGTATTAAGTAAGATAGTATTTAAGTATTTAGTGGAATAAGTGTTTTCAATGTAACTGTTACTTTAATGATTTTCTTTCTTACCTAATTTATATCATTAGGCAAAAAATTTTCAGGACGACCTATGTGTACATTACTAACCAACAAGAGGTATGAGTTGCTGTATAACTGTGGCATTCAGCTTCTTCACATTGGAAGACCTCTTGCTGCCTTTGAGTGTCTGATTGAAGCTGTTCAGGTTTATCATGCAAATCCACGCCTTTGGCTAAGGCTGGCTGAATGCTGCATTGCTGCAAATAAAGGGGTGAGTGCTCCTTGGGTATCTTTTTGAACCTATACTGTGCCCCCAACTTGTTACATAGCAAAAAATATTTGGAAACATACAAGACTTCATTCCCTTTTTAATTCAGGGAATTTATAAACTGTTCTTTAAAGGTTGGACAAAGGTTTAGTTTCTTAAAGTCATTTGTTAACGTTCTGGTTCTTAAAGTATAGCAGCCTGTATCAGCAGTCAGATTAAAGAGGTGAAGCCAATGAGAGGGTTGTGCCTGCTGGAATAGAGGTCTGCTAGCTGCTATTGGCTCCTGGGGCAGGGGCCATATCATCTATCTGCTGGTGTGAGTGGTACATGCCGCAGATAGTTAGAGAAGGACTGATACTAACACCATGAATGTGGAAAGAAGTGTATGACACTGCATTTCCTTCAGTGCCTAGGCACTTTACTTTTGATTCAGTGAATGGTTCAGGATTATCAGGCTGTCTCTCTCACACCTTTGTCCACAGTGACTGTGAGAAATAGGCCAGTTTACATGGGTGTCCTTGCATGTGATATCTGCATGTGATGGTTGGTGGAAGCCTTGGGAATCTCAAGTGGGGAGTGGTCAGTGAAGGGTAGGAGACAGGTTGTATCGGAATTACCAGATGCCTGTATTACCCCGTTTCCTGCCCACCCCCCACCCTTGCTGCACCTTTGGCCATGTAGAGATTGGGAGGTATGGCACCTAAGATTTGCCTGCCATAGATGATATAGATGTTTATGCACTCTTACTGCTGAACAGCACTTCCTGAGAAACAGCTGCAAAAACTACCATTGAGAAGTATGTTTGCCTGGTAGTTTTCAGACGATACTTAAAAGTAGTTTATGATTTGGGTATACCACTAGGGAAAGAGATAAGTAGTATCTTTGAAGGGCTTTAATGATTTATTTAGTTGTAATTTGCCTTTTAAAAGACAACTTTCTTGGGGTGCCTGTGTGGCTCAGTGGTTGACCATCTGCCTTCCGCTCAGGTCATGTTCCCAAGATCCTTGGATCGAGTTCTGCATCGGACGGACTCCCCAGGAAGCCTGCTTCTTCTGCCTATGTCTCTGCCTCTCTCTCCGATTCTCTCATGAATAATAAATAAAATCTTTTTAAAAAAGTAAAAGGCAACTTTCTTATTGGATAATTCTTAAATTAACTGACAGTTCTAGGGAGTATTTATACTTTTTTAAAAAATAAGAACTCTAGAAATCGCTTATTCTCTTTAATCCATTCATGAATTTAAGTGTTGGAGGCATCTCATTTGAATAATTACTGGAAACCAGGGGATTATCTTCCAAAGAGTAGAGAAATACAGTAGGGTTTTTAATATTTCTTTTTAAAATACTTATTTTTAGAAATAGTACTTTTAGGATTGTCTTCATTCTGTGGATTTTATTATGAACCCCCCCCCCCCCCGCCCCATTTTCTTCTCCAGAATTCTAAGTTTCTAATTTTTAAAAAATGGTAGGGGTGCCCTGGATGGCTCAGTTGGTTGAATATCCAACTCTTGGTTTCTGCCTACATATCAGGGTCATGGGATCAAGCCCAGCCTAAGGGCTCTGCACTCAGCCGGGAGTCTGCTTGGGATTCTCCGTCCTCCTGCTCACATGCAGTCTCCCTCTCTCTCAAATAAATAAATAAAATCTTGGGATCCCTGGGTGGCGCAGCGGTTTGGCGCCTGCCTTTGGCCCAGGGCGCGATCCTGAAGACCCGGGATCGAATCCCACGTCGGGCTCCCGGTGCATGGAGCCTGCTTCTCCCTCTGCCTGTGTCTCTGCCTCTCTCTCTCTCTGTGTGACTATCATAAATAAATAAAAATTTATTTAAAAAAAATTTTTTTAAATAAATAAAATCTTTTTTTTTTTTTTTTAAATGGTAGGGCAGCCCAGGTGGTTCAGCGGTTTAGCGCCACCTTCAGTCCAGGGCATGATCCTGGAGACCCAGGATCGAGTCCTACATCAGGCTCCCTGCATGGAGCCTGCTTCTCCCTCTGCCTGTGTCTCTCTCTGCCTTTCTCTCTCTCTCTCTCTCTGTGTCTCTCATGAATAAAATCTTTAAAAAAAAAATGGTAAAGATGACTTGATTGCCATAATTTGGTGAATCTCAGAATATTCAATTTGTGCTATAAATAAGGAATTTGTCAAAAATAATTAGCTTTTGAAAAAAAAAAAAAAAATAATTAGCTTTTGTCTATGCTTCTCCTTCTAAAAAGGATCTGAAGTGCCCTAAAAGACAGTAAAAAACAACCCCCAAAACACTCTTGAATAAAACCAGAAAGCAAAATCCCAATTGTAGATATTATATTGTAGATTATATTATAAACTCCAAATAAAATTCCATAAAATGTATATCATCAATAAAGAAGGAATACTGAACAAAGCAGTTGGCACCTTCAGAAATAACAGTTTTGAATAAAAAGAACCAACTTAAGTTTTAAGTTTGTGATGCTAAGGAGATGATTTATGTCCTGTTTATCTGGCACATTGCTTCAGACTGCTTTTGGCAAAAGTAGGGCTTATGCTTACTTGGCTAGGTTAATATATGAGAGAAGATCTGCTAATCATTAAATATAGACAATTGTAGGGAGCATATTTAAGCAATTTAAGGGAAGGCTACTGAAATTCAGATATGTTGAGTGCTATTTGTTATGGCACTGTAAAGTAATATTTTAATTGCAATTCTACATCATGACTAATCTGACACACTTTTTGCCTATTGGTGTATTATTGAAAGTATACTTTATTATTGTGGATTTTTAGTTCCATCCCATCTTTGTTTTCATCTGTCGCATCTTTAAATCTACCCATCTGATCAGCTTGTGTTACCTTAAGGATGAGGAAAGAATATATGGATGAATCCTTATAAATTTATTACCACCACTAGGAAAAGAAGTCAGAATGGAAGTCCCTCCCAGTAATGGTTCAAAATATCCATTTTCTGTAATTTTTCATTAATATTGCTTGGCTGCCTCCTCAGCACAAAATTTCCAATCAGAGGGGCACCTGGGTGGCTCAGTGGATTAAGTGTCCAGCTCTTGGTTTCTCCTCAGGTCGTGATCTCACAGTGGTAGGATCAAGCCCCGAGTTGTGCTTTGTGCTCAATGTGGAGTCTGCTTCAGATTCTCTTTCCTTCTCCCTCTCTCAAATAAATAAAATATTTTTTTAAAAGATTTTATTTATTTATTCATGATAGACACAGAGAGAGAGAGGCAGAGACACAGGCAGAGGGAGAAGCAGGCTCCATGCACCGGGAGCCCGACGTGGGATTCGATCCTGGGTCTCCAGGATCGCGCCCTGGGTCAAAGGCAGGCGCTAAACTGCTGTGCCACCCAGGGATCCCTAAATAAAAGATTTTTAAAATTCTTCAAACAGAGCAGTTTTGTATTTTTTAAGCATGTTGTATTTTTTAAGCATTATGTAATATTTTCTGTTTAAAATGAATATGCAAGTGAACCCTTGTTTTATTAGAAGTCATAAATAGAAGTATAACCATAATAAACTTACAGTAGGAGCAATAAGTAACAGTACAGAAACATTGTGCTTAGAGAGGACTTTTTTGCAGGGCAGAGTTTAGCTCTGCAAGTTTGTATGGATTGGCTCCAGTTTATTCCTGCATTATGAGAATCTGCCTGACTATAAAATGATAGTTGGGAATCCACTTGCAGACAATTCCAAGACTTTGAGTGAAAGGGAAGATAAAGGCAGTTTGGATACTATCAAGTTCCCATAGTAAGATGATGCATCTTAGTGAAATATCCCAAAATACTATATATATGTAAGGAACTTTACATTCCATAAAATGTATATTTTCAGTTTAATGTTTTCAGGGCTTTAAGCATTTTAATTTCCTAGAAGGCAAGAATTGTGCCCATGTTAATTTTAACATATAGCTTGTCTGAATTTATACGTTGTTGACCATTTAATGTTTTCAATAAGAAGGATAAGATTGGAGCGCCTGGGTGGCTCAGTACGGTGTCTACCTTTGGTTTGGGTCGTGATCTCAGGGTCCTGAGATCACGGCCCCATGTTGGCCTCCCTGCTCAGCAGGGAGTCTGCTTCTCTCTCTGCCCCTACCTACCTCATGTTTGCTCACTAGCTCACTACTCTCTCTCAAATAAAAAAAGAAGAAGAACAAGATATGTGTTTCAGAAGGCAGAGTTGCTTCCCTTTTTCGCTTTTTGTGGCTCTCTTATGTTTCCTTACTGTGATGTCAAAGTGCCCTTAATATACAGCATTGTATATTCTACCCTGGCATGTAGAATATTTTTTTTAAGATTTTATTTATTTATTCATAGAGACACAGAGAGAGGCAGAGACACAGGCAGAGGGAGAAGCAGGCTCCATGCAGAGGGCCTGACATGGGACTCGATGCAGGGTCTCCAGGATCACACCCTGGGCTGCAGGCGGCGCTAAACTGCTGCGCCACCGGGGCTGCCCCATGTATAATATTCTAAATAAATCATTCTAAGTAAATGCTTGAGTCAATCTTGATTTGCCTTTTTTCCTGAGCATAACCTTAAACGTGACACGTGGGTGGCTCAGCGGTTGAGCGTCTGCCTTCACTTCAGGATGTGATCCCGGAGTTCCAGGATTGAATCCCGCATCAAGCTCCTGCATGGAGTCTACTTCTGCTCCCTCTGCCTGTATCTCTGCCCTCTCTCTGTATCTCATGAATAAAGAAATAGAATCTTAAAAAAAAAAAAAATAACCTCAAACTTCATAATACAATATAGCATGCATCGCATGCATCACAGACGTCCAGCTCTATGTACTAATTAACTACTCCTCTTCAATACAGAACCTGTTTTCCTTTATCACCAAAACTCCACATTGATGGATCTTAGAAACTTCCTTGGTTTAACTGGAGAAATATTAGATCATTTTTCACATCCTGTCTTGTAATTGTATTAAATTAATTGGAAATCATTTGTATTTTGTAGACTGCTGAACAAGAAACTAAAGGCCTTCCAAGTAAGAAAGGAATTGTACAGTCTATTGTTGGTCAAGGCTATCATCGTAAAATAGTTTTGGCATCACAGTCCATACAGAATACTGTATATAAGTAAGTATTTTGCAAAGAGAAAATATAGATACTTCATATTGTCTCACAAATGTTATTTTTGTATAAGAACATACTTAAGGGATCCCTGGGTGGTGCAGTGGTTTAGCGTCTGCCTTTGGCCCAGGGCGCGATCCTGGAGACCCGGGATCAAATCCCACTTCGGGCTCCCAGTGCATGGAGCCTGCTTCTCCCTCTGTCTATGTCTCTGCCTCTCTCTCTCTCTCTCTCTCTCTCTCTGTCTCTGTGTGACTATCATAAATAAATAAAAATTAAAAAAAATTTTAAGAACATACTTAAGACTTACCATTTTATAGGAGAAACCACTTTGTAACTGGCTTTTATTGCTGCTTCTAAAAATAGATGCCCATAAAAAAAAAAATAGATGCCCATATATACGTTCGCAGTGAATATTACCTGACATAGGATTTCAGTTTATTACATCTGTGCTGAAACTGTTGATGCCCTAAGAGACCCTGCTCTATTCAATACCATTATTCAAAATGTCCAGAAGAGGGCATCTTGATGTTTCCTTTTTATGCAATTTATCACTGATGCTTTTCATTTAGGTATTTTCTTTTTTTTTTTTTTTTTAAGATTTATTTATTCATGAGAGGCAGAGACATAGGCAGAGGGAGAAGTAGGCTCCCTGCAGGGAACCCAATGTGGGATTCCATCCTGGATCCTGGGATCATGCCCTAAGCCTAAGGCTGACCCTCAACCCCTGAGCCACCCAGGTGTCCCTCATTTATGTATTTTCTTATAGTCCCTAAAGCTAATTCGTAGTATTTGGAGAGAACGGTACTAATCCGTAAAAGTAACCAAAGCATTAAAAAGCTGTCACATGTAAACTTTCAATTGAATAACTTTTAAGGGGCAGCCCTGGTGGCTCAGCCGTTTAGCGCCGCCTTCAGCCCAGGGTATGATCCTGGAGACCTGGGATCGAGTCCCATGTCGGGCTCCCTGCATGGAGCCTGCTTCTCCCTCTGCCTCTGTCTCTGCCTCTCTGTCTCTCTCTCTCTCTCTCATTAATAAATAAATAAAATATTTTTTTTAAAAATGAGTAACTTTTAAGTACGAACATCTTTATCTTGTATAAAGATTCTAATTTAGAGTTGCTATTATTTCTAAAGTAGTAGGCTTTGTAAAAAATTTCCTGAATTTTTTTTCTTTTCCAAAAAATAAAATTGTTATAATAAAAGTTTCCCCAGGGATCCCTGGGTAGCGCAGCGGTTTAGCGCCTGCCTTTGGCCCAGGGCGCGATCCTGGAGATCTGGGATCGAATCCCACGTCAGGCTCCCGGTGCATGGAGCCTGCTTCTCCCTCTGCCTGTGTCTCTGCCTCTCTCTCTCTCTGTGTGACTATCATAAATAAACGAAAAAAAAAATTAATAAAAGTTTCCCCAAAGTTTTAAAATAGTATCTGGCACACAATATTTTGGTCTTAATTTATAATGCAGACTTTTTTTTTCAAGACTTAAGGTAAAGAATCATTTCCCACAATTTCAAAATTATTACTACTTTCCGGGACGCCTGGGTGGCTCAGCAGTTGGCTCAGGGTGTGATCCTGGGATCCAGGATTGAGTCCCACATCAGGTTCCTTATGGGGAACCCGCTTTTGCCTCCTGTGTCTCTGCCTTTCTCTCTCTCTCTCTCTCTCTCTCTCTCTCTCTCTCTCTCATGAATGAATGAATGAATGAATAAATAAATAAAATCTTTAAAAATATATATATATTATTACTTTTCACTTTTTTTCCCTAATAAAGTTTAGTGTGGTGTGTCAAACCAATAGAAAGTTACATAAAATCTCAAAAAAAATTATAAGACAAAACTTAAAAATTAAGCATTTTCGAAAGCAAGGATCAACCAAAATAAGGCTCAGGGATCCCTGGGTGGCTCAGCGGTTTGGCGCCTGCCTTTGGCCCAGAGCGCGATCCTGGAGTCCCGGGATCGAGTCCCACGTCGGGCTCCCGGCATGGAGCCCGCTTCTCCCTCCTCCTGTGTCTCTGCCTCTCTCTCAATCTCTGTGTCTATCATAAATAAATAAATAAATCTTTAAAAAAAAAAAAAAACAGAATAAGGCTCAGATGTGAAAATCTACTTCCTTTCTTTCCAGTTCTTTCTACACTTGCCCCAGCCCTCAGTACAATTTTACTTGTCTATTACTCTCCAGTTACATTAACATCGACATTGCAGATAACCTTCAAGTTGGTTGCTGTCCTTAGTCCCATTCCTAGAGATACAACTTGTATGATGTATATACTTGCAATCTATTATTCATACATTTTACATTTTATATGTAATATTTAGGATTTAGGTTCTTTAGGATTCTCATAATTGCTTATTTTCAAATTTCTACTTATCGGCAAATTTTCATTTATAATTATATCAGTTTTATTCCTGATAATTGAAAAGTCTTATTTATTTTTAAATTATTTAGCTAATTTGGTTTTGTTCTTTTAAGTGATGGACAATCTTCAGCCATTCCAGTAGCCAGTATGGAGTTTGCAGCCATTTGTCTCAGAAACGCCTTGTTGCTGTTACCCGAAGAACAGCAAGATCCAAAGCAGGAAAATGGATCTAAAAATAGTAATCAGTTAGGTGGGAACACGGAAAGCAGTGAAAGCAGTGAAACTTGCAGGTATTCTAATCCCTTTGGCCTCCTTTGGTGCAGCCCCTCGGGAATGAAGGACTTCATTGTAAGCCTCTTTGTCCTTTAGATGAATTCCTAAAATCTCCAGTCAGAATTCCCTAAATCCCCTGTTTTGAATAATAAGAAAGGAAAATATGAATGTTGAGTATTTCTGGAAGAGAGAAACGAAGACTAAGTGAGGAGAGAACACTGGAAGAGAAGTGGAAAGAAACAGCTTCTCATTGACAAGAGGAATAGGTGTAAAGAAATCTTGTTGCACTCAGTGACGCACTTTGTTTTTACTTGCATTAAAATGAATACTTAGGGACGGCTGGGTGGCTCAGCGGTTGAGTGTCTGCCTTTGGCTCAGGGCATGATCCTGGGGTTCTGGGATGAGTCCCACATCGGACTCCCTGCATGGAGCCTGCTTCTCCTTCTGCCTATGTGTCTGCCTCTCTCTCTCTGTGTCTCATGAATAAATAAAATCTTTTTTAAAAATTATTTTAAAAATCATAAAGAGGGATCCCTGGGTGGCGCAGCGGTTTGGCGCCTGCCTTTGGCCCAGGGCGCGATCCCGGAGACCCGGGATCAAATCCCACATCGGGCTCCCGGTGCATGGAGCCTCCTTCTCCCTCTGCCTGTGTCTCTGCCTCTCTCTCTCTCTCTCTCTCTCTCTGTGACTATCATAAATAAATAAAAATTTAAAAAATAAAAAAATTAAAAAAATCATAAAGAAAATGAATACTTAAATCCTAAAACTTATCATTTCTTCTTAATCTCTGCCTTTTCTCTTAACATACTGTAAACCATTAACCTCCAGAATATTTCTTTAAATTTCTAGTTTTGTAGTATAAGTTCAGTATTATCCCAGTCTCTAGAAATTATGAGAGCTTCTAATAATAGTAAAGCTCCATTATATATAAAGTTCTTTTTACACATGGCACCTTTAAATTCAAGTCTTTCATCCTAGCATTTTTTTTAATTATGGTAGAAATATGTATATATATATTTTTTTAAGAAATATATTTATTAAGGAAAATTTGAAACAAAATTGTGGGGGGTTTAGTTTTATCCTCCAGGGGTTAATAAGTTTTATTATAGGTGATAAACAATCAGAAGACTGAGAAATGTGTGAAAATATAGGGGTGGTTTCCTTTGTAGAGATATTGTTTACAATTAGAAATTTTTAAAAGCAGTATTGTGTATTGAAGGAAAGAAACTGAAATACAGTATAGCTTTAACACATTGGTGATGCCAAGTTACTAAGCATTTTTAATTGATTGTTTTTTGCTCATGTATACATTTGGCATTAAAAAAATTGCATGGAAGTGGGAATAGGGAAACAAAATTTTATATTTAATTGTTTATTTGCTCTTCATAATTCAGAAGCTATCTTTATTTTAGCAGTAAAAGCCATGATGGAGACAAATTCATTCCAGCTCCACCTTCTTCTCCATTGAGAAAACAGGAATTAGAAAACTTAAAGTGAGTATCTAAACAAAATTAATATAGCATATTATTGCATATATGTTATTTTTAATCTTCTTTATTTTGTTAATATTATGAATTGTATTTATGGAAGGTCAAATGTTAAACCAACCTTTCAATCTTAGATAAACCCCACTAACTAGTTTATTATCTATGTATTATCTAACTAACTAGAATGTATTATCTTTTTTACAAATTGTTAGGTTTGATTTATTAATATTTTGTTAAGAATATTTGCTTCTGGCCGGCTCAATCTGTAGAGTATGGGACTCTTGATCTCTTGGGGTCATGAGTGTGAGTCCCATGTTGGAGGTAGAGTTTACCTAAAAATTTGCTTCTAAAAAAAAATAAATAAAAACTAAAAATTTGCTTCTAGGTTCATGAGAAAAGTTGATCCATATTTTTCTTTCCTTGTAATGTTCTTGTCACACTTTGGTTTCAGGGTTATGCTGACCATATAAATGAGTTCAGAAGTGCTTCTTCCTCTTCTATTTTCTGAAAGAGTTTGTGTGAGATAGGTATTACTTCTTCCTCAAATGTTTAATAGAGTTCACCAGGGAAGCAGTCTGGCCTAAAAATTTTTTGTGGGAAATTTTTGATACTGAATTGAAATTCCTCGATAGATGAGAACTATTCAGGTTTCTTTCCTGTTTTAAAAAAATATTTATTTATTGGGGGGAGATGGGAATGCTAGCAGAGGGAAGGAGGCAAAGGGAAGGGGAGAGAGAATCTCAAACTGACTCCCTGCTGACTGTGAGATCCAATGTGGGACTCCAATCCAAGGATTCTGTGATCATGACCTGGGCTGAAGTCAGTGAACTGGATACTTAACAACTGAGAGCCATCAGGATGCCCCTCACATTTTCTATTTCATCTGTATCAATTCGGGTAAAATATACTTTTGTCTGTGTACACTATAAGGCCTTTATTGGTTTGAACAGTCATATGTAAAAGAAATTTAAATCAGGGATGCCTGGGTGGCTCGAGCAGTTGAGCATCTGCCTTTGGCTCAGGGCATGATGCTGGGTCTGGGGATTGAGTCCCACATTGGGCTCCTTGCATGAAGCCTGCTCTCCTTCTGCCTTGTCTCTGCCTCTCTCTGTCTCTCGTGAATAGATAAATAAAATCTTTAAAAGAGGGAAAGAAAGAAAAGAGAAAAGAAAGATAAATTAATTTAAAGCAGTCTTTTAGAGGTGCCTGGTGGGCTCAGTTGGTGGAACATGCAACTCTTTCTTTTTTTTTTTTTTCAAGATTTTATTTATTTGAGAGAGAGCAAGCATGAGCAGGGGGAGGGGCAGAGAGAAAGGTAGAAGCAGACTCCGCAGGACCCCTGGGTGGCGCAGCGGTTTGGCGCCTGCCTTTGGCCCAGGGTGCAATCCTGAAGACCCGGGATCGAATCCCACATCGGGCTCCCGGTGCATGGAGCCTGCTTCTCCCTCTGTGTCTCTGCCTCTCTCTCTCTCTCTCTCTCTCTCTCTGTGACTATCATAAATAAATAAATAAATACATACATACATACATACATACATACTCACTCTGCACTGGGCAGGAAGCCCAATGCAGGGCTATATCCCAGGACCCCAAGATCATGACCTGAGCTGAAAGCAGGTGCTTAACTGACTGAGCCATTCAGGCATCCCGAGCATGCAACTCTTGATCTCAGGGTTGTGAGTTTGAGCCCCATGCTGGATGTAGAGATTACTTAAAAATCCTTAAAGAAAAAAGTAGCCTTTTATATTTAGCCACATACTTAGCACTTTCAGCTGATTCTAGTTTCCATAAGATACCATTTCCCTTCATTCTGAGTATCTTCCTTCAACATTTCTTATAATACAGGTCATTTTCCTAGGGTTTGTTTTTTTTTTTTAAACTATTTAAATCTAGAATTGTCTTCTTCTTTTTTTTTTTAAGATGTTATTTATTCATGAGAGAGACACACACAGAGAGGCAGAGACACAGGCAGAGGGAGAAGCAGGCTACATGCAGGGAGCCTGATGTGGGACTCGATTCCGGGTCTCCAGGATCATGCCCTGGGCTGAAGGTGGCACTAAATCGCTGGGCCACCAGGGCTGCCCAAGAATTGTCTTTATTTCATCTTTATTCTTGGAGGATATTTTCGTTGAGAACAGAACTCTCTCGGTTGGTAGAGTGTATTTTTCCTTTCAGCTCTTTATAAAGGTCACTGCATTATCTTCAACCTCTGTTATTTTTTTTAAAGAGTTTTTCTTTATTCATGAGAGAGACCGAGAGAGAGGCAGAGACATTGAGGGAGAAGCAGGCTCCATGCAGGAAGTTGGATGTAGGACTCGATCCCAGAACCCCGGGATCACACCCTGAGCCAAAGACAGACACTCAACCGCTGAGCCACCCAGGCATCCCTAACCTCTGTTATTTCTGATTAGAAGTTCATAGTCATTGTATTTTTCTGTCTATCTGTAGATTGTCTCTGTTTGCTCTGTTCATAGCAGTTAGACTATGAGGAGTATGATTTTCTTCATTTTTACTCTTGCCTTGGAGTTAGTTGACTTTCTATAAATTTATCTTTAAATACTTTTGATATGTTTTGACCATAATTTCTTCATATTATTTTTGGAACTAGGCTGAATGGTATAGCATTACTTTTAAGAGTGATTTCAATAATAGAACTTAAATTAAAATGGAAACAAAGAACCATTATTTTAAGAGCCATGATTTCTTAAATTCTTGCCTACTGCAGAAGAATGACAGAAGTACATTTAAATATTTATTTAGTTATTCATTGCTGGTAGCATTGTAAATTAATAGATTGTTTTTGGAAAATATTTCATTTATTACCATATTTTCTCCAACAAACAGTGCTAGCCTTAGCCTTGTGAAAGGTACAAGAGAATTAGAGGTAAAGGAAAAAACACTGCCTTCAAAAGCAGATGGTGAGGGGTGCCTGGATATCTCAGTCAGTTGAGTATCTGACTCTTGATTTCAGCTCAGGTACAATTTTAGGACTATGGGATCAAACCCTGAGCTTTGCTTAGCACTCAGTGGGGAGTCTGCTTCCCTCTCCTCCTCCTCCTCCCCTCTCTGAGCTCATAGGCGTGCTCGCTTGCTTACACTCTCTCTCCAATAAATAAGTCTTAAAAAAAAAAAAAAAAGCAAATGGGAAATACTTAGGAGAAAATGATATAGGGAGCCTGGGTGGCTCAGTCTGTTAAGCATCTGCCTTCAGCTCAGGTCATGATCTTAGAGTCCTGGGATCAAGCCCCACATTGGGCTCCCTGCTTGTGGGGAGCCTGCTTCTCCCTCTCCCTTTGCCCCTCCTCCCCACTCATGTTCTCTCTCTCTCTCTCTCTCTCTCATTCTCTCTCTCTCTTCGTTCTCTCTCTCTCATAAATAAATAAATAAGATCTTTTAAAAATGATATTATTTAGTAGCTTAGTTATTAGGTGGTGAAATATGGGATGTCTCTTTTTTCTTGTGATATTTTAGTACCCTGAAAAATGAAAATATGACCTTTTTGTTTCTTTCCATCTGCTCAGAGTGCTCAATCTGATAACAAGGTTTACTGATGACTTGCACCTGTTTTTCTGTGAACCTCCTTTTGATAGAATTTACCATTTTCTTACTGGGTTTTTCATCTTTTTTGTTTCTATTAGAGTTCTTATATATTACAGAAATTGGCCTTTATCATTTCTGAGATTGTTTGATATTTAGTTGTAAAACAGTTTCATTTTTTAAGTATCAAATTTATCACTCTTCTTTACATTTTGTCCATTTCATTTAATGTGTAGAAAGGCCTTCTTGCCTCCAAAGATTAGAAAATAATTCTCCCGTGTGTTCTTCTAACACTGTCACAAGCACCAATCTAAATTTTTGTTTCATTTAGAATCTATCATATAGGGCAGCCCGGGTGGCTCAGCGGTTTAGTGCCACCTTTGGCCCAGGGTGTGATCCTAGAGACCCAGGATCGAGTCCCATATCAGGCTCCCTGCATGGAGCCTGCTTCTCCCTCTGCTGTGTCTATGCCTCTCTCTCTCTCTCTCTGTTTCTCTCATGAATAAATAAATAAAATCTTTTTAAAAATAGAATTTATTATATATAAGCAAAAAAGATAGAGATCTGTTCATTTAATTTTCAAATAAAGAAACAAAGGGGTGCCTGAGTGGCTCAATCAGTTAGGCATCTGCCATGACCTGCGCTCAGGTCATGATCCCAGAATCCTGGGATTATAGGGCCTTTGCTCAGTAGGTTGCCTGCTTCTTTTTTTTTTTTAAAGATTTTATTTATTTATTCATGAAAGACACACACAGAGAGAGAGAGGCAGAGACACAGGCAGAGAGAGAAGCAGGCTCCATGCAGGGAGCCCGATGTGGGACTCAATCCCTGGACTCCAGGATCATGCCCTGGGCCAAAGGCAGGCACTCAACCGCTGAGCCACCCAGGAATCCCAGTTGCCTGCTTCTTTCTCTTTTTGTCTCTCCTCTTGCTTGTGCTCTCTCTCAAACAAATAAAGTATTTTTTAAAAAATAAAGTATGAAACTATAAAATGTTGAGATTTTGTCTAAACAATTTAAAATTACATTTTTATAAAATAGCATGTATATGTTTATTTGCATAAAAAAATTTAGAGAGATCTGTCAAAACCTTCATGATTATCCCTACATGGTGGAATAACTGATTATTTTCTTTTGGATATCTGTTTTTTCAAACTCTTTAAAAAGGAAGATATTTCATTCTTGTTAGTGATGCCCCTCCTTGCATGTCTAGTGTTTTTGGAGGAATATTGGCCAGCTGGTCATGCCCTTCTCTCTCTTCCCCCCGCCCCCCCCCCTTTCTTTCCATTTAAATAAAGATGTGCCTTTTTCTGATGCTGTCAGATCAGTGTGTTCATGACAGGGCATTGCTGTCCATGGGCAAAGGGCTTTATGCACCATGTTCACCTAAACAACAACTTTTTATTTATTTATTTTATTCTGTCAGAGTGTACCATAAATTTTCACTTGCATTAATGCTTTCTCTGTCCTGGGTTTTATCAGGGCAAGGAACTAATGCTCTGATTATATGGAGGAAAATCGTAAATCTCAAGTTAGTTAGATGAGGAATTGGTCATTTAAGATTTTGAAAGTGAAGTTTTGTTTTATTAAAGCCTGACAAAGGTAATTAAATGTTTTATTCAGTAATCTGTAGTTCATTAAAATTTCTTGAATTATCATATGAGTCATAAGATAGCAAGGAAATAAAAATAGTGTAACATATTGCCAGTGAAGAGGTGCCTGTGTGGCTCAGTCAGTTAAGTGTCCAACTTTGGATTTCAGGTCACATCATGATCTCAGGGTCGTGGAATTGAGCCCCGTTTTGGGCTCTGCGCTCAGTGTGGAGTCTGCTTCTGTCCATCTCCCTCTCCCTCTGGCCCCTGTCTCATTTGTATGGGCATGTGCATACTGGCACACGCACGAATCTCTTGCTTGCTCACTCGCTCTGAAATAAATAAATCTTTAAAAGAGATTTCCCATTTGACAATGTATCTTTAGAGATTGCTCTGTATTGGTACAAAGCTCTTTTCATCCTTTCTGATAGGTGTATAGAATTGTATTATATAGATATGCCATAATTTATCATTCTTTTATATTTAGCTGTTTATGTTTTCGGTCGTTGATATTACAAATAATGCTGTAGTGAACATCATTGTACATAGTTTTTAAGGAGAATCCTTAATAAAGTATTTTAAACAATTTTAAATTTGGTTTAATTTTTACAAATTTATTTGAGTACTTATCTTAGGATGGCTTTATGCAATTTAACAAGTATATTATTCTGTAATGGTTGAACAGCTGCAGAGCTGTGAAAATTAATTTTGCCTTCTGAAAATGGCATTAAAGAGAAGGGTATGTGCAGAGTGGCATACACCCTCTTTAAGTTTTGTACCTTTCATGGCACAACTCTTTGCTTTCCACATGCCCTAGTGGGAGGATTGATGATTTTCAGAGAAAATAAAATTACTTCCCTATTTTTGTGGACAGGGACAAAGGGTCTCCTTAGGGAATTCCATCATCATAAAGTGAAGTAAAGATGGGTTTGCTGGTATATATTAACCTTTTTTCTTATGGAGCAGATGGGAGAAAGGAAATGGAACAAGATGGAAGGAGCCTTAGGGTAGATTTATAAAAAGAACTGCTATGCAAGACAGTAGTAATGGTAATGTGGAGACAAATGGTGCAGGAAAGGAGTAGTAAAAGATTTGTGTCCTAATTTTCAGAGCTATAAGAGCTCATAATGCAGTTGGGTGTGTTAAAGGGCAGTTCTGTGGCAGGAGCCAGCTGTCTTCTGTAGATGGAAGAAGACGGAGTAGATTGGTTTTCTGTTAAGATCATGGAATTCTTAGAGATTCCATCCATTTCTGACCTGAATTCTTTTATGTGATTGGAAAGGTCTGTGACTAGTGTATAGTTTAGCTTTTATGGACTATTATATCTGACCCTTTGTGCCCTATAATATCCAAGACATCAATGTAAAACCTCATTTTCTATTTCCAGCATAACTAATATGCAGTAAATTATCATGTGTGTTCTAAGGCCACTTCTTATAGTATGGATTCACAGCCTCTTGAATACTTTGATTTTTTTTTTCATTTGTATATAAATGAAGATGGGTTCCAAAAAATATTCATTCTAATCAAGTTTCAAGTATATTTTTGAAGACAGATGACACCTAAAGCAATTGTGAGAATTCTGTATTAGAATTAAAATCGTTTTACAGAAGAATATTCTCAAAATTAAAACAAATTTGCCCCAAATCAGGAACTATCTCAGAAATCAACTAAGCAGTTTAATTGTGAGGCTCAGATGAACACTATTAGAATATTGTTCAGTTCCTGAATCACTCAGAGCACTGCAAAGCCATTGGTTTCATTCAATTAGGAAAGCAAACACAGATACACACACATACACATTCTACAGCCTTAAATAAGTGCTATGACTTAAAAATTTCAAAATAAAAGGTGATTCTATTTCTGGGTGCTTAGCAAGATAAATGAAAACTTTTTTTTTTTTAAGATTTATTTATTCATGAGAGACACAGAGAGAGAGGCAGAGACACAGGCAGAGGGAGAAGCAGACTCCATTCAGGGAGCCTGATGTGGGACTCGATCCCAGGTCTCCAGGATCACACCCTGGGCTGAAGGCGGCGCTAAACCACTGAGCCACCGAGGCTAGCCTTGGTGCTTACCAAGATAAGTGAAAACTTGTCCACACAATAAATCACAGCAGCTTTACTCATTATAGAAAAATTAGAAATAGCCCCAGTAACCATTAGTAGGAGAATGGATAACTAATAATCTACTGTATACATTGGAGTACTTATTGGCCATAAAAAGCAACAAATTGTTGCACATAAACATTCTTTTATGCAGCATAAGGTACCTAACATATCATTCCATTATGCCATTTATAGGACAGGCTAAACTATACAAAACTAATTTATGTTGATAGAAATCAGGGATCCCTGGGTGGCGCAGCAGTTTAGCGTCTGCCTTTGGCCCAAGGCGCAATCCTGGAGACCCGGGATCGAGTCCCACGTTGGGCTTCCGGTGCATGGAGCCTGCTTCTCCCTCTGCCTATGTCTCTGCCTCTCTCTCTCTCTCTCTCTCTCTCTCTCTGTGACTATCATAAATAAAAATTAAAAAATCAGAGCAGTGGTTGGGAGGAATTGACTGGGAGAATCTTTCTTCAGTGATAGAAATGTTCTGTATCTTAATTGGGCTGGTGGTTACATGTATATATTCAAACTCCTCAAACTGTACACTTAAAGTGATGCATTTTAGTATATATAAATTATATCTCATTAAAATTTTAAGATATTGGGATACCTGGGTGGCTCAGTCGGTAGAGCATGTGACTTTGGATCTCAGGTTGTGAGTTTGAGTCCCATGTTGGGTGTAGAGATTACTAAAAAATTTGAAGTATTTTTAAATTTTACAAAAATTAATATAATTTTAAACATATTCTTTTGGTAAATATAATTTAACTACTAATGACTGATACATGGTCAGTTTCCCTTACATATCACTTACAAGGTGGCGGGACAGGAAAGATTTTATTATTCATAATAATAAAATCATGATATTTATTATTATTTATTAAATAATATTCATGATATTTATTATTAAGATTTTATTTATTCATGAGAAACACAGAGAGAGGCAGAGACAAAGGCAGAGGGAGAAGCAGACTTCCTGTGGGGAGCCCGATATAGGACTCCATCCTGGGGTCACGCCCTGAGCCAAAGTCGACACTCAACCAGTGAACCACCCGGGCGTCCCAAGAACTTTATTTCTTAACAACAGCAAAAAACCTATTTGTATTTAACATGTATTCCTGGGATCCCTGGGTGGCTCAGCAGTTTGGCGCCTGCCTTTGGCCCAGGGCGTGATCCTGGAGACCCGGGATCGAGTCCCACATCGGGCTCCCTGCACGGAGTCTGCTTCTCCCTCTGCCTGTGTCTCTGCCTCTCTCTCTCTCTGTATCTCTCATGAATAAATAAATAAAATCTTTAAAAAAATATGAAGAAATTAAAAAAAAAATAGCATGCATTCTTTAAACCCAAGATTGCAGTGTCCAGTACCAGAGCCACTTACCATATCACTACTAAGCACATAAAAGTTACACTATTGGGCAGCCCGGGTGGTTCAGTGGTTTAGTGTCGCATTCAGCCCAAGGTGTGATCCTGGAGATCCGGGATCAAGTCCCACTTGGGGCTCCCTGCACGGAGCGCTACTTCTGCCTGTGTCTCTGCCTCTCTCTCTGTCTCTCTGTCTCTCTCTCTCTCTCATGAATAAATAAAATATTAAAAAAAAAAAGGTGCGCTGTTTAAGTGTATGGTACAATAAGGGATTTCAAAACTACCAAAAATAATGTAAAATGTATCAGTAATGTTTATATTGATTATATGTTGAAATGATTTTTTTTTATAAAGATTTTATTTATTCATGAGAGACACAGAAAGAGAGGGAGAGAGAAGCAGGCTCCATGCAGGGAGCCCGACGCGGGACTCGATCCCAGGTCTCCAGGATCACACCCTGGGCCAAAGGCAGCGCTAAACCGCTGAAGCCACCCGGGCTGCCCTGAAATGATACTTTAGATAGATTATTTTAAATATGTCAAAACTGGGCAGCCCCGGTGGCACAGCGGTTTAGCGCCTCCTGCAGCCCAGGGTGTGATCCTGGGGACCCGGGATCGAGTCCCACATCAGGCTGCCTGCATGGAGCCTGCTTCTCCTTCTCCCTGTGTCTCTGCCTCTCTCCCTCTCTCTCACTCTCTCTCTCTCTCTCTGAATAAATAAATAAATCTTTAAAAAATAAATAAATAATAATAAATATGTTAAAACTAATGCACCTGTTTCTTCTACTTTCTTTAATGTGTCCACTAGAAAATGTAAAGTACACTTTACAGCTCCAGTTACATTTCTATTGGACAGTGCTCTCTGAGTTTTTACTTTATCTTAGACTGCACGTGTTTACATGAGTTGATTGAGGCAGTCTTCAAGCAGACTCCTACTGAGTGCAGAGCCCTTTGTCAGGCTTGATCTCAACCATTCATGAGATCACGATCTGAGCCCAAACCAAGAGGCAGATAGATGCTTAACTGCTTAAGGGTCTGAGTCACCCAGGCGCCCCTGCTCTGAGTTTTTAGAACCCTGTTTGAATTGTTTGTATTTGTTGATACATGGTTTTTACAAATGTCTAATATTGTTACTATGCCAGTTTTCTTACATGCCATAATTTTAGCCATCTCTTCAGAGAAATTTTTATCTTAAAAGCCCTAATTAAAAAAAAAAAAAAAAAAAGCCCTGATTTCCAAATGAATCTTATTAGAATGTAGACCCTTCAGGCACCTGGGTGCCTCAGTAAGTAAAGCGTCTGCCTTCAGCTCAGGTCATGATCCTAAGGGATTCAGCCTGTCTTCAGGCTTGTTGCTCAGCGGGGAGTCTGCTCCTTCTGCTCATGGGCACGCCGCTCTCTCCCTTTCTCTCTTAAATACAATCTTTAAAAAAAAAAAGAATAGAGACACTTATGCAGGATTGATATTTTGGCCATCTGCTTTGATTTAAATATTGATGTTGCCACATGCATTTGAGAGAGAATGATTTTCTTATACAGTGATTAGTTATAAGGGTATATTTTTAAGATCTTATTTAACAAAACATTTTTTTACTTTCTACTGATAGCTTATGTTTTTAAAACACTGAGATATAATTCACAAACCATGCAATTTACCCATTTAAAATTTACAACCCAGTGGTTTTTAGTGCATAGTTGTGCAACCATCACCACCGTCAATTTTAGAACACTTTCATCACCTCAAAAAGAAACCATGCAACCCTTAGCTATCATCCCTTTGCCCCCAGTATACTCCCCAGCCCTAATTATTCTAGCTCTATAGATTTTTCTATTCTGGACTTTCATATGGATGGAATCAATGTTGGAGGCTTTTATGACTGGCCTCTTTCACGTAGGATAGTGAATGTTTTCAAGGTTTATCCAAGTTGTAGCAAGTATCATACTTGTTTTTATTGAATAATATTTCATCATATGGACACACCACATTTTATTTATCCTTTCATTCATTATAGACATTTGGATTATTTGTCTTTTTTAAGAAATTTATTTTTTAAGATTTATTTATTCATGAGAGACACAAAGAGAGGCAGAGACGTAGGCAGAGAGAGAATCAGGCTCCTCACAGGGAGCGGAATGGGGGACTCGGTCCCAGATCCCAGGATCATGCCCTGAGCAAAAGGCAGATACACAACTGCTGAGTCACCCAGGCATCCTACAGACTGATGCTTTTGAGCTTCTTTTCATGTTCTTATTGGGCATTTGTATATCTTCCTTGGAGAAATGTTTATTCAGATCTTCTTTCTATTTTGTAATTGGGTTATTGCCCTTTTATTGTGTTGTAAGAGTTCTTTATACATTCTAGACACAAGACCCTTATCATAGTTTACAATTATTTTTCCCATTCTATCAGTTATCTTCTTACTTTTTTGAAGGTAAACTTTGAGTCCCAGAAGTTTTTCATTTTAATTGAGGTAAAAAAAATAAAATTGAAGTGAAATTTTTTTAGTTTGATAAAGTTCAACTTATCTATTTTTTTTTTTAAAGATTTATTTTAGAACGTGAGTGGTGGGAGGATGGGGTGAAGGGAGAAGGAGGGAAATCCAAGCAGATTCCCCACTGAGCATGAAGCCCAACACGGGTTTGATCCGAGGACCCTGAGATGATGGCTCAAGCTAAAACTAAGCCTGACATCCAACTGACTCAGCCACCCAGGCACTTCTTGTTTGTTTTATTTTCTTTCTTTCTTTTATTGATCATACTTTTTTCTTTTTCTTTTTTTTTTTTTTTAAGATTATATTTATTTATTTGAGAGAGAGAGAACACAAGCAGGGACAAAGGGAGAAGGAGTCCTGGCCAAGCAGGGAGCCCGACATGGGGCTCAATCCCAGGACCCTGAGATCATGACCTGAGCTGAAGGCAGACACTTAACCAACTGAGCCACCCAGTTGCCCCTTGGTCATACTTTTTGTGTCCTATCTAAGAATCCATTGCCAAATCCAAGGTCATAAGGGTTGGCCCTTATGTTTTCTTCTTTTTTTTTTTTTTTTTTTTTTAAGATCTTATTTATTTATTCATGAGAGACAGAGAGAGAGAGAGAGGCAGAGACACAGAGGAGAAACAGGCTCCCTGCAGGAAGCCCGATGTGAGACTAGATCCCGGGACTCCAGGATCACGCCCTGGGCTGAAGGCAGGCGCCAAACCGCTGAGCCACCCAGGGATCCCCCTTATGTTTTCTTCTAAGAGTTTTATAGTTTTTACCTGTTACATTTAGGTCTTTTATCTGTTTTTCCATTAATTTTTATATATGATATGAAGTAAGGGCTCAACTTAATTCTTTTGTGTATTAGTACCTTATTGTTTTTAAAAGATTTTATTTATTTATTCACGAGAATCAGGGGCAGGTTCAGAGAGAGAGAAGCAGGCTCTGCTTGGAAAAGAGAGCCTGATGTGGGACTTGATCCCAGGACCCCAGCATCACAACCTGAGCTAAAGGCAGACACTTAACCTTCTGAGCCACCCAGGTGCCCCCATACTAGTGCTTTATTAACAGGAAAGAAATAAGTTCATAGGATTAGTCACATATTAACATTTCCTTGTTGCATAGTGGTTTAATAGCCAGCTTGGGTGTGTACTGAGTCTTAAATATTGCATATTCTAGGACATCTTTGTTACTCATTCTGAGATTGTGATATTAATTGAACTTTTAATTTCTAAAACTAAAATGGAGGCTGCTCTAGAACTCGAAAGTAAGTGTAACAGAACTTGAAAAGGGTAGGAAATAATTTGGGGGCCTACATGGGAAATATCTGTATTAGAAATTAAAAATCATAGGGATGTCTGGGTGGCTCAGTGGTTGGGCGCATCTGCCTTCAGCTCAGGTCGTGATCCTGGAGTCCCGGAATCAAGTCTCACGTCGGGCTCCCTGAATGGAGCCTGCTTCTCCCTCTGCCTGTGTCTCTGCCTCTCTCTTTCTGTGTCTCTCATGAATAAATAAATAAATAAATATTTTTTTAAAAAAATTAAAAATAGGATCCCTGGGTGGCGCAGCGGTTTGGCGCCTGCCTTTGGCCTAGGGCGCGATCCTGGAGACCCGGGATCGAATCCCATGTCGGGCTCCCGGTGCATGGAGCCTGCTTCTCCCTCTGCCTGTGTCTCTGCCTCTCTCTCTCTCTCTCTCTGTGACTATCATAAATAAATAAAATTAAAAAAAAAAAATTAAAAATAGCACACAGAGTAAAAATGAAATTTCTATTTGCCTTTTTTTTATATATAAGAAGCTCAAAAATGGATTAAAAGAAGTATTCAGGGACGCCTGGATGGCTCAGTGGTAGAGCATCTACCTTTGGCTCAGAGCGTGATCCTGGATTCTCCGGATCGAGTCCCACATCGGGCTTCTTGCATGGAGCCTGCTTCTCCTCCCTCTGCCTCTCTTTCTGTGTCTCTCATGAATAAATAAAATCTTAAAAAAAAAAAAGAAGTATTCAGATCAAATTACTCTACAAGCATAAATAATAGAACTTTTATTAGTTCATTTAGAATCTGATGTAATACTCAGTGAATGATTTCCCATTCAATTAAGAGGGCCCTCCCATGACCCAGTGTTTATGAGAGAAGATGAATCAAACAAATGGTTGATAACATAAATATTATAGGTAGTCCTCATGTACTTAGGAAATCCAGTTTCTTTTAGTGTTATCCTGTTGTAGCTCATGAGACATACCTAAAACAGAATTATAGCTAATAATCTTTTGAATCTCCTGTTGCTTGTATAAATGAGTGTGTGGTCCTGCTGAAATGTATCCATCTATAATCAACCCTACCAAAGAAAACCTGTATGTGTGGCACTTCCTTCACATCATCAACAATGTTCATCAATTGGCAGAGTTCGAGTAATTCTTCAGTGTGCTGTCATTCTGTGTAAGCCCCATACGGCCACTGCTGACATTGGACAAATCATTTAACCTCTATAGGCCTTACAATTCTCTTCTGTCAAGAAAGCGAATTGGGTTGGGTGATCTTCAGGTCCCGTTTGTATATAAAATGCTGTCTATGACTTTATGAATTTTATTTGCTGGACTGGGTTAGGACTGGGTCATTTGAGATCCTAGATTTAGTTGAAAAAGCCTTTTTTCAGCTTCTTTGTGTTGGGCTTCTATTTGTTTTGGATTTCGGGGTGTGTTTGTCAGCGTTTTTGCACAGATCTGTTACTAGAAAGCAAAATGTTTACAAAACACATGAAGTGAAAAACATTTAACTTTTAAGTTTTCTAAAGATTTGAAAGTTGACAAGTTTAACATTTTCGAGATTATTATAGAAATGGAAATAGGTTGACAGACTTTATTTTAAAGTAGACTCTGCTTTATAGCACTATAAAGCTCAAACTCATGACCCTGAGATCAAGAGTGGAGTGCTAAAAAAAAAAAAGAGTGGAGTGCTCTACCAACTGAGCCAGCCAAGCGCCCGATTTTTTTTTTTAATTATATAATCTAGTAACCATATTCATCTTGGAAGAGATGCTTCATTGGATTTTTTGGCCAGTTTTTCAAACATGTTTGCCATAAGATTGTTTCTTTTGACACATGGTGATTGACTAGATTTACCCCCATTTTAGCCTTTTTTATTAAGGGTTAAACTATTTCAAACATTTGGTTTAGATTCACGTAACTCACGGAATATCTGACTTGACAGATTTTAATGCCTAGTTTTATATGCCTTGTTGCTGTAATTTGATGCTTTAAGGAAAGTCCCCACCCCCATTTCTTCCCTTTCTTTTTTCCTGTCTTTTTTGTTTTTTCTTTTCCAAGGGTTGGCATTCTGTGAATCTAGAGCAAGCTCCTCCCACTTGGAGAGGAGAGTGTGGGGTTGAGTCAGATCCTCCATGGTGGGGGGGATGGGAGGGGTGGGAAGCTAGTGTGTCTCTTCCCTTGAGGTATGGTTCTTCCAGTCTGATGAACTGTCAGATCCACTGTGTGGTTGGTAAAGCAGATTGGACAGTGACTCGAAGAAATAGGGGGGGGGGGGGCTGTTCAGTATTTTAAGTAGCAACTCTTGAAAGTAAAGTAATTTCTCCAGGGGCTTACTAGAGAGAGCTCTATGTGCTTCTGGTGTCACCATTCAGTAGGAATTATGCAGAATGGAGTATTGTTTCCTAGAGGAAAGATGGGTGAGTGTGGTGAGAGGTTGGGGTTGGTTGTGAGGCGCTAAGGGAAGAGGAGCCATAAATGTTAGTTTTCGTTTTGTGCAGTGAAACTTGGTTAATCCTGTCAGTCTTGATAAGAATGCCAGACACAGAGTTCTGCATTCACATACTTAAATATTTTTGCAAAGAAAGATTATTATTAGAATCTTCTATACTGTTGTGATTTGATATGATACCTTCTGGGAAAAGAGGTAAAAGCTGAAGAAACCAAATTTTTACCTGGTACGTAACTGTAGTTTGGACTTCCTGGATAACAGGAACCTGCTGCAATCTTACATGACTGATTTCTGGACCCAAAGTGGGCTTGACAGTGGGCTGGAGCAGTAATAGCCCCCTACTGTCAGGGAGAGGCCAGGGCAGGCTTTTCCCAGCAAGCCTGCCTGAGAGCCTGCCTGACGTGCGGCAGTCCTAGATGATAGGCCCCAAAGCGTGCAGGATGACTCTCCTGTCTGTGGGAGCTGGGAAGGAGGTAGCTTCACCATTGAGACAGGTGGAGGTCTGGGTGTCTGGAGCAGTAAGTGAAAAGATATCCAGAGCTGTGGTCTTCAGTGATGACCTGTGTAATACCTACTGCACAAATGCTGAGGAATTGCTCTAGTCTTTGTGTAGGAAACACAAAGCTTCTGCTTTTAAGGAGCTTATATTTTGCCCTGACCTTTGGCCACATCACAGATGAAAACAGTATTAAACTTTATGATTTTCGAGCAGCGCCGGTGGCCCAGCGGTTTAGCGCCACCTTCAGCCCACAGGTGTGATCCCAGAGACCTGGGATCGAGTCCCACATCGGGCTCCCTGCATGGAGCCTGCTTCTCTCTCTGCCTGTGTCTCTGCCTCTCTCTGTCTCTCTGTCTCTCTCTCTGTCTCTCATGAATAAATAAATAAAATCTTTACCAAATAAATAAATAAATAAACTTTATGAGTTTCATTCATATGGGTCCCAAGCTGATAGTGGTCTTGTGCCTCCGTAGACCTAGGCCTTAAAAGTCCTTTTCTTCATAAGCAGTACACACCTGGCTGATGAATGGGTGTTCATGGCCATTTTAACATAGTACAAATAAGCCAAAAGAGGAAATTAAGTCATCCTAATCTCACAACACAGAGCTAAACCCTGAGGAGCTTCTGCACAAAGGAGCTAACTAGCCAGTGCCTTCCATCTTTGGGCCCTTGCTTCTTCCATCAGAGAGAGGATGCTCCCCAGAGGTTGTGGCCACAGGGCAGCCCAGATTTTTTTCTCAAAAAATCCCTTTGAGAAGGACATTGCTTGCCGGCTCTTACTCCTGTGAACAGGGTTCAGATTTTAAATTCTAGGCTTCGTAAGAAAATTTAAACTTTGTTTGGATTTCATTCTGTTTTCTTCCCTTTTAAAGAAACAAGCATGGGGCACCTGGATGACTCAGTCAGTTAAGCGTCTGCCTTCAGCTCAGGCCGTGATCTCAGGGTCCTGGGATCGAGCCCCACATCAGGCTCCCTACTCAGGGGAGTCTGCTTCTCCCTGCTTTCTGCTCTCTCTGCTTATTCTCCCTCTCTCAAATAAGTGAAATCTTTTTTAAAAATAAAGAGACAAGGGATCCCTGGGTGGCTCAGCGGTTTAGCGCCTGCCTTTGGCCCAGGGCGTGGTCCTGGAGTCCAGGGATCGAGTCCCACGTCAGGCTCCCTGCATGGAGCCTGCTTCTCCCTCTGCCTGTGTGTCTGCCTCTCTCTCTCTCTCTCTCTCTCTCTCTCGATCTCTCTCTCTCTCATGAATATATAAATAAAATCTTTTTTAAAAAATAAATGAAGAGGGATCCCTGGGTGGCGCAGCGGTTTAGCGCCTGCCTTTGGCCCAGGGCGCAATCCTGGAGACCCGGGATCGAATCCCACATTGGGCTCCCGGTGCATGGAGGCTGCTTCTCCCTCTGCCTATGTCTCTGCCTCTCTCTCTCTGTGTGTGACTATCATAAATAAATAAAAATTAAAAAAAAAAACTTAATAAAAAATAAAAATAAATAAATAAATGAAGAGGCAAGCTTGAGTACCTACAGTTGTATACACCGTTACATACGCATTAGAAAAACTATAACAATCTTTTCTTTCTACTTTATTTTCAGGCAGTCTTGTAAACTGATAGTGAAGTAATAGGATGGGAAGGGCAGTGAATTCGGAGTCCATGATGTTAAATGTTAGACCTAACTCTAATCACATACTCTAAGCTACAGAATATATTTATAATAACTTTGGGTTTCAGTCTCTACCTTCCTAAAACAAGGGACCACATTAGGCACCCTTTCAGCACCTACGATTATAGCCTGAGGCCATAAATCTAAATTTCCTTGTGTCTCCTCCCTGGCCAGTCTACTTTTCTGTGTAGATCCCAACAACAACCCAGATCCCAACAATCCAATTTTCCAAGGTCCGAACAACCAGAACTCATCCAGTGAAGAGTATACAGCAAGCTACTTCTGGATTTGCCTAGCTGTGCTTTTAAAGGGCCATTTCTATAAGAATTTCGGATTATCAGAAAACTGCAGTGCTATGGGAGTTGCATTCTTCCTTAGACTGAAATTACAACCCGAATGCACTTAATGATACACATATGTACTGTAATTTGTAAACATAACTCAAAACTCTGTATCTAAGTTGGGTCATTTGCGGTTGGCCATTCAGACCTCATTTCTATTTGACAGAGGTTTATTTTAAGATTGCTTTTTGGAGCAGTTGTTTAACATTCAGGTGATCTATTAGTGTCAAGTCTTTTGCAAGACCTGTTTTTTTTTTTTCTTTATTCTTTATTATTCTTGGAACGTTCTTTTTCCTTTAATAAAAAGATATATATACTAATGGTAGAAAATTAAGAGCCCCTCTATAAAATGCTTTGAAAAGAAATTGCAGTTATTACTGAAAATGCCAATTCAGTTTAAAATATTCAAGAGAAGCCAGTCAATAGTCTTCACAACCTTGAAGCAGACTCGCCTCCCTCTGAACCAATGATCTGCTATACCTCTGAGACAATCCGACAGAAAAGTCTTTCGACATCTTACACTAAACAGTTCAAGACACCCAAGACGTAGGCACGGGCCTGTTTTAAATGAGCTGCCCATTAAGTAGAAAACCAAGCAGAAATTTAGCTTTCCAGCCCACCTTAGCAAAGTCAATATAACTTAATTTTTTTTACCTTCACGTGTATTTATTCAGCCTTGTTTCTTTCTTGAATATTCATTTAGGGTGATAGTACCCATATGAATGAAATTCTTTTAGTTTATCTTGATACTGTTACTTAAGAACTATAGAGTTAACAGGTTCAGAGAAGAACACTTTAAGCTAAATGGATTTTTTAATGAGTAAATTGTGTTTCTTAGTGAAATGAGTTTGAAAGAATATCTGCCTCTGTAGCTTTATTTCTAGGATGTTAAATGTTCTGTGGGAAGTAAATTCTCACTAGGCCATTAACTATGTTATTTTTTTTTTTTTTAATTTATGATAATCACAGAGAGAGAGAGAGAGGCGGAGACATAGGCAGAGAGAGAAGCAGGCTCCATGCACCAGGAGCCCGATATGGGATTCGATCCCGGGTCTCCAGGATCGCGCCCTGGGCCAAAGGCAGGCGCTAAACCGCTGCGCCACCCAGGGTTCCCCTGTTATTTTTTTTTATAGGCTAAGTATATATTGTAACTCCTTTTGGTTTTGTTGGAGATGGGGGTGAGTTGGATGGAAGCTAAAGATGGTTTAGGCAAATAGCCACACTGTGCCTCAAATGGTAGTTCTATGTCATCCTAATTCTTACCATTACTATTGTGGCTTCCTCTCTTCTTTTCCAGTGTCCAGATTGTCACAGCTATAATTAGGACATTCTTTCCTGTTTAGTAGCAGATACAACCATTGTCCATTTTGTAATTCAAGTTTTCAACCCTTCCCTTTTGTGTTCCAGATGCTCCATACTTGCCTGTAGTGCTTACGTGGCTCTGGCTTTGGGTGATAACCTTATGGCTTTGAATCATGCAGATAAACTTCTTCAGCAGCCCAAGCTGTCAGGATCACTTAAGTAAGTGTGACTTGCCCTGTGTGTCCCGGGTTCGTTTTGTTTGGAGGTTTTCAGTTAGTTTGTGGTGCATATTGCTGCTTACTCCCCCAGTGGGATATATTATCTAGACAAAGCAACAACTGATTGAAACATTAATTTGGTAGGTCTGTGTTAGGCTCTTTAGCCTTGCTGTACCTCAGAGATTCAGGGAAATAGTGTTCACTCTACTGAGCATCAGGAGGTAGCAACTTTGCACTCTCTAGTGTCCACTACTAGGCCAGACTGGAGTGTGTTTTCGCGTATTAGTCCCAAAAATAAGGTCAGTCCTCAGGAAGAAGACCCACAGTAAAAGGACTTTAGTCAGCATGATAGATCTGCTTCAAGGAATGCAATTTAAATAGGCAAATAAGAATTGAGACTATAGGAATTTTATTCAAACTTCAGATTAGTGACATTGTCATTCTACAATCTGCTAAAGCATGTCTTTCCTTTTATGGAGACTGAATGAGATGCAGCATTCTTTGAGTCTTTATATGATGCCCATGCTAGAAATTTTATTCAACACTACAAATACTCTGTATAACGTTAGAACAGTTGTTTTTTCATTCATCCTGTGAGTATATAAGCTATAATCTCCAAAGTAAAATTACTTTTTTGCCTTTGAAGTGATCTGTTTTTGAAGTAGTTCTTTGAATGTATGTGTTTGGCTTTTAATTTATGTGTTACTGGCTTGTGGATACTACTTTAATTAAATTTTTAAATTATATTTTCTCATAATTAAAGTTACTGATTTTTTAAAAACTTGTCATTTCTGTTAGGGTATTTGGTGGACAAGCAAAATAAAAGATCATTGCAGCCCCTGGTAGTTAAAAGAAATTGCTTAAGAATTAAAGAGCCCGGGCAGCCCCAGGTGGCTCAGCGGTTTAGTGCTGCCTTCAGCCCAGGGTGTGATCCTGGAGACCCAGGATCGAGTCCCACGTCAGGCTCCCTACATGGAGCCTGCTTTTCCCTCTGCCTGTGTCTCTGCCTCTCTCAGTCTGTGTGTCTCTCGTGAATAAATAAAATCTTAAAAAAAAAAAAAAAAAAAGAAAAAAGAATTAAAGAGCCCTTGAGTGTTTGTAAATCCCTTAAAAAGTCATATTGAAAAGAGCCAAAAGGGGATCCCTGGGTGGCGCAGCAGTTTGGCGCCTGCCTTTGGCCCAGGGCGCGATCCTGGAGACCCGGAATCGAATCCCACGTCGGGCTCCCGGTGCATGGAGCCTGCTTCTCCCTCTGCCTGTGTCTCTGCCTCTCTCTCTCTCTCTCTCTGTGCGACTATCATAAATAAATAAAAATTAAAAAAAAAAAAAAAAAAAAAAGGAAAAGAGCCAAAAGGGGAGCCCCGGTGGCCCAGCAGTTTAGTGCCGCCTTCAACCTGGGGTGTGGTCCTGGAGACCTGGGATCGAGTCCCATGTCGGGCTCCCTGCGTGGAGCCTGCTTCTCCCTCTGCCTGTGTCACTGCCTCTCTTTTTCTCTGTGTCTGTCATGAATAAATAAATAAAATATTATAAATAAATAAATAAAGCCTAAAATTTGAGGATTTGAGATTCATGGGGACAGATTCAGTTGGGGCAGGTGAGACCTAGCTGGCCATTTAAAAGGAGGACTAGAGGATGCCTAACTGGCTCAGTTATTTTCTTTTTTCTTTTTATTTTTTTATTTATTCATGAGAGACGCAGAGAGAGAGAGGCAGAGAGAGAGAGGCTGCCCTGGTTCCCATGCCCCAAGGAGTATAGAGATTACTTGAAAATAAAATCTTAAAAGAACTAAAATAGGGATCCCTGGGTGGCGCAGCGGTTTGGCGCCTGCCTTTGGCCCAGGGCGCGATCCTGGAGACCCGGGATCGAATCCCACATCAGGCTCCCGGTGCATGGAGCCTGCTTCTCCCTCTGCCTGTGTCTCTGCCTCTCTCTCTCTGTCTCTCTGTGACTATCACAAATAAATAAAAATTAAAAAAAAAAAAAAAAAAAAGAACTAAAATAAAAGGAGGAGAGTAGATTTTGACTTGTGGAGATGAAACCAGGCTTGCTCCAGAAAGCCAGGCCCCGGGGGAGCAGCAGGTGTGCCCTGCCCGGGACACTGTCTGGTAGGATCAGAGCAATTTTTGAGGGGGTAGGAATATTGACTGGATATAGAAAAGTGGGACCAAATGTGGAAAACTGTAAATAGAAGTTTTGTTTTGTTCTCAGGTAGGAAAAGTCATTAAGATTTTCAGCAAAGGTATATATATCTCATTCTGTTTTAATTTTGAAAAATCTATCAAGTGATCATAGAGAAAAATGGCCTGTAAGTAAAAGACCTGAAGAAGCAGGCTATTATAAGCCAGGAGGATGCATATCTGTCCTAAAACATCAATGGGCATAAAAAAGATTATTTGAAAAGCAGAGAATCTTTGGGATAGAAGTAAAGTTGATCTGACCCAAATCTGTTCCCAGTCCAGTCTGGTACTCTGGTGTCTTTTGACTTTTCCAGCAGCAGAGACTGGAGGATTCATCCTTGGACCTGCCTCTTATTTTAGAACTTCATTCCCATCTTATGTTAATGTTATTTTCTGCATAAACAGAACAGTAAATTTGCCAATTTTGAACTTTTTTCTTGATACCTGTTCCAGCTTAGCTATATAAAAATTATTGTATATTTTAAGATATTTTTATAGAGATAAGATTCAAGTGACCATTTATTTATTTATTTATTTATTATTTTATTTATTTATTCATAGAGACACACAGAGAGAGAGAGCGAGAGAGAGGCAGAGACACAGGCAGAGGGAGAAGCAGGCTCCATGCAGGGAGCCTGACGTAGGACTCGATCCCAGGCCTCCAGGATCACATCCCAGGCTGCAGGCGGCGCTAAACCACTGCGCCATGGGGGGCTGCCCTATTTATTTTTTTAAGTGACCTTTAATTGATCCATTTGTAAACTTTTATTTCAATTCAAATATATGAAATATGTGAGCATGTGTACACCAAATCTTGTTATACATTGGGTGTTTTGTGATAACCTACTACCTGTTTTGGAATCTTATCATCTTAGGTTTTTGGGCCATTTATATGCTGCAGAAGCCCTCATCTCTCTGGACAGAATATCTGATGCCATTACTCACTTGAACCCGGAGAATGTCACTGATGTTTCCTTAGGGATCTCTTCAAATGAGCAGGACCAAGGTTAGTGAGGATACATTTGATCAGAACAAGTCACCATTTCCACTGCTTTCCTGGATGTGTAGAGATTTAAAGGCATAGTTGTCAAGGGAAAGAAGTTTTAGGTTGGCTTTCTACATTTTTAGCTGTACATATTTTGTAATAATTGTTTTCTGAGTAGACGTAAGAGTTGATTATCACATGGTCTAAGTGCTCACTCTAGAGGGGCACCTGGCTGGCTCAGTCATGCAACTCTGATCTCAGGGTCATGAGTTCAAGCCCCACGTTGGGTGTAGAGATGACTTACCTAAAAGAAAAAAGAAAGAGAGACAGTAAAGATAAGAAAAGGAAAGAGAAGACAAGAAAAGAAGGAAGCAGAATGAAGCCTGACGTCGTAACGGTAATGACGACAGGACGGGAATTCCCTCTGCCTTCCTTCCTCCGTCACTCCCAATCCTCCCGCACTCCCCACTGCCCACTCCCTCCCCCCTCCCTCCCCTCCCGCCCTCCCTCCTCCCCCCTCCCTCCCTCCCTCCCTCCCTCCCTCCCTCCCTCCCTCCCTCCCTCCCTCCCTCCTCCCCCCCTCCTCCCCTCCCTCTCCTTCCTCCTTCCTTCCTTCTCCTTCCTTCCTTCCTTCCTTCCTTCCTTCCTCCTTCCTCCCTCCCTCCCTCCCTCCCTCCCTCCTCACCTCCCTCCCTCCTCCCTCCTCCCTCCCTCCCGCTCCCCTCCCTCCTCCCTCACCCCGCTCCCTCCCTAACAAGGTCCCTGGTTTCGCGCGGTTTGGCGCCTGCCTTTGGCCCAGGCGCGATCCTGGAGACCCTGGATCGAATCCCCGTCGGGCTCCCGTGCATGGGGCCTGCTTCTTCCTTTCTCTCCTGCTGTCTCTGCTCTTCCTCCTCTCTCTCTCTCTCTCTCTCTCCTGTGACTATCATAAATAAAAAAAATAAAAAAAAAAAAAAGAAAGAAGAAGAAAGAAAAAGAGAAAAGAAAAAAAAAAGACACCCAAAAAGAAACAGAAACTACAAAGAACGCCAATCTCCATATAACAGAGAAACGACATAGCTCCCCCGCCCACCAAATCCCCTCATCCCTCACGCCGCCCCCTCCCTCCAACCACAGCCCTCTCTACTCTCTCTCTCCACCCCCTCCCTCCCTCTCATCACTCCCTCCCTCCTCCCTCCCCCCTCCTCCCCCACGAAGAAAGAAAAGAAAGAAAGAGGGACACCTGGTTGGCTCAGTCAGGTAAACGTCTACTTTCAGCTCAGGTCATGATCCAGGGGTCCTGGGATGGAGCCCTGCATCATGCTCCTTGCTCAGCAGGGACCCTGCTTCTTTGTCTCCCTCTGCCTGCTGTGGGCACAGGTGTGCTCTGTCTCTTGCTTGCTCTCTCTCTCTCAAATACATATTTTTTTTTTTTTAGATTTTATGTATTTATTCATGAGAAACACAGAGTGAGAGGCAGGGAGGTAGGCAGAGGGAAAAGCAGGCTCCCTGTGGGGAGCCCAACACGGAACTCAATCCCAGGATCCTGGAATCATGACCTGAGCCAAAGGCAGACACTCAACCACTGAGCCACCCAGGCGCCCAATGAGAGAGAGAGAGAGAGAGAGAGAGAGATTGAGAGGCAGAGACACAGGCAGAGGGAGAAGCAGGCTCCATGCAGGGAGCCCAACGTGGGACTCGATTCTGGGTCTCCAGGATCACACCCTGGACTGAAGGCGGTGCTAAACCGCTGAGTCACCGGGCTGCCCTCAATAAATAAAATCTTAAAAAAATGAAAGAAAAAAGAATTATTTTTTCTTTTTATTTTTTTAAAGATTTTATTTATTTATTCATGAGAGACACACAGAGAGGGAGGGAGAGAGGCAGAGACACAGGCAGAGGGAGAAGCAGGCTCCATGCAGGGAGCCCGATGTGGGACTCCATCCTGGGACTTCAGGATCACACCCTGGGGCAAAAGCAGGCGCTAAACCGCTGAGCCACCCAAGGATCCCCAAAGAAAGACTTTTAAATAAATAATAAATTGTCACTTTTGAAAGGTTGTGATAATGTTAGAAAAATTTGATTCTCGTACTGTATATTTCTCCTTGAAGGGAATCTGCAGTCAGAGGAAAGTAGAAATAAGCATTCAGAAGTCAGTTTTAAATCATGGTTCAGTTTTTAAGGAAGTGAGACTGGCATTCACCTTGTTCAGTATTATTATGTAGGCATGGGGAGGTGGTGGGTGGTACCTTCTGATATCTTCTAATAGAACTTCCACTGCATGAATAGTAAACACTGTGACAGATCGTTTTGATACTAGATTTTCATTTTGTAAAAAAAATAAATAAAAAGAAAAAATTAGGTTTCTAGAAAATATACTCTGTTGTCCTTCTTCCTCAGGTTTATTTTCATGTTTTTATAGGATCAGACAAAGGTGAAAATGAAGCAATGGAATCCTGTGAGTAAGAAGTTTTGTAAATACTTAAAGTAGCCTGGCTTACATCCCATAGATGTAGACTCAAGCCTTCTGTGATGTGTCCTTCATTTGGCAACCTAAGAAGTAGCACTGTGCTTTATTCTGAGCAGCTGCTGGGGTGGTAGATTGGGTTCCCCCTCTTGCCCTTGACCCGGCCTCTTCACCAGGGTCCATGCTCTTTTTCCCCAGCTGGGAAGCGGGCCCCTCAGTGCTACCCCAGTTCGGTCACCTCTGCCAGAACCGTGATGCTGTTTAATCTTGGCAGCGCCTACTGCCTGAGGAGTGAATATGACAAAGCTCGAAAGTGTCTCCACCAGGTGAGGATGGAGGTGGCGGGGCCAAGCCCTCTTGTTAAGCAGCCAGCAAACGGTAGCTTTTGTTATTTTGTTTGAGGCTCTGGTCAGTTTGTTAAAAATTGGAGTATTACTTTTCCAAGCTTAAAAATAGTCATGTAAGGTAAACACCTGATCAGCTATTACAAATGAATCTAGACACCTAATGAAGGGTTTTCCCCAAAGGTTTTATTTTTTTTTTTTAATTTTTTTTTAATTTTTTTTATTTATTTATGATAGTTACAGAGAGAGAGAGAGAGAGAGGCAGAGACACAGGCAGAGGGAGAAGCAGGCTCCATGCACCGGGAGCCCGATGTGGGATTCGATCCCGGGTCTCCAGGATCACGCCCTGGGCCAAAGGCAGGCGCCAAACCGCTGCGCCACCCAGGGATCCCTCCCCAAAGGTTTTAATAATTAAAATTTTAGAGGTGCCTGGGTGGCTCAGTCAGTTAAGTGTCTGCCTTTGACTTAGGTCATGATCCCAAGGTTCTGGGATCGAGCCCCACATTGGGCCCCTGCTTGAGGAGAGTCTGCTTCTCCTCTCCCTCTGTTGTTCCCCCTGTTTGTGCTCTCTTTCTCTCTGTCAATAAATAAATAAAATCTTTTAAAAAATAATTAGAATTTCAGAAGATTGGAAATCATCTAAATGAGGGCTCACTTAAATAATGGTGCATCCATACAGCCTAACACAGTGCAGCTGTAAACTCTGTATTACAATAGGATATCCAAGACATATTAAGCGAAAAGACCAAGATTTAATACCTTTCCTTTAAAATTGTGTATGTGCTTATAAAAGCTAGAAGCCACCAACGTTGGTTATGGGATAGCAGGATAAGTACTGTGTGGCTGGAGCACTAAAACGGGAGACTTCAGAAGAAAGTTGGTGCCAAAGAAACTCCACATACACTAAAGAAAGCCACTGGCAACATAGAAATAAAATACACCTCTGAATTCTACCACTGAAATGGCACATCATCAGTAGGTCTTCTGAGCATCTGTAGGTTTAAGTCTTCTAATATGGAAAGTTTGTGCCAAATGATAGATTCACCAGCAGCACAGGAGAGAGTCCGTGTCCCTGTACACTTGTCACAGTAGTTGAAATTGAAATTAAACCTATTCTCAAGAGAGATAGTGGCTTCTGGAAATGTTCTTCCTATGAAGACCACCTTGTGTATAGCCGTGAAGAATCTTACCATGTGGGAAATAACCACAAGTGATATTTAGTTAACTTAGTGGCATCTGGTCGGCATTCTGATCCAAAATCAGAAATGTTAAGTGATGGACTATCCAGGGAAACATACTTGCTGTTATCTCACTTGTATGGTTGAGTTATACAAGTTGATTGGGACGGAGTTGACTGCAGCAGACAGGACGTTTGATCTAAATTTACAGGATGCACAGTCTAGCTCAAGGTTCTCATACAGCAGGTGGCCCTGGCAGCTGCCACGCTGGGAGAGACAAACGAGGTCAGACCTGACTCAGGGTCTGAAGGAGGTTTTGTTTTGTTTGGTCCCTTGGTTTTTAGGTTAATCCAGTGGCTGGACCTTTGTTAGTTGGGAGGCCGCCCTGCCTGGGAGGGCAGGACAGTGACGTGAAGAGTTTGAAAGGGCTCCGCGGAGATGTTTCCAAGGTTGTCTGCCCGCCAGTAGCCATTCTGAACAGCCAGTAAGCAGAGCACCATTAAGTCTTAAAAAGTTGGGCAGCCCCGGTGGCGCAGCAGTTTAGCGCCGCCTGCAGCCCAGGGCGTGATCCTGGAGACCCTGGATCGAGTCCCACGTCAGGCTCTCTGCATAGAGCCTGCTTCTGTCTCTGCCTGTGTCTCTGCCTCTCTCTCTCTGTCTCTATGAATAAATAAATAAAATCTTTAAAAAAAAAAAGTCTTAAAAAGTTGCTCTTGTGAATTCCTGTATTTTAGGGAACGCTGCAGACTTTGGTCAGCTCAAAGAACAATAAATGACCTCTGTTAACCAGTCACTTGGGAGGCAAAATGGAGATTTTAATATCCACAAAGTGCTGTACAGATGACCTTGCCTGTATAAAGCTTGGCCTAAAAGTGTAAACTCTCATTTTCTAAACTGAGTCATTATACCTCAGTGACGTGGTAAGAGGAAAAAAGCCTCCCTGCTTCGTGCATGAAGAACTTAGTGTGTGCCCTGGATAAGAGTCCCCGCTCATCATAATCTCTTCTGAGGCTGCAGGGAATTGACCCTGCAGCAAGCGTCTGGTCCCCTAGACATCTCCCATCTTCACAGCTTGGCATACAAGGCCTTTCTCCCCATTTTCTGCCTACCCAGTGTCTACCCTGAGAGGACTAAGGCAGGTGCCCTTTGCCCTGAAGCTCTCCATTCAAAAGAAACCTTTTTCTCTCTTCATATTCACAGTACTTTCACTCTCTTCTCTCTCTAGCATTTGGGTAAATTTGGATTATTGTTGTTTGCATTCCTGTTTATGATCAGGATGAGTCCCTGTCTTACCCACACACCCACCTCTGGTTAATAAATGTTTCTACAAGTACACTTTCTGATAAGATGAAGGGGAAAAGCAGAACAGCCTGGAAGCCAGAGCTCCTGAAACTGGGTGGGGGAATACAAGGGGATATTAAGGTGGCAGGAAAAGGCTGCAGCCCAGAGCCCAGACTGAGGAAATAACCCTGTGATCTTGGCACGGCTGACCAGAGCAGGCCAGGCTGCTTTTCTCAGGACTGGGTCAGACAGAAGCTGCTAGCTGGAGATGTGACTCTCAGATCCAGGAAAGAACAGCATGTTGCTTAAACAATTATTTTATTTGACAGACTTTTACTGTTTCAGTCCATAAGAATGGAGATAGTGAACATGTCTAGTGGTGCTTTTTTTTTTCTTTTTTAAGTTTGAATTCTTATTGCTAACATTGGGAACTTGGGACCCACACTACTGAGTCATTATTAGGAAAACAAATGGACATGCATGCATATATAATATAAGTGCAACCATATAAATATAAACGCAACCATGTGGTGAAGAGACCTGGACCAATGACTGGAGTTTAGAATCAGGAGTGTCTGATCACCCTTCTCAAAACCAAATAGAGCCAAGACATGGAAGCAGAGTCCCAAGTAGGTGAAAACCAAGAGGGAAGAAAAGCTTTCCCCTATTAAGAACTCATGGACTAGGGATCCCTGGGTGGCGCAGCGGTTTGGCGCCTGCCTTTGGCCCAGGGCGCGATCCTGGAGACCCTGGATCGAATCCCACGTCGGGCTCCCGGTGCATGGAGCCTGCTTCTCCCTCTGCCTGTGTCTCTGCCTCTCTCTCTCTCTCTCTGTGACTATCATAAATAAATAAAAATTAAAAAAAAAAAAAGAACTCATGGACTAGGTAAAGGAAAATAACGAATCATTTAACAAAAAATTACACGTCTAGTTTAATCAGTAGGGATGAGGACAAAGGTAGTTGAGGGACATCAGAACAGAATGGTAGTAGTTCCTAGGAGGTCATGTGGGAATGAGCTTAGATAAGTCTGCTGACTTGTCATTGGTAGACTCCCCCCCCACCCCCCGCCCCAGCCTCCCAGCATTACTTGGTGTTTGTGTCTTAAGCTGATGGTTTTTCATGGGTGTCTTTTTTTGTTTTGAGCAAAGGCGGCTTCAATGATCCATCCTAAAGAGGTGCCGCCTGAAGCCATCTTATTGGCAGTCTACCTTGAACTGCAAAATGGTAAGTAATTCTTCTCTCTAGTTAGGACTGTATTCCTTCAGAGATGGCTGGCTCAGTTGGAGGAGCATGCAGCTCTTGATCTCAGGGTTGTGAGTTCAAACCCCGTGTTAGGTGTAGAGGTTACTTAACTCTGACACCTAATTATAATTAATTCCTACTAATTAAACTTTCTCTTAGGCAGCCAAATGACTTGAATACAGAACATGAGTCCGAATGCCAGTTGCTAAGAGTTGTACACTGTATTATTTTGAATAGAAATGTCATTAATGACTTTTACAGCAAACCAGTTCTTGCTGACAGTTATCCAGACCTAAATCCAGGTCCTACCTTTGGGGCACATAAAGCCTTTAAGGATGTGGCTTCTGAGAAAATTAGACTGTGGGCCCTATGTAAGAGACAGCATGAAGTAGAGAAGAGACACGAATGGAAGAAATCTTTTAAAATATTAAGAGTTTTAAATAAAAAAAAAAAAGTTTTGTTTTTTTTTTCTTTTTTAAAAAAAAAAAAAAAAAGTTTTAAATCATGCTTCCTGGGCAGCCCTGGTGGCGCAGTGGTTTAGCGCCGCCTGCAGCCTGGGGTGTGATCCTGGAGACTGGGGATCGAGTCCCGCATCAGGCTTCCTGCATGGAGCCTGCTTCTCCCTCTGCCTGTCTCTCTGCCTCTCTCTCGCTCTCTCTGAATGGATAAATAAATAAATCTTTAAAAAAATAAAAAAATAAAATAAATCATGCCTCCTTTTGGAATCATGGGGATCCTTACATAGTTCCCTCTTTTGATAGTTTTCTTTTATAGCGTTAAGTGCCTGGTACCCAGCTGGCCTTGTCCTCCTAAAAGGTGTGATTAGGGTTAGTGCATTGGTCCCACACGCCCTTCTTCTATGCCGTCTACCTGGAGACCAGTTCGCAAGCTGGGTTATACCTAAGAAAAACCTTAGGGCTTTGGAAAATGCCTATGCCCAGGTCACACCCCAGGTCTCTTAAGTAAGAATTTCTGGGGATGGGATGGAGGCATGATGTGGCTCCAGTGTCTAGCAAAGGTTGCAGACCACTGCTCTTACCACCTCTTAGTTTCATGATGCTGATGACTTGCTTTGTGTGTGGTGGTATTGTTTGTGCCTTTTTTTAATGGGAATTGTTTTTATAGGTAATACCCAGCTGGCCTTACAGATCATCAAAAGAAATCAGCTGCTCCCTGCAGTGAAAACACTGTCTGAAATGAGAAAGAAGCCAGTGTTCCAGCCTGTCCACCCGATCCAGCCCATCCAAATGCCAGCCTTCACTGCACAAAGAAAGTGACATTTTTGCTCTCAGAAAACTGTTACTTGAGACCGAGGGGAGTACTTTTGGGCCTTTTTAGTTGTATCACAGCAAAATGAATAAAAGACAGATGATGAAAGGTGCTAGTTTTGAAGACACAATTTTAAAATGATTCTAACCCCTGTGGGTTTTTTTTGTTTGTTTGGTTTTTGCTTTTTTGTTTTTTTTTTTGGGGGGGGGGGTTTGGGGGGAGGTCCTGTTTTTGTTTTTTTTGCTGGAAGCTTACTTAAAATTAAGGATTCACGAACTCATTTTCATGTTTTTCTTTAATCTTACATTTTGAGCCATTATGTGCTGTATCCATGTCATAGGCAATTAAAACATGGTCTTATCAGAACAATCTCATATGGTACATTTTGTCTTTCTTGCAACTGTTGGACTATTTTAACCTCTGAGGTTTAATGTTAAAGTCTTAAAATATGAGAGACCTGTCAGCAGTTGAGTAGCCAATCCAGAACCTCGTCTAGGGGCAGAGAGAAGGGGAGGTAGATGTGTTTTCTGCCTACTTATAACTAAAAGGACCAGAAAATGCATAGTAGAACCCATAGGGCCAGTAACATTGGCTTAAGAAGAGATGACTGGTCTGATAGGAATTACTGCTTCCAGATTATAGATGAAGATAAACCAGGTTCAGGGCACTGGCCATGTTCATCCTCCTGTACCCCTAGGCAGAGGCACTGGTTCTAGAGTCAGCTACCAAGGAGCTCAGGGCTCATTGCTAACCCCCGCGAGACTTTTTTTTTTTTTTTAAGATTTTATTTATTTATTCATGAGAGACAGAGAGTGGCAGAGAGAAGCAGGACTCGATCTCAGAATGCCAGGATCTCAATCTGATTGAAGCTCTCTCTCTCTCTCTCTCTCTCTCTCTCAAATAAATAAATCTTTTTAAAAAATGAATGAAAAGAATGAAGGAAATATTGGGTGACCTCCTGGTTGAGATCATGTTTCGTAGATCCATCAAAGTTTGCTATTTAGGAGCATCCTTTGTTGTCTATATCTCCCTAGTTTATATATATAGATATATATATAGATATATATATATCCCTATATATATCCAGATAGATAGATAGATAGATAGATAGATAGATAGATAGATAGATAGATAGATAGATCGATCCCTAGTTTAGAGACCACATTTAGATAGGGAAGTATGACACACCAGCTGAATTTCAGTGCTTCCTCACTTTCTTGCCTGGAGAGGAAAGTGGATAACAAAGCACATAATTTACCTTTGATCTTATTCTGTTGCTGAAATCACTTTAGATAGGGATATCTACTATAACAGGGTATTTGGTTGCAACTAGACATTGCCCACAGAGGACTCAGAGTAGGTGGAAGTTTCTTTTTTCAGTTAAACATGGGAGGGGTGGGCACATAGGGGGTTCTATTGCTCTTAAGAGCCACAATTTGTTTTTACACAATAAATTCTTCCCAGGTAGATCTCAAAAGCAGTGGCCTTGCTTCTGTGGGCTTCTCAAAGCTGTTTCCAGATGAGAGAATGATCCTTAAGCTTCCCTAGTGGTGATCCAAGTCTGCTTTTCCAAGTCCAAGACTTGCAGCAGCACTGTGGGACCTGCTCATGTGCTGCAGAATGGTAGCAGAATTGCTACAATCCTGGGCGTTTTCTGGAGAGTGAGTCACCAGACCCACAAGGTCTTGGTATTGTGAAGTCATAAAGGCCTGTTTATTGTACCTGAGGCCAATATATCTTTGGAGAAATCTCAGGAAATGAGAACTTGGGGATCCCTGGGTGGAGCAGCGGTTTAGCGCCTGCCTTTGGCCCAGGGTGCGATCCTGGAGACCCGGGATCGAATCCCACGTCGGGCTCCCGGTGCATAGAGCCTGCTTCTCCCTCTGCCTGTGTCTCTGCCTCTCTCTCTCACTGTGTGCCTATCATAAAAAAAAAAAAAAAAAAAAAAAGGAAATGAGAACTTTCCTTGCTTGCTGGTTGGTTGATGGAAAAGTGGGAATAGTGGGACGCCTGGGTGGCTCAGCGGTTGGGCATCTGCCTTGGGCTCAGGGTGTGATCCTGGAGTCCTGGATCAAGTCCCACATCGGGCTCCCTACAGGGAGCCTGCTTCTCCCTCTCCCTGTGTCTCTGCCTCTCTCTCTCTCTTTCTGTGTCTCTCATGAATAAATCTTTTTTTTTTTTTTTTCTCATGAATAAATCTTAAAAAAAAAAAATTACATTTGGCTGCTAGTAGTAAACAATGGGTTCGTGATTTCAACGAAGATTGTTTTTTCTCTCACTTAAGAGGTGGGTACATAGGCAGTTGCTGGTCTTGGTTCTAATGTTCAGTGATGCCCTCAGGGACTCAGCTTCCTTTATCCTTGCCACTGTCGATAGCATTTGGGCTTTTGTCCCTGGTCACAGGATGTTCCAGCATTACATGTGCATTGAAGGCAAGAAGAGGGTAAAAGCAGCCCATCCTCCTTGGAAATGATCAGGAACAAAGTTTTCCCAGAAATTCCCAGCTTCACATCTCCTTTGTCAGGTAGCCATCCTTAGCTGCAGGGAAGGCTGTAAAAGAAGTCACCAACAGTGTTGGCTAAAGTTGCTAGGGTAGCCCTGCACATCTAGAGGGGAGGCCAGGTAAGTGTTTTCCCAGCCTATGAACTCTTTCTGATGCTTTGTTGTCAAATGAAAGTTCCATCAGCTAAGCTCTGCCTCTCACAGCCTGCCCTCCGCAGACCCCAGCATATGCAATGTATACTCTTCATTCCCATGACTGTTCTGACAGGCATCAGCCAGGAAGCTGCCTTCCCACTTACTCCTGCCCCAATTTGTTAATGCCACGTTTGTTAAGTGAGGTAATCCTTGGGCAGCCCCTGTGGCTCAGCGGTTTAGCACCAACTTCAGCTCAGGGCATGATCCTGGAGGCCCGGGATCGAGTCCCGCGTTGAGCTCCCTGCATGGAGCCTGCTTCTCCCTCTGCCTATGTCTCTGCCTCTCTCTCTGTCTCACGAATAAATTTTTTTTTTTTTGTCTCATGAATAAATTCTTAAAAAAAAAAAAAAGTGAGGTAATCCTAATGTACTAAAAGATTTAAAATCCCACTGGTGGGCAGCCCGGGTGACTCAGCGGTTTAGTGCCGCCTTCGGCCCAGGGCGTGATCCTGGAGTCCTGGGATCGAGTCCCGCGTTGGGCTCCCTGCATGGAGCCTGCTTCTCCCTCTGCCTGTATCTCTGCCTCTCTCTCTCTGTGTGTCTCTCATGAACGAATGAATAAAATCTTTAAATTTTAAAAAATAAATAAAAATAAAATCCCACTTGCCTGAAGTTTTTCCTAGGTGTCTCCAATTTCTTTTTTTTTTCTTTAAGATTTAATTTATTCTATGGTTTTCTGTAAACAGGTGTGGGTGTTGTAGGCATCAACCTTAAATCTTATTTGCTAGGGGTGTATGTGTTTGTTTTTTTTTTTTTTAATACTTTTAAGAAATCTCTACACCCATCATGGGGTTTGAACTCCCGAGCCTGAGATCAAGAGTTGCATGTTCTATGCAGCGAGCCAGCCAGGCCCCCCAAGGTGGTAAATTTTGAGAAGTGCCTCATTAGCTTCTGTTTAATCCCCACTACGCATTCAGCTTCAAAAACGGGCAAAATTCACAGACCCAATGAGAATGTGATTGCAGGGCAGCCCAGGTAGCTTAGTGGTTTAGCGCCACCTTCAGGTCGGGGTGTGATCCTGGAGGCCTGGGATCGAGTCCCATGTCAGGCTCCCTGCATGGAGCCTGCTTCTCCCTCTGCCTGTGTCTCTGCCTCTCTCTCTCTGTGTCTCTCATGAATAAATAAATAAAAATCTTAAAAAAAAAATGAATGTGATTGCAAATGGCCCCCAAACTAAGGCACTCACCCTCAGAAGAGCTGGAGCATTATGCCCCTGGCCTCCTGCAGAGCTCCACCCTACCAAGTCCTTGACTGGCACCCTGGCCACTTCCACCTGCCTATGCACGGACTCCACACCCTCCAGCAGCTTGTAATCCTGCCACCTTTTCATAACCTACCCTGATCTCTCCTCCACTCACACTCCACTGTCTGATTGTTAGCTGGAGCCATATATGCCCTTTACTCAACCCAAATGACCCAGCCAATGAGTTAATCTCTTCAGTTTTTTTTTTTTTTTAAGATTTTATTTTTTTTCATGAGATACACAGGCAGAGACATAGGCAAAGGGAGAAGCAGGCCCCCCTGTGGAAAGCCTGATGCAGGACTCAATCTCAGGACTCGGGGATCATGACCTGAGCCAAACACATGCCCAACCACTGAGCCAGCAGGTATTCCATCTCTTGAGGTTTTTAATCAGTTCATAAAATGAGGGTGCCCCAAGTGTGAGGATTAAAACGAGGTGGTGACTGCATAGTGCTCCTGGTGATGAACTCACAGTGTCAGTGAGTTCCTTTGCCCTTCCTGTTGTCTACCACCTGCTCAGCCCAGCATCCTGCACCCTTCCTTCATCTGAGTATTACCACTCTCAGTCTCTGCTCTATGCCCCTTCTTGGAAACCTTCTGGGGAAAAGTGAATGATGACTTCATGGACCCAAAGCCAGACTCTGATGGGCTTCACATCATGGTTCTCTCACAGGGCTAAGTTTGATGGGGAACAGGTCGTTTTGGGGCTTTGTGCCTCAGCACTTTCATCTGTAAAATGAGGATGTAACAGTACCTTCTCACTGAGTTGGAACTAGCTGTGAGGGCCTGGCCCTTGCTATTGCTGGAAGTGCCATGAATTCCAAATGGGAGCTCCATGATTTTTACTCTGTGATACGAAGGAAATCAAAGCGGAAACTGTTTCCTGGGCAGCCCGGGTGGCCCAGCGGTTTAGCACCTGCCTTCGGTCCAGGGCGTGATCCTGGAGACCCGGGATTGAGTCCCACGTTGGGCTCCCTGCATGGAGCCTGCTTCTCCTTCTCCCTCTGCCTGTGTCTCTGCCTCTCTCTTTCTCTCTCTGTGTCTGTCATGAATAAATAAATAAAATCTTAAAAAAAAAAAAAACTGTTTCCTGCTTTATTAAGGAAACATTTCACATTATGTTATTGAAGTAGCTTTGCAGGTAGGTGGTAGGAGTAGGGGCGCTCCTTAGATAAATGATCTTCTTCACTCTGGGTATGTCCAATGTTAAAAGATAAACAGGCATTAAAATTTTTGAAGATGGGACGCCTGGGTGGCTCAGCAGTTAAGCATCTGCCTTTGGCTCAGGGCGTGATCTTGGGGTCCTGGGATGGAGTCCCACATCGGGCTCCCGGCATGGAGCCTGCTTCTCCCTCTGCCTGTGTCTCTGCCTCTCTCTCTCTGTCTCTCATGAATAAATAAATAAAATCCTTAATAAATAAATAACATTTTTGAAGAGTTTATTTGAGCAAAAATGATTCGAATCGGGCATCATTCAGTCTAACAGGAGCCCTGACATGTTTTATGAAATGAAAGATGGAAAAAAAAAAAAAAAAAGATGGCAGAATGGAATGGGAGCAAGGAAGTTATGATGGGGAAAAAAAAGTTATTGCACAGAAGGGATCTATTAGGCAGATTACTCAACTAGTGCTGGTCAGGTGATTCCTGACTAACTAGGTTAAGATTCCATTTATTGGGAGACCCAAAAAGCGTAAATTGGTTGAGGCTCAGTTTGGTGGGGAGATGTTTGGCATAAGGGACTCTATTCGGAGCCTGTTGTCTTGTCTTTACTACCAGTATCGGGGCGTAGTAGTTGTTCGGTAAATACTGGCCTCCCATGCTCTCATCCGTCCTCACCACCTTGGCCTCAGGTGGTGAGAGCTCATGGGCCTCCCTGCCTCAGGGCCCTCCTCAGCCCAGCCTGTGACTGCCTACAGGGCAGGGCTGGGTCCTGCCCATGATTCCTTCAGGAAGGCCTGCAAGGGCCCTTCACGCTCCCTGCTCCCCTCTCCCTCCCACCCCAGCTGTCAGCCAAACTGGATTCTCTGCCATTGCCCCAAAAGAATCACTGCTTCCCACTCCCCAGAAATTTCTCCTTTCCAGTTTGGACATGTCAACATCCTTGCCATCCCACTGCCTGTCTGCAGCCATAACCCCCAAAGAGACTCATTTCTCTTAAACCCCAAGTCTTCATTCATGCCAGCCATGCTTACCAAGGATATGTTCTGGGCTACTGAGCCTTTGTGTTGAGCCCCATGGTGGCCCAGCCAGCCTTCAGGCACACTCTGTTGTTCTTGTCACATATTTTCTTCCCTCTCCAGGACTGTGAGTACTTTGAAGACAGGGCTGTACATGATACAGTGTGTGGACTGTTCCAGATGAACAGAAGCCACTGGACAGAATTTTTGGTGATTTTTCTTTCTAGGCCTGGCAGTGTCCCAGGACCCACTTCTTTCAAGGTGGAGGCGGCCTAGTCACATAACCCAAGGTTCCCAGGGTGTCCGCATCCTCGACCCTCCGAGCCTCACCAGGGGAGATTTAAGCAGTGGCGCAGGATGGGTGGGTTACCGGTCAGACTCGGCCGGCCCAGCCTCAAGTAAGCAGAACCGGCAGGCAGTTGACGCATTGAGCTTCCCTCCTCCCTGGGAAGAACGAGGCAGGAAGGGGTGGGGGTGCCAGGGAGGGGGCAGCGGAGTTCATTAGCCCCCTCATTTGGGGCAAAGGGGATCCGTGCGGTGACAAACAATCGTCCTGGAGGATTTAGGAGGATTTGGCCAAGTGTCCCCGTAGGCCCCAAGCCCCCGCCTAATCCCGTCCACATTTCAGACTACTTAGGATCGCATTAAATGTCAAAGCCGGCGTTTAGGGAAATATCTACATTTCGTATGCATCGCTCGGGTCAAAAGAAAAGCTGCAGCGAACCTTCTAGCATTTGGCGCGAGAGGCTCTCTGTGTGGTCCGGGGTGTGAATGGGGAGGGGGCCGGCGCCCCCGCGGCCTCCCCGCCCAGGAATGCGGGCTTTTCACTTCTAGAAAATGCTCGGGCTTTGTTCCAGCCCCGGCCTCCCGGAGGCGCGGAGGCGCCGGGCCGGATCGTCACCGCGGCATTTGCATGTGAGCGGCCCGTCCGGTCCCTGTCCCCACCCCCACCCCCCCCGCCCCGCCCCGCCCCACCCCCTCCCCCCCCGCCCTCCCCTCCCCCCCGCAGGGCGGCCGGCGCGGGGAGCTGCACAAGGCCGCGCTCTCACCTAGTCCGGTCGGCCCACAGGTAGCTGTCCCGGAACTTTTTTTTTTTTTTTTTTTTAAGGATTTTATTATTTATTTGGGACGCCGGGATGGCCCAGCGGTTTGGTGCCCGCCTTGGGCCCAGGGCGTGATCCCGGGGTCCCGGGATCGAGTCCCGCGTCGGGCTCCTGCCCCTCCCTCTGCCGGGGTCTCTGCCTCTCTGTGTCTCTCATGAATAAAATAACAGGCAGCTCTGGCAGCGCAAGAAGGTGCGGAACAGGTAGAATCAAGGCTTTGAGCATTAAGTTAGGGGACACTTCCGCTTTCCTGGTACAGAATTTTTTTCTTAAGATTCCATTTATTTATTCATGAGAGACACGGAGAGGGAGGCAGAGGCCCAGGCGGAGGGAGAAGCGGGCCCGCGGAGGGGGTTGCGGGGGGAGCCGACGCGGGCTCGATCCCAGGACCCGGGGTCACGCCCCGAGCCGAGGGCAGGCGCTCCCCCGCTGGGCCCCCCGGGCGTCCCGATTGCGGAACCTGCTGAACCAATATCCTTCTCCTTGGCGCCAGGCAGGTTTATTTTTCTTTTCTACTCCAATTTCCATTTTATGTACCACTGTCAGGTATTTCATGTAAAACCGCGTATTCGGCCGAGAAGGATGAAGGCGTGGGATGAGCCTTTCACATCCGCGGCGTCGAGGCAGGCCCAGGGCAGGGCTTCCCGCCGCGCGTCATCCTCGGAGCGGCGCAGCCCAGAGACCCCTCGCGGCGGGCGGGGTAGAGGGGCCCGCGGGGTGGAGGGGTAGAGGGGCCCGCAGTCCCGCGAGGCGCCCCCTGCTGGGGGCGAGGTCAGCGCGGCCGCCCCGCGGCCCCGCACGCCCCGGAGCCGAGCGGCAGCTGTGGCCCCGGCAGCCGGGGGATGCGGTGGCAGAGCAGGGTCTTGCCAACAGCTTCCTGCGAGGACTGCGGCGTCGATCTGATGAATTTCCTTTTTACTTCTATTTATTTGGTTTTTCATTTAGTTTCACTTTACTTTTTATTTATTTTACCACTTTTATTTCGTTGATTCCATTTCGTTACTATTTTTAAAGAATTTATTCATGAGACACAGAGAGAGAGGCAGAGACACAGGCAGAGGGAGGAGCAGGCTCCACGCAGGGAGCCCGACGTGGGACTCGATCCGGGTCTCCAGCATCAGGCCCCGGGCTGCAGGCGGCGCTAAACCGCTGCGCCACCGGGGCTGCCCTCATTGTGGGTTCTCAATCAGATTTCTAAACTCCAAGGCACCTGCTCTGGGCAAGGCACACTGGCAAGTACACTGGGTAGAAGTCAAGTTCAGAGCACATAGCCCCAGCCTCAAGGGCTCCAAGCCAAATAGATTGTAGACAAGGACCAGAGAATTCAAACACAAAGTCCTCTTGGAGAAAGTCTCATTTCAGGTGGGGAGATAGGGAGGGACAGGAGACTGCTGCAGGTGACTTAACCATAAGGGGCAATTCCAGATAAATAAAACCAGTTAAGAAAGTCTCTTGTCACACTGCAGAGAGTGTCAGGTACTAGAGGGAAGGTGGTTTATACAGTGAGGTAGAGGGGTCCTTTGTCAGGGAAGTCTCAGTTCTCAGACACTGTAATTCTCCAAGTTCCATAGAGGGCCTTAGTGCTTGTGAGTCCCCTGAAAGACCTGTATTCTTTTGGAGGAGAGGAAACTAAGTCACTATTTATTTGCTATTGGTTCTCTAGAAGGCTCTATGAATTGCATTTCTAAATTTTCACCTTCCCCTCTTTTATTTTCAGAAAGATTAGGGACACCTGGGTGACTCTGGTTGAACCTCTGCCTTTGGCTCAGGGCGTGATCCTGGAGAGGAAGAAGCAGACTCCCTGTGGAGCCTGACCTGAGGCTGGATCATGACCTTTGTCAAAGAGAGATGCCCAACCAACTGAGCTACCCAGGTGCCCCAAAGAAGTGGTTTAATGAACACCTTTATCTCCTGGATCCACCAATTAACACTCTGCTAGCATTTGCTCTAGCATGCTTCCACTCTCAACACACACACACCCCTCCAGTTATTTACTGAACTGTCTAGTGAACTTTGGAGACACAATGATACTTCACCACTGAATGCTTCAGCCTCTATCTCTAAGAACAGGGCCTTTCTCTATGTAACAAAACACAGTTATAGCTCCCAGGAGGTTTAACATTGATACAATAATTTTATTTAGTAACACACAATCCATATTTGGGGCGCCTGGGTGGCTCAGTGGGCTAAGCATCTGATTCTTGATTTCCACTCTGGTCATGATCTTGGGGTCCTGGGATCAAGCCGCACCAAGGTCTCCCTGTTTGGCGGGGAGCCACCTTCTTCCTCTCCCTCTGTCTGCTGTTCCCTTTGCTTGGGGTCTCCCTCCATGTCCAATAAATAAGTAAAATCTTAAAAAACCCACATACAATCCATATTTAAAATGTCTCAGTTGCCCCCACAATGCCCTCTATCATTTTCCCCCTTGGTCCTGAATCCACTTCACGATCATGCACTGCGTTTGCTTGTCTCAGGTCCTCTTGAACTCAGAACATCTCCCAAGTCTTTTTGGTCACTCAGGACATTTATAGGTTTGAGGGTTTCAGGCCAGCGTTCTTGGAGAAGTTTCTTCTACCTTGATCTATCTGATTATTTCTTGATGGTCAGGCATGCATTTTTATGAGTTGAAGATGTACTTACTGTTTTAATTCCTGATGCCCCGTGCCCCAGGCGAAAGTACCTCTCTGTTCAGAAGCCAGGACCCTGGTTTCTTACAAAGCTCTCTGCTCTTGCTAGGGGGATCCCTGGGTGGCTCAGCGGTTTGGCGCCTGCCTTTGGCCCAGGGTGTGATCCTGGAGACTCGGGATCGAGTCCCGTGTCGGGCTCCCCGCATGGAGCCTGCTTCTCCCTCTGCCTCTCTCTCTCTCTCTTTCATGAATAAATAAATAAAATCTTAAAAAAAAAAAAAAAATTACCTGTCTTAAAACAGCACGTTTTCCAGGTCCAGAAACTCCATCTTCAATTGCCATTTAATGATGGTGGTTTTCATTAGTCCTGAACGCTGGCAAGGGAACAGCGTGGGTGACAGGAGAGTCGGCCCCGGGCAATCCACAGGGCTGTTGGGAGGAACCCCGCTGGGATCAGGGGGTGCCAGGGCGACGCGACGAGGAGCCACCAGCCGTGGCTGCCCATACTTCAGCCTCATCTGGCCAAATGCTGGTGGACAGCAGTCTTGAGTTGGGGTTACCCCGTCTACAAGTGGCGACAAATCTTTGGGGACCTTTAGCTCACATTAGGGCTTTTTTTTTTTTAAAGTTTTTATTTATTGGAGAGAGAGCTCACAAGCCCAGGGGAGGAGCAGAGGGAGAGGGAGAGGCAGACACCCCTGCTGAGTGGGAAGCCGCAGGTGGGGCTGGATCCCAGGACCCTGGGATCATGAGCTGAGCTGAAGGCAGAAGACTAACCTGCTGAGCCACCCAGGCCCCACATCAGGGCTTGATGAGTCTGCGGGAGAGCAGGGATGGGAGGGGGCGTAAAGAGAGGAGCCTCCTTCCAGTCCTTGGACCCCATGACTCCTGTTGCCACAGTCAGTAGTAGGACCAAGGAGCCTGCTGGGACAGGATTCCTGCTGTGCCCGTGGGAAAGGGGTCCCCGGGGAGAGCGGGCTTGGCAAAGGGCCCAGTGAAGACACTGCCCAGGCATGACTCCCAGTGAGACTCTAGTCACTCAAACCGGGCAAGAGACCGGTTTCTTCTGGGGGCCTGTCCCACTTTGCTTTCTTTCTCATCTGTTTGCGAAGCGTCCCCTTGTATACTCTCTTCCTGGAGCTGGCTGGGAAGAAGGTAGGAAACAGACTCCAGAGCCCAGTGACCTGGGTCCTGGTCCCAGGTGCGCTCCTTCCTGTGTGACCTTGGGCAACTCCTCCTCTCTTGCTACAGTTTCCCTATCTGTACAATGGGATTGTAATAATATGAAACTCACAAGCCTGTTACAAAGCTTATATATATTTTTAAAGATTTTATCTATGGGACACCTGGGTGGCTCAGCAGTTGGGCGCATCTACCTTCAGTTCAGGGCATGATCCTGGGAGTCCCAGGATCAAGTCCGGCATCCGCCTCCTTGCTTCTCCCTGTGCCTGTGTCTCTGCCTCTCTGTGTGAATAAATGTATGAATAGGGGGATCCCTGGGTGGCTCAGTGGTTTGGCACCTGCCTTTGGCTCAGGGCCTGATCCCGGAGTCCCGGGATCGAGTCCCGCATCGGGCTCCCTCCATGGAGCCTGCTCCTCCCTCCTCCTGTGTCTCTCATGAATAAATAAATAAATACATTTTCTTAAATAAATAAATCTTAAAAAAAAATAAATGTATAAATAAAAAGTGAAGATTTTACTTTTTTCTTTTCTTTTTTTAAAGATTCTATTTAAAGATTCTGCTGCCTGAGCCAGCAGAAACAGCTGAGAATAGTGAAGTTGAGGCTGGGATTCCGGAGAGAAAGTCTAAACTTTTCTAGGTATAGTCTTTTGTGTTTGGGGAATTCCAACTATGTTTTATCTGTTCGAGGATTTATTTTAATCAAAACAAAAATGCTTTGTTTGTTTGTTTTAAATGACAGTGGCTTCCTGAAATGGTCAGGACAAGTGGACAACCACAGGAGTGGTTTAGGTCTACCCACTAACAGGATGAGTAGATGCAGCCCAAGAAGGTTGCAATGGCAGGTTTCCTTTCTGAGAAGGAACAGGGGATGTTTTCTTTATGGTCCAAAGGAGAGGTGTGTTCAGGGTGCCGCATGGCTGGATTTTCCACCCTTCAAAATCCTACTCTGGGGCAGCCCTGGTGGCGCAGCAGTTTGGCGCTGCCTGCAGCCTGCGCTGTGATCCTGGAGACCCAGGATCGAGTCCCCCGTCGGGCTCCCTGCATGGAGCCTGCTTCTCCTTCTCCCTGTGTCTCTGCCTCTCTCTCTCTGTGTCTATGAATACATAAATAAAATCTTTAAAAAAAAAAAAAATCCTACTCTGCTTCGGGACTCCTAGGTGGCTCAGCGGCTGACCATCTGCCTTCGGCTCAGGGCATGATCCCGGGTCCTGGGATCGAGTCCCACATTGGGGTCCCCTTGAGGACCCTGCTTCTCCCTCTTTCTGTGTCTCTGCCTCTCTCTCTGTCTCTCATGAATAAATAAATAAAATCTTTAAAAAAAAATCCTACTCTGCTTGGAGAAGGTCTCAATTAGTCTAGTGGCCTTAACTCAACCTGCATAACCAGTGTTTCTTTTTTTAGAGGGTGATCCTACTGAATTAAAATTCAATTAATCCAACTTTAAGGGCAAGGAAAACTATTTGTGAAAAATCATTAAACAGCACATAAAACCCTTTGAGGAACAGTGAATAGTAGGAGAAGTACAGCCTGGCTTTTGTTAAGGTGCTTTGGGCCCAACGAGTTAACTTTTTTAAGGAATTTTAACAAGATAGTGGTCAAAGTGGAATTTGTTCATGTCGTTTATTTAAGGTTTTACAAGGCTCTGAAAGGAGCCCCTCCCCTGGGTCTGGACAAGAAGAGCTTGGTAACAGCATGGTGAGAGGTGAGATCTTCGGGGGCATTTGAACCCTGTGAGGAAACAAAACAATGGGCCTGGAACCTTCTGCAGCGTCAGGGCCCTGAGAGACAATGAGGGTGGAGGGTCCATCCCAGCTTAACGGGGACAGGAGAGGGAGGGGCACAGAAGGCAGCATGTGCCCCGACAGGCCTGGGAAGGGGAACACATATGTGTCCAGAAAGGACATTATTAGGACAACTGATAAAATGTTAATACAGCTGATGGATCAGGTAATAGGAGTCGATAAATGCAAAATTTCTTGGTTTCGGTAACTGTACTTTGGTTCTATAAGATAATGTTTGTATTTTTAGGAAATGCACAAGGATGTGATTAGAAATAAAAGGGTAAAGAGCAGCCTGGGTGGCTCAGCGGTTTAGCGCCGCCTTCAGCCCAAGGTGTGATCCTGGAGACCCGGGATGGAGTCCCACATCGGGCTCCCTGCATGGAGCCTGCTTCTCCCTCTGCCTGTGTCTCTGCCTCTCTCTCTCTGAGTCTCTCATGAATAAATGAATAGAATCTTTAAAAATAAAACAGCTTTGTTGAGGTCTAACTAATATACAATGAATCAACTGTTCACACTTAAAGTACACAATTTGACCAGTGTTGATATATGGGTATTTCTGCAAAACCATAACCACACCATGAGGATGAGTATATCTCACCCCTAGAAGTTTTCTTGAGCCCCTTAATAATCCCTCCATTGAACCTCTCTCCCGGAGGCAACCACTGTTCTGCCTTTAACTAAAGGTCAATTTGCATTTTCTGGAGTTTTACATAGGTAGGACCACATAATGTATATTCTTCTATACAATTTGTACTTTGGCGGGGGTGGGGGTCTGACTTCCTTCATTCAGCCTGACTTTGAGATTAATTCGAGTTGTATGAATCAGTAATGCATTTCTTTTTATTGGCGAGTAATATTCTATCATGTGGATATACTATAATTTGTTGATTTATTCCTCTGCTAATGGTCAATGGGTTGTTTTCAAGTTTGGCTATTACACATAGGGTGCTATGACCATTCATATACAAGTCTTTGTTTGGATGAGTGTATCTTTCCTCTGGGAAAAATACCTGTGAGTGGAATGGCTGTTAACTTTTCAAGGAACTACAAAATGGCTTAAACATGTACCATTCTACATTTCTACCAGGGAGGTATGAGAGTTCTGTTTTGTCCACGTCCTCATCAAAGCTTTGTATGCTCAGTTTTGTGTTTTTATTTAATTTTAGCCGTTGTAATAGACGCATGTCATTTCTCATTGTGTGGGGGTTTTATTTATTTTTTATTTTATTTTATTTTTTTGTGTGTGTGGGGTTTTTTAATTTTAATTTAATTTATTTATTTATTCATGAGAGACACAGAGAGAGAGGCAGAGACACAGGCAGAGGGAGAAACAGGCTCCATGCAGGGAGCCTGACGTGGGACTTGATCCCCGGACTCCAGGATTACAACCTGGGCCGAAGGTGGCGCTAAACCACTGAGCCACCTGGGCTGCCCTCATTGTGTTTTTAAGATTTTGTTTATTCATTTTGTTTTGTTTTGTTGTTTTTAGTTTTTTTTTTTTTAATTTTTATTTACTTATGATAGTCACACACAGAGAGAGAGAGAGAGGCAGAGACACAGGCAGAGGGAGAAGCAGGCTCCATGCACCGGGAGCCCGATGTGGGATTTTATTCCGGGTCTCCAGGATCGCGCCCTGGGCCAAAGACAGGTGCTAAACCGCTGCGCCACCCAGGGATCCCTGTTTATTCATTTTGTTTTAAAGATTTTATTTATTTATTCATGAGAGACACAGAGAGAAAGAGACAGAGAGACATAGGCAGAAGGAGAAGCAGGCTCCATGCAGGGGAGCCAGATGTGGGACTCAATCCCTGGATTATGTCCTGAGCCAAAGGCAGATGCTCAACCACTGAGCCACCCAGGTGTCCCTCAAGCAGACTTTATACTGAGTGTGGAGCCCAATGAGGGACTTGATCCCACCACCCCTAGATCATGACCAGAGAGGAAATCAAGAGTCTGTTAATGGACTAAGCCACCCAGGTGCCCCTCATTGTAGTTTTAATTTGCATTTCTCTAACACCTAATGATGTTTCTTTTCATATGTTTCTTTTTATATGTTCATTTGCAAATCATGAAGTGTCTGTTTAAAGCTTTGGCCTTTTTTTTGGGAAAGTTGTTTTATAATTGTTTTCCCTTTATTTGAAAGTGCTTTATATATATCTTGGAAATAAATCCTTTATCAGATACATGCTTTGCAAAGATTTTTCTCCAATCTGTTCTGTTTTCTTTTTTTTTTTTAATTTTTTTTTTTATTTATTTATGATAGTCACACAGAGAGAGCGAGAGAGGCAGAGACACAGGCAGAGGGAGAAACAGGCTCCATGCACCGGGAGCCCGATGTGGGATTCGATCCCGGGTCTCCAGGATCGCGCCCTGGGCCAAAGGCAGGCACCAAACCGCTGCGCCACCCAGGGATCCCCAATCTGTTCTGTTTTCATTGTCTTTTGTGTTGATTTTAAATTTTATGAAGTCCAGGGGAGCCTCGCTGGCTCAGTGGTGGAGTGTCTGCCTTTGGCTGGGATTGTGATCCTGGGATCTTGGGATCGAGTCCCACATCAGGCTCCCCATAGGGAGCCTGCTTCTTTCTCCCTCTGCCTATGTCTGTCTCTCTGCCTCTCATGAATAAATAAATAAAATCTTCAAATAAATAAAGAAATTTTATGAAGTCCAATTTATTCAATTTATCAATTTATTCTTTCATGGATTGTACTTTTGGTGACCTAAAAAATCTTTCTCTAGGCCTTTTCTATAAAATTGGGGTAAAGATAGATCCTAGCTTTCTGGATGATTATAAGGATTAAATGAGATATTGCTTTTTAATTTTTTTTAAAAGATTTTATTTATTTATTCATGAGTGACACACACACACAGAGAGAGAGAGAGAGAGAGAGAGAGAGAGAGAGGCAGAGACACAGGCAGAGAGAGAAGCAGGCTCCATGTAGGGAGCCCAACGTGGAACTGCATCCCAGGACTCCATGATCATGCCCTGGGCTGAAGGCAGATGCTAAACCACTGAGCCACCCAGGGATCAAGGGGGTGGATTTCATAATGGATTGGATGAGAGAAAGACAAAAGTGAAGGGGCACCTGGGTGGCTCAGGTGGTTAAGCATCTGCCTTTGGCTCAGGTCATGATCCCAGTATCCTGGGATCAAGCCCCGCATCAGCTCCCTGCTCACAGGGGAGTCTGCTTCTCCTTCTCCCTCTGCCTATCCCCCCACCACCTTGTTCATGCTTGCTCTGTCACTCTCAAATAAATAAATAAAATATTTTTTTAAAAAAAAGACAAAAGTGAAGAAGTAGAGGTGGGGGTGACTGTAAAGTGTTTGGCCTGAGCAGCTGGATACTGGTGGTCCTGGGGGTTGATTAGATTTACGCTGGTACTGGTACCAAAAGGATCGTGCAATTTATAGGAAGAACAAAACAATTCCTGGAGAGATCCTGACAAGGCTGCTTGTGGACCCCTGTGCCCTCAGACCTGCTCCTGCCCTTGCCTGCCTGGCTCTGTGTCCCACCGTGCACATGCTGATCCTGGCATCTGCACCCTCAAGGTTCCTGAGTCAGTCGGTCTCTGGCCCAGTTTGGCTAAGAAGAGGCTGCTGGCGGATTGGAAAGTGGGAGGAAGGGAAAGAGCAGGGTATCTCTGCCCTCCTCTCTCCCCGTCCTGGGTAGCAGCTCCTATCTCCAGCTGTGGCTGCGTCTCTTCCGTGGCTCCAGCTTCAGGCCTGTTGTGGTTTCAGCTTCCAGCAGGTGACCCCTGAGCTCTGACCCTCTGGCAAAAATGGCAGCAGCTTCCTGCTCTCACTGACCGCTGGGTTCCATTACCTGTCCAACAGAATCTTCCCCTAAATTGCCTCTGTTATAAATCTGTGAAGTCATGTTGTTTTCCTGGTTGCCCTCAGCTGTGGGGCGACAGGCTAAGGACTTACGTGAAAGCACTCAGGCCCAGGTGAGAAGCAAACACTTTGCACAACCCCACCTGTGCAGACTCATGGGCTCCAGGTGTTTACCAGCCCTCACCTTGGGATTTGCTCGTTCTTGACCTCTGTGCTTTTGTACCAGCCACTCCCTCTGTCTGTGTGTAATAGTTTTCACACAACCGTGGCAATATCCTCTTAAAATCCCAACTCAGAAACCCTGACCTCCTCTAGGCCTTTCAACAGTGACTCAGCTGTCCAGCCTCCCAGCCCGGTGCTTTTGCTCTGCATGCACTTGCTGAAACATTGCTGGGGAGTTGCGCACTGTCTCCGACATCTGTGCTTGTTAGACTGTCCCCTCTATAACTGCTTATTCTCTTCTACTGGAAAACTTTTACACAGCCTTCAAAACCAACTTTGAGTGACACCTGGGTGGCTCAGTGGTTGGGCGTCTGCCTTTGGTTCAGGGCATGATCCTGGAGTCCCCGGATCGAGTCCCACATTGGGCTCCCTGCATGGAGCCTGCTTCTCTCTCTGTGCCTCTGCCTCTCTCTCCTTCTGTGTCTCTCATGAATAAATAATCTTAAAAAAATACAAAAAAAAACCCCCACAATTTTGAGGGACACGTGGGTAGCTCAGTGGTTGAGTGTCTGCTTTCGGCTCAGGCTGTGATCTCGGGGTTCTGGGATCGAGTCCTGCATCAGGCTCCCTGCATGGATCCTGCTTCTCCCTCTGCCTGTGTCTCTACCTCTCCCTCTCCCTCTCTCTCTCTCTCATTTCTGGCAGGTTCCCTCTCCAGATCTAGACACAAACTCCCACATTCCTGCTGCTGTAGGTTTCTGCCAAACCACACTGTAGTAGTTTCATGTGTTTGTCTCCCATATAAAACTAGCTCCTTGGAGCCAGCTCCTTGGAGGTGGGGGCTAAGTTGCAAGCTCTGGTCTGGACACCAGTGGCCCTCAGTGACTCTTCATTGGATGATGGGTGCTGGATGCATGGGTGACCATGGGTTTTCAGTGGCTACAAGCCAGTGCCTTAGGTCTCCCCAGCCTGGTCATAGTCCTCTCTTAAGGGGATTCCTAATTCCTGAGCAGACTGTTGGCACCTCCTGAGGGTGTTATCAGGTAGGAGGAAACCAATAAATGTTGTCGTCAGACATAAGCATTTTTTTTTTAAGATTTTATTTATTTACTCATGATAGACACATAGAGAGAGACACAGGCAGAGGGAGAAGCAGGCTCCATGCAGGGAGCCCGACGGGGGTCCCGGGTCTCCAGGATCACGCCCTGGGCCAAAGGGAGGTGCTTAAACCACTGAGCCACCCAGGCTGCCCCCAGACATAAGCATTTGTTTATTTCCCTATATACCACCCCTTTTTCTTTCTCCCTTTTTTTAGCTTTTATCTCTTAAGCTTACTTAGTTTTACTTACTTTTATATTTGTTTACTTTGCATTTTGAAATTATTTTATTTGTTAAAGATTTTATTTATTTATTTGAGAGAGACAGAGATAGCAACCGAAATAGCACAGGCAAGGAATCCGGAGACATGGAGTCAGAATAGCCAGGGCCAGGCAAAAGACAATGGGTCTGAAGCAGTTGAGTTTGGGTGTAGGTAGACAGGTGGTGGGCAGGGCTTGTGTTGAAGAGTGGCAGAAAGGGAGATTTGATATCGGGCATGGAGATCTTGGCCGTCAGGTTAAGCAGTTTGAGTTAATTTTTTTTTTTTTTAAGATTTTAGGGGAGGGGGAGAAAAAAATAAATAAATATTTTATTTATTTATTCATGAGAGACACAGAGAAAGAGGCAGAGGGAGAAGCAGACTCCATGCAGGGAGCCTGATGTGGGACTCAATCCCAGGGCTCCAGGATCAGGCCCTGGGCCAAAGGCGGATACTCAACCACTGAGCCACCCAGGTGTCCCAAGTTTGAGTCAAATTTAGGTAAGAGGGAGCCCTTGAAATCTGGAGCAGGTGGAATGAGTGAGGGCCTGGGTTAGGCCGAAAAAGGGAAATTTGAATGGCATGGAGATTTTCAGCTACAAAATCAGAGAGCATCTGGAATAAGAAGCTGCTCAGATATACAGTACGTATTGATTTATACATATTTTGATTTTCTGCTATGTTTGTCTTAAAAACCACCTTTACTGTTATTTGCCCCCTTATGAAAGGTAGATATTTCATTTTAGAAAATCTAGGCTGGGAGCTTAGCTTCAACATAGTGGGCCACAGGCAGCCACACTGGGGGCTTGAAGAAGAGTGACAGGAGATGGCAACTGTTAGGGAGGGAAGGAAAACTCAATTGGTTGTACAAGAGGCAGAGGGCCAGTGGAAGGCAGTGATGAGGCCATGATACATTTAAGTGGTAGGGACACTGCAGAATAATGATGATAAAAAGCTAATATTTAAATGTGTGCTTGAGTATTTACATGTGATTGGTGCTATACTAAGCACAGTACTTTTAGTAGCTCATTTATCCCTGGTGAGCTAGGTGCTTGCACCATTAAAAGCATGAGAAATCTGAGGTACAGGGAGTCTAACTAGTTCAAGGTCACACAGTAAAGAGTGGTGGAGCTGGGATATAAGCCTAGCTGAGCTCTGCACTACTTTTAACTACCACATCTGCTTATGGATTTTTTACCTTTCACATGTACAGTTCAGATATCTCTACTGTAGTCTATAAATTTCTAGGTGACTAGAGCTTATGTTATATGGTCCTGATGTGCCTATTCTGAACTCTGGGTTGATGAAAGCAGCTGACACACTTCTGTCAAATGATTTCAAGGCCAGAGTCAGGGTAGAGTCAAGTTGGCTAGGTATGTAGAACTCCACTGCACCCTTGCAACTGGCAGGATGCAGGCAATGATTCAACAGTGTCTGTGAAGCTGGTACCTCTCTACCTATATGGCTCAAAATAGTAATTGTGTAATATTTGTTTAATGTTTAAAGAGAAAAAAAAAAAGAAAAAAAAATGTTTAAAGAGAATACTCTGCTGATTTGTGTACTTAAAATTATGTAAATGCACCCTCAGGATGCTGGTGAAAGGTGCAATTTTGACATCACAACAAGCGGATACATCAAATATCTAATTAAAGGACAAGATGAAAACAGATGATAGGGATGCTTGGGTGGCTCAGTGGTTAAGAGTCTGCCTTTGGCTCAGGGCATGATCCCGGAGTCACAGGATCAAGTCCCACATCGGGCTCCTCCGAGGAGCCTGCTTCTCCCTCTGCCTGTGTCTCTGCCTCTCTCTGTCTCTCTCATGAATAAATAAATAAAATCTTAAAAAAAAAAAAGAAAAAAGAAAAAAAGCAGGTGATGATAATGTAGCCTAGCCACCCCACTCCCTACCCCGCACCCCAGGTCTGAGAGAGCAGCAATCCAATGTCATCTTTGTTTTTTGTTTTTTTAACTTATGATAGTCACACACACAGAGAGAGGCAGAGACACAGGCAGAGGGAGAAGCAGGCTCCATGCCTGATGTGGGACTCGATCCCGGGTCTCCAGGATTGCGCCCTGGGCTAAAGGCAGGCGCTAAACCGCTGCGCCACCCAGGGATCCCCCAATGTCATCTTTGAAAACAAAATAGGAGGGACGCCTGTGTGGCTCAGCGGCTGGGCTTCTGCCTTCCGCTCTGGGCCTGATCCCAGAGTCTTGGGATAAAGTCGCACATTGGGCTTCCTGCAAGGAGCCTACTTCTCCCTCTGCCTATGTCTCTGCCTCTCTGTGTGTCTCATGAACAAATAAAAAAATCTTAAAAAAAAAAATACAAATGATTTATTTTCAGGATCCAGAAATGTATATGTACCCCCTGTGTAATATTAACTAGTGGAGGGAAAACTGAAAGGTTGCTTGCTCCTCCCTTGCTAAGGAAGGGTGTTTATTAGCTAGTGGCAATGAAAAATTTAATACTAGTTTATAGCAGGGGACTTGTCTTGGACCTTTCATCTGGATAGGTGGCTCTTATTCCTCTCATGAATAAGCTATAGCCTTAGTCCAATCCTAATTTGTTCTTTATCTATTTACCATATTTAAAAGACCCTCCTGGGCAGCCTGGGTGGCTCAGCGGTTTAGCCCAGGATGTGATCCTGGAGACCCAGGATGGAGTCCCACGTTGGACTCCCTGCATGGAGCCTGCTTCTCCCTCTGCCTGTGTCTCTGTCTCTCTCTCTGTGTCTCTCATGAATAAATAAATAAAATCTTAAAAAAAAAAATCAAAACCTTTTTTTTCTCCCTTCTCTTACTTTTTGTTTTATTCTGAGCAGTTGTCCCCAGGAAACTAACCCACACACCGCTGTCAAGTTTGATTCCTGTTCCTGGAGTTACACCTTTCTGCTCCTCTAGGATGTAGGATGTCTCAGCTGGCTTTTCTTTCTTTCTTTCTTTTTTTTTTTTTTTTAAGATTTTATTTATTTTTTTCATGAGAGAGAGAGAGAGAGAGAGAAAGAGACACAGGCAGAGGGAGAAGCAGGCTCCATGCAGGGAGCCCGACGTGGGACTCGATCCCCAGTCTCCAGGATCACAACCTGTGCTGAAGGCAGCACTAAACTGCTGAGCCACCTGAGCTGCCCTTCAGTTGGCTTTTCATCTTGGTCATCCACTTGCAAACTCTCTCTTAGAGTCTTAAGACCAGGAGGACTGTAGAGGTTTTTTTTTTTCTCCCCCCTTGGCCTTTTTTTTTTTTTAAACCTTTTTAGACGATGGAGGGTGGGGCCAACCAACTGGGTGTCAGCAGGGCTGGCCGCCTATCCCTTCTGTGACCCTCTGGGGCCATCTTCCTTCTGGCAATTCTCTTCCCCCATCTGTTTTCCTCTTGTTTTTGTTTAAAAAAAAAAAAAGAATTAAAAACAACCAAAGAAAGGAAAAGAAACAAACTCTAGAAATATAACACCTCTGGAGCAACGCCAGTATGGTAGAAAATTCTATAGGTGTTTAGATTCATGTGGAAGCATGTACATGTTTACATGCAGCTCTCAAATTATGGAAGAAACTCATACTGGCAGTAGATGGTAGCAAGAGAAGCTCCAACGTAATCTTAAAGTATAAGATGTTTACTTCTCTTTCATTGGCAAAGAAGAGCTTTGTTTTGTGTTTTTCTAGTTTTATCGAGATACAATGAACATATGTTTTGGTTTTATGTGATAATAATTTTTACACTCCTTGCAGAGTTCAGTGAATGCTCCGTGAGCTTAGATTCACTCCAGGTGCTGAGGGGAGAGCTTCTAAGAGCAGCTGAGGACCTGGCCTTCCATGTTGGGCCTGCCAGGCTCTTCCTCCACCTGGAAGCTCTTCCCATCTCAGGACAATACCTATCTCAGGGCCTCAGGATGGATTTGTCCCTTTAGGGAGGTGTTTCTGCAGCCTGAGGACTTGAGCACATTTGTCCAGCTGGGTGGATTTGAGAGCTTTCCATGTTGATTTTCCCTGGAAAACACCCTGAATCCTGATGAACCCAAATTCAGAGGAGCTGGGAATGTTTATATGGTTGCCTTTATTTTTTGTTTCTTCCTGTTATCTCTTTGGTTATTTAAGCTGGATACCGAGTTTTTTTGTTTGTTTATTGAGGTACAATTTACACACAGTGAAATTTTGCACAGATCTTGAATGGCAGGCTTACAAGTTTTGACAAATGTACACACCAATGATATATTGGTTTCATTATGCCAGAAGCTTCTGTCATCCCCCTTCCCAGTCCAAGTCCCTTACCTCCAGGGATGCCTTTCGTATTCTCACATCTTGGTTTTGGACTATTCTAGAATCTCCTGTAAATGGAACCACACAGTATGAACTCTTTTGTGTTTGGCTTTTTTCTCTTATCATGATGTTTTTGAGATTCATCCAGTTAGCTGCCCATACAAGTAGAACCCAAGATGTCACTAACAGCTTGACAGTGGGGACAACTGTTCCACCCCCTGGCCTTCAGACCAGATACCCTCTAAATCCTGGGATGTGGCCCTTCTGCTCCTCGAAGTCAGCCCTTCTAGGGCCAAGCAAGCTCCTCTCTCAAAACTGCTCAGGCAGCCCGAGACACCACCCAGATGGCCGCGGGGCCATCACCGGGTAGCCTCCCTGAACAGCTGCCCTCTGCCCCCCAACCCCCATTACATTCAAAAGGAAACTGGCTCCTCCGCAGATCTGAATTCAGATTCGTTAAATTCCACGCATCCAATTGCACGCAAGTGTGTGTTTTGGTGTTGCTATTGCAGAGTCCTTAAGAAAACGTAAAAAGGAAAGAAAAAAAAAGTGTGTGTGTGTGTGGGTGGGGGGGAGAACCCAGACCTCACTGGCGGTGGTTATCGGCCTCCGTGGAACTAGGATTCAGAACGCAATCTTTTCTTTTTTAAATAAACGAAGAGTAGCCCTCCTCTCCTCGCTCCGGGAGGTTTCAAAGGTCGTCGCACCGAAGCCCGGGGGCGTTCTTCTCCCCAGCGGCCGGGAGGAGGGAGGAGGGAGGAGGGAGGAGGGAGGAGGGAGGAGGGAGGGAGCACACAAAAGCGAGCCGTGCCGAGAGGGCTAATGTTTCCTGTTTGCCTGGAACCCCCTCCCCTGCGTCCCCTCCCCCAGCCCCCTCCCAGCACTCGGGCGGAAGTGAGTTTGCTCCTTTGGAGATTAAAAGGATTCCGAATTCCAATCAGTCCCAATAACCGGCGTCCCGAGAGGAGAGGAGGAGGAGGAAGAGGCGGCAAAGCAGAGAAAGAGGGGCACGCGCGCGCGCGCACGCACTCGGCCCGAACCGGGGGGGGGGGGTCGTGCAAACCCCGGGAGGCCGGAGCGCACCGCCCGAGCGCAGGCCGGCAGGGCAGGCGCGGCCGGGGCCGGGGCCACCCGAGTCTCGCTCGGCGACTCGTTCAGAAGGAAGATGACGCGGGCCGGCAGCGCTGGCCACGCGGCTCCCGGGCTCACCGGGCTGGGCCGGGGCCGGCTCCACTGATTCCAGCGCGCCCCGGAGGAGGCTCCGTCCTCGCGGCTCGGGATCGGAGGGGGACCGAGGCGAGGGCGAAATGGCCCGATGACAAAGGAAATGTGATCCCCCTTGGCTGCCAAGGTTTCAGAGAGGACGGACGTGAGGAGGAGGAGGGGCGCGGGGCGCGCGCGGAGCTCGGATAGCATTGCACGACGGCTCGCGCGGAGCGGGCGGCGGGTACACCTAATATCTTCCCGCCGATGAATAATTCAGGGCGGCCCGCGGGGACCTGCGGCCCCGCGCTGCAGCGCGGCTGAGCCGGAGGGGCCGGAGCGCGCGCAGGAGGCGCCGAGGCCGGGCGCGGCGGGGCACGAGGGCCGGGCCGCGTGGGGCGCGCGTGCGTGTTGGGTGTCGGCGGCCGCGTCCGCCGGGCGGGCGCGCGGGAGCCTCGAGGCGCGGGGGGCGCGTGCGTACACCCGCGTGCGGCCGCGGCCGGGCCCCCGCTCGCTTCAGCCGCGCCGGGGCCCACCGCCCTGCTGGGGAGGCCGCGCCCGGCCGCGCCCGGCCGCGCCCGGCCGCGCGCCGGCCCCGAGCGCCGCGCGCCGGGCCGCCCGGGAGCCCCTGGCCGCCGCGTCATGCGGAGGGGCAGCCGGCGTCGCGCGGGGGGACACGGGCTTGGCGTCGCGCCGCTCCCGCCTTTGCTAGTCTGGGGCGCTCTCCTCTCCCAAGAAGAGCCGAACTAAGCCTGCTGGAGGAAAAGCAACGCAGCGGACACTCGGGGGCCAAATTCCGCTTCGGCCGCCGGGACTGCGACTGCACCGCGGACTCCACTTTGGGGGACTAACCTCTGCAGGGAGGGCCGCGCTCCAGCCGCTCCGGCCGCTCCGGCCGCTCCGGCGAGCCCGCTGACCCCCCTGCCCCCGCTCGCGCCTCGCGTGTCGGGACTTGTTCCGGCGCTTCGGCTTCCTAAGGCGCGCAGCCTCCGCGTCCCGGGAGGAGTCCGCGTCGCCCCTGCAGAGTGGCATTTGATGCCCGCCGCGCCCGGGAGCGGCCGAGCGGCTCTGGAGCCAGCTCCCGGATCGCCGGCCCGGCCGATGCGTGCGTGTGAGTGAGTCGGCGGCTCCCCCACCCGCCTGGCCGCCGGCCTCCGTCCTCCTCCTCTTCCTCTCTGGTCTCCTCCCTCCTCGCAGTCGGCGTGCAAATGGCTTCGTTCCCCGAGGCCGACTTCCAGGTCTGCCTGCTGTGCAAGGAGATGTGCGGCTCGCCGGCGCCGCTCTCCTCCAGCTCGTCCGCGTCGTCGTCGTCCTCGCAGACGTCCACGTCGTCGGGCGGCGGCGGCGGGGGCCCGGGGGCCGCGGCGCGCCGCCTGCACGTCCTGCCCTGCCTGCACGCCTTCTGCCGCCCGTGCCTCGAGGCGCACCGGCTGCCGGCGGCCGGCGGCGGCGCGCCCGGAGAGCCCCTCAAGCTGCGCTGCCCGGTGTGCGACCAGAAGGTCGTGCTGGCCGAGGCGGCGGGCATGGACGCGCTGCCCTCGTCCGCCTTCCTGCTCAGCAACCTGCTGGACGCCGTGGTGGCCACGGCCGACGAGCCGCCGCCCAAGAACGGGCGCGCCGGAGCCGCGGCGGGCGCGGGCGGCCACAGCAACCACCGGCACCACGCGCACCACGCGCACCCGCGCGCGCCCGCCTCGGCCCCGCCGCCGCTCCCGCCCGCGCCGCCGCCGCCCGCGCCCTCCCGCTCGGCGCCCGGCGGCCCCGCGGCCTCCCCGTCCGCGCTGCTGCTGCGCCGGCCTCACGGCTGCAGCTCCTGCGACGAGGGCAACGCCGCCTCGTCGCGCTGCCTGGACTGCCAGGAGCACCTGTGCGACAACTGCGTCCGCGCGCACCAGCGCGTGCGCCTCACCAAGGACCACTACATCGAGCGCGGCCCGCCGGGGCCCGCGGCCGCCGCCGCGCCGCAGCTCGGGCTGGGGCCGCCCTTCCCGGGCGCGCCCTTCTCCATCCTGTCGGTGTTCCCCGAGCGCCTCGGCTTCTGCCAGCAACACGACGACGAGGTGAGCGCGCGGGCGGCCTCCCCGGGGGCGGAGCGGGGTGTGCGGCCGCCGCGGGCGCGCGTCCTGCCGGCCGGGGGCCGCGGCACCGGTGCCAAAGCAAGCGGGGTGTGCGTGGGGGTCGCTCCCCGGGTTGCCTGTTCTACCTTTGGGGGGGCGGCGGGCGCCGCCCGGCAGGTCGTTCCCTGGGAAGTGTGTGCGCAGAAGGCTGGCTTTGGGGTGCTTGCTGCGAGAGACCGCGTGCGACCTCCAAGACGGGGAGTCCCTTCTCCTCCGTAGGGCACCCTGTGGCAGCCCTTGTCTCCCGTAAGAGGAGCCGGGACGAGCCAGGGCGAGCCAGGGCGCACACACAGGGTGTGTGTAGAGCTGGTCTCCGGGCGCGAGGGCTTCCCCCTCCCCTACCTCGATGGTTCTCGGGTTGAGAACACCTCCTCTGTGGATTTTGATTTTGACTTTTTTTTTTTTTTTTTAACATTTCTGTTTGACGAAACGTGCAATCCGTTGAGACGCGGGATGGAAGAGTGTGTCTGGACGTGGTCGCCGTGTACGGGCGCGCCACAGGCCTCCCGGAGTAGCGTAGTGAGGGCTCTCCCGTAGCATGTGTTCTCAGTTTTGTTTGGCAAGTTTGCAGATTGTGGTCGTTTAGGGAGGGCGTGAGCTCGGGTAGAGATGGCTGTGCGGGGGGGGGGGGGGGGCTGCGTGTGTCTGGAGACCTGGTTTCCACGTGCGCGCTTGTGGGAGACCTTGCCCATTGACCTCGCCGAGCTGGGAGTCCCTGGGGCCGCTCCCGCCTGCCCCGACTCCTAGCCCCGCGGAAACTGGTTTCCCTGGTTGGGGAGGTATCTCCATCCCGCTTTGCCCGGGGCTCGGCTGCCGGTGGAGAAGAACCAGACCCATCTGCAGCGGCTCGAACCCGGGGTTTTGAGTTCGCCCTTTTGGCTGTCGAATAAACACTTCCTTGCCTATTCTTTACATCATGTGAGGACTTCCACTTAACCTGAGCGCATTCCTGGAAGGGACCAGAAATGTTGAGGCGCTAGGTCTGCTGGGAGGGTCGGTAGTTTAAGCCATCTACCTGTAGACCCGTGAGATGTGTGTAATCGCCGCGGTCTTGCCTTGGAGGGAGAGCAGATGGCAAAGGTTTCAAAAATCCTAGTGGAAGTTGCTGCCCGCGCGTTGGAGCCGGCGTGCTGGTGCCCAACACGGCAGAGGCTTGCACAGCGCAGCCTTTTTCACTCCTAACCTGCTATTTGGGCAGGAGGGCGGAGCTATTGCCTGATGGCCTTAAGCCGGCGTCTCCTATTGGAAAAAAGTTGAAATTCTAATCTGCTTGTTGTGGGTGCCGCATTTTAAGTTTCCTTTATAGGTATTAGGCTAGGGGGCATTCTTTTCCTTCGTTTTTAAACTTTGAGTAGATTCATCTTAGAAGTTTCCACATTCGTGGGTGAATGTTTGTAGTAAGTTCTTTCATCACTTTTAGAAAAATAAATGAGCTAAAATGCCTATCCTGAAGCCCAGGAATGAAAAGATGGAGTCAAATCACTTGAAGATTTAGGGTCAAATAAATGTGTGTGTGTGGGGGGGGGGTCGGGTAATGAAGGGAGGGAAAGAGCGTCTTGAATCCGCCAGTTTCCCTCCTGGGAGGGGCCGTTGATTGAATTCCCCCTCCCAGCAGTTGAGTTTAAATGTCAGGTTTTATTTAAATTACTCCCCGTTAGAGATCCACATTCATTTTATTTGGGTGAAAATAAAAGATGCTCAGCGTTGCCAGACTTGTAAAAGATTTATACACTTTTAAAATTATAAAACTATTCAAACGGTGTAGGCGAGTGTAAAGTGAGAAGTGAGGCTTGCCTCTCCCTGGAGGTTCCTGGATGCCCTGAAGATTCACTTTGTAAGTTGTGCAATACTAGATTGAATTTTGGCAAAGATGTTAAGATGTTACATTGTTGTTAAACTAAATAATTCTTTAGAAAATGAAATTTTTTGTTTGAGCAGAATTTTGCTTCCCCTCTTTTATTTAAAGAAGAAAACGTGGAAATTGATTTTTGGCCCTTTCATCATCTCTGCATTTAGAATGCTAGAAATTTTTAGTTTAAAGTTGAGAAACCAATGCTGTGAATAAAGGACCAAAATATCAGGAGAGAAAGCACCAGGTTCATATAAGGGGTCCCACCCACAAATTCTCCCTTCCTTTTTAAGATGATCAGCAACTGCTTTGGAATACTCTTCTTATAAAAAAAACCATGCCTCTGACTGGAAGGTGACTGTCTTCTGTTTGATTGTGATGGATGGAATCTCTAAACCCAGTTTTCTGTGTGCAGAGTCTACCTCGTTTTTCAAAAGGTGTTTCTTTACTGAGTTGCCTTCTGTGTCGACAGGCGCCATTAAATAATTCAGGGTCCTCCCTGCCTTACAGTGATGCCTCCTGACCTTGGAAGGAGGCTGGAACCCTGGCTTTCTCTCCCCATTTAATTTTGGGGAGGGTGCCTCCAATAGTTGGGACACCCAGGGATGCTGAGGCAGGCAGCAGGATCTCTTTCCCCACCGCTTTTCTTAAGCATCCCCCTGGATTGGCAAGGAGGTGTTTTGAGAACTTGATTTAAAATGTACCTGCAAAACCTCAAGTGAATTGTGTTTTCCTACAAAATGATAAAAGATTCGTGGCTCATTTAAAAAGACGTAGGTTGGGTTTTCCGTTCGTTTTGTGCCCACAAGGGTCAGTTGGAAGGCCTGCAAGGCCGCAGGCCCCAGGCGCAGCCAGGCCGGGAAGGACGGTTCCGCGGGCGGTGGGGGGAGGTGGGGGGACGACGGCGCGGCGGTCAGGACCGGCGGGGGCCCGGGGGGTGGTGTCCGTTCCCCCCCCCCCCCCCCCCCCCGGCCGTCTCGGTGGTGGGCACGCGCGGGACGGTGGCCGCTCCTCTCCGCGCGGGCACCTGAGAAAGGGCACTCGAGGAAAGGCTGTGCACGCAGTTTGGGCAGAGTTGAGTTCAGTGCGACTTGAACAGGCTGCTCCAGCTGCCTGAGGGTTGCTCTTCATTGTATTCTCGACGTGTTGGATGCCAGCCCTTTGCGGCTCTGGAGGGATGCTGGAAGCTCAGACCTCGGGGTGGGGGCGGCCAGGGTGTGTGTTGTGTGCCAGAGGGCTGGGCATCGGCATGCGGTAAGTGGTGGGAGGCAGAGTGAGGTGTGAGCGTGTTCTGTCCCCAGGAAAGGTCCTGTCAAAGCAATGTGGGGCTGTGGGGGTGACACAGTTGCCCTCTTGAGCCAAGGGCAACATTGTAGCTCAGCCCACTGACCATGGCAATACTGTACCCAGTTAGGCAGGGCCAGCAGGAGCTACTTTCCTGGGTCTCCAGGAAGGAAAATGAAGTGCAGGTGCTGAGATAATTTATATTTAGTCCTTGCGTTGGGCTTTAAAAAAAAAAGACTTCCTACAAATATAATGTCCTAGAATTCTAACCCAGTATGATCCCTGGAGATTGACCATCCTTGGCTTGGACTACTGTCTTTCCTCAGGAAACCACTCAGACCACTTTGAGAAAGACCATTTGCGGCCTTAAAATTGGTTGTGGAAGGAATTCTTGTCTTGTGTCTTATTTTGAGTAAGTAATGGTGAATGTGGGGATATTACCAGTACTAGTACCAATGTATTTTACAGTCCTAGAGTCTTAATTTTTTTCAGGCAAGCACCTCCAGTGTGTGTGTGTGTGTGTGTGTGTGTGTGTTTAAACCATGTATGTGCTATGTAGATTAATTATAAACTGTATATCAAAAGACATAAGAACAAGAGGGGGAAAATGAATAGAAATTGTGTTCTAGTATTTCTTTGATCTGCTCTACAAGATTTGCCGTGTATGTCTTAACACCTACATCTCCTCTATTTGCCAGATAATCAAACTTTCCACACATACCTTGGAAATATTTGGAGCTTGATGCTTTGAATCCAGTTTAGCAAGTTGAAGTCTCTTGAATTAATTAAAAAAAAATGCTTGATGAAGATTTATGGAAGAGAAGTGTTCTTTTTTATATATATATATATATACCTTAATTCCTTAGCCTTGAATGTAATCTGTGCACTCTTAAAATTTGCACTGGAGTGTGCCTAGCTTGCCATTAAAGTGCATAGGGATGGACTTTACCAATGTGGATCCCAGGGAAGTGAGCCATGGCTAGTTTGGCGAGGCTGTTGTGGTATCAGGAGTCTGAGGAACCTTTGATTTCTTCTTCCTAGAACCTAAACTGCACTGGTTTTAGGGTTGCATAGACTTGTGTTTGGTCTGCAGAATTTTTATTTCCAATGATCAGAAACACATATTTTGGAAACAGTGAAGATGTTTTATGAAGAAAACAAGTTCTTCCATTGGTACTACTATACATTCTTTATGATTCAAATATTTTCAAGTTAAATACTAAGACATGGAATAAAGAAATCTGAAGGGATCCCTTGTCTCTGCCTCTCTCGCTCGCTCTCTGTGTCTCTCATGAATAAATAAATAAAATCTTAAAATCTGGAAAGATTTGAAGATAGGAGTAAATTTTCCTTTTTTACACTCCCAATTTTTCCTCCCACGTTAGCTACTTATAGATACTATTTTAGAGTCCTTTCAGATTGCGGGACACTAAAACCAACATTAAAATGTATGGTTTCCTAAAGTGCTACTTAAAATAGAAACAATTTCTTGTATGTAAAATTTTGAGCATAGCTGTTTAGCTTTTTATGTTGTCGTTTTACAAACATTGTACATATATAGAAAGGAAGTTTAGCTTTTGGGGGAAGCTATAAATGAGGAGGTGAAATCGTTAAAATGCTTTTGTTGGTGGTTAGTTGGCCAGGAGACCAGGGTTTGTAATTTTTCCTGATTAAAGAGAAGTTTTAACTTATCAATTCTATGCCTTTAAAATGTAACCCTCCCTTCCCCAATTTTATTTTCTCTGGTGCTAACTTAAAAGTCACATGGTTTGCTTAGTCTTGCCATTTCTCCACCTCAGTTCCTCACACAGGGCAGGGTTTATTTTAGATGCATTCATTCTTAGTGAATAAAGGACCATTTTGGTGTCATTCTTCGTGACACTTAAGCAAAAGGTTGAGAAGTATCCTACCATGCAGGCGATTTCAAAGTAGTGTTCCCTCCCCCCCCCCAACACTAACAAAGAGTTAGAGGCTTGGCCCAGTAAGGCTGTTTTTTTTTTTTTTTTTTTTTTTTTTGCCATCTCTTATTTTGGAAGAGAGCAAGAGAAAGACATTGGTAAAGAATTACAGTTGCCTAAAGGGAGCAAGATGGCCACCCATTGCAGCCCACTCTTTTCCCCCTTCTCTTGACCTTTCAAGCATTGTGACTTGGAAGAGGAAGCCTGATCCATCTTTCCTCTTCAGTTGATGTGACCTCGTGCTTGTTCAGTACTAAATTATTCCTCTCCCTTTGAGGTTTTGTCTATACCCACAAACCACATTGACTGAAACCAGATTGAGTATATTGACTGACAAGAACTGCAGAAAAATTGGAGAGGGATGGGGGCTTGAATGCTGGCTACTTATATCAGACACTATTGGACTTAAGCCTTGTTCCAGTGTAATTCTTTCCTTCTGATGCCATCTGCCATCTCCAGCATCCCTCCTGCTTTAGGTAGTTGGCTTACCATTGGCTTTGAAGGTAGGGTGCAGTGAAATGCCGGAAGACCTCAGTTTCTGAGTTTCACTTCCTACTGTAACCCACCTGACATTTGGGGAGATCCATATTTAATCTGAAGACTTTGGGCCAATATTTTGTTTTGTCCTCCTTAATGTGGAGTTTCTCCCAATCTTAGTTCCTTACCTGAACATCAGATCCCACCAAGTGAGTTCTTTTTAAAATGAATCTGTGTGATAATCCCAGTTTAATGGCCATAAGGCACCACAATTCGTAGCCAGTTGTAATTTGTTCAAAAATAAGCTTTTTCCACACAGATGCCCTAAGGAACTGGTAACCTTTAGCGATAAAGTTACTGCTCTCAGTAACGCATTAGCAGATGAAGTGTTATAAATATTGGGCTTGGTCATGAAAAGGGGGATAATTCTTGATTGTGATTTATCCAGACAAACTTCTGCAGAATAGCACATTCTGCCAACATTAATGGAATTTGAATGAAACAGAGCAGTGTACACAAAAGAGAATGAAGTGGGTCAAGGTCAGTTGTGAAGACTGAGGGCATTCTTTTGTGGCCCTGACACCTTGGGGAATTTTGAGGGCCCTTGAATGAGCCCTGGACCCTGAGCTGGTGAGGAGCGGGTGGGAATAACAGGAGCTCCTGTGCCTTCCTAAACCTGTGTCAGCAACTGTATCGATTAGTTGTTACTTCTGGAAAGCTTGGCCAGCCATTTCCTTCTAGCCTTAACCACTTGCAGTTTCAAAAGTTTTTTCTTGAAATGTCAGTGGGTTTGGGGAACTACTTTCATACTCTTTTTGACTAATTGGGATAATTATGAAAATGCTATTAAGAAATCTATATACAAACTCATGACCCCGAGATCAAGAAGTGGCATGCTTCTCTGAGCCAACCAGGCACCCCTAAAATAAAACCTTTTAAAAAAATAGACACAGATTTTGCTGCTGAATATGGTTCTGAGCACTACTTCAGCACAGATGTTTTTGAAATGAGAATTGTGACTAAGCTGGCAGTCCTTATTAGGGTGTGTTTAGACCACATCCACAAATTTGGGTCAGGGCCCTCTGCCTCTCTGGGATCAAGGTCAGAGGGAGATCTTTCTTAGGATCATCTATAGACTTGTACTGAAAATGTAGCCACAGGAATATATGGACAAGTGTGGAGCAGAAATATGGATGTGGTAAAGAAAGTTTTAGCAGTAGTTTCCTATGGAAGGATTTCTCTGGTTTGGGATGGTGAAGTTGGTTCCTCCAGTGTTAGAAGTGCTCCAATGTTGCTGGGTACAGAAGCCTGAATGCTGTTACCCAGAAGCTTACAAGATTGAGCACATCTTTATTCCCTCTGTTTTCCTATTGTCAGAGTCTAACCAGGGACTCATCAGGCCAAGCAGAGATGTGGTTTCCTCAGTCCCTATCACTCCCCCCCACCCAAAGTCATGAAGGGACCCAAGGAGTTTGGGTTTGAGGCTGAGACAACAATGGCTCTGCAAGCATATAGTTGGAAAGATGGCGTCCCATTTGGGCCATTGCTTCTAGCAGGCACCACCTGACCTGATTCCATATGAAACTTCTCATGGAATGTGGGGAGGACCTCAGACTAATAACCAGAATGTGTTCTGGCCAAAGTTAGCTGTGCCGTCCCTATCAGTGCAGTGAATGTCCCCTGCACCTAGCTCACAGCTGACTCCTGCCAGCGGGTTGCACTACCGACAAGCCTCCCCACCCTGCATCCAGCTCTCACCAGTTCTGTGCTAACCAGGAGAGACTGCTCTGTCTGTTCCCGAATCTTTTCAAGTCCCTTATACTTTTTTTTTTTTAAGATTTTATTTATTCATGGGGGGGGGGGGGGGCAGAGACCTAGGCAGAGGGAGAAGCAGGCTCCACGCAGAGAGCCGGATGTGGGACTTGATCCTGGGACTCTAGGATCTTGCCCTGAGCTGAAGGCAGACACTTAACTGCTGAGCCACCTAGGTGTCCCCATGTCCCTTGTACTTGATGTAATCACACAGTTTAAGGAAAAATGAGATGAATGCAGAAAAATTCTATGAGACGTGACTTGGTTAAAAAAAAATGTGTGTGTGTGTGTGTAGGTCCTGGAGAAACAGCAGAATAGCCTCCAGTCCTTTCCCTCATGGAGTTTACAGAGCCGTTTAGGGGTTGGGATTCCCTGCCTTCCCCAATGGCCTTGATTTGGTTCTGACTCCTAAGTGGAGCTGCTGCTGGTACACAGAGGGGACTTCTGTGGATGGCTGCCTCCTGGCTCTCTGGTGTGAACTAGACTGTCTGGTCCATTATGGCCCTAATCTTGAGTGAGGAGGAGGGAGGCTCAGTAGAAGCTGCAGGAAGGAACCCTCCCCCCCCTTCCCTGCTTTTCCTCCATCTCCTTAGCCTTGAAGATGTCCAGAACCACCACCCCAACCCCATGCTTTGTCTGCAGTTCATGCTGCAGAACCTTTGATTGAAAGAAGGCCTGACTCTGGTGCTTTCTTACTTTGGTGGTTTTTTTTTTTTTTTTTTTTTTTTTTTTGGTATTTGTTTATTGAGTATAATTTACATACTGTAAGATTCACATTCTTCAGGTGTATGGTTTTGCCCATCTTGGTGAGATTATACAGGGTGTGAAAACTACCGTAGTCAAAATGCTTCCATCACTTCCAAAATGTCCCATGCCTCCACCTCAGGCAACATGGATCTGTTCCCCAGGCCTGTGGGTTTGTCTATTCTAGAATGTCAGAGAACAGAATGACACAGAGATGAAGACTTTCAAGTCAGGTTTTTTCACTTGGCATACTGCAGCCAAGCCATCCACACTGCTGCCTGTGTCCACAGTTCCTCCCTTTTTATTGCTGTAGAGTTTTCCACTTGCTGCATAGTTTTCCACCGTATGAGGTACCACACTGTATATAGTTGCCAGCTGAAGGGCTCTTGTATTTCCTGTGATCGTGAATCTTTCCTGCCTGGAATATGTGCAGTGCTGCCTTGAATGTGGTGGTCCATTTGGTCCAGTCTTGTCTTGGAGCGTCTAGCACCCCTTCTCATCCAGCAGGTGTGTTGTGGGTGACCTTGTGTGCCTTTGAGCCTCAGTGTCCCCATAACTATAGGGATGGTGACTTTTTTGGGGGGGAGGGGGGATGGTGACATTTATGCTAGACTGCCTGGGCTGACTTTTGAGAATCAAATGAAGTATTTTCTGATAATAAATTGGAGTGTGCCTGTACATAAATATAAGTGAAGAAATTTGGAAGTGTAAAGTGAAGGAATTTATTTGGGGCCAGTGGAATCACTGCCTAACTACCTGCCAGTGCTGCTCTTTTTAAATAATCCTTCAGAATTCCCCCATCGCTTGAATTGAAGTACAGTTGACACGCAGTATTGCATTAGTTTCAGGTGTACTGCAGAGTGATCGGACAACTATATGTTGTGCTACCTGAAAATGTAGATCCCACTTGTTATACAGCACGATTACAGTACCATTGACTATATTCCCTGTGTTGTGCCTTTCACATGACTTCTTCATTCTGTAACTGGAAGCCCGGACCTTCCACTCCCCTTCACCATTTCCCCTTGGTTTTTCTTTCTTTCCTTTTCTTTCTTTCCTTTCTTTTTTTTGTTAGCTTTATCAGAGTTTTTAGGGATTTAGAGACATATTCTAAAAGGAAGATTTGTTTTACCAATGTAATTGGACTTAAAAGCCACATAGGAATAATAATAATAAAAGTAATAATCCTAGCTCAAGTCAGCTATGGGCTAACTCCAGTCTGTGGAGGTTTGAGGGAATCTTGGATAGAATCCCCACATAGTATGGATGAAGTAAGGTTTAAGAATCTACCCTTTTAGATTCAAACTTCAGTTGTAGGTTGAATGTTAATAGGGGAGAAAGTTTTTGTGTTAGGATTTATTATTTTTTTATTCATGAGAGAATGAGAGGCAGAGGGAAGGGGATCACGACCTGAGCTGTGAAGGCAGATGCTGCTCAACCACTGAGCCACCCAGGAGTCCCTGTTAGGATTTATTCTTCTTAATAACTTGGAAAGCAATTCTGAAGGGGCAGCAAAATCTCTGCTACAAAATGTCTACTAGCAAGAGATAGTGGTTAATTCTAGACATTTGGGGCTTTCCACAATTGCTATTAATTTTGTAATTGTATTCACTTTAAATGTAGGATGCAATACATAGATGTGTCTTTTATAAGACACTAAGATATCTTCATCTGCAGCATCTTTGCTTTACTCTTTATTTGCTTACTAAATTGTGTGTTTTAATACTGTTAATTATTTATACAAATATTACTAACAAATATATGCAAAGAAAGGCACTACAAATATTTGTGCATGTCAGACTGAAAGTTACACTTCAGATTTGAAGTTTGAAAATAAAATTCCCTCTCAAGGAAGATTGGTGTTTATATTTGTTTTTTTCTTTTTTTAGCATTCATATTTTTATTTTTTGTCCCTTTGATCGTATAAGGTCTACTGCAGAACCAAGCACAATAATTTAGCAACAGCCTGCCCAGTTCATCAGTGCCTATTTTGTTCTAGCCCCATATAATTTACTTTCAGGTATTTGTGTGTATATGTTTGTCAGGATACAAAACCAGTTCTCCTCCACTCAAAAAGGCATGAAAAGCAACAAATAAGTGGGAATAAAGTTAAGAAACTGTGTGCAAGATCAAATTACGAAGATGAGGAGAGGGGAGACTAGACACCCAAGGTTTAGGGAAAGAAATGGGGTGTTTGGCTCTCAGGTCCCCATTGTTGGCTCCTAACAGTTATCTTGTGTATCTTGATGGAGAGGGGTATTGCATGGGGTAACCCCAGAATGTTCAAGGTAAAACATTTTAGGTTCAGCAGATAAGAGAACAAAAGTCCAAAGCTAACTTGGAGGTCCCTGTCAAGTCTGCCAATCCCTTCTCATTTTAGTTTCCTTGACTTGCGGGCAGCTCTTGTAAGGGCTGTCCCTGTATGAGGGCCCTCATCAGCTCTTGGTGCTGGAGACAGGTTTGTGCGCAGTGAACAAAAAAGAGGAACCCAAATGAATGAATATGTAATAAAAATTATGGAACATTGGCAAACACTTGATATGGGTGGGGGGGTGGATGGGGAGGTAATCCTCTTTCTAAAAATTTGTATTTTTGGAGGGCTCCTAGGTTAAGCAACCCACTCAGTTTTTGACTTGGGTCATGATCCCCAGGGTCATGTGATCCACCCAAGTCACTCTGTGCTCAGTGGGGAATCTTGCTTGAGGATTCCTTCCTAGCTCATGCCTGTGCAATGAGCACCTTCTCTCCTGTTCTCTCAGATAAGTAAATAAATCTTAAACTGTATTTTTTAAAAAAGATTTTATTTATTTATTCAAGAGACATAGAGGCAGAGACACAGAAGGAGAAGCAGGCTCCTCGCAGGAAACCCAATGCAGGACTCCATCCAGGGACCCGAGATGGACCCGAGATCACGCCCTGCTCAACCCCTGAGCCACCCAGGCTTCCCTTAAATTGTATTTTTTTTTTTTTTTTTTTTAAGATTTTATCTATTCATGAGAGACACAGAGAGAGAGGCAGAGGCACAGGCGGAGGGAGAAGCAGGCTCCATGCAGGGAGCCCGGTGCACTGAAGGCAGGCACTAAGCTGTTGAGCCACCCAGTGATCCCCCCTTAAATTGTATTCTTTTAACAACATTGAAATTATTTAAAAATTTCACAGCACTTGTCATTTGGGGTTGTAATTTTTCTGAATATGTATATGCCTGTGACTGTATTTGACCTTTCATTCTTTCCAACTTACCATACTCAGCTTGTAGTTGCTGGATGCATGGAGAATTGAGCTTTTCCTCAGGGCTACCTTGTATTCTATTGTCAGGAGGTGATTTGGATCAGTTATTCTAATCAAGTAATACAGGAATATATCTAAGTTGTGATTATCTGCAAAAAAATTTTTTAGAGATTTTATTAGAAAGAAGTGAGCACAAGAGCTGAGTGTCGGGAGGGGGCAGAAGAAGAGGGGAGAGCAGGCTTCCACTGATCAAGGAACCCAATGAGGGGCTCCATGCCAGGATCCTGAAATCATGACCTGAGCCGAAGGCAGACGTTTAACCCACTGAGCCACCTAGGTGCCCTATCTGTAAAATTTTTAAAAAGCGTATGCCCAGTGCTACTTCTTTTTTAAGTGTCATCTCAGTTTCTGTGCGTTTTCTTCTAAATCCTTTTAACATCCATTGACACACACATTAGCCTATAGAAATGTGGTCGTAAAAACATGTAGACGTTTTCTTGTACTGACTTGCTGGTCATTAGTGCTCTGAACTTGGTGTTAATAATGTGGGATTTATTTAGCTGTCCTCTAATTTGGATTTTCTCTACATTTGTCCATTGCCTTCACCATGCTTGTCCTGTGTCCCTGGTACTTTTGGAAAGAAGATCCTGTCCACCCCCAGCCCTGGAATTGCTAGGACCTGAGGGGTGCATTTGAAATGTTAATTTGCTCCTGAGAGCCTGCCTCCTACCAGTCACATTTCCTTCCCGCCCCACCAGTCCTCATTGCCATCAATCTAATGGGAGAGAAATGGCTCATGGCTCGTCCTGTTGTTTTACTTTGCATTTCCGGGATACTGTGAGGCGAGTCTTTTCATATGTTTATTGGCCATTTGTGTTTCCTCCCCCAATTGCCTCGGTTCCTGGGCCTCTCTCTCCTGGGTTTAAAAAAAATCAATTTGTTGGCATTTTGGATAAATAACAGTACTAGCTATCTGCAGAGGATTTCTTCCAGTCCATGTTTCCTTGATTTAGTTTAGCCTGGTAGATATTCTACATTTTTATGTGGTTGGCAATAGTAAGTCTACATTTCATGTCTCTAATCCTGTTTTAGAATATATTCTTGGTGTATCATATGAGATGGGATTTACATATATGAGCCTAAAAGCCAGTTAGCAAATAATCTTATTTCCCTTTTTTTTTTTTTTTCTGAACCTCACATTTGTGGGAAACCTTTCTGAATGTAGCTGTTGGCTGGGGGTGAAGAGTAGGCATATTAAGGCTATTACCCTGTGAATGCCAACTGGCTTGCAGTATATATTGGCTGAGTGTTCATGATTTTGGGGCAATTTGCCAGTGATGTCTTAAAATTTTTTTTTCGATATGCTCTGTTGCCCCTCTTAAGTGGCTAAAAAAATAAAACTCGTTAATTCCACTCCCCACATGTAACTACTGATAGTTTGGATTGAATCATTGGTCACATTTCTTAGGCCTATATAACATTATCTTTATGATAAAACTGTTTCGAAGTGTCATTTATCTGTATCCTGTAGTTGCAGTTCCGCATTCTGCTTTTTTTTTTTTTTGCATCTGATCATACATCTGGCATATCCATGTATGACAAAAAAATACACAGGTCATTTACTCATCTTTACTGAGATATAGTTTTAGGCACATTCAAATGCACGCATTTTAAGCACACATCTTCATGAGTTCTCACAAATTTATATACCACCACCACAATCAAGACAGAACATTTCTGCCATCCCAGAAAGTTCCGGTGCTGCAGTAGCTTTTAGTGCTAATCTCTGGAGAATTTGGTCTGCTGCTTTGGTCATGGGTCTTGATGATTTATGGAAACTGGAGTAAGCCATAGGACTTTAAATGTGAGTGAATCTCTAATGATGGAAAGTTGCAATATCTGATGCCTTGGTTTATTGCTGATGCAAAATAGCAGTAAAATGCCCTAAAATCTTTACCTCTGAGGCATTTTAGCCTCCGAAAGCCCCTAGTGTCTCTTTTTCTCTTTTAAATCTTTGCTGTTCCAGGGCCACAATGCAAATGGCCAGGGCACATTGTTTTCCAATGAGCAGATGCCTGCTGGGAGGCAGATTCCTCCAGGATTGCTTGGAAAACGTGGAAGTGAATTCCATCCAATCAATACACTTCGCTTTGAGCATCTGCCTGGTGCCTGGTTCTCTCCGGGTGTTTAAGGACACAAAGGACCAGAACAGAGGTTGCCTTCTGGGGACCCTTACATCAGTATAATGGGAAATAGAATTACCAGGGATTTTTTTGGCACCATGGTGAACAATGTATGTATAAAAAGTACTAAATTATATTTGGTTAGGTATTAAACTTTAAACGTTTTTTATGCCCCCCCCTTTAAATTCAGGGGCTCACAAAGGGTTTGCAGTGAAGGCTTAATGGCAGAGTGGCAGCTTCCTGTGTTTTTCCAGAGGGAGTGGTTATAGGGGAGCTAAGCGTTGTACTTGGAATCTAGGTCCTTGGTAGTGAACACTTAAGAGAAAGTTCATGGCTTTTCCAGGCCTGCCAGGTCAGTTGGAGGTGACAGGTTGGTGACTTCCATTCCCAAAGACTCTTCTTTGAGAAGACAAAAAAAAAAAATTGGTTTTGAGCTTCCTGGAGAATTTATAAGGGAAATTTCACTTATGGGGTGAGGGCAGTTCATGGACCAATTGTTATATATATCATTTAGTACTGCCTTTAACTGGAGAACTTTGCAGTAGGTTTTAGACAATTTCCTTTGTGCAGAATGATTGAATTTTCAGATTAGAAATTTTCTAAACTGGATAGATTTGAGTGTTGTTTGTGGGGAAGGGGTCTCTAACAGCAGGACACTATTGAGATTCATAGTTTCTCTACTTTTCCTCCTATCTAGCTCATACACTTTGTGTGGTCTCTAGCCTCCAGGGAGAACCGGGTCTGTTGAAGTGTAGGTAGTCATGATCTGGAGCTGAAACTGAATAAGGGTTGGATACTGTTGGGCCTGGTTGCAAGGCGTGAAAACACACTACCCCACCCCCATCCCTGACCTGTTGAGGGTCTTTTGGGGGGGTTTCCGGTGGGTGGTGCCCAGGTAGAGGGGTGGGAGGACCACCTGTGTTTCAGGAAGAAAGCTGGGAACCTTTTGAGGAGCTAACTCTGGGCATTTGAAAAACATGGAAGCACTTTGCTGAGGAATCCATTGGTGATTAGAACTTTATCTGCAAAGCAAACGTTCAGCCAATGTTTACGGAGTTCATTCAGACAGGCTCCAGGGAGCTGTAGGGCCCCATTTAAAATTGATTGGGGATGGTGAAAGGGGACTTTCATGGGAATACAGTCACCCTTACTCTTGGAACCACCTCTGTCCTCAGAGCAAAAAATCTGTAAGTCTGTCCCAAAACTCCTTTGAAAGTCCAAGTGTCCCCTGCCTTTGAAGCTATCTGGCTATCTGAAGATCCTGTCCATTGTGCTGTCTACACAAGTGGGTGCCCCAGCTTTTGGAGGGAGGAAAGGTCGCTTTCCTCAGTTCCTATTCCCCACCTACTTTCTACTTCCAAAGGTCCTGCCTGACTGGAATCTGCTTGGAATCCTCATTTCTGGGGATGCATGCAGGAGCTGTAGTTTAAAAAACAAGCCAACAAAACCCACTTTCCATGTTTTGAAGGACAGTAAAATGTTTGCATTGGTTACTGTAAAAGCCAGTTCATAGCATGAATACAAAGAAGACCCTGAAGATAAAGTTAATAATTACATTCAGAGGTTTTGGCCTGTTTCCTTTAGAGATTTTTCTCTCTTGACCTTTACTCTAACATCGTGCTTAGAGACTCAGCCCCCAAATCACATTCTATGTTTATAGGGTCCACTTTTAATACATGCACTAGACTCTTTCTTCCCTTGGACCTTCTCATTTCTCTGACAGACACAGAAGGAATGAGCTTTCTAGAGCCCTTTGCTGGGGGGCGCTTTTTTTTTCTGCCCAGGTTTGTTTGGCTACCACCCCACCCCCCATGCTTGGGCAGCAGGAATTCCTCCCCGGGTTCTTTGTTCCTCCTGAAGGGCGGGAATAGCTGCCTCCTGGAATGTTGATCGCCTAGGCTTGAGTGGCGAGCACCATTGAAGCCTTGTGTCTCTGCTCCTGGGGAGTTCTCAGGGCTCACATGGGGGTGAAGTTGAGGGTGCATCTCCTGGCTTGGTCACTACTGATGGATTAAATGAGCCTGTTTTGGTCCTAACCACAAACTAAAGACCCCTCCTCCATTAAAAAAACAAAACACAGAAGACCCCATGCTAACCCAATGAAGAGTTCTCTTAAAATTCCAGGTTTACCTCACTTAACTGGGTCCCTGAGGACTCACTAAGCCCCTTACCAGGATTGCTGTCCTTAGCTCTGCCTCAGTGCTTCAGGATGCCCAGTTCATAAATAGTAAATAATTCTTTTAGTCTTTTTTCCATGCAGTATTTGGGACATACTTATACTAGGTATTGTCTGTCTGAAATTAATTTAAGTGGATAGTGCTGTATTTTATATGGCAGTTCTACTTCTGACCCTCCTTTTAAAGCTACCAGGGAGGGCTGAAATTTCCAGCCTGAAAGACTGCTCCCCACAGGGATCCCTTCCTTTCTGCATTTGGGTCCTAAAAATCTTTGTTGCAAGGTTCCCCATAGGTGACAGCAGTTTGTCACAGGGGACACACAATACCTTCCTTGAACAGATTTTTCCCACCCCTGTTTGTGTAGGCCCTGGCCAAGGATGGGCAGGGAAGATGGATGCAAAGTCTCACCTTGGAAACCAAATGTCAGCCCTGGAGGGAGGGTCTTCCTTTCTGCTGCCAAACACTGAGGTCTTAGTACTGCGCCCCCCCACTCCCCAACGTGGTTTTGAGCATTCACAGTGAGATCCCCTTCCCACTACTGTCTTGTCTTCAGGGTTTGGTCAGAACTATAGGGAGAATAGTTCCTGGGTTTTTTATTTAATTATTTATTTAAAAAATTTTTTTTGTTTATTCATGAGAGACAGAGGGAGAGGCAGAGACATTGGCAGAATGAGAAGCTGGCTGACGTGGGACTCGATCCCGGGTCTTCAGGATCACACCTTGGGCTGAAGGCGGCACTAAGCCGCTGATCCACCTGGGCTGCCCTCCTGGGTATTTTAGAAGATAATTTTTAGGGTACAGATTTTTGGGAATTTGCTCCATGCACTGTGGAGGCATCCCACTTAGTTCTGGGCACCTGTATCTGGGCATCTGCTTTGCTCCAGCACGAGAACGTTCATCCCTGTAACGTGCCAGCAGGGATTTCCACAGTTCAGGAAGAAGGGAAGGTCCGAGCAGGTTATACTGTGGGCTCAAAGCTCTCTATTTAGGGTTGCCTAGAAGGGGAAAACTTGTAGGTTCCACTACTGTTTCTTTGGGATTTGCTGCCAGGAAAACTATTGGTCCTTTCTCAAACTGATGGTTTGACAATGACATAATTGTATAGTGTTGCTCATTTTGCTTTGACTGCCAGGAAGCTCTGAGCCAAACTCATGGTCTCAATCCAGGAAGTCTCAGTGACCTGCTTCTCCTTTCTTGACTCAACCTTGTTTCTGCATGTTACTGGTTTTGTAAGCTGCTTTTCTTAGATTTGGTGAAAGTTGCTGAAATACATTTCAATAAAAATTGAATGAAAGATGAGAGGATTGTAAAGCCCCTAGGATAGGAACAGTTTTCCCATAAATCTGGCTGATGAATATGTAAAAGAATTAAGCCATTGTAGCAGTATAGTACTTGTCAAACAAGTGCATAATCCTCATGTATGCTCTGTCCCTCCCTGGACAGAGTTCAGACCCAAGCTGAAGAGTGGTGGAGAGGCTTGCTAGAATGTGCCTCAGAGAGCTGCTAGGGCAGCAGGGTGACAAAGCCCTCATCTGTAGGAAAGCAATTTGAGAAACCCCAGGGTTAGTCATGTCTCTGAGCAGAGCAGAGGCTCTGGTTGGATGTAGGATCTTCTGACCCAGGTCTCCCCACCCCCTCCCAGGAACCCTCTGCAATTTGGTAGAGCTTGAAACCCCTTCTTGAGGGGCAGGAGGAAGTGGTTAATCCCCACTTCCTTCCCTGGGAGTTTTATGGGCCTCTGGGAGCCTGCCTTACTCTGGCCTTAATGGTCATAAATGACCCTCTCCCAGGGCAGGGGCCAGGCCCCTATGAATCTTTACCCAGACCCTAGGCATTTAGGTGGTTAATAAATGCTTTTTGATGGTGATGCCCTTGGTCTTCTGTAATTGGAAGGTGGGGTGGGAGGTTTTGTAGGATTACCGTGGTGGTGGCTTGAGCTGGAGGCATTGTGAGTGAGCAAGTGTTCCCTAGGTGTTGGAGCTAGGTTGTACTGAACTTATATGGCAGGAGGGTCCTGGAGGGGCAGGGCATCCCTCTCTTGGCGACACTCTCTTGCTGCTGCTTGCAGTCCCCCACATCTGGCCTGCCGCAGGGTCGGGGCATAGGGAGAGATGTGCTGATAATCCCACCCTGTTTTCTGTGTTTCGTTCACCAGTTTTAGGATAGCAGTAAGATTAATTTTTATTTTTTATTTTTAAATTGTTAGTAAACTTAATTTTTGAGGAATAACAGCAAACATATGTGGGGTTGCCCATCTCTTCGGACAGGCTTATAGAGTGGCTGGGATATCTGTCAAAATGGAATGGATCCTGGGGTGCACAGCACATTTAATCTTGATTAGCTGCAAAAAAGGTCTGGGAAGGAAACCTCTGGGCAGGCATCAACTCTCCTGCTAGCAGGCCCCCCCCCCCCCCGTTCCCCCCACTAATCCCCTGCCTCCCGTTCTGCAGGGTTTTAATTAACTGTGTTTAATCTTCCCCGGGAAGCTTCCCGCCTGCCTGCTTATCCCGTTACCTGCTGAGTTTTCTGTTCCAGTCCAGCCAAGGACAAGGATCCTTCTGAGAAGGGCTCTTTGCTCAAGGGCCATTGGAACATCCCTGAATCTTCTCCCATTTTGCTACATTCTAGGAAGGTGTAGAGCCAGCCCAGAAATCCACTAGGAAGCGTCTAGGGCATAGGCAAGGGTTAACCTGGGCCCTCCAGCCCCGGAAACTCAGCTCAGCCTTCCTCTGTGGAGGGTCTTCTTGAATCCTCCTAGATGTTATGTTATGCAAATAATTCCAGATAATGGACTTTTTCTTCTAAGGACTTGAGGTGCCTGGAAGTGAAATAAAGAAAAACAAAAGTATCCTAAACTATTAGAGTAGAAGTATTTTCTTGAAGTATTTTATGCAAAAAGCATTTTTAGTCGACTGCCCACCATGAGTGCACGCGAGTGTTTTGCTTTTTTGTCATCCAGGCTCAATTTTTAGTTTAAATCCGCCTTTCCCTATTTAACAGTTGCTTAACCCTGGGGCTCCCTCCCTTGTAGAGATTCCTAGAGATGCTTTAAAACTGGGGTGGGGCTTAGATTTGCATTTTTAAACCGAAGCCTCAGGGTTCTAATGTAGATGGCCCCTTGAAGAAATAGATTTAAATGATGCCCCCGACGAGTGGATTTGAGGTCACTGCAGTCCTTGAGTGCAGTTTCGATTTTTTTGTATTGGCATATTAATTCGCCAGTTGTCAATCATAAATTGTCTATATTTCCTTTATTCTGTCTCAGTGATTGCACCTGAGTTGTAACAGGTGTTTATCATCAGATGGCCTGATTTAAAGTGATCCTTGATTATGCTTTAACTTATCATTATTTGGTGTTTATTCATCTTCAAGCCATAACATCACCCCCTCAGCCTCTTGAAAAAGAGGGGCCAGGGAGAACATTATGTTTCTAAGAAATCCCTATTTCTCCAGAGTTCTCCAGTCTTAATGGCATTAGAAAGAAAATCCGGTTTAACTGGGTTAAGGAAGACAATAACTTACTTTGCGTGTGGAACTGTTGCCGAACATAAAAGCATCTGGAACTAGGTTAGCTGCTTGGCAACTGGATCCTGGCACCAAATTCCGGGTGTCCACACAGCGTGTGGACAGTGTGAAGCTGTGTCTCTTGTCAGGTCTTCAGCTCCTGGTCCTGCTGCCATTTGGCATCTCCTTCATGCAAATAGAGCCTTTTGGGAGCTACCTGGAGGCTTTCCAGGTACCTGTCTGTAGGACCCAGAGCCCAGGGCGCTGCTAGAAGGTTGCAGAAGGATCTTAGGGGAGCTTAGGAACGGTGGCCCCCTCTCCTGAGTCGGTAATGATCCTAGCACTCCCCAAAGGAGCCCAGGCCTTCATCTCTGTGTCGCAGTTCTAACTTTCATTTTGGCTTAAGAAATAAGATTTTCTTAGAGCTACACTGTTTTATTCTCTCAGAAAATTTATGTTACTATTGTGCTATAGCCCAGTATTTTTATTTCTTATCTCCGTGTTTCCTTGAAAGACTGAGTCAGTAGATAAGCTCCCTTGGTCTACTTGTTTTGTACAAATGCTTTACAGTGGCAAAGGCCATCTTGAACTAATCTCTCTCCCCTCCCCTGCAGCAGCCTCTGACAAGTGTAGGGAGGTATGTTCAAATGGGACACATCTTTCCCTGGCGTCCCTGTTTTCATTTGAAGACTGTATAAAAACCACTGCTGCTGTGCTGTGTGTGTGGGGGTGGGGAATACAGTAATTTTAAGATTAAGCTGAGATGTTGGGCTTGTGGCTTTGTCTCTGAGACTCATCCAGGGCTGCTCTCCAGTGCCCATGGTGGTGGAAACACTGGAGACTGGGAACTAGACCCACAAAACAAAAGGCTTGCAAAGATGTAGGAATCCCTGGGGGCAAAGAGGATGGAAGCTGAAAGCAGCTGTTCATTCTCAGCTGGTTCTCAGGTCTCCCCACATCTTTCATTTGGCTGGGAGTCTCCTGCTGCCACACCAGGGTGGCAGCTTTCCCTCCTGCCTCTTTTTATGTCTCCCCCATAAAGCACTTAGCTCTTTCATAAATCAGCACTGATGTCTTTGGCACACTCTAGCAGGTTGGTAAGGGTTTGCTTAGAGTTACTCACAGGTACAGATCTTTCCTTACAGCAGTGGGTACCAGGTAACAGAGCATTATTATATGAGGTTTTAAGCCAATTGTATGAATTGTGGATTAATCATGTGAACTCGCCCAGCCCTTTGAGGGAATAAAGCACCTTGGGGTCTTTAAGAGGTTTCTGGGACATGTTGCCTACCAGCTATATGACCTGGGCAAAACTTCACATTCCACCATCTGTGAAGTGGAGACAGGACTATGGCTCATTAGGTTGTGCTTTTGAAATGTGATGATACAGGGAAGCGTTCAGCCGGGTGCCTGACCTATTGTATCCATCCATTTGGCAAGTGTACATGGAGAATCAGCATTGCAGTCAGTGAAATGCGGCCCCTTCCTCATGTGACAAATGAATGTGCTGACAACCAAACAGATTTGCTTAGGGTCTGCCCCCTCCCACACTGGGCTTCCGAGAGCCTTAGCTCAGGTTGCTCTCTGTACGGGGCTCTGTCCTTTTCTTTGTAGTTGTGATAGGACATACTGTGGAAGTAATGTGTTTGGGTGTAATTTTTTTAAGAGTGGCAAAGAGCAAAGTGCCACTTACTCTCATGAGTGACCTCATGCAAGGTAGTGGATTTCTGCATTGGTTTCCCTATGTGTTAAATAGGGATAGGTTCATTCCTATATGCACAGATCTGAAATGCTTGTGTTTTGACAGTTGTACACCTTGGGGTAGGGTGTGGTCCTCTGCCCTCTTGATTCTACAGGATGGAGGAATCTTGCCAAGGGAGTTTCACAAGGTCAGGCCCATAAACTTTATCATTTCTCCAGAAGTCAGCTGGTCTGTTGCTCACTTCTGTCCCTGATACCACTCATCTTCTCTGGAGGGATAGGCACTTGAGTCCTGGGAGGGTGTCTCTCCAAAGAAACAGGAGATGGTTTTTGCTGATTCTTTGCATCCCCGTTCACCATTTCATATTTCTAAATAATTTGCTTATTTCATCGCTTCTTTTGGGAAATGAGGCTCCAGAATACACTTCACTTAATCCGTGCGTAGGAGCCTGAGGTCCCTTTTCCCTTGCCAGGCAGTCCTTAAATACTGATGTCCTTTTCCTTTGTGCCCCTTAGCCACTGGTCATGGTAGGTTGCATGAAACCTGGGCCTGGGGCCAAACCAAGGTGCCTGGTGGAGGAGCCCCTGGGACTCAAAGTTGCAAGAAAACCCAGAGCCAGGTTGGCGCTCCTGCCCCTTCTAGTTACACCAAGCCCCACTAGAAATGCCAGAGCCCACTTAACATGGGGTGCACATCCCTGCCTCCATCAGAGAGTTCCCTGCAACTACAGTGTCTGGGTTTGAGAAAGGGTTAAGATGCTTTTTAAAAATTTCAAGGATTCTCCTTGTTTTAGGAATTGATCTCTTAGTGATCCTGGCCCTGGGCAGTCAAGAGGGGCCTTAAACAAAGAGCTGGGGCAGAGAGGGTGGTAAGCATGATATGTGCAAACTTAAATTTGTTTGTTTATTTCATGAGAGACACCTACAGAGAGGCAGAGACCTAGGCAGAGGGAGAAGCAGGCTCCATGCAGGGAGCCCGAAGCGCACAACAGGATCACACCCTGAGCCAAAGGCAGACCCTTAACTGCTGAGCCACCCAGGCATCAGGTGTCTCTGTACAACCTTCCTCATTCATTCATTCAATCATTCATTCAAAAGATTTTATTTATTCATGAGAGACACGAGAGAGACAGAGACACAGGCAGAGGGAGAAGCAGGCTCCATGCAGGGAGCACGATGCGGGACTTGATCCGGGGACTCCAGGATCACGCCCTGGGCCCAGGGCAGGTGCTCAACCGCTGAGCCACCCAGGGATCCCGTACAACTTAAATTTAAAAGCTGTAAAAAAAAAAAAATAAAAAAATAAAAAAAAATAAAAGCTGTATATTAGAAAGTAGACCTCTGTTTGGATGGATATGGTCAGAAGGAACCAGATCTTGTGGAGCTACCATGAAATCTTGGTGATTAAACATGCTTTTATAGGGAAGGCAGAGCTGAGTCCTTTTACCTTCCTTAGATTATAAACTTGGTATTGTGATCCCCTCCCACCACTAATTTGTTAACAGCATGGTTAGAGGCAGGAGCCTGAAAAGAACTGGGGGCCCGAGTTCTAATCTTTTTTTTTTCCCTCCCCTCCCCTCCCCTCCCCTCCCCTCCCCTCCCCTCCCCTCCCCTCCCCTCCCCTCCCCTCCCCTCCCCTCCCCTCCCCTCCCCTCCCCTCCCCTCCCCTCCCCTCCCCTCTTGTTTTCTTTTCTTTTTTTTTTATTCCCCCCGAATTCTAATCCTTATTCCTACATTAACTTGTGCCTGTTTCACTTGGATAAACAGGCCTCCTTCCCTTCCACTTTGTTGTCTAGTGGAATTGGCAGAGTTGAGTGCATGGGTTGCAGATTCTGTACCTTTTTATTTTTTTTTATTTTTTTTTGATTCTGTACCTTTTTAAAATCTCTAACATGTATACTTCCTTCCCAGAAAAATGTGTACACTGACAGTTTTCCACTCAAATTGAGGGTTGCTCCCATCTAGTTAAGATTTTGTGACTCAGGGCAGCCAGGGTAGCTCAGCAGTGTAGTGCCACCTGCAGCCCGGGGTGTGATCCTGGAGACTCACGTCGGGCTCCCTGCATGGAGCCTGCTTCTCCCTCTGCCTGTGTCTCTGCCTCTCTCTGTGTGTCTCTCATGAATAAATAAATAAAATATTAAAAAAAAAAGATTTTATGACTCAAAGCACTTTTGGTGGGGGAATGTCTCCGGTGCCTTTCAAAAGCAGGATAGTCCTTCTGTTATCATGAATTTTAAAAAGCAGAACAAAACCACACCCAGCCTGGATGGTTTCAGATTGAGCCAGTGGTGGTGAAGCCTTCCAGTCTTCTGTATTCGTGCTGCTTTGGAGGAAGAGGTACACTGGGGCAGAATGGTGTTGAGGGAGTTCTGAGCTTGTTTATTTATTTTTTATCTTTTTATTTTTTTTAATTTTTATTTATTTATGATAGTCACACACACACACACACACACACACAGAGAGAGAGAGAGAGAGAGAGAGAGAGAGAGGCGCAGAGACATACAGAGGGAGAAGCAGGCTCCATGCACTGGGAGCCCGAAGTGGGATTCGATCCCGGGTCTCCAGGATCTCGCCCTGGGCCAAAGGCAGACGCTAAACAGCCGCGCCACCCAGGGATCCCTGAGCTTGTTTAAAATGCCAGCTGTGTGGCAAATCTGGGGTTTGTATATGAGAAAGTAGGGATTAAAGAGGGAAATTTGCATCATTAATTAATAATGCAAATTTTTGCATGCACTTCTGAAAGCAAGCAGGCTTTGGGAGGGAGAAAAGCTAAGAGGAAAGCTGTCTCCCAAAGGATTTTTGTAAGGCATTTCCCTTCCCCCTCCTCTTGTGTTTGACCTATTTATGTACTTTCAGAGTGTTGATGTCATAGCATTTCAAAGGGATATTGTATGTCTTGACTGGTAACTTCTTTTAAGTAGGCCTAAAATATCCCCTTCTCCATTAATGATCAGCATGGTTCCCTGTAGTAATGGAAATTGTCATAGAATGTAGTACTCCTCCAGATGCCTGGGGTCATTCCCCCCCCCCCCCCCCCCCCCCCAATTCTGGGCCTTCCTTGGCAATAAGCAAGTGTAGCCAGCAAGTAAATATAACTTATAAGGAAAACTAGCTTGTGTAGATTAATATTCTTTGGGCTTCATAAAGATGTGTTTTAGGATGAAATAACTGCAAACAAGTTCAGAGAAAACTTTGCTAACCAGAGTATCTTTTAACCTGTTTATTAGTCAGGATTTTGTAGGGAAACCATTCCCTGCCCCATCCATCCGCCTGTTTCTCTTGTGGGATTAATCATTTCCTTTTGACCTTGTGCTCTGCCCCTAACATGTTGCATTGATCAAATCCCGAAATCTCAAGTTCTTTCTCCACCCCCACCAACAACCCTGTTCACCTCAGAAAAACCTGAGGTGTGAGGGGGAAGGGGCGTAAATAAAAAACACTATTTATCTCTTTCAAATTATTTTTATTTTTTAATTAAAAATATTTTTATTATTTTATTTTTAAAAAGATTTTATTTATTTATTCACAAGAGACACACAGAGAGAAACAGAGACATAGGCAGAGGGAGAAGCAGGCTCCATGCACGGAGCCTGATGTGGGACTCCAGGATCACGCCCTGAGCTGAAGGCAGACCCTCAACCACTGAACCACCCAGGCGTCCCTCAAATTAATTAATTAATTAATTAATTAATTTATTTATTTATTTACTTACTTATTTATTTTAGGATTATTTATTTGTTTATTCATAGAGACAGAGACAGAAGCAGAGACACAGGCAGAGGGAGAAGCAGACTCCATGCAGAGAGCCCTACGTGGGACTCGATCCCCAGTCTCCAGGATCACGCCCTGGGCTGCAGGCGGCGCTGCTCCACCGGGGCTGCCCCCCTCAAATTATTTTTAAAAGCTATTGTCCCCACCTTACTTTTTTTTTTTTAAGTGGAACTTTTGTGAAACAGACCTTTAAAAAAAAGTTCCCTTTCTCAAAATGTGATTGGAAATGTCACTATTTCAGGTCAGTATATTTTAAAACCTTGTTTGACAGTGTTTCTTGGGGGCAAAGAGAGAAGTTCTTTTTGAGATGGGTGTCGTTTCCCTCCCCACCCCCACTCCTAGTTGGAATGGAATACAATTGATAATAGAGATGAATACAGTTAGTAATAGAGCTGATGTAATTAGCAAAAGAGCTGAGTCAATGACAAGCATATGCAGAATTGACCGAATGCCTTCCTCCTCAACTTAATACACTCAGCTAAAAATGTAAAGTGTTTGAAGTCTAGTGTTATCCACACCTTCTGACTAGTAATGATAATAGAGCTGACAGCTTTGGAAGGGATGGGTTTAAAGTAAGACTCCTTATGTGCCAGCTATAAAAAAAAATTTACTTTTTGGAATTTAAGGATTTCAGGGTAGCAAAATGTGTGTGTGTGGGTGTGTGTGTGTGAAAGAGAAGAGTATATCAAAGTTGCAAAATAAAAAGAAAAGCTCCTTTTACCATGCAGGCATAATAGAACAGCTAATTTCTTTTGGGGGAGTGAGTGAGGAATGTTCTGTCCGCTTCTCACTTTCAAGAGACTGTTGAGCAGGAGAGAGAGTGCCTGGAACCTTCCTGCTGGAATATGCCCGAGGGAACCTATAACAACAAAGGCTCTGTATTGGACCAGCTGCCACCTTGGTCCAGCTGTTTTACAATTGGCCCTGACTCTAGGACTAAATTGATCACAGGTCCCCTGGGGGTAGTGGTAGCCTTTGGATTGTGGGGCCATGAGTGAAATTAGGGACAGGGACAGTGTTGTGGCCTAAACTGGAGCCCCCGGGGGTCACATCCTGGGGAAGGACATGGAGATCATGTTCTTCCCTCTGACCAGAGTGGGGTGGGGGTAGGATAAATAGGCTTTTCCAGCTTCACCAAGTGTCCACTTCTGAGTTATGCCTGATGGAGTTGTATAGAAATTTGAGGTATTAGGGGCAAGATGAGTGGTTGGAATAAATGCACTGAAGAAGAGGGCTCTCTAAGAGTTCAGAGGAGGGTGGGGTCCCTAAGCATATGTTTGGCTAGAGGTTTCATCAACTAGGTTCATTTTAAGATGCCTTGGCAGTTACTGTTGTGAAGTCTGGCATGTTGGGGCACCTGGGTGGCTCAGACGGTTAAGTGTCCAACTCTTGATTTCAGCTCAGGTAAGGATCTCAGGGGCTTATGAGATGTAGCACCACAGCATGGAGCCTGTTTAAGATTCTCCCTCTCCCTCTGCTCCTCCTCCCCCCTAAAATAAAATTGAGGAATTTATTCCTGACTCCTAGGCAATAGGGGAGCCATCAAGGTACATTAAGTTTGGGAATCAGTTATCTGGTACACAGATAAAAATGCCACAGGCTTTATGAGATCCTAGCATGGTAGATGGAAGTTTACAGAGGTGAGATTTTCAAAGCAGTAGGGTAGAGAGTGTTGTTACTGTTAAAGCCTGGTGGTTTCTGTGTTAACTCTGGAGTCAGGCTCTATCTACCACTCTCTGCTTGTATTCTCGAGCAAGTAACTATCTATGCTTCCATCTCTTCATCTGTAAAAAGATAATAATAGCTACCCCATAATGTTGTGATCAGGATAAGTGACCTTAAAGCATACCTAGAAAAACATTTGTTATTATTCAACTTTTTCTGGGTCTGACGAAGCTTGAGTAAAAGAACCTCAGGGGAGAGAGCCGTATGCTTCATTTAAGCTTCCTGTTTGCCCTGTGGGGAAACCTAGAAATAGAATTGTTGATCATCTTTTTTTTTTTTAAGATTTATTTATTCAGAGAGAGCGAGAGAGGCAGAGACACGGGCAGAGGGAAAAGCTGGCTCCCCACAAGGAGCCCGATGTGGGACTCGATCTCGGATCCTGGGATCAACACCCTGAGCCGAAGGCAGACGCTCAACCAGTGAGCCACTCAGGGAGGAATCCCGAGAATTGCTGATCATCTTAACCCAGAGATAAATATTACCATTTTGATATATGTCATTCTTGCTAATATGGCTTAAAAGAAGGTATGGACATTTCTGGATTGCCTGAGTGGCTCAGTCAGTTAAGTGTCCAACACTTTATCTCATGGTTGTGAGATGGATTGTGAGACAGAGCCCCGTGTTGGGCCCTGTGCTCAGCTTGGGATCTGCTTGAGCTTCTCCCTCTCCCTCTACCCACCCCCACAACCACTCACAAATGCGTGTTCTCTCTCAAGAAAAAGAAAAAGGGGGCAGCCCCAGTGGCGCAGCGGTTTAGACTCTGGCCCGGGGTGTGATCCTGGAGATCCGGGATCGAGTCCCACGTTGGGCTTCCTGCATGGAGCCTGCTTCTCCCTCTGCCCGTGTCTCTGCCTCTCTCGCTCTCTCTGAATAAATAAATCTTAAAAAAAAAAAACAAAAAAAAAAAAAAACAAGAAAAAAGAAGTAGAAAAAGGTATTCTTTCATTTCCCAACAACTAAGTTCATATTGTAAATAACTTGTATTTTGTTCTTTTTTATTGGGTGTTGTTACTTAATATGAATTGTAATTAAATGTGTAATTTATCTTAAGATATTTTAAGGATGTGAAGGAAATTTGCAATCTCATTAAGTCCTAAGTAACTACATAAACACACCCCAGTTTGGCATAGGAAAAAAAACACAGTAGTATTCTCTGACATCCAGGCACATTCAGGTACACTTCTATAAGGTTTAATTAGCAAGGAATACTTGTACCTATTTTTCTTCCTTTACACAGATAGACTAGAATACTATGTATATAACTCCTTGCTTACTTTTTTGCATAGTGATGTATTTTGGAGATAATTCCATGGGTGCAGAGCATCTCGTTCTTTTTCATGGTTGCCCAGTAATCTTTGTTTTTTAACATTTTAAAAAAGATTCTTCTTTCTTTATTTATTTCATGAGAGACGGAGAGGCAGACACAGGCAGAAGGAGAGGCAGGCTCCATGCAGGGAGCCCTGTGTGGTACTCAATTCCGGGATCATGCCCTACGCGAAGGCAGACGCCCAACCCCTGAGCCACCCAGTGGTCCCTTACATTATCACTCTTCTTAATTATTTATCCAGTCATATTAATGGACATTTGGTTTACTTCTCATCACAAATATGGTGTCATAAATCATCTGTATTTTCAAGGAAATGCCTCGTTCTTACCTGGATGGCTTGAACATAGATCTGTCCTAAAGCTTGCAAAGGTTCTTGTTTACTGGAGAAAGGATGCCCTCTTTTTTTCCTGAGAAGAAATGGAGGTTATAGCTTTTCCTGAGATCACATTGGGTCAGTGGTGAGAAGTAAGATTATAGAGTTCTGGGCCACAGCAGGTCAAATCTAGAGTTCTGTGTTGTTGTTTTTAATAAGATTTTATTTCTGAGAGACACAGAGAGGCAGAGACATAGGCATAGGGAGAAGTAGGCTCCATGCAGGGAGCCCGATGTGGACTTGATCCGAGATCCTGGGATCACACCGAGCCAAAGGCAGATGCTCCACCGCTGAGCCACCCAGGCGTCCCAGATCTAGAGTTCTGTTTTTTTTTTTTTTTTTAAGCTTTTAAAATTTGTATTTATTTGAGAGAGAGTGAGTGAGCGAGAGAACACAGGGAGGGGCAGAGGGAGAGGGAGAAGCTGACTCTGTTGAGCAGGGAGCCTAATGCAGAGCTCCATCATCCTAGGATTCGGAGATCGTGTGACCTGAGCTGAAGGCATATGTTTAACAGACTGAGCCACCCAGGTGCCCCTGGAGTTCTTTTTTGTCAAAAGTGTGTGGCGAGATGGTGGCTTAGGGAAACCCATGGAAAGATTCCTTAGGGTTAACCCCTTTGGAAGCTTACTGGGGATTTGCATTTTCCCCCTTCCTTTTTTTTTTTTTTTTAATTTTTATTTACTTAGGATAGTCACACACACACAGAGAGAGAGGCAGAGACACAGGCAGAGAGAGAAGCAGGCTCCATGCACCGGGAGCCCGACGTGGGATTCGATCCTGAGTCTCCAGGATCGCGCCCTGGGCCAAAGGCAGGCGCCAAACCGCTGCACCACCCAGGGATCCCTTCCCCCTTCCTTTTTAATGAGTTTATTTGAGTTTGTTTTCTACCACATTCTCCTGGATAGTTACTTCTGGATAGTTACTTCTGGAGGACCACCTGGTTTATAGACCTCGGAAAGACATGGAAAGATGCTTCTGGACACTTAATACTCACTGTGTTGAGGCCCTGAGAGGTAATAACTAGCTTTTGGGGTTTGGGGAACCGTAATTTCCCTCTGGCTTTCCCTTTGTGGCTGCTGCCTGACCATGGATGGCTTTGGAATGCAACCCTGGATTCAATTTTGACAGTTTGAGGAAGGAAACTAGAATATCCTATTCCATCTTGGTAGGGTTTACTCAAGGAGGAAGGAAGGCATTAACTGAAGAAAATCTGTAGCTCTCAGCTCTTAACTCCTTAAAATGCTGTTTTATCTTCAATAGATAAACTAAATTCTTTTATCAATTGTTTGTCATGAATCTGTAGGTGGAGCAAGTCTTTCATCCTATTTGTTATTGGAGGCAGGATCTCCAAGGTGGCTCCCTCATCTGGCCTGGGTTCTAACCCCTTTATGTGGCCTGGGCTCCTCACAGTGTGGCCACTGGTTCTGAGACTGTTCTGGGCACTCGAAAGCATTGGCTGTCCCTCTGCTGTTTCATAGTCTGACTTTCACATCTCACTGGGCAAGGCAGGTTCAGACTGGACACAAGCATAGTGGAAACAGACTCCATATGTTGGCGTGAAGAGCAGCAGCAAAGGTACAGATATGGGGTCGCTGCAGAGGTGGGGTGAGGCCAGAGCTCTCAGGCAGAGAGAACAGCAAGTATAATACACCTGTGTTAAAGGAACGCCAAGGATCCTGGATGGCCCTGCCAAACCTCATACGCAGAGTGGCCCCCGGGAGTGCAGTGGCCTCTGGGAGTGCCATGCAGCTTTGCTGAGCATCCCCGGGGGTCTGTCTGACTTGATGGAAAGCGCTCTCGCTCTCTCTTGCTCTCTGGAGCAGGGAAGGGCCCAGTCCCAAGCCTCCCGGCAGTCTGAAAAGTGGTGGCCTGTGCAGGAATGTCTGGGGACAGGGATTCTGCACAGGGCCTTGTGCCAGGATAAAGGTTGCTGCTCAGGGAAAGTGGTTTGGGGGACACCGCGGACAGGCCCTGCCTGAGAGGGGCAGTGGCCTCAGAGGGACCTCAGATCTACCAGGGGAGGGAAGTGGGGGATGCTGAGCAGCCTAGGCTGGCCTAGCAGGGGCTCAGTGCTGAGCAGGTGTCTTGATATTAACCTGTGGTATTGGCAGCACACAGTGCTAAGGATGCACGGCCAGAGGTTGGGGACACTGGCCATTTTTTAATTTCTTATTTTTTTAAAGATTTTATTTATTTATTCATGAGAGACAGAGAGAAAGAGGCAGAGACACAGGCAGAGGGCGAAGCAGGCTCCATGCAGGGAGCCTGACATGGGATTTGATCCAGGGACTCCAGGATCATGCCCTGGGCCGAAGGCAGGCGCCAAACCGCTGAGCCACCCAGGGATCCCCACACTGGCCCTTTCTAACAGCCTCATCCTGAGCAGTGCCTGCGGTTCCATCTCCACTTTGAAAGGTAGAGTGAGAAGGTATCTTGCTTTTCCCTTAACAGCGTTCTTTGTCTGGAACTTCCTCCCACCCATTTCTGTTACACTTTTAGGCTGAAGTCTCAGACTTCCCTTCTTTCAGGAAGTCCGCTGGGATTCTATGCTGGGCCCAGTGTTTCCTGGTTTTCTCCCCTCCGTAATGTAATAGCACGTGTTCCTCCTAGTGGACTGAAACCCCTTTGAGGACAAGGGTGCAGTGCTGAGCACCGTGTGCGTCCTGGGAATTCATGGTAAATGTGGAATGCAGGTGGGGGTAGAAAGAGGCTAGTGTGATTGGTCACATGTGGAGGGCAGAGTCTGGCCCCAGAGGCAAGCCCCACGGCCCCACACAAAATTGGAGACCTCCACAGGTCTGTTGTTGCCCAATACGCTTATTGCAATCTCCAATTCCAAGAGACTGGAATCTCTCACATTCTTTTCAGTGGGCCAACAAAAACAACAGCCCTGACCCAAAGGCCATTTGCGTGGCTGTTCAGCATTCCCAGTCCTGCCTTACAGATGTACTCCTAGAGTTCCAAGTAAGCTGCCCTGTTATGTACTGCCTGGCCCCCACAGGGGCAGGCTGCAGGCTGCCGTCCCTGTCCTGTGTAGGACTGCTGGTCCGTGTTTGCTTCCTGCACCTTTTCTCATGACTTGGAAACTACCAACTATGAGATAAGATGTACAATGCCCATTTTATGGGTAGGAATAGAGAGCTCAGTGAGCCAGCCTAACCTACAGAACTGCAGGAGGCAGGGCCACGTGGACATTTGAACCTAGGTTTTTGACTCCTCCATATGAAATGGCCCCCGTGTATGTGCCCAGCTCTCCTTCCACGTCCCCAAGGATATCTCTGCCTCTCTCTCTCTGTCTCATGAATTTAAAAAACAAAACTTAAACAGCACACTTGATATAAGGGTATTGTGGCCTCAGAGACTGATTCAGGAGACTCCAGCCTGAGTGCAGGCCAAGTAGAAGAGCCCTCTCTGAATAAAACAGAGGAAGCCCAACACCCAGGGAAGGAAGTGTTGGGAGACCAGGAGGCCCAGGCCCCTCACAGCTGACCATTAGGCAACAGGCTAGCCTGAGCCTCCCAGGTCAGTTTCTTATGGAGAAGGTAGTTTTAGTTCAGTGGGATTCATGTGGCTGAAGGAAAAACCCACATGGGCCAGAACTTCAAAACATGAATTTGAGGATCAGTTGCAGCCAGTTACAGTTGACCCTTGAACAACACAGATCTGAACTGCATGGGTCCATTTGATACGTTTTTTCCTCCCAATAAATATTGTACAGTACTATATTTTCCCTTATGATTCCCTTAATAACATTTTCTCTCCATCTTTGTTTTTTTCCATCTTTGTTGTAAAAACATAGTATAAATTTTTTTTTCAATTTTTATTTATTTATGATAGTCACAGCAAGAGAGAGAGAGAGAGAGAGAGAGAGAGGCAGAGACCTAGTAGGCAGAGGGAGAAGCAGGCTCCATGTACCGGGAGCCCGACGTGGGATTTGATCCCGGGTCTCCAGGATCGCGCCCTGGGCCAAAGGCAGGCGCTAAACTGCTGCGCCACCCAGGGATCCCAAAAACATAGTATAATATGATACATATAAATATAAAATATGCGTTCATCAACTGTATGATCTGTAAGGCTGCTGGTGAACAGTAGGCTCTGTTGGTAGTTAAGCTTTTGAGGAGCCATAAGTGGTAGGTGGAATTTCAACTGCGGGAGGTCGGCACCCTTAAACTCCATGTTTTTCAAGGGTGACCTGTATTTAGAGTTCTCCTGCCTCATAGCTCACGTTTTCCTGGTACATAGGTGCTAGCCAGAATAGGAGGGACTTGCAAAAAAAAAAAACCCCAAAACCCAACAGCATAAGGTTTGATGAAGTTAGGAATTTCAGGACCAAGTAGAGACCAACTGAAGGGCTATTCTTTTCCCTTATGTTCCTCCTGAAGCTTTAGATGACATAACTGATACCCCTGATTGTTTTTTAAGATTTTACTTATTCATGAGAGACAGAGAGGCAGAGACATAGGCAGAGGGAGAAGCAGGTTCCCCACAGGAAGCCCGATGCGGGACTCCCAGAAGTCAGATGTTCAACCTCTGAGCCCCCCAGGCATCCCTGTTTTATTTACTTTTTTAAGATTTTATTTATTTGAGAGAGAGCAGGAACAGGGAGGGGCAGAGGGAGAAGAGAAGCAGATTCCCCGCTAAGCAAGGGCTCCATCCCTGGGCCCGGGGTTCAGGACTTGAGCCAAGGGCAGATACTTCACCCCTTGAGCCACCCAGGCACCCCCAGAGCACAGCTGTTTCAAATCCCGTGCACACTTGTGGGAAAGAGGGGTGAGTTCTGAGGGACGAGGGCTTCCGTTTCTGGCCCTGGTTTGGCAGCTGGCTCACTCCCTTGCACTTGTAGGCTTATCCCTATTTGTCCCCTGTGGTTCCAGCACACTCTGGGCAGTCTACACTGTGCCTCCTCACTTAAAACAGGAATCCAACTTTCTTCTTCCCTTTGGACCAGTTCCTGCTGGTTTGCCTAGGCTCTTTGTCTCACCCTTTCAAGAGCTTCTTTTCTGTTCTCCACACCCTTCTTTTAAAGGCCTTGAAATGTTAATGTCTCAGTCTGAAATGTCTGCTTGTCTTGTTTAACTAGCTTTCCTGTCCCTGCCCTACCTGTGCCCTGCCAGACTCCAGAGGTCACTGATAGGAGATCTCCAAGGGGAGACCTGCCCCCGGAACTGCAAGGATGGCAGAAACTGCCCCCGGCTGCTGTTCTGGTGGCTACCAGCCTGGGTGGCTGGAGGGGAGGCTCTTTACAGTTGGTCTCCTGGCTTGGCCTGGCTCTGGCTAGCCAGTGCCCCTGTGGCATTTGTCTATGGGACCTGTTTTCCTATTGTTGGAAAGGAAGGAATGGGCGACTTAAATTAATTGCCTCACAAGCTGCTAACATGTAAAAGTTTTTTTTTAAAGACTTTATTTTATCGGGATCCCTGGGTGGCGCAGCGGTTTGGCGCCTGCCTTTGGCTCAGGGCGTGATCCTAGAGACCTGGGATCGAATCCCACATCGGGCTCCTGGTGCATGGAGCCTGCTTCTCCCTCTGCCTGTGTCTCTGCCTCTCTCTCTCTCTCTCTGTGACTATCATAAATAAAAAAAAAAAAAAATTAAAGACTTTATTTTATCAATTCATTCATTTGAGACAGAGGCAGAGACACAGGCAGAGGGAGAAGCAGGCTTCCTTCCTGCTAGGAGCCCAAGGCAGAACTCCTCCCAGGACCCCAGGATCATGACCTGAGCCAAAGGCAGATGCTCAACCACTGAGCCACCCAGGTGTCCCATGTGAAGCGTTTAAAAAGTAAATCCAGGGCAGCCCAGGTGGCTCATCTGTTTAGCGCCATCGTCAGCCCAGGGCCTGATCCTGGAGATCCGGGATCGAGTCCCACGTCAGACTCCCTGCATGGAGCCTGCTTCTCTCTCTCTCTCTCTCTCATAAATAAATAAGTAAAAATTAAAAAAAAAATAAAAAGGAAATCCATTCCTGACACAACTCAGGTCTTCTCGTGTGCCCTCCCCCTCTGCTGTGGCACTAGAGAACTGTCTTAAGCCCCCTTTTGCTCTCCTGCTTTTACTCAGAGGAAGCTGTTGAGAAAGGTTCCTGTGGTGTGCTGGTGGGGGAAGGAGGAGGTGCCATGAATACTGTCTGGCTGTTTTTCATATTGAATGCCTGTCTTTTTTTTTTTTTTTTCTTTCTTTTTTAAGATTTATTTATTGGTCCATGAAAGAGACAGAGAGGGAGGCAGAGACACAGGCAGAGGGAGAAGCAGGGTCCATGCAGGAAGCCCCACGTGGGACTCGATCCTGGATCCCAGGATCACGCCTTAAGTGGAAGACAGATGCTCAACTGTTGAGCCACCGAGGCGTCCCTGAATGCCTGTCTTGTTGGGGACCTTGTGAAGAAGGGTGCTGCCAGGCATGTGCACCATAGCCTCCTGTTGGGGAGTGGGCACTTACTGGAAGGCAGAGAACTTACAGGCTGTCCACTGCTTTCTTGATTGGTCTCTTTCTCAGTTTGTTTTTTTTATTTTTTAAGATTTTATTTACCCATTTTTTAGGGGGGGAGGGGAAGAGGGAGGGGGAGAACCTTAAGCAGATGCCCCATGGAAGGCAGAGCCTGGAACACAGGGCTTGATCCTACATTTTGGAGAGCATGACTTGAGCCAAAACCAAGAGACTGGGCTACCCAATACCTGGCTGCAAACAAGTCCAGATTAAAACAATTTCTACAGCAATTAAATACTTGGTTGAGGGACTCCTGGATGGCTCAGGGGTTGTGTCTCTGAGAGATGCCTGTGTCTCTGAGAGATACGCAGAAAGAGAGAGGCAGAGACCTAGGCAGAGGGAGAAGCAGGCTCCACGCAGGAAGCCCGATGTGGGACTCGATCCTGGGACTCCAGGATCATGCCCTGAGCCGAAGGCAGACGCTCAACCCCTGAGCCATCCAGGAGTCCCCAAAAATAAAATCTTTAAAAAATATAAATACTTGGTTGACGTCTGGATTTGGAGGCATTGCTTATTAGGGAACTGCTCTTAAAATTGTCAGTGGATGTGACCTCGAACCTTGGGCCATTAGGAAAGCTAGAGTTGGACCTTTTTTACCCAGGTCGGAGTAATAAATGTAGGAGTCCAGCTACTCAGGAATATAAAACTTGCTGGAATGGGAAAAGAAAGTGTTCATTTTGTTTTGTTGGGTGGAGAAAATATGGCTAGTAATATTTAAAAACCCTTTTTGTTATTACCCGAGTCTTTGTTTCGACTGTCCCTCACTGGGACACTTTTCTCCAGGTGATGAGTGCGCTTTCTTGCTTAAAATTCACCTGTCCATGTGATCTGAGCCACAGAGGCAATTGAAACCCCTTTTGCTAGTTTAGGGAGTGAAAAGGTTTCAGGTGCACAATGTTGCCCGCTGTTTAAGAGGTGAGGACTGAGTTACATGGCCACCTACGGAGTCTGGCCATTTTATTAAGTCAGCCCGCAGCACCACCTACTCTGGTCCAGAACACAACAGATTAAAACTCTGCCTTTTGTGACCTTGGAGGCAACAGGAAAGCTGTGCATCTATGTCAAAATCTATCTTTTCATGTCTGGTTTAAAAATCTGTAATTTACGTGGGCAATGATCTCAGTGTTGGAACAAATCTCTTTTATTTGCTGCTGGAAGCTGCCTGGGCCACTCATTAGTACATCAGAGGTCAGATGCATGCCGGGGCGGCAGCTGGGACACTGATGATTTCATACGGCTTTGTATGAGTGCCGATGGCCTGTGGCGCTGTAAATCGGGCTCAGAGTTCTAATTTTTTCAAAACCTCACGGGAGTTAGTCCAACACTTCTTGTGAGATAGAACTTAAGATAATATTTATAGTGGAGGGCAAAGGAAAAATAATAACTAATGGGAACATTGTGGAAAGAATGATAGTAACCTATTAAAGTAAATTATGTGGGGCTGTCAGAGCAACTCATTCATGAGCTCCATGAGTATATCTGTCAGGTCCGTAGCCAGGATGAGTGCCTCACCACTGAGTCAGGGCTCCAAATCCCCCCACATCATGGCCACACTAGGTCATTGGTGGGAGGGTTTCTCCCCTCACTTTTTTTTGAGGCATAATTTACATAAAATAAACATAATTGTACATTTTGAATTTTGACAATTATATACTTCTGTAACACCCCTTTTGTCAGCTTCTCTTGATATTTTCACCTTAGTTTTGCCTTCGTTGTAAGTGAAATCATGCAGTATATTTTAATTTTTTAAACAATAGTTTTTATTAAAGTCTTAGAAATATTCGCATTTTATAACTTGGTGCTCATCACAGCAAGTGCACTCCTTAAATAGTATATTTTTTTATTTTGGCTTTTTCCAGCAATTATAATCCTTTCAAATAAATGAGTCTGAAAAATTGTGCAGATATTACCATAGTCTGTTTCTCTGATATGGAAGTTTTGTTTCGGCTTTTGAAGTGGAACAATTTTTAAGTAACTCCAGTTTTATTTAAGTCAACAAGTTTATTAAAAACTGTTTGGTAGGCAGTAGTCCAAAGCACAAGTCTCGGGGCACCTGGGTGGCTCAGCGCCCAACTCTTGATTTCAGCTCAGGTCATGATCTTAGGGTTTGTTAGGTCTGTGCTGGGCATGGAGCTTGCTTAAGATACTCTCCTTCTCCCTCTACCCTTCCCCTCGTCTAAAAAAAATAAAAATACAATTCTGGCATGTTCTTGGCATGTTCTCCCCACCCCCACCCCCCTTCATACTTGGATAGAGAGCACTTGTGGGGCCTGGAGGGGCAGAGGGAGAGGAAGGAGAAGCTGATTCTTTAATGAGCGGGGAGCCTGACGCCTGGCTCAATTCCAAGACTTTAGGATCATGATCGAACCAAAGGCAGATGCTTCACTGGCTGAGCCACCCAGGCACCCCACAGTTCTGGCATGTTCTAAAATGTCCCTTGGTGTCATGTAATATAACTTGATCTATTGAAGGAGCCCCCAAGCACAAGTGGGTCACTTGCAAGTGACAAGAATATACTCCTTGACTGTGGGCCTTTGTTAAAGCCTTCAGGGAGTATGAGAGGAACTCCAGGCCATGGGCGTAAACTCTGCTGGTCTTGGTGTGGCTATGGTCAGCAGGGAATGTGCCTTAGGCTGCATAGGTTGGGCAAAGATAACAAGGCTCCAGCCTGAAAACCAGAGTCTGACCAGGAGACTAATGAATAAATAGTCCAGTAATCAAGGGAGCTCTCACAGGTTGGGTTCCCTAGGGGCAGACGCTGGAGAAGGAGTTTATCAGCAGCTGTGAGAGGCAGGAGGAAGCAAGATGGAAGCAGGCCTACCAAGGGTGGGACTGTCATGCCCTCACTGCCACCTGTGCCACCTGCTGCAAAGCCTGACTGGAATAGGAGGGATAGAGAGCTGTTAGTATAGGGAGGATGTTTCAGGTAACAGAAACCGTTTGAAAGAGGCTTAGCTGCTCACCCCCAGAGTTGCTATGTATATTGTCTCACACATAGTGTTTTGTGACATCATGATTAATACCTTAAAAAAATTAGAGGTGTGGAGACACGTGGGTGGCTCAGTAGTAGAGTGTCTGCCTTAGGCCCAGGGTGTGATCCTGGGGTCCTGGGATGGAGTCCCATGTTGGGCTCCCCACAGGGAGCCTGCTTCTCCCTCTGCCTGTGTCTCTGCTTTCTCGGTCTCTCATGAATAAATAAATAAAATCTTTTAAAAAAATAAATAAAATTAGGGACACCTGGCTGGCTCAGTCAATGGAGCATGCGACTCTTGATCTCGAGATTGTGTTTGAGCCCCACATTGGTGGTAGAGATTATTTAAATCTTTTCTAAAAAGAGAGGGGAAAAAACTAAATGTGTCTTTTTGTGACTTCAAAGGTTCTGAGAACTGCGGACTGTAGCTCAGTGTGGGAGGTATGGACCTTATGCAGGCTGGTTTTCCTCCAAATCCCTGTGCCTCCTTCCCACCTCAGCTCTGCCCTGAGAGCTCACCTGGAGGGTTTGCCCAGCCCTGTCAAAACCACAGCTCTCTGAGTAGGGTCCAAAACGTGGCCTGTATCATCATTTTTTGCCTCTGACAGCCCCCCCCCCCTTTAAAGATTTTATTTATTTATTCATGAGAGTCCGAGGGAGAGAGAGAGAGGGAGGGAGAGAGGCAGAGAAGCAGGCTCCACGCAGGGAGCCCGACGTGGGACTCGATCCCGGGTCTCCAGGATCACACCCCAGGCTGCAGGCGGTGCCAAACCGCTGAGCCACCCGGGCTGCCCCTGACAGGCCCTTTCTTGTCACGTTTACTGCTGTACCCTCAGCTTTAAATAAGAGGTGGCCGTCATAAGAATTTGTGAACGTATTTTGTCTGTGACTGACAAAACTGGAAGGCGTTGTGTGCTGTGCTGCCCAGGGTGTCATTGTTCTCTGGGGTTTCCATCGTTGAGAACCCTTGATAGAGGAGGGGTTTTCTTCCAGGATGAACTCAAAAAGTCCCTTTCATACTTTTTAATCTAACATTTCTGGGGACCATAAATTGAGGTTTTGTTTGTTTGTTTTAATCTGCAGGTGGGACGCCTGGGTGGCTTAGCGGTTAAGCATCTGCCTTCGACTCAGGGCATGATCCTGGAGTCCCGGGATCGAGTTCCGCGTCGGGTTCCTTGTATGGAGACTGTTTCTCCCTCTTTCTAGGTCTCTGCCTCTCTCATGAATAAATAAAATATTTTTTAAAAAACCCCCATCTGCACGTAAGCCCAGCCAAATTCAAGCACTCAATTTGAAAGCAGAATTACTCATCTAATTTTCTTTTTATTCGGTTTTTACCTTTATTTTCATTTTAAAGATTTTATTTATTTATTGATGAGAAACACACAGAGGCAGAGACCTAGGCAGAGGGAGAAGCAGGCTCCCTGCGAGGGACTCTATCCCAATCCTGGATCCTGGGACCTCGCCCCGAGCCAAAGGCAGACGCTCAACCACTGAGCCTCCTAAGTGTCCCTGGTTTTTAGCTTTAAAAGGGTAATGGTTCTGTTTTTGTATATATCAGTATCAAAAGCTGTGTGCTCAGGGAGTGTCCTTCTAGGGAGAAGGAATGGTATATGTGAGGGCTCTGAGACCAGGGAATAATGTGGCAGCGTTGTTAGGATAGAAAATGGGGACCTGTATACCTGGCTCTGGGGCTTTGGAACCTGGTTCTCACCAGCAGGAAAGCAGGTGATGGGAGGGGGTTGGGAAGGATCTATTAAAGGGTTGGGTAACCTTGTGAGCTGGGCCCTGTTTGGTGGTAGTTTGCTGGTGTTGGAAAGAGAGGGTTCAGTGTCCATTGGAAGTGTGAAGTTTTCTCAAAAAAAAAATAGGGAAGGGAGGGGCCCCTGGCTGGGCTCAGAGGAGCATGCAACTTTTGACCTCAGGATTGTGAGTTCTAGCCCCACCTTGAAGATAAGTTTGGCTTTAAAAGGCGGGTTGGGGACAGAACATCAATATATGGCTTTTGGAGGGTAGCACAGAAACCTCAAGTGAAAAGCACATGGCTTTTCAGGGTCTTCAAAGTAATGTGTCTCTGTTGGCACCAAACCCCAGCCTGAAGCTGTTAGAGTTTAATGACATTCCTCTCTGTTTTTAACCCTTCTTTATAAAATTTGTCCTATCCATGCCAAGCCTAAAATTTTGGTCTGGAGCTGAGTAGGTTCCTGTGACCTCAGTTTGGGCTGTTCTTGGACACTCCACTCCACCACCAGGTAGTTCTGACTCTTTCTTAGTTTAGCTTAGGAATGAATCTTGCTCAACTACTGGCCAGATAGGCAGTCCAAATCCAGATAGACAATACCCTAAGTCCTTGCATTCAGATGTTCCTCGACATGTAAGATTTCTGATTTTAGACAGTTAATATTGTGTACGTATATTAAGTAACAATGCCACAAAATAATGAATATTAGTGTTTCTCATGTGAAGTGCATGAACTCTCACACTAAATGCTATAGGTAAAAGTCATAAATCATTTTCATGCCTGTTTGGGTTTTGCTGCCAAATAGCTTATATAAACACTGGGTTTCCAGAGCCTGTTGATTTGGGAATTGCAGAAAGGGCATTGTGGGTTTGCATATGGATCCCCAATGTTTGCTTCACATGGTGTTCGAACAATATTCTCTGGGACTGATAAGTGTTGTTTTTATTCTTTTTTTTAAAGATTTTATTTATTTATTCATGAGAATACACAGAGAGGAGAGAGAGAGAGGCAGAGACCCAAGCAGAGGGAGAAGCAGGCTCCATGCAGGGAGCCTGACGTGGAACTCTATCCTGGAACTCTATCCCGGGTCTCCAGGATCACGCCCTGGGCTGAAGGCGGTGCCAAACCGCTGAGCCACCCTGGCTGCCCTGTTGTTTTTATTCTTAACACCTCTTTCCATGTACATTGCCTCAGACCCTTTCTGCTATCCACCTCCAAAGACACCCCCAACTAGCAGCCCCACTGTCCCCATGCCTTTGTGTTTGGGAACCATCTCCTTACCAACCACTGAGGATACAAAACACAAGGCTTGCTTTATTGCTGCTCCTCTGAGCTGGTTCTTTTTAGTCTCAGTGTCCACTGAAGCCTTCTAGCCAAGCAGAAATGGACTTTAACTCCCAATCCCAACATTGACCATCTCATCTGGTGTCCCCCTGCTGGCTTTTTGTGTATGTTTGATCCTGTCAGGAACAGAAACTGGGCCTTGACAACCTTTTTTCACCTGTGTGGAGGTTGATGAGATTTAAAGTTAGTAAGTTCGAAAATCTTTGTTATTCACCCTCGCAAGTATATTTTTCTTCTCATACTTCAAGTGATGTAGCAATCTTATATATATTGCCAAATTGGAATAGAGGTGTATAAAGAACAAGGGTAATGCAACATAGCATTGCTTGTGATTTTTTTTTTTTTAAAACCAGGAAATGGCTTTAAAAGTCTTAGCAGGTACGAATTAAATAAGTTGTGGTACATCCACAGGCAACATACCATGCAGCCATTTATAAAACAGGCAGCTTGACCCAGAACATTCTCCAAGTAAATATAGTTAAGTGAAAAAGGCTGACAAAATATATTCCTATTTGTGTCTTTTTAAAAATTTACATATGGGCAGCCTGGGTGGCTCAGTGGTTTATCACCTGCGTTCAGCCCAGGGTATGATCTGGAGTCCCGGGATCGAGTCCCACGTCGGGCTCCCTGCATGGAGCCTGCTTCTCTCTGCCTGTGTCTCTGCCTCTCTCTCTGTGTGTGTCTCTCATGAATAAATAAAAAATTTTTAAAAATTTACATATGCATAGAATGTAACATATTTTTAGATGGTTACATAAAAAAGAAACAAGTGAGAAATTGGGAGATTTTATTTTTTTTTTTTATTTTTTTTTATTTATTTATTTTTTTTTTTAATTTTTTATTTATTTATGATAGTCAGAGAGAGAGAGAGAGAGAGAGAGGCAGAGACACAGGCAGAGGGAGAAGCAGGCTCCATGCACCGGGAGCCCGACGTGGGATTCGATCCGGGGTCTCCAGGATCGCGCCCTGGGCCAAAGGCAGGCGCCAAACCGCTGCGCCACCCAGGGATCCCTAAATTGGGAGATTTTAAAAACTATTTGTAAAAAAAAAAAACTTTGTACTTACATCGTTTTGCACTAAAAATGCATATGTGTTCCCTAGTATTTTTTTTTTTAAGATTTTATTTTTATGTCATTTCTACACCAATGTGGGGCTAGAACTCCTAATCCCGAGATCAAGAGTTGCATGCCCTACCAATTGAGCCAGCCAGGCACCCTCCTAAAACTTTTTTTTTTATTTTTTATTTATTTATGATAGTCATCACACACACACACACACACACACACACACACACACAGGCGCAGAGACACAGGCAGAGGGAGAAGCAGGCTCCATGCACCGGGAGCCCGACGTGGGATTCGATCCCGGGTCTCCAGGATCGCGCCCTGGGCCAAAGGCAGGCGCCAATCTGCTGCGCCACCCAGGGATCCCCTAAAACATTTTTTTAAATGCTTCAGCACACGCCCCGCCCCGGCCACATTAACTCATCCTCAGCTATGATTCTGCCGATTTGAGGTGGTGGTAGTGATTGTGCGTGCAGCTGGTAGAGATTCTTTCGTTCCCCTCTTCTCCATGGCCCCCAGGTCACAGCTCTGTATCAGCACGTGGCCAGAGATGCAGGGGGGACTCCAGATTTGAACTTGGTTTTGGAGCATTGGCATTCTGTATATTTTCCCTAAATCATGTAAAAGCTGGTTTTGAGGTTATTGAATAGGCTTAGTTTCAGACTGGCTCGACTCTACTCCTTGAAGTTGGTTTAATTTTTTTTTTTTTTTAATAGCATGCAGGGTGGCTTATGCAGGTAAGGCTTTTGGTTGTCACCCGCCATCCTCCAATTCATTTCTGTAGTGGGAGGCTTAGAACCCCCTTTGCGTGCGTGGTGACCTCCTTTTGTTCAGGCCTGAGTTTGTGGGAGGCCATATGTCCCCAGTTGTTTTAAGGGATGTGAAAGAAATCTCCAATGTAAATGTACAGCAGTTGATACATTTCGGTTTGTTGGGGCATTTCGATGAGGAGTAGCCCCTCCATCCTTTCAGTTTACATTCTTTAGTGATGTGGTTAGTTGTATTTTAAACTGGAAGCTCATTCTTTCAGATGCACGGTGCTCTAATAGGAGTCCCCTGGGTGTGTGTGTGTTTTCTTTGTTTCATCTCAGGTAGTATAAAAAGTAGATTCCAGAAACACATACACAGTCTTGTTCATTAATAAAGCACTTTATTTAGATCCTGGCTAAGGTAAACCTGCCTGCTTGGTATTTTTATTTATTTATTTTTTCTTTAACCTCCCTCCTTCCTCTCCTGCTGGGCCCACATTCCTAGGTCTTTGTCTCTGCCTGGTATTTTAGAAATTATGGGAGAGGAAGGCAGTGGGTGGGGCTTTCTGAAAGCTGGGGGCAGGGAAGAGGGTGGTCACTTGGAAGGTCAGAGGTCAGCCTGCTCCTTTCAGCTGGGGCAGCCAGATTGTCGCCAAGCAAAGGAGGAGGGGGGGATGGAGGGGGGCGTGTTGTGCATCTGCCTGGGAAGCCCCAAACAGGCAGCTCCAGGCCCTGGAATTCCTGCCGCCAGAGGACCACTCCTTCCCCAGCTTTCCGGAGCTGCAGTTCATGGCCTCTGCCACATTTCTAGCCCTTTGGAGGACGTGGGTTCCAGTTTTTTCATTTAAAATAATCTTCCAGGGATCCCTGGGTGGCGCAGCGGTTTGGCGCCTGCCTTTGGCCCAGGGCGTGATCCTGGAGACTCGGGATCGAATCCCACGTCGGGCTCCCGGTGCTTGGAGCCTGCTTCTCCCTCTGCCTGTGTCTCTGCCTCTCTCTCTCTCTCTCTCCGTGTGACTATCATGAATAAATAAATTTAAAAAAAAAAAATAAATAAAATAAAATAATCTTCCAGGGATCCCTGGGTGGTGCAGCAGTTTAGCGCCTGCCTTTGGCCCAGGGTGCAATCCTGGAGACCCGGGATAGAATCCCACGGTGCATGGAGCCTGCTTCTCCATCTGCCTATGTCTCTGCCTCTCTCTCTCTCTCTCTCTCTCTCTCTCTCTCTCTCTCTCTCTCTCTCTGTGTGTGACTATCATAAATAAATCAAAATTAAAAAAAAAAAAATCTTCCAGGATGCCTGGGTGGCTCAGCATATGAGCATCTGCCTTTGGCTCAGGATGTGATCCCAGAGTTCTGGGATCCTGGACTTCTGGGATCCCGGAGTTCTGGGATCCCGGAGTTCTGGGATCGAGTTCCCGCACGGGAAGCCTGTGTGTGTCTCATGAATAAATAATCTTTAATAAATAAACAAATAATCTTCCAGCTATTTCAGAGAGAATTGCACCCACGTGCACCCTTACCTATTATCTGTGTTATCACAGGCTCTAAAATTGTGGGTTTTTGACCTTAGAAATTGCACGTAGATGATGTGGAGTTTCTAAGTAGAACTTGAAATCTTCCCAAAGGTTTATGCCAGCTTTAGCTAGACGGTGTATAAAAATTGGCCATATTTTCAGTTTTAGGGCCTTTTTATTTAAAAAGTTCATCGTTTATTCATTATAAGCACTACTGGGACTATGCTGTTTTACTCACCCATAGCTTTTTATTATCAACTATGTGGGTGTCCCCTAGCACCTCTGTGATGACCCTGTTGTCCTCCTGGAACTGCAGAGTACTGGCACCTCCAAAATTACAGTGTGATAATGTTGTAAGTGTTCTAGGCACTTAGAGCTGCATCAATCCTCTGTGAAGTGATGCCAGGCAGGATTGCATCCAGAGGACCCCACTGCCCACTTTGGAGATATCTGGGCTCTCAGGGATAGGTATTGAGAGTGGCCCAGTGCCAGGGGCTGTGGGTACCCTGTTGCTACCTGTTATGACCAGGATTTCTTTTCTGGCTACTTCCTCTGCAGAATGCTTTAAAACTTAACTATTTGCAAGGTATCTCCTATGTACAACATCATCCAGGCTCTGGATTATAAAAACCTAAAACCTGGAAAAATTACCGTTGTCCCTTGTAGTTACACAATTGGTGCCTGGCTTCCTTGCTTAGCCTAGGATTATTTTAAAGCCTTTTGGTTTCTGGTGTTGGGTTCCTGAGAATAGGGTTCCTGGGATTTTATGGATGAAAGTGGTCTCCTGAGGCACCTAGCCAGAACCCTTGTGTTTCATATATGAGACAAACTCAGTCAGGTGATTGGATAGATGGCTTCGTGGCCAGATGGTGCCAAGCTGGGGCTAACAGCCTCAGGTTCTTCCCACTCACTGTATAAGTGAGAGTGGTTATGCTTGCACAGATGGAAACATGAGGTTGAGTTGTTGAAACGGGAGCAGGGGTTGCTTTAGCACCACATTATGAAAAGAGACTAAGAATTTCTCCTAAGCTTTTCCAGTTTAGCATTGAAAGTTAGCTTGAGAATTTTAGCTTTATCAGATTAGAAAGATTAGATCATCTCTAAAAGGTGAACCTATTTTAAAATGCTATTGGTCATGGGGCCCCTGGGTGGCTCAGTTGGTTAAGCATACGACTCTTGATTTCAGCTCAGGTCATGATCTCAGGGTCATGGGATCTAGCCCAGCAGCAGGCCGGATCTGGGCTGAGTGTGGAGCTTGCCTAAGATCCTCTCCCTCCCCCAAACACTATTGGTCTTGAAGGCAAATTACCATCCCCAAATTTCAGTCTCCCAAGGTTCCTGGGGAAGCACTGCATTGGACAAAGGGTCCGAGTCCAGTCACAAACCTGGTCCCATTTCCCTCCTATAAAACAGGGTCCATAAAACTTTTCCATATCAGAACCATTTCTTAGAAATAGGAACATCATATCCTAAATCTTCCCCCTATTTGTGAATCCAAAAGTTCCAGAGAATTAGACTAACCCATGCAGGATCACTTTGAATGCCCTGAACCCTGAGTGGAGTAGGCCTGCTTCCCTGACTGAGCTCTGAGTTTCTTCTTTTTTCTTCTTTTTTTTTTTTTAAGATTTTATTTATTTATTAATGAGAGACCCAGAGAGAGAGAGAGGCAGAGACACAGGCAGAGGGAGAAGCAGGCTCCCTGAAAGGACCCCCATGTGGGACTCGATCCCGTGACTCCAGGATCAGGCCCTGGGCCGAAGGCAGGCACCCAACCCCTGAGCCACCCAGGTGTCCCTGAGTTTATTTTCTAGTGGACACGCTCTCTTCCAATGTGTTGGTTAGTTAATAAGATAATGTAAATGGGGAGCACCTGGGTCACTCAGCTGGTTGGACGTCTGTCTCTTGGTTTGGGCTCACGTTGTGATCTCACTTCGTTGCGGCTCTGCTCAATGAGGAATCTGCTTGAGATTCTCTCCCCACTCATTTATTTGAGCTAGCATATGCTTTCAAATAAATAAATCTTTAAAATAACCTGAAGAGAAGAGATGCAACATTCTCACTTCTACCCAGGGCCCTTTCTGTGTGGGTCTTCCTGTTGGAAACATTGGAGCCCTCCTTCCCCATCTCTGTGTCCTGTAACACTGTCTGCTCCTGGGCCAGGGTGAGCTCCTCTACTGTGCGACATGGAATCACCTTGCCTCAAGTCTCCCATACAGGACTTATTTCACCTTACTGAGTTAAGGTGCTTAGTGCTCTGGTGAAGAGCTGGTGTCAGGCATATCTTGGAACCAGCTCTCCACAAGGCTTATGTTGGCCCCCCACTTCTGCCCTTGCTTGCTGTGTGGCCCTAAGACGACATGACCTCTTGTCTTCCTCTGGGGATTAAGCATATTCTGTATAGGAAAACTGCCCCTTGGACACCGCTTCTCTGCCTGTTGCATGTTGGTTGGCTTTTGCTCACACCCAGGTATACCAGCAGCAAATTTAAGCCCTGCTCTTGAAAGCAGTCCAGCAAACATTTACAGAGAGTGGTGCTAAGTGCTCTGCTCTGGAGGGATGCAACCAGACTGGCACAGTTTCTGTGCCAAGGAGCTTTCACTCTTAAGAGCTTCTCATTTATCAGCAGGTGGAGGTTGTGCCAACCCTTCTGCCTCCCAGCATGCTGGGCCCCAGGAAATACAGAACATCACATAAAGCGGTCTGTCAGCATGGGCTGCCTCTCAGGGTCAACTCCTTGGAACGACTTGGCAGGAAGAAGAAAGACAAGAAGCTGGCTGACCTTACCACTAGCTTTTTGCCTTCTTTCCAGAAGCTTAAGCCTGTAGCTTGAGTGCCTGGGAGAACCATGGTTTGCACTTTGCACTAATCTCCTTGATTGGAGGGTGGCTGCACGCTGTGGTGTGAGGGTGATTAATACTGGCTCCTAACCTCCTTTCACAGAATCAGACACGGGTGGCAAGACAGATTTTTCTGGTGTATTCTTTCATTTGGGCCACCAATCTCAGACCAGGGAAATATAACCTTAAAACTTTTCTAGGTAATTAATGGGAGATATAGGGAAAATCTCTTATGCCAGGAGAATTGTTTTGTTTCCTCTTTGCCTTTGGAGTGTCTCAGTTATAGGTCTGAACGAAACTGGAGTGGATAGAGGAATTGGTTATTTTTTTCTTTGATTTTTGGGGCAGAGGGGGTGGGAAGGAGGGCATGCTGTGCTCACATTGAAGTGCTCCCTATTTCTGTAGGGGTGTGTTTGTTAAATTGGAAGCAGTTGGCTGAGGCTCTGGAATCCACAGAGCACCCCCATGGCTGCCCCCCTCCCCCACTAGTCCCAAATCTCTGATTAATAATGCCTGTCTCCTCTCTGGTCCGCAGGTGCTGCACCTGTACTGTGACACTTGTTCAGTGCCCATCTGTCGTGAGTGCACAATGGGCCGGCATGGGGGCCACAGCTTCATCTACCTCCAGGAGGCGCTGCAGGACTCGCGGGCACTTACCATCCAGCTGCTGGCTGACGCACAGCAGGGCCGCCAGGCAATCCAGGTCAGTGTTTCTCTGCCTTTCATCTGCTTTCCTTGTTCTTTCTTGCACATAAAACCTTTCCCACTCCCTTTCAGATGGCATGTGTAGATTACTGGGCAGGTTCCAGTGTGTGGGGGCCATGGAACAATGAACCAATGAGCTCATGTGACATCCACCCAGCAGTAATCCCTTGGGGGCAGGTGGAGGGTTTGTGAAGATGAGAGGGGTGTGGCTGAAGGTGACTAGCCAGTCAGGGCTTGTTGTGGACACTGAGGCTGGGCCCCCACCACGCCATCAGCCTGCTTCTCCTCCAGACCTCTCCCCAAGAGAGGTGGGCATCCAGCATACCTCAGCCGGGACTGCAGGAAGACTGGCTACTTAATGCTTTCAAGAGAGATATCTCTGCTGCTCAGATTTATTTATTTATAGGTGAGCAATCAGTGAGCAACAGAAGTTTATCTCAAATTCTTTCTAAGTAATAAAGCCACCACCTGGTAACTGAGACCTTGTGTTTCTGTTGAGTCCCCATCCGTTTTGGGTTAGGTGTAACTTTGGGACATAGCAGAGTTCTTTTACAGTTAAGTGATGGCATGACTAAATTCATTTACAATCTTCTTGTCTGGTCCAGGTGACAGGGTTTTAGGAAAAGAAAAAAAATCATGGGATGTGTTTTTGTCTCCTAGGATAAAGCTTGAAAGCCAGGAAACATTGCTAATCGTTAGAGGAAAAATTGAATGGGAAACTGCTAATGACATTCTGAAGAGTATTTGAATATGTGAATTGTTTTTAAAAAAAATAAGATTTTTTTTTTTTTTTTTTGAAATGGTGAAAAATGGATCCTGTGTTCTATTGAAGGGGCGGATGAATGGTTTTGGGTGTTAGCAAGTTTCTCAGCAACTATCACATTCCTATGCATGATAGTGAAGTAGTCTTTCTGAAGAGTCAGACCATCAGATATTTAAGTCATATAATTAGAGGTTTGAGAATCTGTTTCTGCAGTGACTAATTCTGGCATATTCTTATGCCAGAGTTGTCTGCTTTCTTTTGTATGCCTTTAGAGTGGCTCTTGGTTGCTCTTAAATCATTGCTTGCCAGCATCCCTGCTAGTGCATGGTTCTATTTTATTTCTGTTCTATTTCGGTGAACTTGTCCCCGTGGATGAAATGGTCTATGGCTTCCCACTACCATTAGGACTCGGTCGATTAATTGCCTTACCCTGCTGGTGTCTCCTGGACTCTGGCTGCTGTCAGTATCACCTGGGTGAGCTTAAAGACCTGCTGTGTCTGAGTTCTGCCACCCAGGTTGTGGTATAATGTTATTAACCCCTTTCTGTCCTTGGAGGTTGAGAACACTCAGGGGTCTCTAAAACGTGTTTGAGAGAATTGCTAGAGGCTTAAGGAGAGATCTGTGGTTAAAATGATGAAATCTCAAGGAAGTAGAAATTTCAATTTTCTGTGGAGAGGAAAGAAAGTAGACGTGCAGAAAATTTGTCTGCAGGGCTTATCTTTCTACAGCAAACACAGTCAGTGTTAGCTGAGGGTCTGCCGTATGAGTAGTGAAAAGAACCTTGGGATGAAACTCAAATGTCAGTTGGTACTACTGTACTGTGCCTGATGGGTAGAGGAGCCAAGTGGCAGGTGGGATACCTGGGCTGAGGTGGAAGGCTCAGTTTGTATGGCCACATCCAGCTACATCTGCTGAACATCAATTGCATCAGTTATGAATTAACTTCTAGAAGTCCTTGTGTAATTAAGAGTGTGTGGGAGGCAGGAAGGGTACTCTTTTGTGGCTCTTGGTTATAATTCTTCAGAACCTACATTCGCCCAATGATCTGAAGATTAAGGCATGATTGGCTACCCATTTCTGTCTGGGTGTTCTTGTCAGTTTCTCAACACACTGACCATTCCTAAGATTATCTGGGGGCCCTCTAATGAGGCCTTCGTACCTGTTAAGAAGGAACTCCTCTTGATGTTGATAGAAAAAACACAGCCTTCTTTCCCTCTGCTTTCACTCTGATGCCAACACATGCCTTTGTGGGGAAAGAGAAATTGAAGTAAAGATTGAGAACAAGTTAGTTTTGCTCAAAAATCCTTGCCTGAAGAACCAGTTTGTTCCCATGAGAGCCTTAGAAACAAGCTCTGTCTCCAAAGTCAGAGTGGGTATGACCCACTTTTCATTGTGAGCTAGTGTTTTGCAAATGGATTCCTTCTAGGGGTCTGGACACTCAGTTGTGTGTCATTGAAACTCATTGAGAATGGAGAGGAGTTTGCATGTGTTAAGTGAATATTTAACTGAGCCTTTGCTTTATTAAGGGATAATACAGTTCTGAAAGGTTGTGTAGAGTTCTGTCTCAGGGACTCCTCTAAAAGCCATCTAGAAGACACTGGAAAAGACAGCCACCATCTAGTACAGGGCACGCTTTTGTTTATTGATATAAAGAGATAATAAGACTTGTATGTGAATCCACAGGTGTTTTCTCCTTTGGTCACTCAAGATGACAAATTCTGAGATTTTGAGAGGTTCCCCACAGGGTAAAGAAGTGACCTTGAAATGCCAGGAACAGACACAGCTTTGGGTGTATGGTGCTTCAGGTCCTTGATTTTTTTTTTTTTCCCTTGCAGTTGATTAAAATGTTAATGAGGTAAAGGACCCAACCATATAATTTTTATGCTGCCATTTATAGCTTTTATATTAAAGAATATATCAGAAGACTGGTTTCTGCAAACTGGGGAAGGAAGGAGGAACACAGGCAATTACAATAAAATTTTGGGGGAGTGATAAGTTATTTTAAAAAATACATATAATTGGTGCCACACAGCCCTCCTCCACCCTTTAAATCACTAAATCCATTTAACCAAAATACAGAATAATTCTGATCACAGGGTAAAAAGAGATTCTGATTTCCTTTTCAAGGAACATTTAAATCACAAGTTTGAGTCGGAAGTCACTGGTCTAAGAAACTGTCCTCAACCTGTTCATTTACTCTTAATAGTAATACTGAATAATAATAAAAAAATAGTAATCTGGGACGCCTGGGTGGCTCAGTGGTTGAGCGTCTGCCTTTGACTCAGAGAGTGATCCCGGGGCCCCGTGATCGAGTCCCACGTCGGACTCCCTGCATGGAGCCCGCTTCTCCCTCTGCCTGTATCTCTGCCTCTCTCTCTCTCTGTCTCTCATGAATAAATAAAAAAATCTTTAAAAAAAAATAGTAATACTGAATAAACATATCATTCGGGAGCTTTTAGGTGCTGCTTGTTTGTATTGGCAAATTGGCAGATCCAAGAAACAGTATATATCCTGGAAATAGGCTTTACTTCTGCTAATAACTTAAGAAGGCATCACACTAAATAAGAGGTGATAAAGGCATATATATATATATATATATATATATATAAATAGATTTAAATTGTAGCAAATACCAGAATAAAAACCAAACTAGGTTAAAGGAATATTGCATGGAAAGGAGGGGGCCAGTATTTAAACAAAAGAGAAACCCAAACTGAAAGTGGATATATATGTTAAAATACCCAGAGACGCAAAAGCATTCTAAGATTATATGGGATACAAGAAACCTGTGCATTTTCCCCCCAAATTTTTAAGTAACCTTAAGTAACCTTTATACCCAACACGGGGTTGAATTCATGACCCCGTGATCAAGATTCTCATGATGATGTTGTTTTTGCTGTTCTTATTCTTCTTTTTAAAGATTTTATTTATTTATTCATGAGAGATAGGCTGAGAGAGGAGGCTCCCTGGCGAGAGCTTGATGGGGGACCCCATCCTGGGACTCCAGGATGACATGCTGGGCTGAAGACAGAGACTCAGCCACCCCGTGTCCCAAGAATCTCATGTTCTTCTGACTGAGCCAACCAGGAGCCCCAAGAACTTGGGCATATTATTACCATTTTTTAAAAAGATTTTATTTATTTGAGAGAGTAAGTACAAGTGGGAGGAGGAGAGGGTGAGGGAGAAACAGACTCCCCACGTGGGGCTCCATCCTGGGACTCCAGGATCATGACCTGAGCCAAAGGCAGTTGGTTAAGCGCCTCTTTTTTGGGTAAGATTTTTATGTATGTATGTATGTATGACACAGAGGTAGGCAGAGACATAGGCAGAGGGAGAAGCAGGCTCCTTGCAGGGACCCCTGAATCCCGACCTGAGCCACAGTGCCTGACTCCTTGTCAATCTTCCTGAGTGTCCTGGATTGGAGCCCAGCATGGGACCAGCTTTAAGGGGGAAAAAAAAAAGTAAAAAGTAGAAATGGGGTAGAGAAATAGTTGTTCTGAGAAGATCATAATAGGTAAGCACTATTTTTAGGAAGGAAAGCACAAGCAGATAAAGGAATGAAAGAGATGCAAACACCTTCCAAAGGACAGTCCAAGCACTTAATGCAAACTGAGCAGTTAAACCAATTAAAAAGACACTAGAGAGTTCTATTTTTGGTAAGTAAGTATGTATACCACGCTTAATCTTTGTGGGTGGGCTAACCTGTTTTGAAAAATATCTGGAACTTCACATATGGAAGGGCCTCTTGTAGGAATCTGCAAAGCCAAGGCATGGATGGTCAAGAACAGGAATTGGGGTTTTTTTAGCCCCTTAAACTTATAAAATGTTTGTGATCACATTACAAAACAGTGTTAACCAAAATTAGCAAACCCTGAAGTTAGCTCAGGAAAAATCACAAAAAAACAGTTAAACAATGCATAAAAAGATTATGAGAGGAAATAGAAATGTATTTAACATTCATCCCTATGGCCACAAATGGCTGATGGAACACAAGATAGCACATCTATATTCTGGACCATTGAAAGGAAACAGGCATTCTCCCACCTTTTATTGAGTATTCCCAGATGGCTTGCACAACACTTAAATCCATTGGCCCAAATCCAGTCTTCCACATCAGTTGCAAGGGGGAGTTTTGTTTTTTTCCTTCCAAGTTTTTAAGTTCCAGTTTGTTAACATACAGTATAGTACTATTTTCAGGTTTAGGATTCAGTGATTCATCACTTAACGTACAACACCCAGTCCACACCACAAGTGCTGTCCTTAATCACCCATCTAGCCCATCCTCTTAGCCACCTCCCCTTCAGCAACCCTCAAGTTTGTTCTCTGTGAGTCTGTTTCTTCAGTGCCTGGATGGCTAAGTTGGTTAGGTATCTGCCTTTGGCTCAGGTCATGATCTCAGGGTTCTGGGGTGCAGCCCTGCATCAGTCTCCCTGATCAGTAGGGTGTCTGATTCTCCTCCCTGTGCTGTTCCCCTGCTTATGCTCTGTCTCCTGTGTCAAACAAATAGTAAATAAATCTTAAAAATGTTGAAAAAAGTCTATTTTTTGGTTTGCCTTTTTCCCCTTTATGTTCATCTGTTTTGTTAAATTCCACATTTAAGTGGAAGTCATACAATATTTGTCTTTCTTTGACTTATTTCACTTAACATGACATACTCTAGCTCCATCTGTATTGTTGAATGTGGCCAGATTTCATTCTTTTTTGGTAGCTGAGTGATATTCCATTACACACACACACACACACACCTTTTATCCATTCATTAGTTGGTGGACATTTGGGCTCTTTCCATATTTGGCTATTGTTGATAATGCAGCTATATACCTCAGGGTTCATGTGTACCCTCTGTATTTTTCTTTTTTTTTTAATTTTTTTTATTTATGATAGTCACAGAGAGAGAGAGAGAGAGAGAGAGAGAGAGAGAGGCAGAGACACAGGCAGAGGGAGAAGCAGGCTCCATGCACCGGGAGCCCGACGTGGGATTTGATCCCGGGTCTCCAGGATCGCGCCCTGGGCCAAAGGCAGGCGCTCAACCGCTGCGCCACCCAGGGTTCCCTGTATTTTTCTTTTAGGTAAATTCCTAGAATTGGATTGTTGGATCATAGGTCAGTTCTATTTTTAACTTTTTAAAAAGTTTTTTTAAAGATTTTATTTATTTATTCATGAGAGACCCAGAAAGAGAGGCAGAGACATAGGCAGAGGGAGAAGCAGGCTCCATGCAAGGAGCCTGATGTGGGACTTGATCCTGATCCCAGGATCACACCCTGAGCCAAAGGCAGACCACTGAGCCACCCAGGCGCCCCTATTTTTAACTTTTTGAGGAACCTTCATACAGTTTTCCAGAGTGACTACACCAGCTTGCATTCCCACCAACAGTTTAAGAGGGTTCCCCTTCCTTTCTCCACATCTTAACCAGCGTTGTTTTCCTGTGGTATTTATTTTAGCCATTTTCAGGGGAGTTTTTATCCATGTTCATTATAGCCTTAAATAAGATAGACAATAAATAAATAAATAAATAAATAAATAAATAAATAAATAAATAAATAAATAAATAAATAAAAAATAAATAAGATAGACCTTTCTGTTACTTTTCATCTGATATTAGTATAAAGTAAATAATAATGATAAGGGTGACGAGTCCCTTATTGAACGTAAGTTGTTTACCTGGTTAAAAAAACTCTTCATGTTAAACAAGAGTGATACTGTACCATTTAGCAAAAAGTTAGGAGTGCTGGGCAGCCCTGGTGGCTCAGCTGTTTAGCGCTGCCTTCAGCCCAGGGCGGGATCCTGGAGACCCAGGATTGAGTCCCGCATCTGGCTCCCTGCATGGAGCCTGCTTCTCCCTCTGCCTGTGTCTCTGCCTCTCTCTCTCTCTTTCTCTCTCTCTGTCTCTCATGAAAAAATAAATATATATATTTTTTAAAAATTAGGAGTGCTGAGTTGATGACTAAGCATAATTTTCTTAAGTTTTGTAAATGAAAATGTAAATTACTTTTAGACTTTCTGCACTACTTTGGTTCCCTGACTTTTTTTGTTTGATCACTTGTTGACCACGTAACCTGCAGGAACTCCTTGCCATGAGGAATGCGGAGAATGTCTATTTTATATGAATTAATGTAAACCAGCCCAGGAAGTAGATCAAGAAGACATTGTTTTTATTAGAAATTACTTTTACAGATAGGAAAATGGAAGCACAAAATTTAGTTGCTGTGCCTAAGATCCCAGATCTCATTAACTTAACCATAGGCCTTCTCTTTTCATCAGCAAGAATTAAGAGTCCCTGTCTACTGAGCACATTGCAACAGGCATTTTCTGTAAATAATGCCTGGGGTTTGGGTGTCATGCTTTCCATTTTGCAAAACTTTGCTTAAAAGAGATTAGGTAACCCTCCAGAAGTCACACTAACAATGAGTAGAGGAATTGCGGTTTGAATCCAAAACTGATGGTTACCTCTCATTTGGGGTCGCAGTTCACACCTACCCTCCCTTCTTGTACATTCACACATAAATGTATGGAAAGGTGAAGAAAAATGGTTGAAGAACTTTAATATGCCATGACCTAATTAACGTTTCCCCCATGCTCTCTTAATTAGGATGCTTGGTGGTGGTTGAATGAAAGGAGATGAATAGTCTCAGGTGACTGGGTAGGAGAATATAGATGGATCAGGCTTCAGGTGTCCAGGGACTCAGACCCTGATGCCAGTACTCTGTCACTTAACTCTGCCTCTCTCCATGGTGACCTCATTCTTGCTATTGAACATGATTGGCATACATGGATATCTCTTCAGTCTTGCATTGTTCAAGCAAGCCTTCCTCAGGGAAGCATTTTCCTTTTTCCTCTCCTTTCCTCTTTTGGGGTGGAGGGAGAGGTTGGCACCTCCATTTGTAAAATTTCAGGGAAGGGCTCTTGATTGGCCTGGCATCCTTCATTTCTCCTTGGGCACCGTGCTTGGGTAGCACAGATTGGAGCTTCCTTTGGACCAGATGAAAATGCGTGGACATATCCCAAAATTAAAGGACACTCGCCAGACCAAATCTGCAGGCAGATATAAGTTCTTAGAAACTTTACACCACCTTCCTTGAGTATCAGTGACCTTTTACAATATATCTGAACTCAGTACAACTTGGGATTTGTATGTTTTCATTTCCTTTAACTAGCTTTTGTTTAGAAAATACTTTCGGGACCTCCAGTCCCTTTCTTCAACCAGGGACATTTATTCATTATTAAATTATAACTTTCCAATGTACAGTTGACTATGAACTACAGTTTCTAAGTTATGACTACAAGACTCACTATTGTGTATATTTAGCTTGAAAGACTCAGTTCTAGAAAAAAGCACCCAAATGTAAATTCTCCCAATTACTTATATTTACTCCTGTAAAAAGAATTGATCCTGGTGAGGGTCCAGAGCTACCTACAACAAAGGAAGCATGAAAGATGTAGTGTACCTCATAAATGTTTTCAGCGTGACTACTCATTTTTATTGCTTTTGAAAACATCTTGTTACTTTCACTTTGAGTCTTCTTGGAAGTACAACATTTTGGCCACTTAACGTAATTAGAGGATTTCCTAAGGTGCACTGATCTGGGGTGGGGGAGATACCCATAATTAGGACCAACAATATAGTTGCTGCCCATGCGAAGAGTGCCTTGATTTTTCATTTACTATATTTCTTTTTTAGATTTTATTTATTCATGAGAGACCCACAGAGCGAGGCAGAGACATAAGCAGAGGGAGAAGCAGGTGCCATGCAGGGAGTCCAAAGCGGGACTTGATCCCAGAACTCCAGGATCACGTCCTGAGCCAAAAGCAGATGCTCAACCGCTGAGCCACCCAGGCGTCCCAATTACTGTATTTCTTTATCACACATAAGACACCATTGATTGTAATATGTACATTTATTTTATATACACTTAGCAGAGGGAAAAGCCCATTGACACTTAAGATAAATCATAGTTTCAGGGTATTAAGTGTGATAAAATTATATTTTAGAGTGAAATACAGTAGTTCGCATACGTGGTTTTGTGGTCTGAGTTTTTGAGTGACATTTGCATTCTGTTATGTTCTATCAGGACATTTTCTTTTCTTTTTCTAAAGATTTTATTTATTTAAGAGAGCGTGAGCAGGAGTAGGGGCAGAGGGAGAGGGACAAGCAGACTGCCCACTGAGTGGGTAGCTGAATGCATGGCTCCATGCCGGGACCCAAAGAAAATGACCTGAGCTGAAGTCAGATGCTTAACAGACTAAGCCAACCTGTGTGTCCCTATCCGTACTGGTATTCAACACCAGTCATCTGGCCACCGCAGTTTTCACAAGCAGACATCATTCATCACTTTCCGTACTCTTCCCTGTGAAACCCAGGCGGCCTCTGCTTCCTCTGTACTCAGTGGCCAGCACTCAGTGCTCAGCTGGCACACAGCATTAACATCTAAAAGATGACTTCTATTTTTCTTCTCAAGCCCCGTGCTTATTGGGTGGGTAGTTTTTAAATTTTCTCTCTGTATTTCAAATTGTGTTTCTGTTTTTGAGATTTACCCGGCATTTTTTACCTGCTGTTGTTTTCACACCCCACCTACCTCTGGGTTCCCTCAAATGCCCTGTTTAGATAATGGGAACTAGTTAAGCAGGTCCTGGTCTATACATCTTGGAATGCAGTGCCTGACTGCGTATGATTTGGAAAAGAAAGCTTTGTTTTTTTGTCTCCACACATAGGGCTCTTATGACTCTTAACTCGAGGAATGATCCTAACCCTGCACACTTGGGGATCCCTCAAATCACAGTAAGGGCTTTGTACCCCTTCTACCTGATTAAAAAATGCAAGAAACCGTTCTTGTCGCAGAACGGGAATTCCAGACCCAACGACCTGCTAGGGACCTGGCAGGAAACACGAGGGAGCAGGCCTGGCTAGGAGACTGGAGGGGGAGGTAAATAGACAGACATTCGCTGTGTAGACCCTCTTGCTACACAAGGGGGTGGTCACTGTACCCTCCTGCCTGTTCTTGCCCTGCAGGAATGTAGGCCTGTTGCTTTGATTTCTTCTGGTATTTACAGAGAATCAGTTCATTCAATATATAATATAGCATCAATATAAATAGAAAGCATTTGCCGCCTGTGTTTTCCATTGAGTAATCTAAGAAATACGTGTACGAAGTTTTGGTTGCCTTGGTCATGTATTGACTTGGACATCAGCTAGTGCTAATTACTACCAGCACATCTGAAGACAGCATGTGTGGGTCACTTCTTCTATGCTCTCCATTATAACCGACCCTTTCACACGTGGTGCTGGGCTGCAGCACTTCAAACCACATATCCGGAAGTTGGGAAAGGGGACTTCCTTCTTTGTTTGGCTTCCTGTTCTTAGCAGCAGCATTTTTTTTCACCCCAGCAGCAGAGATTAGTTCCAGTTTGCAGCTTCAGCCGCTTCCAGAATGAGCTGGGCATGGACCCCTAGTCTCTACTTGTAACCCCTCCTCTCTTCTCTGTGTCCTCCTGGCCCAAGGGTGGTTGCTGTTCATGGCAGGCACTGTCCGTCTTTCATCTTGCGAGTGCCCTTTGCCCTGGCAGTTTTCCACTTCCTGTTCAACCACAATTTTCTACGTTAAATCCTCTCTGTGTATATGTCTAATGAGATTTTTCCCGTTTTCTAAATCAATCCTGACTGCCTGAGACATTTGAAATCTGCCAAGTCTATTAGGATAGGTGCTTAGATTCATCCACTGATTGATCAATTTTTTGTTTTATCTTTGGGTAATTTGGTATTTCCATCTGCTTCAGTTTGTTGGCTACTGTTTCCTAGGGCTGATATAACAAATTACTATAATCTGGTGACTTAAAATAATAGGAATTTATTCTCATATAATTTAGTGTATTAAAAGTCCAAAAGCAAGGTGTCAGCAGGGCTGTGCTCTCTGAAGGCTGTAGGGAAGAATCTTTCTGTGCTTTTTCCAGCAATCCTTGGTTTTCCTTGGCTTGTTAGCTACATCAGTCCTAATTTCTGCCTCCATCTTCCCTTCACATGCCTGTCTCCATGTGACCTTACGTGATTTTTAGTCATTGGATTTAGGACTTGCACTATCTGGTATGACCTGCTCTTGACTAGTCAGCCTGAATTTGGGGGAGACTGTGTTTAAAACAATATAGTTAACAACTGCTTTGATAAATGTTTATGGCTGTAGAAGTGAGCAAGTGTAAAATATATAGAGATTATTTCTGCTACAACAGTGGCTAAGTATCATGAACTATATATACCTAACCCGTTAGCGCGCCCCCCCCCCCCCAATAGTTGGATGTGTAATGACACTTGGGGTAGTAAAGGTGAACAGAAACATGGGAAGGTGTCCTTCATTGCCAGTTTCAGGAAGGAAGTGGCATCTAAGCTGGGATTAGAATTTCGGGTGAATTTGGAAGAGAAGGCATTCCAGCCCATGGATAGTCTATGAGCCTTCCAGATCAGTCCATGCAACACGTGTATTCACAGGGATGGGGCAGAGAATACCATAAGCACCTAGCTATGGCAACCATGGGTGATGAGGGGGCACCTGCGATGTGGATGTGACTTTTGTACCATTGGCGTGTCCTCTAGACTGAGAGAATTAAGGGGGTGAGGAGCCTCCTAGTTGTAAGTGGCTAAACGAATCATAGCCATATTCATATACAAATAAGGCTGCCAGTGTATTGTCTGATTCCATTTCTGTGAAATATCCAGAATAGAAACCATTATGATTGCAATGGAGGAGAGGGAGGGGAGATGGAGAAGGCCTACCTAATGGGTATGGAAGCTTCCTTTCAGTGATGGAAGTTTTTGGGAGCTGGGTGGAATGTGCTAAATGTCAGTAACTGTACATTTTAGTTCTATGTATTTTATCACAATTTAAAAAGCAAAATGGGTCAGGAAGTGTGAGTAGGCCTAGTTACATGACTGTACCTGTATGACACGAGCTAGGTTGGGTCTTCCATCTATTATTCTATCTTCTCCCATTGGCCAAGATTGCAGAAGTCCGGGCACTTGCCTGGGGTCTTGCAGATAAAAGGATGTGGAGGTAGGGTTTGAAGCCTGATTCCTAGGAGGACTGGACAGCCTCAGTTGTAGATGTGCTGCACATGCTGGAAACCCTTAGTCCAGGGCACACTTGGTGGTTGGTCACCCGTGAGCAATTCTTGATCTCAAACCAGGTTACAAACCCTTTGTGCTTCTCTAGGCACCTCCTGATTTGGAGCATACACCCTAAGAACTGTTGCACCACCAGCAGTTTGGAATCCCTGATTTAATACCTCAGTATATCAAAGAAATCCTGTGGCTTTTCAAGACACATCATCTAATATTAATAATGACAACACTGGGCCTTCTGTCTTGATTAATTTTTTATGAACAAGAATACTTCTGATTAAACTGGATGATTTACCCAGGGCTGGTGGTAAAGGGTAGGGTGTGTGGTGGTGCGTAGAGAGTCTGGCAAGCTGACCACAGGGCACGTGTGGTTTCTTTGGTGGCTCAGACAGTATCCCCAGTGTTGCTTGGTGCAGGTGCGGGCTGGAAAGAGCTGAGTTGGTAATGACTCGACAGGAACATGGTGGCTAACTGCTGGCCTGCAGCTGTTCTGCACCTTGACATGAGCGCTGTGCCAGCCTGCGGGGGTTTCCCAGGCCACAAGTAAGGCCAGAAAAGTCTGTGGGAAGTGGTTCGTGTGCTGGGAGTGGTACATTTCACATTGATCCCAACTATACTGGTTTCACTGTGTCAGAGCAGCTCTTAATAGTCCTGACATTCACTGTGTAGGTGCCATTTCCCATACAAAGAAACACAGCACTTGCCAGCAACTCCTTCAGTTACATGTCCAACAGATGCCATTCTCTCCCTATGTGCCCGCTTTCTTTCCAAGGAAGTGGATCAAGTGGTCTAGGGGCCCAGGGTGTTAGTTTTTTGGATTTGAAACAAGTAGACTTAAATGTTTTGCATGAGGAGTGGAAGTCCTTCTAATGGCATGAGCTTGTTCTTGATTTTCAGCTGAGCATCGAGCAGGCCCAGACTGTGGCGGAGCAGGTGGAGATGAAGGCAAAGGTGGTACAGTCGGAGGTCAAAGCTGTGACTGCAAGGCACAAGAAAGCCCTGGAGGAGCGGGAGTGCGAGCTGCTATGGAAGGTAACAGGAGCTTGCCCACCCCCACCTGGGCCTCTTGGTCTAGCCAGCACTTTTTCAGTGAACTGCAGCTAATTCTAATTAGCTGGATTCTAATGTCTAACTTTAGAACACTTGGAGATTTTACATATAAAGCTGGTTGGCAGCAGGTGCAGGGATCCCTATAACATTGTGGATGCCATCTGAGCACTACAGCCACAAGAAGCCTTCTCAGAAGTAGTCGGGTACCCAGGACTGGAAGAAACCTCAGATTTTATGTTGCACACACTCAAGGAGACACGAGAGCATGATTGAGACTGTTGGTATGAAAGCAGGCTGCTAGGAAGTATCCTTATTTTGGGTGTCCTGCCTTATTTTGCACTTTCTGACCCCTTGAAAAACAGCTTCCCACTTGAGAGGGCAATGAGCGAGCACCCTTTCTTCTGGTGCGGCAGGAAAGAGTGCCTAGCGTGCTGGTGTGCTGTGCACGTAAAAATCAGCTGGTAGGTGGGCTTTCCCCACCCAAGTCCTTATCCCAACATTTTCTTCTATGATCTTACCATCCCCCCCTCCTCAGAAAGAGGGGAGGGGAGCATGTGCCTATGAAGGGACCAGTATCTCAAGTGAATTCAGCTATATAATTACATTCTCTTAATGCATAAGACTTTATACATAGCTGACTTAAAGGGTGCACTTAAGTGTGTGAATGCTCGTTTTAATCCTCTAAACTATGTGAAGGTAGAGGTGGGATCTCTGTTTCGGGAAGGCTATGTTGGGTTTTTCATTGCATTTTTCCATTTAGTTAGCTCATAAATAATTGCTTTCTGCCTCTGCTGCCCTCAAGAAATATGCTCAGTTGCCTTTTGACAAGAAGAGAAGAATCCTTGCGTAGAAAGTCTTAGGATTTAATTCAGCACTTATTTTAGGCAGGCACCTTTGTGGACATGGCATGGCATGGCTTCCAGACATTCACATGCCCCCGTGGTCTGCCAGGCTCATGCCACCCACGAATGTTACTTATAACTGAAAGAGGCCCACTTCATGCAACCTGAGAGCTCTCTGGTGCACTCTGCCACAAACTTGCTCTTCTGGATTTGCTGATGAAAAGGCCTTTGTGCATAGGAGTTCCTGCAGATCTCACCTTAGGTACCCTCCCTCCTGTGAGGCCGACTCCTGTCCTCTCCCCAAAGGCACTTCTCTTTCAGAAGGCTTGGAAAGCAAGTTTTTAGTCTTGGAGAAGCAAATTTAGAAGAGTTGGTCTCGGGATCCCTGGGTGGCGCAGCGGTTTGGCGCCTGCCTTTGGCCCAGGGCACGATCCTGGAGACCCAGGATCGAATCCCATGTCGGGCTCCCGGTGCATGGAGCCTGCTTCTCCCTCTGCCTGTGTCTCTGCCTCTCTCTCTCTGTGTGACTACCATAAATAAATAAAAATTTATAAAAAAAAAAAAAAAAAAAAAAAAAAAAAAAAAAAAAAAAAAGAAGAGTTGGTCTCTTTGTGTAATATACTTTTGTTTTTACTTCATTTCCAAAAACTCATTCTCAGATAACCTCTAAAATAAGCTTACTCCTTCTGAACACCTGAGTCCCATTTGTCTTTAATTTTTATTATGGTACCTTAGCTCAAAACCTGTGGGAGTCCCACTCTGTTTTACTGACTTTTCTGCCCCCTGCAGCAAAGCTTTCCTGCCTGTCTCTGCCCTGCCACCTCCTTGTTACACATCTTATTTTCTTGCATTCCCCGTTACTTAAAGACACTTGAGTGCCAGGTGACCCATTTTGTGTATCTAGATGGACTTCTTCATGCTTGTGGCTTACAGGTTTCTAGTGGAGTTGGCTACCTAGTGGGACTCGCTGCAACCACCTGGCTGAGGAATCCAAACCAAAGCCCAGAGGTTTGGCCCAATGCAAAACCAAAGGACAAAGCTTCTCTTTGATCTGTCCCCACATGGGCCCTCTGCGCACATGGGTCCTGCTTCCAGAGTGGACAGAAAAGCATGGATGGGTCAAAACTCACATCATCACCCCCCTTCCCAGGGGAAAAATCTAACTGAAACCCAGGCCTCCCCAACAGTGGGGCCTTATTCTGAAATAGACTTTCTGTAGCATTCTGACTAGTAGAACTCTCAGAAGTCCTGGTTCTCTCTACAAAATGGCACAAATCAGCTGGGTGACTCAGTTATCCTCTTCACAGGAGAACTCACTTAGAATTGAAGGACTTGTACAGATTTAATACTTAAGAATGGAGAAGTGGCTCTGTTTCATTGGTCAGACAAAATCCCACATTTCTAAGAGCAATGTGGTTTGAGAACCTCAGAAACGGGAATTATCTGAGCAGGTCACAATTTAGATTTATGTATTACAGCAATTTAGATATTGAGAGCCCCTCTGGAAATTATACAAGCCAATGGTTTCCAAAGACTTACTATATCCATATTTGGGGACTGAGGTTTAGGCTCCCTGTGAAGACAGAAGGACAGAGAAGATGAAGATGGGATGTGTGGCAGGGTGGAGAGGTACAGGTTGTAACCTTGAATTAGGATCTCAACAAATCCCTTCGCTCTCTCCACACACTGTCTTTTCTCTCTCCCCCCTCCCCACATCTCTCTCTCTGTCTCTCTCTGTCTCTGTCTTGGTGGGGGCTTGGGGCAAGGTAGGGGGGTGGAGCAAAGGAGAATAGGAAGAGATGGCAGGCTCTGTAGTCGTGCTGAGAATTCAGCCCTTAGGGGGACGCAAGACTGGCCTGTGCAAGTCTTGTCCATGGGCAAGTCCTGCTGGTGAGGGCAAGGACCATATTCTGTACTGGTCATTATTCACCTTCAGTGCCTGGCACAAGAGCAGGTGCTCAGTAAACAGCAGGTGCTGAGGAGGTGCTCAGTTCTTAGCTTTTCTATTTTGTTTCTAAGTGAAAGGAATGGTAAAAGGGGTGCATATATCCTTCACTCAGATTTACTGATTATTTGCATTTTGCCCCCTTTTCATTCTTCTCTCTGTGTCTACTCTTGTATGTAATGTGATTCAGGGGAGAGTAAGGTGACGTGTTGGAGACTGGATGCCTCTTTAGCCCTCAACATTTCTGTGTTTATTTGCTCTCAGCAAGGGTATTCTCTTCCATCATCACAGTTCCTCAAAAGCAGGAAATCCAATCTTGATTCCATGCTGGTGTCTAATCCCTCTGTGCCTGGTCACTGTGCACCAGCACTGTCCGTCAGTGTCCCCCCAGTCCATGGTCCCGCTCTGCAAATACTGGTTCTTTTAGCAGTCACCTCTTGTATTAGGTACAGTTCCTCAGGCTCCCATTGCCCTTGGATCTTTGCCATTTTGAAGAGCAGAATAGTTGTTTCTGGAGCCCTAGCCTCCACCTTTTCATCATGGGTCTAAGGGCAACTTCCTGTGATCCATGTCAGATGGTGTAGTGGCGTTTTTTTTTGTGTGTGTGTGTGTGTTTTGTTTTGTTTTGCTGGCTTCAAAGCCTCTGTCTCCTCTCCCTACAGGTAGAGAAGATCCGCCAGGTGAAAGCCAAGTCCCTCTATCTGCAAGTGGAAAAGCTACGGCAAAGCCTAAACAAGCTTGAGAGCACCATCAGCGCTGTCCAGCAGGTCCTGGAGGAAGGGCGGGCGCTGGATGTCCTGCTGGCCCGGGACCGCATGCTGGCCCAGGTGCAGGAGCTGAAGACCGTGCGTAGCTTCCTACAGCCCCAAGAGGATGACCGCGTCATGTTCACGCCCCCCGACCAGGCACTGTACCTTGCCATCAAGTCCTTTGGCTTCGTCAGCAGCGGGGCCTTTGCACCGCTCACCAAGGCCACGGGTGATGGCCTCAAGCGAGCCCTCCAGGGGAAGGTGGCCTCCTTCACTGTTATTGGCTATGACCACGATGGGGAGCCTCGCCTCTCAGGAGGTGACCTGATGTCAGCGGTGGTCCTGGGCCCTGATGGCAACCTGTTTGGTGCCGAGGTGAGCGATCAGCAGAATGGGACTTACGTGGTCAGCTACCGGCCGCAGCTGGAGGGTGAGCACCTGGTGTCAGTCACCATGTGCAACCAGCACATCGAGAACAGCCCCTTCAAGGTGGTGGTCAAGTCGGGTCGCAGTTATGTGGGCATTGGGCTCCCGGGCCTGAGTTTCGGCAGCGAGGGCGACAGTGACGGCAAGCTCTGCCGGCCCTGGGGCGTGAGTGTGGACAAGGAAGGCTACATTGTAGTGGCCGACCGCAGCAACAACCGCATCCAAGTGTTCAAGCCATGTGGCACCTTCCACCACAAATTCGGCACCCTGGGTTCCCGGCCTGGGCAATTCGACCGGCCAGCCGGCGTGGCCTGCGACACCTCCCGCAGGATTGTGGTGGCAGACAAGGACAATCATCGCATCCAAGTCTTCACGTTCGAGGGCCAGTTCTTGCTCAAGTTTGGTGAGAAAGGAACCAAAAATGGGCAGTTCAACTACCCTTGGGATGTGGCGGTGAACTCTGAGGGCAAGATCCTGGTCTCTGACACCCGTAACCACCGGATCCAGCTTTTTGGGCCTGACGGTGTCTTCCTGAATAAGTATGGCTTCGAGGGAGCACTCTGGAAGCACTTTGACTCCCCCCGGGGCGTGGCCTTCAACCATGAGGGCCACTTGGTGGTCACCGACTTCAACAACCACCGTCTCCTGGTCATCCACCCTGATTGCCAGTCTGCGCGCTTCCTGGGCTCTGAGGGCACTGGCAATGGGCAGTTCCTGCGCCCACAGGGTGTGGCCGTGGACCAGGAGGGGCGCATCATTGTGGCCGATTCCAGGAACCACCGGGTGCAGATGTTCGAGTCAAATGGCAGCTTCCTGTGCAAGTTTGGCACCCAGGGCAGTGGCTTTGGGCAGATGGACCGGCCCTCTGGCATCGCTGTCACCCCCGATGGCATGATCGTGGTGGTGGACTTTGGCAACAATCGGATCCTCATTTTCTAATCACGTTCTCTAGGCTTCTGTGTTTGGGGCGTGCGTGTGTGCATGCATCTCTCTCTCTCTCCCCCACCCTCTCTCCCTTCCTCCCTCCCATCCTCTCCTCCCCCCCCCTTTTGAATTTCAAAGAAGAAACAGTCTCAGGGAAATTTCTTTTTTTCTTTTGTTTAAAGAGAACAAGAAGAGTACAACATTGCTTGAGTCCTACCTCATCTTTATTTTTTTACAGATGAATGTACTTATCTTTTCTGCAGGGACTGAGCCTGTGACGTGATAATTTCTATCTACCTCATAAATCTTTACATTTCCTTCTCCAGCAGGCCCTCTGCCCTCGTCCCCACCCGCACTCTGGAGTTCACGGTCCCCTCAGACCCTTTGTGGGGCGTGATATGCACAAGCCTGGCGTCTCTGGCTGGGGGGGGCACTGGATGTGTGGCATGGGTTTTGTTCTGTAGATTGAGCCAAGGAAACATGAAAGAACTACTAAGTAAAAAAGAGAAAAAAAAGAAAAACTATAAAATGTGGAAAAATAAGATTTAAAATGCTGAATGATAGAGTATTTGTGTTCTGGAGAATACTGTTTATTGGATTAGATTGTGTTGTTATCTTGATCTTTTTAGGAAATCTCCCCCCCCCCTTTTTTTTTAATGCTGCCACAGAGAACTTTTTTGTGTTCTCCTTTAATACCTCAGTGTGTTTATCATCCTGTTCAGCATCTTTTCTTATTCTTAGAAGATGTGGATGTGGCTGTGGCTTGCTAGCCAAGAAAAGCAGACTATTGATGTTTTAGGGTATGTAATCTTTGCTTCTTTTAAGGATGGTGTGTGTGTGTGTGTGTGTGTGTGTGTGTGTGTACTGAGCCATCTTACACCAAAATAGTAAAGCTGAAGATTATACACCACCACCCAAAGGGACTTTTCTTTCACACTTTGGTTTCTAAAAAATAGATGTAGCTTAGGATTTTTGATTAAAAGTATTCTCAAAAGTTAAGTATTCTTAGTTTGTCATTGGTTATAAAGTTCAGTGGAAGGAAGAAGAAAACCAACCTCATTCTCAAAAAGAGGGTGTCAGACTTGCCTGGCCTGTGGACTTGAGTGAGGGCGGGCACGCATGTGCCAAGGTAATCTGCAGAGAGCATGAGAAAGACACTGGCTACCCTCAAAATCTGCAGGAGGGCAGAGGTCAGTCCCCGACCCCAGCTTGAATGTTATTCTGTTAATGCTAGGTATTTCTTTTTCTCAGAAGAGTAGGCAAAGAAATGAACTTTTACTTTAAAAGCACAATTTTTTCCTGCTTTGGAAGTTCAGGGAAAATAGAATTTTTGAAAGTGAAAATAAGAACAGCCCATCCCTGCACACTCTCCGCTCGGGTCACTTACAGAGTAGTCTGCTACTCTCTGCTCCGAGCCAAGCAGTAGGACCTCGTGGTTAACGTGAACTTTTTTCCCCCAAATGCCTTTGAATGTAAAAGATTTGTAAACCAAATTGCCCCAACCCAAAATGTAGGATGTATACCTCTGTCTCGGTACCAAAGAATGAAAACTAAAGCCAGGCTCTCGCTGCAGAACTGGGCTGGCATCTGTCACTTTACAGGGTTGGTTTGTAGTGAGCTGGACTTGGGTACAAAGCCTTGTGCTTCTGGGCATTATCTGTCTTACAGGCAGAAAGTAGGTATAGCAGATACCTTGATTGTGAGAAGCTATATAGGTCCCTGCACTCCCCCAGATAACTGAATAAGAACCAGATTCCAGAGTAGCACTCCTCAGGAGAGAGGTGCTCAATGATCATGGCTTATAGGGAAACCTCTTGTTGAAACAAAGACAGGACACATCAGTTTCTGTTTCTGTATTTAAGAGAAATACCCCTTGCAATAGAGATGTTTAGTCTTAAGTGAACAGAATAAAGTAACACATGGAGGAATTTGTTTTTGTCATCCCAGAAGGAAAGGAGATGATGGGGGCCGTGTAGCAAATCAATCAAATTTGTTCTCCCGTCCGGCCCTTGAAGGACGGGAGGTACCCTGTGTCTTCCCCTTTGCTTTATTTCTGAATGACCAAAACGGGAAAAACTCCTTTCATAATGGAGAACCGCATGCAATAAACGATCAAAAAATTGGAAAGTAGTGAAGTTGCTGCCTCCACCTGCTGTGTTCCAGAACGAGAAGGAGGCAGGAGAATTTGTTTTGTAGAACCACTCTTTCTTCTATTGAAGCATTTAAGATTGAATCCTTCCCCCACTCCTATTCAGTTGCCTTGTATTTGCCTCTAGGTTCTAAGTTCTTTGGTGAACAGTTTGTGTAATTAACCACTTTTTATTTTGGAAATGACTTGGTGCTGACCCTCCTCTTCGCCCCACCCCCCCACTCCCCACCCCATCCCCCAGCAAACCACCCTGGAAACACCAAAGACAACTGGTTTTAAATACTTAGAAAATTTTATTGAAGTGAAACTTGGAAATTCTCAAAAATGTTCTCAGCAACCTGAGATGACTTACTTCAGATAGTCACTACCTTTGATTCTCCCGCCTTCCCAGTGTCCCCCTATGTGGGGGCATCGTGGGACCTGAGTGAGAAATTTTCCTGGTGAATAGCGGTAATGTAAAATTGTGTAGGTAACATTTGTCTGTGGATTTGGTTGTAAAGCCAGAGATTCCACATGTGACTGAAATGATCAGGTCTTAATAGACAAGTTTGCGGGCTCTAAGCTGGAAGGTCCTCCCCCGATAGGAGTGTGTAGGTGCAGGAAGCTGCCTCTTTCCCCTCAGTGCTGGTACGTCTCCTCCCCTTTCTGCACCCAAACTGCCATTTGACAAACATGGTCACACTCTTGAGAAGCTTTTGTTTTTAAAACATTAGGTACCTCTGGCTGCCCATGGTTGACTCCTGACCCACATGGATTGGTGCGAAGCACTTTGGAGTGTGTTTATTGTACCATGTGGAATGCTCCAAATCAAAGAAAGATGGGGAAAGCCAACATTTGGAAGTCTGGTGTGAGTGAGGCTGTTCAAAATTGGGGTTTTCAACTGGATATCTCCTGCCTGTTAGGAGGTGATGCTAGGGTAGGTAGGAATTGGGTCGAGGAGGGGAGTCTTGAACACGGTGAAAAGACCAGGTTGTGGGTGCTGCAAGGGGGGAGTATAAACTTTTTGTCAAGTAAATGAGGTATTCAGACAAAGTCCCCATGCATGTCTGATCTGGTCAGGTGGCAGGGTGGCGTTGGGGGTATGAGGTCAGTTTATGTTTGGAGATGCCAATTGGATTTGGATTTGTAAGTTTGGGTATGAGATGACTAAAGGAGATCTAAATAACACGCAGATAAAAGCCACTTTTGGTTGACTGAGTTAACGTTTCAAAAGTGCTGGTTTTTTTGTTTGTTTGGTAAATCACTACTCTGTAAATTTGGTCCCAAGAAGTAATGCTGTCTCAGAAACCTGTGCTTTATGTTGGCTGGCAGGTGGCACGTGAGTTGAGTTGGCTGGAGCCCAGTGGCCCAGGCAGTACCCAAGTGCACTAACTCTTTGATTGATTGATAGATGCCCTTTTAAGTCTAACTTATTTGGGGAAAATACCTACAGGGGTACCATAAATAGAATCTAAATTGTGTGTTGGGCCAAAAAAGTTGCCAGATTTAAGGCACTTTGTGATGGAGCTATAAGAGAATGTCTTGAGATTGGCTCAGTGTGTTTTATTCTAGTTAAGCCAAAGCTTAATAATTTGAGGAGGGAAGTCTTTTTAGGCTTGAAGGAGCAGAATACTGTTTGTATATGTTTTGGCTTCCTCTTTGGAAGATTCTACAATTGCTGTGTTCTGGTAGATAGCGGAAGATATGCCAAAGTTATAGGCTTGTTTTTCTGTTTAAAAACAAAAATCCAGTGGTGCCAAAAAGTATTTAGGGTATTTATTTAAAAACATCACTCATTGATTATCCCAACAGTCTGGGGCTGTATAAAAGTCAAACTCCTGTACTTCGTCGCATGTGATGATACCCTAGAGCCAGGACTTCCTGGGGCTTTAGCTCTCTGGCTTCCTGCAGGCCAGGGGCACAGGACACACATAGCATTCCACACCACACCATTTGCTTTTGTTTAGTTTCTACCTCACTTTTGGCGAAAGTCATCTACCTCATGTTAGCATCTAATGGGTCTCTGAAAAGCATAGTATTAATCCACGGGGTGTGGCATGGGTGGGGGAGTGGGAAGCTACCTCTAGAAGAAAATGCTTTTATAAATGCAGGACTGTTTTCTCTCAGGAGAAACATTTGATTGACCTTGAAAAAGATACTTTGAAACCAAATATTCCTGTACTCAGGCAAATGTAGTCCTAAATCCCAAGGATTCCTTAACCAACCTGACCTTTCCACCCCACTAGGAATTATGCACACCATTACCTTGTTGTTCAGTATTATAAAACTACTGGTTCATCTGACCTATTTGAGGACTTTACCTGCAAAGAAAGACCTTTAGGTCTCTTTTTCCTCTTCAAGAGAAAAATATTTTATCTGTATTTTGAATGCCTGCAAATTTACCCTTTTCAGAGCAATTCTGAGGGTCTAGTTTTTGGAAACATCAAATATTTGAAGGGAATAAGAATCCTTTAGACTTTGATTGTATCTGTACCTTTTCCCGGACCCAGCAGGATGTTCATCACCATGACATTGCAACAGTCACTACCTTACTGAGCAGTGACTGGTGAAGTGTGTGTTGCTCTTTTGTTTTGTGTGTTGTTTTTTTTTCTACCAAAGGTAACATGTTGACGGGTTGTTCTTTACTGTTTTTTGTTTTTCTTAATTAAATACTTGATGAAGTTGAAGCACATTACCATGATATACTGTATTGCCTCTCTTATTCCCCTGGTTCTTTTTTGTTTTGGTTGGACGAGAGGGGTCCTAAGACCACTGTAATGATTGCAGATTGGGTTTAAAATGTCATGGTGAAGCAGTACCTCAGTGATGTCTATTTTTAAAACTGATCTTACGGGTTAACAAGCCAGCCTGGTGGGATGTTTTCCATCCATCATTTAACCAGTAATGGTTCTAAAAGTTTTGTGTATCCACATGGTCTTAGACCTCCTTTTAATGATTGTATTAACTTACAAGCTCAGGTAGTATTTTTCTTAAGGCTCTGTCTTGGAGCACACTGACTGAATGTTAACGTGTGTAGCAAAGTGTTTACTTTCTTTAACCAGCTCTGGAATAGTTCTTTGTTTCTAGCAGTCTGTGTAGTTTTTCTTCAGAGGAAGATTTTTCACATTTCTGGGGTGTTCTTGTTTTTAGGGTGGTATGGTTTCTTTCCTTTTTTACCCCCATTCTTTTCCCCTAAAATCAATGCAGGTGAGAGGGTGGGTTGTGGGTAAGGGATGTTATTTTTAAGTAGCATGTTAGTTATAATTGGGTGGGTGGGAGGGTAGTTTTTTTTTTTTTTTTTAAATGAATCTTGCTTAATACTGTCCATTAGCTGTCATGCCCAGTCAGCAAAATAATTTTTAAGTGTAGAACACGACTTGTTTTTGTTTTGTGGGAAAGGTAAATGCAGAATTGGAGAGATTAACATGGGCATGTTGCCAGATGTTAAAATGACTAAGTTAAGCCTTTAAAAAAAATTTTTTTTAATTGGTCCAAGGCAGACCTGATGTAAGGAGTAAGGAATATGCACCACCAGAGTAACTGTCCGGGCCACAGAAGCTCCTGCAAGCTCATCTGGGGGTGCTGACTGCCTTTTGACACTTTTTAAAAATGGGCATTGCAGTGGTGGTGCAGACCCCATCAGTTAGTGAAGAATGGGGGAGCAAAGACTTCCCCCCACATCTTTAAAGTGGGTTTTTGTTTGGAGTGGGTTTTTCCACCCTCTGAATTTTTACTTTTAAATCTTATATGTTATCCTGCAGGCTGTGCAGGCATGACAGGCAATGAGCAGGTGAAGAACCAATGGGAAAGTGTTTGAAAACTCGTGTGTTAGCTAACAAGGCTTCTGAATGTATCACTGTGGTCCACAGAGAAGGCTGGAGAAGGTAGCAAGGAGATGCTGTATCAGCTACTGCAGCCTTAAAACAAAGTTGGTGTCTCTTTGGACTTTAAAATTGTTCCTATGCAGCTTATTTTATTTTTGTTTAATCAAATAAACAAGAGGGTTTTTCCATGGAAATCTGTGTCTGTGTGATCCTTTTTAATCCAGAATAAAAGAGGTTTGTGTTTATTGTGCTCCGGGGAAAGGCAATCTGTGAGGAGGATGGTCCAGAGGTTGTATTCCAGTGGATGTGCCTATTGGGTCCATGCAGGGTTTCTAAAAAAGTGGTTGCTACTAACATTTCTTAAAATAGAGGAAATATTAAGTAGACTGAATGTGGTCACACTTGGACTTGTGGATCCTGGGGGAATTGGGGATCTGGGAGCCCCAGGTCCACTTTCTCCTGAGTAGCAGATGACCCTGTAGAGGGACAGGTGTTTTTCTCCCATTCATTGCAGTCCTCTGCCACCTACGCCCCCTTCTCCACAGATGCCTCTGCCTTCATGGAGACTTGGCCCCGGGAAGAGTGAGCACCTCGCTCCAGCAGCTGCTCTTTGGCAGGGTACCTACCATAGACGCCAGGTGGATCAAGACCTCTTCTGAGCCCAGTGTGTTCACAGTTTACTGGAAGACATCATTTGTCATTTTTCATTGGAGCCAAGGGTCCCCCAACCTTCCTCACCCTGTTGTCTGTGTCTCAAACAGCATCAGTTTGATCTTTGGACAGAGGTGAGCAGTGCACCGGCTTCCATAACTTTCCTCCCGTCCCATGTCCCTTTCCTGCTGTGATGAGCCTTCACAGGGGTTCTAACGGGGGTAAGTAGTACCCTCCAGTACAGAAACCACCTTGTTTAAGTGCCAACCAGCAGCAGCGCCCAGCATAAGGAACCTAATGTGCTTTCCTTCACTAGATCCTGTGTTGGCAGTGAGCATTTAAAGTGTTTTTTGTTTTGTTTGCCACATTGATACCTTAGTTTTGAAATCGTGACACATTGTGAGCAACAGTTTCCTGAAGACTCAAGCTGGGAGTGAGCCCAGTACCTGTTGTTTTCCATTTCCAGGTCCCTCATATCCTTCCCCCTTACCTTTAACTGAACACCGTGGGAGACACTCTAAAATGTAAAAAGCTGGATGGTTGCACTTTTTTTTTTTTTTTTAAAAAGGAAAAGAATCTTAATCCTCTGAAAGACCCAGGAAAAAAAAGATGAGGCTAAAAAGATGAGGAAGGACCTATTTCTGAGGGAAGTGGCAGAGCAGGAAAGCTCTGGAACAAATCAAGACCTCATCTTTAGGCGTGCACCCTAGTGCCTTCAGTCTCTTCCAGTGAATGAGGCGAGCTTGGAAAGACCCAAACCTCTTGAGGGTAACTGCCTTCCTGTGCAGCTGGCCATTAGGCCAGCCCTTCCGGAAAGTGAACGGCCAGCTATCACATCGGAACCCACATACGTTACCAATGAGATTATAAGGTGGTAAAAAATATTTTGGGACCCACCTGGCAGATTCTCAAAGTGTTGAGCAGGACTCGGCAATGCCACTCCTAGGTGTATATCTGAGAGAATCAAAGACTTGTCCACACAGAAACCAGTATGTGAATGTTTATGGTAACATTCATAAGAGCCAAAAAGTGGAAGCAAGCCACATGGGAACTGATGACTGCATAAACAAAATGTATATCCTCCCAGTGGAATATTACTCAGCCATACAAAGAGATGAAGTACTGATATTGCGTGGATGAACCAGGAAGATGTGAGAAGCCAACCAGGCATGACTTCATCTACGCGACATAACCAAAGTAGGCCAATAGACCAAGCACATCACTAGTTGCTGGGCGCTGGGAGTTTTTGGTTGAATGGCAGTGACTGCTATGGGTTTGTTTTTTTAAGACCCTATTTTTTTCTTTAAAGATTTTTATTTATTCATGAGAGAGGGAGGGGCAAAGGGAGAAGCAGGCTCTCCTTGGAGCAGGGAGCCTGATGGAACCAGACTTGGGGCTGGCCCCTAGGACCTGAGATCACCACCTGAGCCAAAGGCAAATACTTAACCAACTGAACCACCCCAGGCTCTCAAGACACGGTTTTTTTTTTGTTTGTTTGTTTGTTTTTGTTTTTTGTTTTTTTTAAGATATCATGTAGGTAATCTTTCCTGCCAATGTGGGCCTCCAACTTAGAACCCTGAGATCAAGAGTTGTGTGCTCCACCCTCTGAGCCAGCCAGGTACCCTTGTAAAACATTCTTTTTTGAAAGATTTTATTTGAGGGAGGGAGAAAGATTACAAGTGGGGGCTGAGGAGGGGCAGAGGGAAGGAACAGGCAGTCTTCCCACTGAACTCAGGGCTGATCCAGGACCCAAAAATCGCGACCCAAGCCGATGTGGATGTGAGAAGCTCAAGCGACTGCCCTAGATGCCCCTGTAAAACATTTTTTATTTGAGAGGAAGGTACAGAGATTGCCTCCCCCTGCTCACATAGATAGCCTTCCCACATTACCAGCATCCTCCTGGGGTTTTCTTGGGGGATGATGGAAATATTCTGGAATTAGATAATGGTGATGGTTTTATAACTAGGTAAGTTTTATGATATGTGAATATGAGGAGGTACAGGCAACAGGTAAAAAAAAACAATTAGTACATCTGACTACATTGAAAACATGTTAAATGAAAGGTGCTGATTGCCTTTTCTGGCCTCCTTGTGACAATAGTTCTTCCCAGTGGGGTGTGAGCAGCAGTGATATGGTGCCACTTCCTAGCCAAGCTGTTTCATTGCAGAGCTCTGGCCCCTCCCACAGCCACAGGCAATATTCTAATGGAAGGTGGCCAGAATCTGGGAGTGAGGCTGTCATAGGCAGCACACCCAGCCAACCAGGATGTATATATGGTCAAAATGCATACAGTTGTGGGTTTTTTTTTTTTTTTTTTTTTTTTTTTTTAGATTTTATTTATTCATGAAAGTCCCAGAGAGAGAGAGAGAGAGAGAGAGAGAGAGAGAGGCAGGCTCTTGCTCAGCCAGGAGCCCTATGCAGGACTCAATCCCAGGACCCAGGATCACATCTGAGCCAAAGACAGATGCTCAACCACTGAGCCACCCAGGTGCCCTATTTTTCTTTTTTTAAAAATGTCTAAAAAATGTGTCCAATGAACAATACTAAAATAAGAACAAAACTATAGGGGTAAGTTACAACTAACAAAGAATTGATATCCAAAATAAAGACCTGGAAAAACCAACAAAAAGCAAAGTAAGACCTACAAATTGTTAAGGAAACAACCTGATTTTTATTTTTTACCTTTTTAATGTATTTATGTATGTGTTTATATTATTGAAGGGTTGCATCCTCTTCTGACTGAGCCAACCAGGTGCCCCAACATAATCTAATTTTTTAAAGCAGGTAAAGGATGTGCTTTCATAATTTACAGGGCTTACCTACACTAGAAGTCTGAGAAATACAAACTAAAGCAACAATAAGATAATTTCATGCCCATTAACTTGATAAAAATATAAAGGTCTAATTATAGTAAGTGTTGGTGGGAAATAGGAAGCATCCACAGCTAGTGGGAGTGTAAAGAGTGTAGCTGATGAAGCCGATGGGGAGTGGTCGGGGGCAGAGGGGGTACACTTAGATCCAGTCATTTCAGGCAGCCCCAGTGGCGCAGTGGTTTAGTGCTGCCTTCGGCCCGGGGTATGATCCTGGAGACCCGGGATCAAGTCCCACGTCCGGGCTCCATGCATGGAGCCTGCTTCTCCCTCTGCCTGTGTCTCTGCCTCTCTCTCTGTCTCTATGAATGAATAAATAAGTAAATAAAATATTAAAAAAAAAAGATCCATTCATTTCACCTTCAAGAATTAACAGCAGGACATACACAGTGACCTTGTTGCCCAGTGTTGGCCACACCAAGGATCTTGTTAGTGGAGGAAGAGAAGAACCTATTTCATCTATTCAATGGAAGTCAGAATGAATGTGTGGGAGCTGTGTGGGTATATCTGAAAATCTTAATGTTGAGTGAAAAGAGCAAATTCCTGAATGACTTTATACCGTACCTTTTACATAACGTTTGGGGATAAAAAGTCAATGCTAGATATTTGTTATCAATTTAGTTTTTGTTCAGTGAGGGTGAAGTGGCTTGGTGGGTTGCAGGTGGATTCCTTGTTAGAGGGAGTTGTAAAGTTGAAAGCAACCAATCTGGGGACACCTGGGTGGCTCAGTGGTTGAGTGTCTGTCTTTAGTTCAGGGCATGATCCCAGGGTCCTGGGATTGAGTCCTTCATCGAGCACCTGCAGGGAGCCTATTTCTCCCTCTGCCTATGTCTCTGCCTCTTTCTGTGTCTTGAATGAATGAATGAATGAATGAATGAATGAATGAATCTGAAGAGAAAAAGCAACCAATACCCTTATGGTTACAAAAAATGGAGGATGACCAAGAAGATGAAAATCCTACAACTTCTGTTTTTCCTTTTCTTCCAGTAAAAATTCTAACTTGTTCATAAAATAGGACACTTGAAAGACTGAAAGATAGGAACAAGGATAGAACTTTGCATTTCTAGAAAGAACAGAGTAGTATAAAATTCAAGAAATCTCCTTTCCACAAAAGATCTAAGTGGTGCCCCCACCTCGCCCCTCTACCACCCCCTCTCCCTCAGATATGTTGAACATTGGTTTTTGCTTACCTGTGACCACTCTTTCTCCCTATGTGTCTCATGCTAGATTTAGACTTGTTTAAAAAGGGGTTTTATGTTTCCTAGGCTACAAGCGATGTCATTCACCTAATATTTGATGGTAAACACTGGAGTAGATCAATGTAAAGATATATATATAACCTGGTGGATTATTGAGATGGAATTCAATTTTAAGGGACTAGCACCTTTCATTTTGGGAATATAGATATGCTTTACATAAAATGGAGTTAACTGTTTTTGATACACATTACTGTGAGGTGGTTTTTTTTTTTTTTTTTTTTTACTGTGAGTTTTGATAAATGTACAGACATGTAACCAGCACCATGATCAAGACCTAGAAAAAGCTCCATCCTGCCCCAAATCCTTGGGCACTTTGTCAATCCCTCCAACAACCTCAACCCAGACAGTCACTGCTCTGAGGTGTTCCCTTGTTGTTTTCTCTCTTCTCTTTCTTTTGTTTGTTTTTCCTCTTTTTCTTCCTCCAGAATTTCACCTGAATAGAATCATTGGATTCAGGACTAGCCGTTTTCAACAAACAGTGGGTCCACCAGAGAAATAATAGTTCAGGCAATGGTGACCTTTAGTTTTTAGATTCTTTCAGGATGAGCCTGACAAAGTATGAATTTCAAGAAGTTAAATAACTCCCACAATAGAGAGTGTGCCCATGTCCCAGATTTGCTCAGCTCACTAATAAAGGAATGGAAGAATGGTAAAGCCGGTTCAAAAGAGGATTGGGCAAGGTGGGAGATGTCGGTCATCTCCTCTGTTTCTACATCTGTCTGTAATATACTAAACACCATGAGTTCATAGTGATGGTGAGGATTCTAGTCCAACCCCAAAGGCTTCATGCTAGCTTTTTCCCATTTATAATTTGCAACTCCATTTCTTCACAGGAAGAGAAATCCAGGACCTGTTATCCACAACATATTTACTCATTTGCCCAATCCTAGAATACAATTCCAGTAGTTTCAGAAATGCTAACCCATTTTCATCTGAAAACAAATTTATTAACAAATATACCATATTTGTGTACTGTTGTTTTTATCAATAAGTCTCACAAAATACAGTCTTCCAAGACTTCTTAGGTTCTTTTCTAACCCAAACTCACCAAGGTATTCAGACTATAATACAGTTAGATTCATTTGTTATTTTTTCTCTTCTGAGTTTTTCTCTTCTGAGTTTTCTCCCACATTTGGGTTAAGGGCAATTATTTACTTTTGGTTATGTAAAACATTACCAGGTTCTAAAAGTCAAAGCTATACACAAAGATACATTAAGATGTGGAATTGGGTGGCTCAGTCAGTCATCTGCCTGAGGATTCTGGGATCCCAGGATCGAGTCCTACAGTGGGGACTCCTACAGTCCCCCTCTCCCTCTTTCTCAATTAATAAAATCTTTTAAAATTGCTTTAAAAAGGATACCTGGGTGGCTCAGTGGTTGAGCATCCACCTATAGCTCAGGTCGTGATCCTGGGGTCCTGGGATAGAATCCTGCATCAGGCTCCCTGCATGGAGCCTGCTTCTCCCTCTGTCTCTCTCTGTGTCTGTCATGAATAAATACCTTTTAAAAAATTGCTAAAAACAAAAGGTAAAGGTACATGGAGAGAAGCCTTACTTTCCCGTCGTGCCCACAATTCCATTCCTACCCTCCCATTCCTTCCACCCTGCCCCACCCACCCCCCTTGTAGGCAATTGCTCTCTTTAGTCTGTGGTTTATCCTTCCTGAAGTTTTTTGGCATGAATGAGAAATACATAATACATACATAATAATACATAATACATAAATATTCTTAGATTCCCATCTTTTCTGCACGAAGGGAGCATATTGTACTCTTTTGCACTTTGCTTTTTTCATTGAACAAATGACCAGAAGGGTAGGGCACCTCATAGAGATTATCCTTATTCTTTTTTACAGCTGTATAATACTCTGCAATGTGGTTCCCATAGTCCCCGCAACCACTCCTAGTGTATAGCATTTGGGTGGTTTGCAATATTTTGCAGAGAATAACCTGGTGACAGTAGTTGTGCCTTTCTATTGCTTATTGGTAGAGATGTATCTTCAGTGCTAATTCTCAGAAGTGGGGTGGCTGGTAGGTTTCAGTCTTGCACACTATGTGCTTTGTTACTATTCTAGCTCCTTTCCCGTTCCTTCCTTTCATACTTTCTTTGGTTTAAGGATTTTAAAAATTACTCTTTATTGCCCTATTACCTTTGAAACTATACATTCCTTTTCTTATTCTTGTAGTGACTACTAGTGACAGATCTATAACTTGTGGAGACTGAAGCCTGTACAACTTTCAAGACTCTTTTTATAAAAATATAAACATAAAATTATGAATACAAAATAGGTATAAAAGTGAATTTTTGAATGAGAAAAGAAATCACAACTACACAACTAATTATAACTTTTTTAAAAAAGATTTTTTTTTTTAAAGATTTGATTCATTTATTCATGAGAAACACAGAGAAGAGGCAGAGACACAGGCAGAGGGAGAAGCAGGCTCCAGGCAGGGAACCCCATGCGGCACTCGATCCCAGAACCCCAGGATCATGCCACGAGTCAAAGGCAGATGCTCAACCGCTGAGCCACCCAGGGATCCCCCCCCACCTTTTTTTAAAGATTTGTAAAAAGATTATTTATTCATGAGAGACACAGAGAGGCAGAGACACAGGCAGAGGGAGAAGCAGGCTCCCTATAGAGAGCCAGATGTGGGACTTGATCTCAGGACCCTGGGATCAGGCCCTGAGCTGAAAGCAGGTGCTTAACTACTGAGCCACGCAGTTGTCCCTAATAACTTCTAAAATGCTAATGTGGGGGGCAGCCCCGGTGGCTCAGCGGTTTAGTGCCACCTTTAGCTCAGGGTGTGATCCTGGAGACTCAGGATCGAGTCCCACGTCGGGCTCCCCGCATGGAGCCTGCTTCTCCCTCTGCCTGTGTCTCTGCCTCTCTGTGTGTGTGTGTGTGTGTGTGTGTCTAATAAATAAATAAATTCTTTAAAATGCTGATGGGTACCATAATTATCACAAAATTAAAGGGAAACATTTATTAGTAACTGTCAACACATCTCTATAACATTTTCCAGCCATATATTTTTGGCCCCAGACTCTTTTAATTGCCTCTTCATAAGGCAACTATATATTAAAATCTCATGTTAGGGATCCCTGGGTGGCGCAGCGGTTTGGCGCCTGCCTTTGGCCCAGGGCGCGATCCTGGAGCCCCGGGATCGAATCCCACGTCGGGCTCCCGGTGCATGGAGCCTGCTTCTCCCTCTGCCTATGTCTCTGCCTCTCTCTCTCTCTCTGTGACTATCATAAATAAATAAAAATTAAAAAATATATATATTTCCTTATTAAAAAAAGATAAAATCTCATGTTATTCAGAGGGAAAAGAAAAATCCTCTGGAATGGTTGATTTAACTTTATTTTTTATTATTGATAATTTAGGAACATTTCAGCTTCATAGCTCATTTTTGTCTGTCTCATCTAACTTGTTCAGTGTGATTGGGGTGGGGAGGGAGTAAGGGATTGCCAAGCCTTGAGGGAACACTAGCCCTGATCCTGCTGCACATGGCACACAGTGGCCCAGTGGGTAGTCCATGTCCCCCTGCTTCTGGGATTCCTCTCCTGGCTGCATCCCCACCCATCTTGGATGAGGCGCAGTAACTATGAAGGTAGTCTCTGAGTGGGAAGCAAGGAAGCACTTAGCATAAATCCTTCTTGGGATTAAATACATGGTGTGCTTGCTCGTGAGACCCACTGTGGGTTGTTTGTTGCTGACCAGACATAGTGATCATACTGGCCAACCGCCTCCCCTGCCTGCAGCTTCAGGACCACCACCAGGGCGAGGCTGACTCTTCCTGAAGGAGACAGAAGCTATCTAGACCTCATTGGCTTTGCGGTGAAATTGCCTCTGGTCATTGTCCAACAATTTTGGAAAAATTTCACTCAGTATCTTTTTAATTTTTTTAATTGAGCTCTATGCCCAGTGTGGGGCTTGAATTCACATCCCCGAGATCAAAATTCGAATGCTCTACTGACTGAGCCAGCTAGGTGCCCCAGTCATTATTTTATTTTATTTATTTATTTTATTTTATTTTATTTTATTTTATTTTATTTTTATTTATTAATTATTATTTATTTATTGCTTCTGCCTCATTATTTCCTCTGTCTCTAAGGAGTCTTATTAAATGTATGCTAGATCTTCTCATGTATCATCTGTATCTCTTACCTTTGCTTCTACATTTCCATCTTTTGTCTTTCTGAACTTCATTTTTAGATTTTTTTTAAAACCTGTCTTCTAGTTGACGAAATCTCTCTTAAATTCATCTATTGAGTTCTTGATTTTTAGTTTTTATATTTTTCAGTTGTTGAATTTTAATCTGCTATATCGTATTTTTTGTGGTAAAAAAAAAACCCTATAATATTAAACTTACCATCTTGACCATTTTTTAAAAGATTTATTTATTTATTTATTTGAGAGAGAGAGTATGCAAGAGAGTGTAAGCATAGGGAGGGGCAAAGGGAGAGGGAGAGAAATCCTCAAGCTGACTCTGTGCTAAGTGTGGGACCTGACACTGAGCTCAATCCTGAGACCCTGAGATCATGAGCTGAGCTGAAATCAAGAGTTGGATGCTTAACAGACAGAGCCCCCCGCACCACACCCCCCATGATAATGATTTTTAAGTGCACAGTTCAGTAATGTTAAGTATGTTCATATTGTTGTACAGTTGATCTCTAGAACTTTTTCATCTTATAAAACTATATCCATTAGACACTAATTCCTCCTCTCCCCTCCCCCAGCCCTTGGCAACCACCTTTCCACTTTCTGTTTCTATGATTTGGACTACCTAAGACATTTCATATGAGTGAGATCATACAATATTTTTTTGTGTATGACTGGCTTATTTCATTTAGCATAATATCCTGGAGGCCCACTGTAGCTTATGACAGAATTTCCTTTTTATGGCTGCATAGTATTTCACTCTATGTGTATACCACATTTTCTTTCTTCATTCATCCACTGATGAACTTTTGGATTGCTACCTCTTGGCAATGAGGACTAATGCTGAAAGGAGCATGGATGTGCAAGTATATCTTCGTGATCCTGCTTTGAGTTCTTTGGGTATTTACCCAGGAGTGGTATTGCTGGATCATATAGTAATTCCATTTTTAATTTTTTGAGGGCCTGCTATACTGTTTTCCATAGCAGTTGTACCATTTTACAATCCTGCCAATTGTGTTTTCCTGCTTCCCTTTGCTTTTCTCCTCCTTTTCTTGTTCCTTCTATTTTTTTTAATAAATTTATTTTTTATTGGTGTTCAATTTGCCAACATATAGAATTCCTTCTTCTATTTTTTAAACTTATTTTGAAGTAATTGTAGATTTACAGAAAACTTGCAAAGATTACATGGAAGGTTCCTGTATACCCTTCACCAAAAGTCTGCTAATGTTATAACATATATATCAAGCTAATACATTAACATTGGTACCATACCATTTTTTTTAAAATTTTTTAAATTTTTATTTATTTATGATAGTCACAGAGAGAGAGAAAGAGAGAGAGGCAGAGACATAGGCAGAGGGAGAAGCAGGCTCCATGCACCGGGAGCCCGATGTGGGATTCGATCCCCGGTCTCCAGGATCACGCCCTGGGCCAAAGGCAGGCGCCAAACCGCTGCGCCACCCAGGGATCCCGGTACCATACCATTAATTATTTTTTTATACATTACAGTTTTTTATTTTTATTTTATTTTTATTTTTTATAATAAATTTATTTTTTATTGGTGTTCAATTTGCCAACATACAGAATAACACCCAGTGCTCATCCCATCAAGTCCATACCATTAATTAAACCAGAGACTCTTTTTGATTCATCAGTTTAGCCACTAATGTACTTTTTCTGTCCTGCGACTAATTCTGTTATTAGTCATCATGCTCCCAAATAAGCTCCAATCTGTGGTGTTTATCAATTTTTCTTCATTTTTCATGACTTTGATACTTTTGAGGGTTATCTTTAGATATTTCCTCACTTTGAATATGTCTGGTTTTCTCACGATTAAACTGGTGTTTTGTTGGTTTTTTTTTTTTTTTAAGATTTTATTTATTTATTCATGAGAGACAAAGAGAGAGGCAGAGACACAGGCAGGGGGAGAAGCAGACTCTATGCAGGGAGCCCGACGTGGGACTCGATCCCGAGTCTCCAGGATCAGGCCCTGGGCTGAAGGTGGCGCTAAACCGCTGAGCCACCTGGGCTGCCCGAGCTTTTCATTTTGGGGGAAAAATTGCTTCTAAATTTTAACTTGGAAGGTGGTTAGAATACTTCTTTAGAGAAGAGTTGTATTAACATGACATTAGAAGTTCATGCTTATGTTAAGAATCATATTGAAATTATTCATGGTGTTTACACACTGATCAGCAGACAAATATCAGCAAAATCTTGAGTACAAAATAAGGAAAGGAAAATGTCTTAAGTTTTTCCCTTTATATCACACTTACCAAAGTAAATACAAAAACAACTCAGGGTGAGATGCCAAGGCCCTCCCCTCCCTCAGTGGTTGAAGTAGATGTTACAGTGTCCAGGTATGGGATGGACTTGGGTTTGGCCTGCTGCAGGTCAGAAGAGTAGTCTTTCCTTATTGCCTCACTCCTCAACAACAACCATTTGCTCCCCCTAAAATGTATAAAATGCTATGTCATTGATTGTAAAAAAGTCGAACTTATTTTTTAAAAAAATAAAAAATATATTTTATTTTTAAGTAATCTCTACACCAGATGTGAGGCTTGAACTCACAACCCCGAAATCAAGAGTCACATGCTTTAGTGACTGAGCCAGCCAGGAGCCCCTCAAACTCCTTTATATTTTTTTATTATTTTTTTAAGATTTTGTTTATTTATTCATGAGAGACACACACACACAGAGAGAGAGAGAGAGAGAGAGAGAGAGAGGCAGAGACACAGGCAAAGGGAGAAGCAGGCTCCTTGCAGGGAGCCCGATGTGTGACTCTATCCCCAACCCTGGGATCACACCCTGAGCCAAAGGCAGATGCTCAACCCCTGAGCCACCCAGGTGTCCCTATAGGCTTTATTTTCTCCTTATGGACTTTCTATATCTTTTTTCTTTCTTTAATTCCAGCATAGTTAACACACAGTGTTAAACTGGTTTCAGGTGTTTAATTCTATACATTACTCAGTGCTCACCATGGTAAGTGAACTCTTAATCCCCTTCACCTATTTCACCCATCCCCTCCCACCTTTCTCTCTGGTAACTATCTTTTCTCTAGAAAGAAGAGTCTGTTTTTGGTTTGTCTCTTTTTTTCCCTTTATTTGTTTTGTTTCTTAAATTCTACCTATGAGTGAAATCATATGGTATTTGTCTTTCTCTGACTTATTTCCCTCAGCTTTATATTCTCTAGATCCATCTGAGTTGTTGCAAATTGCAAGATTTCATTCATTTTTTATGGCTGAGTAATATTCCCCTGTATATATACCACATCTTATCCACTCATCTATCAATAGACACTTGGGCTTATTCCATGATTTGGCTATTGTAAATAATGCTGTAATAAACATAGAGGTGGGAATGCCTGGCTGGCTTAGCTGGTGGAGTGTGTGACTTGATCTCTGGGTTGTGGGTTCAAGCCCCATGTTGGGTATGGAGCTTACTTAAAAATAAAAATCTTCATCAGGCTCCCTGCGTGGAGCCAGTTTCTCCCTCTGCCTGTGTCTCTGCCTCTCTCTCTCTCTGTGTCTCTCATGAATAAATAAATAAAATCTTAAAAAAAAAAAAGGGGGGGGGGATGCCTGGGTGGCTCAGCGGTTTAGCACCTTCCTTCCGCCCAGGGCATGATCCTGGAGTCCTGGGATCGAGTCCCACATCGGACTCCCTGCATGAAGCCTGCTTCTCCCTCTGCCTGTGTATCTGCCTCTCTCTTTCTCTGTGTCTCTTGTGGATAAATAAATAAAATCTTAAAAAAAAAAAAAAAGGCCTAGTAAAAAAATAAAAATAAAAAATCTTTAAAAAAATAAATAAACATAAATAGACATAAAGGTGCATGTATCCTCTCAAATTAATGTTTTTGTAGTCATTGGGTAAATACCTAGTCATATGATTACTGATCATATGGTAGTTCTATTTTTATTTTAAAGATTTTATATATTTGAGAGAGAACTAAAAGAAAGAGAAAGAAAGAAAGAGAGAGAGAGAGAAAGAAAGAAAGAAAGAAAGAAAGAAAGAAAGAAAGAAAGAAAGAAAGAAAGAAAGAAAGAAAGAAAGAAGCAGACTCCCCCTGAGCAGAAAGTCTGATTCAGGGCTTGATCCCAGGATCTGGAGATCATGACCTGAGCCAAAGGCAGTTAGTTGCTCAACTGACTAAGCCAACCAGGCACCCTGAGAGAGAATCTTAAGCAGTCTCCACACTCAGCACAGAGTCTGACATAGCGCTTGATCTCCCAACCCTGATATCATGACCTGAACTGAAATCAAGGATCTGACACTTAACTGACTGAACCACCCAGGTGCCCCTGTCCTTGTTCCATTGACTTTCTTTTTTGGATGTTGTAAGAAAGTGATCCAGTTTCATTCTTTCATATGTAGCTGTCCAGTTTTCCCAACACCATTTGTTGAAGAGACTGTCTTTTCCCATTGCATATTCTTGCCTCTTTTGTCAAATATTAATTGAACATATAATTGTTTATTTCTGGGCTTTCTATTCTATTGATCTATGTGTCTATTTTTGTGCCAGTACTATACTGTTTTGATTACTATAGCTTTGTAGTATAACTTGAAATCTGGAATTGTAATACCTCCAGTTTCGTTTTTCTCTTTCTTTTTTTTAATAAATTTATTTTTTATTGGTGTTCAATTGGTCAACATACAGAATAACACCCAGTGCTCATCCCGTCAAGTGCCCTTTCAGTGCCTGCCACCCAGTCACCCCCACCCCCACCCCCGTTTTTCTCTTGCAAGATTGCTTGCACTATTTGGAACCTTTTGTAGCTCCATACAAATTTTGAAATTTTGTTCTAGTTCTATGAAAAATGCTGTTGGCATCTGGATAGGGATGGACTTGCTATATTCTTTCATATTGCCCTCTCCTCAACATAAATACTGTACGCATTCAGAGTTAGGAATGAATAGTAGACGGTGTGGAAGTGAGCTATATTCAGGGATGTAAGCCAAGTCCATCTGTGGTTTAATTTCATGCCTGACTTGCAGCATTTTTCATTCAAGTGGGGGCCATGTTCCCACCTGCAAAGGTTTTGGGTGTGTTGGCTTATTCTTTCTAATTCTTCATATTCAGGAAGTGGTAGTTTCATTTAAGCATCGTCTGGGGCAGTTTATTCTATTCTATTCTATTCTATTTATTTATTTAAGATTTATTTATTTATTCATGAGAGATATAGAGAGAGAAGGAGAGAGGCAAAGACATAGACAGAGAGAGAAGCAGGCTCCATGCAGGGAGCCCAATGTGGAACTTCATCCTGAGACTCCAGGATCACACCCTGGGCCAAAGGTAGACGCTCAACTACTGAGCCACTCAGGTGTCCCTCTAGGGCAGTTTAAAACCAATTATAGTCTTCCCAATTAACTCACCATTTCCAGTGTTGATCTTCTTTTCCCCCACAAGGCTATGATTTATTTTTTTAAGGCAGGGTTATGATTTACATTTACTCTTGACCCTCTGTGCCTAGCCTAATGCTAGAATGAGGGTACTTCTGGAAGAAATGAGGATGAGAGGGTAACCCTTTAAGAGGAAGATGTATGGAGTTTGGAGCTGGGTTTGGGAACAAAATTTTCCAGCAACACTGAGAAATGGGAACATGTCCTTTTTACTCCAAAGTCATACAGACACATGGTTTTGACTGGGTATTCACACATTTATGCCTGGTGGGTTCTGTGATGTGAATGTACTTTCTGCTCAACTAAGCCCTTTCGGGGCCTGCTAGGACAGGTGGCCTGACAACAACTTTGTTTTCTTGGGTGGGGTAGTTTCTTGGTGTTTCACTCAAAAGATGTCAACTTTGATTTCAGTGATTGAGGCTTATCTTGGCAACTTTTACAGTCAAGCATTCCCAACAGGTTTTAAAATGGCTATCGCGGATGCCTCGGTGGCTCAGTGGTAGAGCATCTGCCTTTGGCTCAGGGCATAATCTTGCAGTCCTGGGATGGAGTCCCACATCCAGCTTCCTGCATGGAGCCTGCTTCTCCCTCTGCCTATGTCTCTCTCTGTGTGTCTCTCATGAATAAATAAGTAAAATCCTTAAAAAAAATAAAATAAAATGGCTATCATAGGGCACCTGGGTGGCTCGGTGGTTGAGCTTCTGCCTTTGGCTCAGGTTGTGATCCTTCCACACTGGGCTCCCCATGGGGGAGCCTGCTTCTCCTGCTGCCTATGTCTCTGCCGCTTTCTCTGTGTCTCTCATGAATAAATAAATACAATCTATAGAATAGAATAGAATAGAATAGAATAGAATAGAATAGAATAGAATAGAATAGAATAAAAATGGCTATCATATATAACATCCAGAGTTCTGTTTATAGTAATATGTGCTATCCTTGCTACAGAAGGCTAAAGACAGACTATTTTCTCTGGACTGTGCTGTCACTGAATCTGTAATTTATAATTTCTTACACTGTATTCTAGGCAGTATAATTTCTTATGCTGCATGGGATTTCAACAGCAGCATGGACCACTGGTCTGCCAGATGAGTCACTGGTTATCTGTGAGAAGCTGACACGGGGACGAGTGCTCAGTAAGAAGGGGGTAGGAGAGGTGTCCAACCTGGACTGTGACTTCCCATCAGGTCCTCAGGGTACTCAGTTTATGAATGTGCCCACAGTGTTCATGTTTGTCATGGGAATGAGGAGAGAGAGGGTGAGGGATCCACCCAGAACACACTGTCCTGTGCCCCTCATGCAAGGAGGGCTGGGCAGGTGCCAGCATGTCAAGGTTCTCAGCCAACTCCAGCAGAATCCCTGAGAAACAGGCTGTGTCAGGATTCCAGCACCGCTTGTCATTGCTACACCTTCCACAAAACAACAACGGCAACTCCCCTGAAAAGATCTCCCTCCAGGACATTTTTCCTAAAGCAAGGCAGAGACCAAGAAGAAGGTAGAAGCCAGCCTCAGAGGAGGAAGTAGTGTTGGAGATGGAGGAATGGCCCAGTGTGTGCCTTATGTAGGTGGGGCAGTTTGCTCTGTTGGGACACAGGCCACATAGCACCTTCTGTTTTTTGTTTTTGTTTTTTAAGATTTTTATTTATTTATTCATGAGAGACACAGAGAGAGAAAGAGAGAGGCAGAGACACAGGCAGAGGGAGAAGCAGGCTCCATGCACCGGGAGCCCGACGTGGGACTCGATCCCGGGACTCCAGGATCACGCCCTGGGCCAAAGGCAGACGCTAAACTGCTGAGCCACCCAGGGATCCCCGCCTTCTGGTTTTGAAAGGCCACTCCCTACTCATTTGGGTTCTCTTTTCTTTTGCTTTAAGTATTTTCATTCCTGATCATGCTGGATACATACGTGTCTGTATATATGACTATGAATCTAAAAGTTCAGTTTCCTATTTATCAAGTCTCCAGGACTCTCTGCCACTACCAAACTTAACATGCTATATAATTGATCACATATTCTCTTTTTCCTGCCACCTGGCCTCCCTTAGCAGCCTCCTCAGGCCTGCCATGGACCCTTCCACTGATACACTAGAGGCTTTGGCAATGCCATTTTATTTATTCATTAGTTTATTCAATAGTCAAATATCCAGATATTTGTCGAATTTTTCTATTTTCTTATTTTTTTAAAAAGATTTATTTATTTATTTATTCATGATAGACACAGAGAGAGACAGAGAGAGAGAGAGAGAGAGAGAGAGAGAGGCAGAGACACAGGCAGAGGAAGAAGCAGGCTCCATGCCGGGAGCCCAACGTGGGACTCGATCCGGGGACTCCAGGATTGCGCCCTGGGCCAAAGGCAGGCGCCAAACCGCCGAGCCACCCAGAGATCCCGTTTTCTTATTTTAAAAAAAAAAATTTTTTAAAGATTTTACTTATTCATGAGAGACACAGAGAGAGAGAGAGAGAGAGAGGGGCAGAGACACAGGTGGTGGGAGAAGCAGGCTCCCCATAAGGCGCCCAATGCAGGACTTGATCCCAGATCCTGGGATCATGCCCTGAGCTGAAGGCAGAAGCTCAACCACTGAGCCACCCAGGCATCCCTCTTTTTCATTTTTTATTAGTATTTATCACTTAGGTTATCTTGCTTATTGATTAATTTGGCTTGTATTTTTTTAAAAATCACCTCCTTCTTTGGGCTTATTCACTGCCCTATTTCTAGTGCCTAAAGTGTCCAGCATGAAGCAAACAATATGTAGCTGAAAAATGAACAAATAAATCTATGTAAGGTATTTAGAATTTTGTAAGCAAGATAAATTTCAACTAATCATGGTTTTGCTTTCATGTGCCATCACTTCACTCTATGGTCTGCTCTAGAACAAATTTTTCTTGAAAGCCTCTATGAGCCAGGCACTGTTCATGGTGCTAGGGATACTACAATGAACAACATGGACACAGCAACATGCTCCCTTATCACCCACACACAAAAACCAAGCCACTAGGCTGAGCTCCAAGACCCCTCCCCCTCCCTCAGGGCCCATTTGCCCTGCCCACAGGGAACTCCTGGTGGGTGGGTAATAAGGGAGCAGGGATGGCCAAAGTTTGGGAGCCTCATTCTTCAGCAGGTACAGGAGGCTGAGGTGAGGGTGGGAATCAAGAGGCACCTGGGTGGCTGAGGCACCTGGGTGGCTCAGTGGGTTAAGTGTCTACCCTTTGACTCAGGTCATGATCCCAGGGTCCTAGGATTGAGCCCTGAATTGAGGCTGAGAGGGAGCCTCCTTCTCCTTTTCCCTCTGCTGCTCCCCTCGCATGTGCTCTCTCTCTGTCAAATAAATAAAATCTAAAAAAAAAAAAAAAAAAAGAGGCCCAGAGGGAGACAGCGGTAGGTGAGAATATCTCCAACCAAGAAATCTAAAGGTCTAAAGGGGAAAACATGGCAGTGGGGAGCTGGAAGGCCTATTGGTAGAACTGGAGGTGGAGAGGAATCAGGAGGTCACTCAGAGGATCAGTAACTTGCCTGAGGTCAGAGAGGAGCCCAAAACCCAGGGAGCTCTGATTCAACCTGTGCTCAAGACCTTTCTCTATTTTGGAGCTGGTGAATCCAGGGAGAATTTTTCTCCCTTCTCTCTCAGATCTTGTCATCCAGCCTTCAGGAAAGACCTCTGTGGGCTGAGGCCCAGAAATGCCAGCTCTCTGAGGCCCTAATTCAGACCTGCCACCTCCTCACCAAGTGAAGCTGTCTCTTCTCTGGGCTCCCATTTCTCATCTACTCCATGCTAGGAAGGTGGGCCTCCCCGATATTCCTTGAAAACCATCTCCTCTCCTGGGTTTGCCATTGAGCAAACCAAGGGCCTGAGCCCTGCCCTGCCTTACCTCACAGGACTGCCCTGGGGCTCAAGTGATGCAGGGCATGGTGGATGCTGGCAAGTGGCCACACGCTGGGTGTCAAGTGTCACTGCTAGTTCTGCAGCACAGAGAAGTGCATTGGTATGAAGGGAAAGGAGAGGCCCTGTCTAGCACTGGTCACAAAGTCCTGGCATCACTACATATTAGCTTATTAGTGACCCTGGCTGGGTTATTACACCTCTCTCAAATCTCAGAGTCCTCACTGTGAAGTGGAAATTCTAGTAGCTGCTGTGCAGGATCAGGGTGAGAAATAAGTAAAATAATGAACAAGCAGAACGGGCTTTACTGAGCGTTTGAAGCTTTGGTGGATGGGAGCCACCCTTAGGACACTGGCTTCCTATTTGAGGAACAGGCTGCCCCACTCTAGGTGTTGGCAGTGGGACAACCGCTTGACCCGTAGAAGGTTTGTAATTTAGTCACATTCAGGAGGCATCTCGTAAGGATGGTGTTGGTCTGATAGGGACCCGTGTCATCCCTGACCCCTAGCGGCTGCAGCACAGTTCACAAGGGCTTAGTTGCTGGTCAGTCACTTGAGATGTGACAATAATCAGGGGTGCCTGTGTGGCTCAGCGTTTGAGCGTCTGCCTTCATTCAGCTCAGGCTGTGTGATTCCGGAAGCTCAGGATCGAGTCCCGCATCGGGCTCCCTGCATGGAGCCTGCTTCTCCCTCTGCCTGGGTCTCTGCCTCTGTATTCTACAGAGAGAATACAGAGGTAGTTCAATCTTACCTCTAGCATGGGATCAAAACTTTTTCATTACTGATAGATTAGAAAAGTGTCTTTCAGCACCACAGCTCATTAAGCCTTATAATGTGTCTTGCAAATTCTTGAGATTTGTCAAATTATTGTCAAATATGAGAAAACCTGTATCACGCTTCTCTCCTTTGAGGGGTAAGACTTGGGGATCCAGTAAATCCAGTAATCAATCTTAAATATTATTTAGGTTGGTGATACTTGGTGGCAAATTGATGTTGCCATGAAACAGCCTCAATTTTGGGTCTGGCTCGGCACATTTGCTTCATGTCAGATAAGTAAGACTATTGCCATTTCTGTACCATGACAGTTAGCAATGACTTAATTATATTCAGAGGTGATGAGGGACCATAGAAATATATCCTGTTCAATCTAAGTATATTCTCAGCTCAATATTCCCTTAGTTGGGTCCCCCAAAATGTCAATGGCCAGCCCTGAGCCTCTGCCACGGGATGTGCAAACTCCAGGTGGGAAGAGAGCAGCCTTAACCAAGTACAGTCGAGATATCTTACTTTTGTCTGTTTTATTAAATAGAAGCTGTAATCATGTTACACTGCTGCACTGTAGAGAAAAATCTGTGCTTCATAGAAAACTTACCTACAACATGTCTTCTGTATTAGCTGCGAAGTATGGAGCTGATTGTATGGAGCCATTTAACAACTCTAAATTGTAGACAACTGAGAGCAACATAAGATAATTCTTATATGTTAAAGTGCAAATGAATTCTGCCCAGTGGAGGGAGCTTTGTCTCCATTTGTACACTTATTTCAATATTCCTGATTTGTAAATGTGTCTGTTCTTTGTTTTTTCCTTTGAACTAGATATAACATCTGCCTGGTTCCCTCACTATGCTTAAAATCTTTAACATGTTTATTTTATATTTGTTTTTTTTTTTTTTTTAATTTTTTATTTATTTATGATAGTCAGAGAGAGAGAGAGAGAGAGAGAGAGAGAGGCAGAGACACAGGCAGAGGGAGAAGCAGGCTCCATGCACCGGGAGCCCGACGTGGGATTCGATCCCGGGTCTCCAGGATCACGCCCCGGGCCAAAGGCAGGCGCCAAACCGCTGCGCCACCCAGGGATCCCTGTTTATTTTATATTTGTATGAAAGTCATACTAATACCTTTAAAAAATCCTTTAATAATAGGGTCCTGGGGATCCCTGGATGGCTCAGTGGTTTAGTGCCGCCTTCAACCCAGGGTGTGATCCTGGAGACCCGGGATCGAATCCCATATCGGGCTCCCAGCATGGAGCCTGCTTTTCCCTCTGCCTGCGTCTCTGCCTCTTTCTCTGTGTCTCTCATGAATAAATAAATACAATCTTTAAAAAAAATACTAGGTTCCTTCCCAGGGCCTTCAAAGGAGCCCATGCAAATTGTGAGTGAGAGGCCATAAGGGATAAACTTTATAGGCCTCATGGTAAATCTTCCACTGGAATTAAAAATTCAGGTACTGTGACAGGATGCTTGGGTGGCTCAGTGGTTGAGCATCTGCCTTTGGCTCAGGTCATGATCCTGGGTCTGGGGATCGAGTCCCACCATCGGGCTCCCTCCAAGGAGCCTGCTTCTCCCTCTGCCTGTGTCTCTGCCTCTCTCTGTGTTTCATGAATAAATAAATCAAATCTAAAAGGGACGCCTGGGTGGCTCAGGAGTTGAGTGTCTGCCTTTGGTTCAGGGCATGATCCTGGAATCCCAGGATCGAGTCCCGCATCAGGCTTCCTGCGTGGAGCCTGCTTCTCACTCCGCCAATGTTTCTGCCTCTCTCTGTGTCTCTCATGAATAAACAAATATTAAAAAAAAATCAGGTAATGTGTGCAACATGAGAAGAAAAAAGAGCATGGATGGACCCACTTAAATGGGATGGACTGAAGAAGCAAGCACTGGGCTGCAAGAAAAGCCAGGAGTGGTCACTGCTACAGAAAGCAAATGAGTACAGATTTTGGAAAATTAAATGATGGAATGCAGTGTAAAATGCCTTGGGTTCAAGTAAGAACCTAGAGGTGGAAATCTGATTTGAAAATTAGGAGACCGGGGGATCCCTGGCTGGCTCAGCGGTTTAGCTAAAGCCTGCCTTTGGACCAGGGCACGATCCTGGAGTCCCAGGATCGAGTCCTACATCAGGCTCCCTGCATGGAGCCTGCTTCTCCCTCTGCCTGTGTCTCTGCCTCTCTCTCTCTCTCTCTCTGTCTCTATGTCTATTATGAATAAATAAATAAAATCTTAAAAAAAAGAAAGAAAATTAGGAGACCAAGACTCTCCTTGATAGCAATATTAGGACAAGAATGAGGAAATAACCCTGCCAAGGGGAGTGAATGGAGGTGGACAAAGTGAGTACCGTGAGCATGGCTTCCTATTTCAAATAACTTGGCAATGAAAGGAAGGACTGAGATACCCCAACAGATAAGAGTAGACATGAGCTTGGAGGGAATTTCCCCCAGTGACATATCATCACTGACATTTTCAGGTATCTAAGAACATCTAAAAAGAAATTTTAAAGAAGGAAAAACAAGGAAATTTTATTTATTTATTTATTTATTTATCTATTTATTTTACTTCTTTTGGTCTTTATTAACAAGGAAATTTTAAAGAAGGATTTACAAGGATATTATCATCACTTCGTTTCTACATATAATCGGTAAATGTGTATATATATAAAATAATAATGAGCCAATGTTTTGTATATACAGAAACATGATGCAAAATTAGAATCATACTATATATATATTATAGGAATATACTCATTATTTTGTCATACCTGGGAGAATATTCTCATTTAAGAGTCTTCCAAATCAGTAGCATAAAGACTATAATATTCTATATTGTGAGTGTTCCATAATCAATTGATTCATACTACTTGGCCTGGCCTTTAGATTATTAACAATTATCACTCTTTTAATACTGCTGCTATGACTTTCCTTTACATTACTCTTTTTTTTTTAAAGAAAGAATTTATTTAGTGGTGCCTGGGTGGCTTAGTTATTTAAGTGTCTGCCTTCAGCTCGGGTCCCACGTCAGGCTCTCTGCTTGGTGGGAAGCCTTCTTTTCCCTCTCCTTCTCCCACTTCCTCTGCTTGTGCTCTCTCTGTCAGATAAATAAGTAAAATCTTAAAAAAAAAAAAAAAACGGATTTTATTTTAGAGAGGGAGAGTGGGGGGCGGGTTGCAGAGGGGAGGGAGAGAATCTCAAGTGACTCCTTGCTGAGCACAGAGCAGAAAGGGAGCTTGATTCCACGACCCGGAGATCAGGACCTGAGCTGAAACCAAAAGTCTGATGCTCAACCGACTGAGCCATCCAGGCACCTCTTCTTCTTCTTTTTTTCTTTTTTTAAAACATTTTTATTTATTTTATTCATGAGAGAGAGAGAGGGGGAGGGGAGAGGGAGGCAGAGACACAGGCAGAGGGAGAAGCAGGCTCCATGCAGAGAGCCTGACGTGGGACTTGATCCCGGGTCTCCAGGATCATCCCCTAGGCTGAAGGTGATGCTAAACTGCTGAAGCCACCGGAGCTGCCCAGGCACCAATTATTTACATTAATTTTAATGATTAGTTCTAATTCATTCCAAAAGAAAAATTACTTTTTTTTTTTTTTTTTTTTTTTTTAGAAAAATTACTTTGAAGTAGAATTCTTGGGTCAAGCAGTACATGTGTCTGGCCTTTAATATATATTCTCAAATTTCCCTATAAGTAGGCTGACCCAGCCTTCTCGGTATATGAGCGACTGCTTATATCTTCCTTACCAATGAGAATTTGCATATTTTAAGAATATCTGCCAATTTGTTAGGCAGATGTTGCACTATTATAGTGTGTTTGATGGAACATTTACCATAAGTTTTCTTTCACTCTTCTCATAAGCTAAGATTTCATTGTGCTTTCCAATTCTGCTAACCAAAATTTGTAATTTTACTTATTTGGAAATTGGTTTTGTATTGGAGAAAAATGGTGGTTGTTGGTGATTTACACAAGAACACAATCCATAGAGTTGTAGAGATAAAACCAGACTGAACTGGATAGAGAGAGTGGCATTTTCAGGGATCACAAGCACAGACGGTTCTTCTGGAGAATTTTGCTATAAAGGAAAATAAAGGAAAGCAGAGAAACTAGCTGTAGTTGTGGAACATGGGGAAGTGGACCATGGAGTCAAAGAAAAGGTTTTTTATATATGGGAGTGACTAGCAGAGAAGGGAGACTGAGCAGTTGTTGACCTTAGTAAGAGCAGAGGTGGGCCATGCATTTTACCAGGACATGATGTGGATGAAGTGCAAGCAGGTTGGAAGATTTGGAAAGTGAGGCGGCTCTTCTATTTTCAGTAAATCAAGAAATGGTCAAAGCTGAAATGAGAGGAATGCTGGAATTCGGATATAAAAGGAGGTACGATATGATATTTCAGAGAATGGAGGAGTAAACTGATGGGAGAAATCTAGTAAGACTGCTAGATAATGCCAAGGGCCAAATAAGATTCACGATTAGAAACTAGATGTGAGATCAGTCTACACACATCTAGTTTGTTTGGTTTTTTCCTTCCACCACATTAAGCTGCTCAGATTCAAGTGACGAATAAGTAGAGTTAAATCGACTAGGGTTGGGGTACAGAAAGAATAGGGAGTTGATGATTACTGAAGTGAATTATTATAGTGATGGGGTCACAGTATTGTAACTAGGTGGAAGGGAGGCGAAGAAACAAAGTGGGTTATGGGCAGCAAGAGTGGTGAGCCACTCTTCTCCAGCCATCCAAGGTTCCAAAAGGAAAGAAGGCTAAAGGGAAGAAGGTGGGCCCTGTCCCTATTGCTGTGAAGAAGCTAGAGGTTGAGAAGGTGGTCAATCCCCTGTTTGAGAAAAGGACCAATAATTTTAGCATTGGATAGGACATCCAGCCCAAAAGGGACTTCACCCATCTTGTCAAAAGGCCCTGCTGCATCCGGCTGCAACAGTGAGAAGCTTTGGCTAAGCTGGTGGAAGTTATCAGGACCAATTCCATGACAGATATGATGAGATCTGCTGTCACTAGGGAGGCAATGTCCTAGGTACAAAGTAGGTGGCTCACCTTGCCGAGCTGGAAAGGGTGAAGGCTAAAGAACTGGCCACCAAACTGGGCTAAACTGTTGAATTTTTTGTACATAAAAGTAATAAAAAATTCTATTAAAAAAAAAGTGAACCAATCATGGAGGCCTCAAAGGGGCCGAGGGATCACTGGAGAAGAACTATTAAGATGTGTGGTAAGAAAAAAGAGGGATGTCTGGTTGGCTCAGCAGTTGACCACTTGCCCCTGGCTCAGGGCATGATCCACGGTCTCAGGATCAAGTCCCACATCAGGCTCCCTGCCTGGAGCCTGCTTTTCCCTCTGCCTTTCTCTCTCTGTGTCTTTCATGAATAAATAAACAAAATCTTTAAAAGAAAATAGAAAGTGGTTTTTGGAGAGTAGGATGCTTGAAGTGGACATGTGGGAAGTGGCAAAGTTGACAATGACCAGGTAAGATGCAGAAAGGGTTATTGAAAATGAGGTTGAGGAACTGGGTCCAAGGTACTAGAGTGATAATCAGTGACCACAGCTGAAATGCATGATGGAGAGTAATGTCATGAAGGATTAAGACTCTAAGCCAGGTGAAGAGTCTTCAGTGAATGAAGGAATTGGCTAATTGTGGGTAGATCCTACTGCAGTACAGAGGTAGGAGTCTGATGGCTTGCATTTCAGAGGGGATGGGCATTGAAGGAGGAAAACGGGGACATGATGGGAATGGGAAATGAGCAGCAAGGAGATCATCTTTTTTTCTCCTCCAAATTCTTTAGAAGCAGGAGTGTTTGAGAAAGAACCACCACTCCAGAGATGATTAGAGTGTGGGGAGCATGAATAAGGGCTGATACAGAACCCGGCTTGCTCAATGCTGGGGTGTTCTCTTTTTAGACATTTTCCCCGGCTACTCTAAATTCCTTTTTTTTTTTTTTAAGATTTTATTTATTTATTTATTTGAGATAGAGATGGAGATAGAGTGAGCACCAGTGTTCTTAGGGGATAGTGAGATTTTAGTATTTATTACTTCTACGTTGAAAGTGAAGGAAACACTGAGACAAATGGTAGAGGACATAGGAGTGGGTGGGAGAAGGTGTTCCTGACAAACACCTTCATCATGAGGTCATGAGGTCAAGGTTTGGGAATGCTGGGCTTTTTCCCCCAGGGCTGACCCTGAGCTGTGCCGCACCCCCCACCTCAGTGGGTCTCTTGCTGTACCTGGGGCGGGCAGGCTGGGGACCTGGGTCTCAGGTGGCGTCGATGTTTATGGAGGGGATTAAATCATCCATCAGCCATCGATCACTTTGCAGTGCTCGGGTTTGCTCTTTGATGGATATGTTGGCTTCCTCTTGACTTTGTGTGGTGCATTTGTTCATAGCTAGAAAGTAATGCACGTTTGGTTCTTCAGAGTTTGGGAAAAGTGTTAGTCTGTAGAAGGTCCCTTGGGTGCAGAGAGAAAATTGGTGTCTCCTATCCTGACTCAATGAGAAGAATGAAGCTCCCAGAAAGAGCTGTAGCAGCATCGTTGGAAGAGAGGAAGACTGGCTTTGGAGGTGGAAGAAAACCTTCGGGGGAGCTCAGGAGATACGAGGAGAGGGGGGCTGACCGCCTCAGAGAGGATTCCTAAGGGCTACCACCTGGCCACCATTCACCTGTTCTCAGACTCTGCAATTTTGCCATTTCCAGCCTGTTATAAAATTGGCATCCTACAGTTTGTAACCTTTCAGCATAATTACTTTCCAGTCCAGCCAGATTGTTACTGCCTCAGTACTTGTTCTCAGGAGAAGCTGGGGTTCTTTGTGGACCCATGGTACCATGCTTACGTGATATGGGCTGACAATTCAGCCTGAGCTGATGTGAAGACAAGATAGCTCAGGTGTTGGGTGTTAATCTTAAGTCCATCACTTAGCAGTGTTGTGATGTTGGCATGACTGCTAATATGTTTGTGTCTCAGCCTCCCTGTCAACATAGGGAAGATGGTGAAACAAACGGGGCTGAAACGGACGGTAGATGGGTGCTCAGGAGAGGGTCTCTCACAGTGAACATTCAGTAGTTCACCTACTAGGATCCTGTCTGTATTATCATCTCAATCTGAGAGACCAGGACTGATTAGATTATGGCTTTTCGTATTTGAAAAGGATACTGATGACCAGCAATAACTTCAGCCTCTCGATTACCATTATTATGCTCTGCCACAGTAAACTTTTTATGATCTTTGACCCAACATCTGTCCTGTCTCCACTCCTTGCTTCTGGCCCCACGGTTTTCTTTACCTTGGGGTATAGTCAGTCAGTCTGTCTTTCTAATGATTTTATTTATTTTTTTGAGAGAGAGAGCACTAGCAGGGAGGGGGCAGCAGGAGAGGGAGAAGCAGACTCCCTGCTGAGCATGGAGCCTGATACAGGACTTGATCTTGGGACTCGAGGATCGTGACCTGAGCTGAAGGTAGATGTCTAACCGACTGAGCCATTCAGGTGCCCGGGATATAGTCTTTAGCTCATGGATTCTTCGTCTGGCAAATATAGCTAGCAAGTACCAGCTTTCTCAGAAGCCTTGTTCATTCCAACAAATAGCGACTTTTCTACTGTAGGACAAAATTCTATCCAACTCTGTTTCAAGTACTGTATTATCATATTTTTATTTCCTCCACAAATCTATGAACTTTTACCCTGAACTAATTAATATTCATCTTTAAATCCCCATGGTCCAACACACTGCCAATCCTATAGGAGATGCTAACTATAAGTTATTAAATCAGTGAATGAAAATGAATTCCTATGTAGAAGAACTGATTAGACCTTGAATTTCTAGGAAAATATATATATTTTTAAGATTTTATTTATTTATTTATTCATGAGAGATACACACAGAAAGAGAGAGAGAGAGAGGCAGAGACACAGGCAGAGGGAGAAGCAGGCTCCACGCAGGGAGCCCAACGTGGGACTCGATCCCGGGTCTCCAGGATCATGCTCTGGGCTGAAGGCAGGCGCTAAACCACTGAGCCACCCAGGGATCCCCTGAAGAAGATTTTTAAAAAAATTTTAAGTAATCTTATACACCTAATATGGGGCTTGAACTTAGAGTCCTGAGATCAAAAGTTACATGTTCTACCAACTGAACCAGCCAGGTGCCTTAGAAACATAATTTTAATAACTAAATATAGTTGTTGTTCCTCAGTTTTAAGTGTTTCACTATTTTGGAGATTTCATTTGCTTTCATTGTTTTGGCATTCCACATAATACGGCAATGATCATTTTAAAAAATATTATTTATTTATTCATGAGAGACACACAGAGAGAGAGAGAGAGAGAGGCAGAGGGAGAAGCAGTCTCCCTGCAGGGAGCCCGACGTGGTACCTGATTCAGGACGCTGGGATCATGACACACGTGGAAGGCAGACACTCAGCCACTGAGCCACCAGGCGCCCCCAAACTGCAGTGATCATCTATTCGCATAAAGTCATTTCTGTCTTTGCATTGTTTTCTTTTTTTATTTTTTTAAAGATTTATTTTAAAGAAGGGGAGAGAGTGTGAATAGGGTCAGGGGAGGGCCAGAGGGAGAGGAGAGAGAACCCTCAAGCAGGATCCTCGCTCACTGCAGAGCCTGTCGTCCCTCACCATTCTCTCACTCTCTTCTGCCCCGACCCTATGTAACCATTAATCTTTCTACCTTTATAGATTTGCCTATTCTGGACATATATAAATGGAGTAATAATGGGTCTTTGGGGGGCCAACTTTTTTCACTTACCATAATGTTTTAAAGTACATGATGTACTTTATTTCTTTTTATAGTTGAATAATATTCCATTGTATGGATATACTACATTTTAATCTATTCATCATTTGATGGACATTTAGATTGTTTACACCTTTTTGGCTATTATGAATAATGATTTTGTTAACATATGTAAGTTTTTGTATGGATATATATTTTTATTTCTCTTGAGTGTATACCTAGGAGTGGAATTGCTGGATCATACGGTAACTCTTTTTAATTGTTTCGGGAATTGCCCAACTGTTTTCCAAAGTGGCTGCACCATTTTACATTCCCACTAGTAATATACGATGGTTCCAATTTCTTTAGTCCTTGCCAACACTTCTTACTATTTGTTTTTTTGTTTGTTTGTTTGTAAGCATCCTAGAGGATGTGAAGTTGTAAATCAAATGTTTTGCATTTCCCTAATGGCTAATGATGTTGAACATCTTTTCATGTGTTTCTTATTAGCTATTTTTATCTCTTCTTTGGAGAAATGTGTATTAGCTTCTTTCTCCATATTAAATTTGGTTGTCTTCTTAGTGAGTCATAAGCATTTTTATGTATTCTAGATTTAAGTCTTATAACAGATACATGAATTACAAATATATTTTCCCATTCTGTGGGTTGTTTTTTTAAATTTTGTGGTGGTATCCTTTAAAAAATTATTTATTTTACATAATCTTTATACCGAGTGTGAGGCTTCAATTCATGACACAAAGAATAAGAGTTGCGTGCTCCACCAACCGAGCCAGCCAGGTGCCCCTCACTGTATACTTTTTGGAGAAAGGTTAAAATTATTTAACTTAGTAGTATTATAAAAATACTGAACCCCTTGAAAGAATGTTGGAGCCCCTTAGGGATACTAGGACCACACTTTGGAAACCACTGTACTACACACACACACACACACACACACACACACACACACACATACATTTTTTGACCCAACTCAATATCAGTATTTTAGCTTTCATAATGACTTTCTTTTTTTTTTTTTTTTTTTTTAAATGTTATTTTTATTTTGGAATCTTTTTTTTTTTTTTTTTTTTATGATAGGCACACAGTGAGAGAGAGAGAGAGGCAGAGACACAGGCAGAGGGAGAAGCAGGCTCCATGCACCGGGAGCCTGACGTGGGATTCGATCCTGGGTCTCCAGGATCGCGCCCTGGGCCAAAGGCAGGCGCCAAACCGCTGCGCCACCCAGGGATCCCTCATAATGACTTTCAATTTATTTTAGTTAGTTAGTTAGTTAGTTAGTTAGTTAGTTTCAGAGAGAGAATTTGGTGATTCATCAGTTGCATATATCACTTACATCAAGTGCCTTCCTTTATTTTTAGAGAGAAAGAGACAGAGAACGTATACACGTGCACACATACACACAAGTGGGGATTGGGGGATGGTGGTGGTTGGGAGAGGGAGAGGGAAGAGAGAATCTTAAGCAGGCTCTACTCTCAGTGCCTAGCCTGACATGGGGCTCAATCTCACAACCCTGAGATTGTGACCTGAGCTGAAATCAAGAGTCTGACACTTAGCTGACTGAGACCCCCAGCATCCCAAATTTCAGTTTATTTTAAATGAGTACGTTATATTTGTTTTTAACTCAGAACTCAGTGATGATAAGGCTATACATGTATATAATCAATCAGACTGTGGCCCTTAAAATAACTGCCAAAATGGGAGCATTATATTTTAGCTTGGGGGCAAGCACAGTAATAAAGATCTGCCATATGATATAACAGCTGGAATAATATCTTTATCATAAAACTAATTATATGAATTTTTCTAGGTTTTAGGTTACAGTAGGATTTTTCTCCCCAAATAGTCCAAGCTCTGTCACAATAAACTATGACTGATAAGCCATAAAGTATGTGGGAATGATATTGTTGATGATCCTCTTGGTATTGTTGGTGATCATTTGTAGGAATTCTGGAACTTAGCTCTCAGTTTCATTGAGAAGGAATATATTTTCATATATAAATTTTCCACACATCTTAAGAATGGTAATATTCTTTGGGTCCTCCAAGTTCATTTTGAACTTCTGAATCTAAATGTTAGATATAAAATAAGATTGAACTAAAAACTGCTTGCACACCACCCAAATGAGGTCCTAGTATGCAGATGAGGATGTGACAGTGAGTTTGGAGTGACAGTCAACTTTGTAGGCAATAGAAGCACCAAACAGAAATTCTTAGAGAAGCTGAAAGAAGCTAAAGCATTTTAGAACATATTAAATGGGTGAGTTTTAATAGTATAACTCTAATATGGTTATTCCCTTATTCGCAAAACCTAGTTGATTAGCAGATTTTGTCCATAAATAGATGATGTTACACTTAAAGTGGAAAATGCATTTCTTTGTTTCATGATTCTATCACTATCATTTTGTGTTGTTACATAAAGTTGAAATATTTTCAGAAAAGAGCAAAAGATGATATTTTCTGTATAGCTTTTTTTAAGATTTTATTTTTTTTAAAGTAATCTCTACACTCAACATGGGGCTTGAATTTATAATCCCAAGATCAAGAGTCATATGCTATACCAAGTAAGTTAGCCAGGCAACCCTCTACATACATTTTTTTTTAAGATTTTATTTATTTATTTATTTATTTATTTATTTATTTATTTATTTATTTATTTATGAGAGACACAGAGAGAGAGGCAGAGACACAGGCGGAAGGAGAAGCAGGCTCCATGCAGGGAGCCCGATGTGGGACTCGATCCCGGGACTCCAAGATCACGCCCTGGACCAGAGGCAGGCGCTAACCCGCTGAGCCACCCAGGGATCCCCCTCTGCATAAATTTTTAAAGTACCTTTGATAATGTATGACAAATGTTTTTGATTAAAAATCCATTTTGTTTTATATTAGATATCATTTTTTATCTTGGACTGTTCTCAAATATTCCAAATGTTCCCCACGAGAGAACCTCGGTGGCCATGTGTATGTGATAAGGTAAATGAGTAGCTGTTCCTTGTCCATCTCCCTCTCCACATGGACTTCTGGCACTCAGGGAAGCTGAGTACATCCCAACCCTGAGCCCTGTGGGGCTAACATGTCAGCAGGTTCTGGGACCCAGCATTGAGGTGGGAGTGTCAGGGAAGTGGCAGGGCTGGAGGAGGCTGGGGGAGAGGGAGAGAGGGCGGTCTGTTCCTGAGGGTCGGGGGAGATGGAGGTGGACACCTGCAAACAGGGAAGGGGGACATGGCCCAGGGTTTCTCCCACTGCTTCCCGACAGTCTCAGTTTTCCTTAATGTAAGCCTGGGTTTGGCATCATGAGACCCCATTATGTGGGTCATCATGGCTCCCTTATTTCCTTTTTTTGGTTTGTTTTTCTTTTCCCCCTAGACCAAAAAAAGACAGCAGCAACAGAACACGGTGCCCCTCGGCGGCAGGTTCTCCAGCCTCCAGAGCCACCTCCTGCCTCCCCAGGTTCCACCTAAGGATTCTCAGGGCTGCAGAAATGATTTCTTTCCCCACTTGCTTCCTCCTGGTGACTCATCCTGTCAGCGTCTCCAAGGCCATGGTAACTGTGTCTCTGTTACTCGCGTTCACTTACCATCCCCCTCATATATAAAATGAGACATTAACAGTGTTTATACTTTAAAAATATACAAGCTTCTGTTTATATATTTTGTTGTCTCCAGTTGTGTATAACACAGAATGGCTAGAGCATTGAGCCATTGAGAAGAGCAGAAAGGTAGCTGGAAGGAATGGTTGTTCCAGAGACAGGATTTGGTAGTTTGTATGTGTGTTGGGTGGGTGCAATGGGAGATGGTGTCAAGAATATGCCCTGAAGGGGGATCCCTGGATGGCTCAGTGGTTAAGTGCCACCTTCGGCCCGGGGTGTGATCCTGGAGACCCGGGATCTAGTCCCGCATCGGGCTCCCCGCAAGGAGCCTGCTTCTCCCTCTGCCTGTGTCTCTGCCTCCCTCTCTCTCTGTGTCTCCCATGAATAAATAAAATAAAATATTAAAAAAAAAAGAATATGCCTTGAAGTATTGTGGTTTTTTATTTTTTATTTTTTAAAATATTTTTTGAGAGAGGTGGAGGGGCAGAGGGAGAGAGAGAATCTGAAGCAGGCTCCATACCCAAGGCAGAGCCCTATGTGGGGCTGCATCTCACCACCCTGAGATAACGACTGGACCCCAAACCAAGAGTCCAACACTCACCTGACTGAGCCACCTGGGCACCCCTGCCCTGAAGAATTGTAGTCTTGGGTGATGAAGTATCTCTTGGGGCATTTGGAAAGACAACTCTCCTCTGGATTTTAACCCATTAGCAGCCTCTCTAATTATATTATTATGTCAGAGTTTCATGGAAGAGGTCAGCTGATTTCACACATGGGGTTTCACACATAGGATTTCTGGGGAGTAGGATATTGCTGGAGATTTTTAAAATAACAAAAATATATTCAGTCTGTCTCTGGAACAGTCACTAAAGTTCATTTCTGGATACTTTCTTCTGTTTCTATTTTTCTATCCCTGTACCAGTGCCACCAATACCCAATTAGGTTATTTTTACTGTTGTTGAGTTGTAGGAGTTCTCTGTATGTTTTGGATATTAACTCCTAATCAGATATATAATTTGCAAATAGCTTCTCCCATTCTGTAGATTGCCTTTTCACTCTGTTGACTGTGTCCTTTGATGCACAGAGGTTTTAAATTTTGGTTAGTCCTTCAGTCTATTTTTACTTTTGCTACCTATGTCTTTGGGGTCATCTTCAAGAAACCACTGTCAAATCCATTATCATGAAGGCTTTCTGCTATGTTTTCTTCTATGAATTTTATAATTTTAGCTTTTTTTTATAAAAAAAGATTTTATTTATTTATTCATGAGAGACACAGAGAGAGAAAGGCAAAGATACAGGCAGAGAGAGAAGCAGGCTCCATGCAGGGAGCCTGATGGGGGACTCGATCCCAGGACTCCAGGATCATGCCCTGAGCCAAATGCAGATGCTCAACTGCTGAGCCACCCAGGCGTCCCTATATTAGGTCCTTAATCTATTTTGAGTTAATTTTTGAATATGGTGAAGGTAAAGATCCAGTTTTAATCTTCTGCAGGAGGATATCCAGTTTTCTCTAACACCATGTATTGAAAAGACTTGTCCTTTCTTTATTGAATGACCTTGGCACCCTTTTTGAAAATAATTTGACCATGTATGTAAGGATTTATTTTTCGGTTGTCTGTTCTAGTTCATTGCTTTATATGTTTGTCTTTATGCCAGTCATACTGTTTTGATTACTGTAACTTTCTAGTAAGTTTTAAAATCAGGAAGCGTGAAACCTCCACCTTTGTTCTTTTTCAAGATTGTTTGGCTGTGGGGTGCTTGGGTAGCTCAGTCGGTTAAGGGTTTGCTGTTGGATCAGGTCATGGTCCCATGGAGCCCTGCACCAGGCTCCTGGCTCAGTGGGGCGTCTGCTTCTCCCTCTGCTACTCCCTCTGCTTGTGTTCTCTCACTCTCTCTTTGTGAAATAAATAAATAAAATCTTTAAAAAAAAAGACTATTTGGCCATTTCAGGGACCCTTACATTCCATATGAATTTTAGGATGGATTTTTAAAAATAATATTAATTATCTATCTATCTATCTATCTATCATCTATCTAATTAGGGGGGCAGAGGGAGAGTCAGAATCTTAAGCAGGCTTCACACCCAGACAGGGCCTGATGCAGGGCTCAATCTTACAACCCTGAGATCATGACCTGAGCTGAAATCAAGAGTCGGACACTTAACTAATTGAGCCACCCAGGTGCCCCAGGTTGGATTTTTTTTTTTTCTATTTCTGTAAAATACACTTTTGGAGTTTTGATAGGGATAGCATTAACTTTGTAGACTGACTTGGGTGTTCAACATCTTATTATTAAGTCTTTCAAGCCACAAACATGGGATGGCTTTCCATTTATTTATGTCTTCTTTAATTACTTTCAGCAACATTTTATAGCTTTTAGAATATAAGTCTGGCCTGCTAGATTGTTTATTCCCAGTATTTTATTCTTCTTGATGTTAATGTTAATGTTGTTTTTTTTTTTTTTTTAATTTTTACTTATTTATGATAGTCACACACACAGAGAGAGAGAGAGAGGCGCAGAGACATAGGCAGAGGGAGAAGCAGGCTCCATGCACCAGGAGCCCGATATGGGATTCGATCCCGGGTCTCCAGGATCGCGCCCTGGGCCAAAAGCAGGCGCCAAACCACTGCGCCACCCAGGGATCCCTAATGTTAATGTTGTAAATGGAATTGTTTTCTTAATTTTTTTAGACTGTTCATTGTTAGTATATAGAAATGCAGCTGATTTTTGTGTATTGATTTTGTACCCTGCAACTTTGTTGAATTCATTATATCTTTTATTTAAAAATCTTGTCTTTTTCTATGAACTCTGATAGAACTGATGCTGGCGGTCATTCTAGTCACAGTCCTGATTTTAAAAGGAATGGCTTTTGCTAGTTACAATTAAATGGGTCTTTTTGGGAGATTTTCTTTGCAGTTACCTTTATTGACTTAGATGTTCCCTTCTGTTCTTAATGTCGTATGGTGTGTTTTTTTTCCAAATCGTGAATATCATTCTACTTATTCAATGCTCTTTCTGTGTCAGTGGATTTTCTCATTTATTTTGTTAATATGGTGATTTGCATTATAATAGTTTCCTTTTTTTTAAATTTTTATTTATTTATGATAGTCACAGAGAGAGAGAGAGAGAGGCAGAGACACAGGCAGAGGGAGAAGCAGGCTCCATGCACCGCGAGCCTGATGTGGGATTCGATCCCGGGTCTCCAGGATCACGCCCCGGGCCAAAGGCAGGCGCCAAACCACTGCGCCACCCAGGGATCCCTATAATAGGTTCTATAATATCAAACCAACTTTGCATTTCTGAAATGGACTTAATTTGGTCATTATGTACTTTTTCAATTTTAGTGTTTGGTTTACTAGTATTTTATATAGGATAGTTGCATCAACATACTTATGAGTGAACTTGAATAATTTAATTTTTTTCATACAGTTTGGTTATACTAACTTCATAAAATGAGTTCAGGAGTATTCCTTTTTTTGTAAGTCTGGGGAAAAATGCATGAGATTAGAATTATATGTACATTGCATGTTTCGTAGAATTTTCCTGTAAATTTATCTATCCTGACTATTTTTTTTACTTTGTTTTTATGCAAGGCATTTAAAGTAATGATTCAATTTTTAAAAAGATTATAATTTAAAAAATAAAAAGATTAGAAGTCAGATTTTGTATTCATTCATTCATTCATTCATTCAGGAGAGACCCAGAGAGAGAGAGAGAGAGAGGCAGAGACACGGGCAGAGGGAGAAGCAAGTTCCATGCAAGGAGCCCGATGTGGGGCTCAATCCCAGTCCCTGGGACCACGCCCTGAGATGCTCACCACTGAGCCACCCAGGATTCCCTTTCTATCTCTTTAAAAATCAATTTGTGATTGAATTGTCTGTAATTTCCTATTTCTTTACCAAAGTTCTGTGTATTCAGTCCTCCCCTGTAAAATGGCTTACGTACAGTCTTGATCTAGCTTGAGGCCCTGGCTAGAGGCCAATCAGTTACCCTTTTTGACCAGTCACTTCCTTATCAGCATCTCTGCTCTGGGGAACTGTCCACCAGCCCGAATCACCCTGGGACCAGATACCAGACAGCTAGGGCCAATTCCTTTGCACAATCTCAAATTATCCAAATTAGCCTATTAACAGAGAACCCATGAAAAGAAACTAACCTCACCCTGCTTGTCAAACATAAGCTGCCCCCTTGAGTCCCACCTTGCTGTCACTCTGTCCCTGGGTACAGTACCCTGTGTGGCCCTGCTTAGGTAGCCTTCTCTCATTTTATTTTATTTATTTTTTAAAAGATTATATTTATTTATTCATCACACACACACACACACACACACACACACACAGAGGCAGAGACATAGGCAGAGGGAGCAGGCACATGCAGGGAGCCTGATGTGGGACTTAATCCCTCAACCCCAGGATCACACCCTGAGCCAAAGGCTCAACCGCTGAGCCACCCAGGCATCCCGCCTTCTGTCATTTCAAATGTAACAGGTCTGACGCCAAATCTTTGATGCTTTTTTTACTTAAAGATTTTATTTGAGAGAGCATGAGCAGGGTGGGGGGCAGAGGGAGAGGGCGAAGCCGACTTCCCACTGAGCAGGGAGCTCACGGTGGGGGAGGGGGGCTCCATCCCAGGACCCTGAGACTGTGACCAGAGCTGAAGGCAGATGCTTAACCGACTGAACCACCCAGGCGCCTCCTAATCTTTGATGCTTTACTACCACTGCTCTGCAGCTGAGCTCCCATGGAGCTCCTCCCGAGGCCTTGGGAGTGGCTTCCAGTGTCAAATAGGCTGGTTCCTGGGGATTGGTATGTTCCGCGTGGCCTGGGGTATATACTTAATGTTTTTGGTGTTGAGATAAGGTTTGGTGCACTAGAGGGCGCTGTAGTCTTACATTAGTGCTTCCTTCCCCTGGGATGCTGATGCCACCCAGCACCTTGCCTTGGGGGAGGACTTGTTGGTCTGCTCCTCTCTGGTCAGGTTTGACGTTCTTAGCCCAGTGAAAGATGGTCCTATGAACATGTCAAGAGTGTATGCATTAGCCCCAACTGTGTCTGGCCATGATGCCTTGAGTACACCCTGTCCCCTCTCTGGGTTCCTATTTCCCTGCTTATGACATAGACATTACCAACAATGTGATCCTTTTGGGGGGAGGTAAGAGTACTATTTAATTTTGAAGCCCCTATTGGAGGGAAAATCTACTTAGCGTTTTTCCAGGACAGTAACATTATGACTTGGTAAACCTGAAACTCACTTTTTCCAGGGTGATCACCTTTGCTTCGGAAACATGAAACCTGCTCTTCGCCTTAGCCCTAACTCGGAGATGAAGCGTGGCCCACTGAGTCAGAATCCAAATACCTCCCGGATTCCTCATTGTAGCTACAGGCCACATGCCAGGCTCAGCTCTTTCATGAGAGAAAGCTATTACTGTGCATTTTATCTATGCCCCTAATTTCCATGGCTGGTGCTACAGTGGAGCGCCTATGTCGGGCACCATGCCAACTGCTTGAGCTCGCCAGTCCTCTCAACAGTCCTCATGCAGTATCACCCCTTTTACAGATGAGAAGACTGAGGTTCACATAGCCATGAGGTGGTGGCACTGGGATCCAAAGCCAGATGGAGCAGGCCTCCAAGCCAGTGCTCTCAACCAACACAGACACTGGGACTCATGAGCTCCCTCCCTTGGACCTGGGATGCTTCCCATGAGGCCAGGTTCAGTCAGGGGAGCATTTACTGCCTTTCAAAGAGGTGTCTCCAGACCCACAATGACCAATGACAACACACAATCATCTGGACCTCTGGCTAGCACATGCTCTAGAACTAACACCCAAACACTCCTCCCCCAAGGCCAGGTCCGTGGAGGCTTAGGCGATGTGTTCAGATGGGCTTGCCCAGGGCTCTCATGGCTTTCCCACTGTGCCTCCAGCTCTCTACCTTGTCCTTCAAGGCCTGGGATTTCATGATAGAAGCTTACTCTGGCTCTACATTTCTAAAACTAGGGGGATATTTTTTTAATTGCTCCAGTCAATGAAAGGGAAACTTTACTGAAACCCCAGGGCCTTAGGGCTTAGGCAGGAGGCCACCCTGCTGGCGAAGGACCTTCTTGGGGCACAGGCTGTTGGTGTGGCTGCACTGCTTGTGGCAGGTGGCAGGGTGGGGGTGCAGGCGAGCATTGTGGTGGATCATCCTGTCACCCTTGTATTTCCGGGCCAGCTTACTGAGGGGAGGCTTGATGGTGTTGCCCCGCAGGGGAAGTACCAAGTGCAGGGCGGACTCTTTCTGGATGTTTTAGAGAGTGGCCATTTGCTTGCAAAAATCCAACACTGCTGGTCAGGCGGGATGCCGTCCTTGTCTTGGATTTTGGCTTTGACATTCTTTTTTTTTTTTTTTTTTTTTTTTTTTAAGATTTTATTTATTTATTCATGATAGTCACACAGAGAGAGACAGAGAGGCAGAGACACAGGCAGAGGGAGAAGCAGGCTCCATGCACCGGGAGCCCGATGTGGGATTCGATCCCGGGTCTCCAGGATCACGCCCCGGGCCAAAGGCAGGCGCCAAACCGCTGCGCCACCCAGGGATCCCTGGCTTTGACATTCTTGATGGTGCTGCTGGGCTCAACCTCAAGGACAATGGTCTTGTCCATCAGGGTCTTCAGGAAGATCTGCTTCTCTGTGTCTGCTGCAAGGCTGCCTCCGCCAAAGCACTTGGCCATCGTGTTGAAGAGAAAAGAGGGCAGCGGAACCTAAAAATATGCTTATTCTGTAAATTACCCTGTGTAATGGGCATAGTTTAACTGGTCAAATAGGGACTTTTTTATCCTTTTTTTTTTTTTTAAGATTTTTTTATTCATGAGAGACACACAGAGAGAGAGGCAGAGACACAGGCAGAGGGAGAAGCAGGCTCCATGCAGGGAGCCTGACATAGGACTCGATCCCAGGTCTCCAGGATCACGCCCCGGGCTGAAGGCGGCTCTAAACCCCTGAGCCACCCGGGCTGCCTGGGACTTTTTTATTCTACATCTACTTCCAGAGTTCACAATGATAATTGGCATTGGAAAGTCCCCAAGAAGTGCTGCAGTGTAGAGCTGTGTTTAGCCTGAACCCAAGCCCAGAGATCCCTGTACTAATTTGACCACAGAGCTTCATCTCTTTGTTTCAGGGTATCTGTGAATTTGGTCCCACAGTCATCCGCTGGGGATTGTTGCCCTAGCTCAGGTCCCTCAGCCTCAGCTCTGTTGACATCCTGGGCAGGAGAACTCTGTTGTGGAGGGCTATCTTCTGCCTTGTAGGATTTTAGCAGCATTCCTGGCCTTTTCCCATTAGAAGTCAGAAGCAGCTCTTCCCAACCCCAGACGAAGTGTCTCCAGATAGGCCCACGTGCGGGGGGGCCTAAGAACCCCTGGAACCCAACGCTCTACCTCATGCACGCTTGGTAAAGGCAGTATTGCCCTCAAAGAGGTGAACAAAAAACCCCCACTCTTTTTATGTATAACGCACTCATATACACGTATTACATCATAAACCATAGATACATGGTTTGTTTGTGGTGTTAACATTTCATGGGGAGGTGATTAAGAAAAAGTAACTGAGGAGACTCCTTGGGGAGAGGTAATAATGAACAAAGAAACGGTGATAAACATGGATCTGGCTCAATTTTTAAGTTCTTATTCATGCAACTTCCTTAGGAAAAATGACATTCCGTGGCTCTTTTAAGCCAAACCGAAGAGCTAAGCCACTGCAGACACGTAAAGGGAAAACATCTGGAACCTGCAGAAGCTGAGGCTGTGATAGACAAAGACTTAGGGCTGCTGTCAGCCCATTGGCTGTGACTGCCATGCCACCCTGGAGGGACTTGGCCAAGATCACCGGCAGTGGAAGCGCACTGGTTTGTAGGTAGAGGGGCGTGGGGACAGGTCTTCCTGTTGCAAGGGGGCTTGAAGCTATATTGCCGGATGCCATGTTACACGAGCTTGACGACACGCCTGAATGTGGGGGGCTCAAGCTCTCCAGTTCCTGGACACACACATGCGCAAACATGTTTCTCTCTTCTGGTGACTCTTGCATGTGTCTGGCCTCTCTGCTGACTTCCTTGGGTGCCCCCTGTTGGAGGATACCGCACATCATGGGTGCCTGGGGACAGGCAAATCACAAACAGCCCACTGATCCAGAGGGTACAGATTGTTTCTCCTGCATATAGCCGGCCAAAGGCAATTTTTTAAATTAAAAATCCACCAAATAGGGGCACCTGGGTGGCTCAGCGGTTGAGCGTCTGCCTTTGGCTCAGGGCGTGATCCAGGGGTCCTGAGATCCAGTGCTTGCTTCTCCCTCTGCCTATGACTCTGCCTCTCTCTGTGTCTCTCATGAATAAATAAATAAGATCTTAAAAAATAAAAATAAAAATCACAAATAAACATTTAAAAATTAAGAAATTTCTCTTTCAAAAGAAAACTTACTTCATTTCCCTCTTTAATCTCGCAGAGAGCAAACCTTCCTAGCTTTCAGTTTTGGGAAATGAGTGGCTCTTAGTCACTCATTTTCTGCTTCTTACTTCTATCAAAAAAACCCTCTTGAACTCAGCATAGATGGGTGAGGGACAGAGCTGGTGCTCACAGGAAGCCACGCGCCCTACAAAGGCACCTGCCGTTCTTAGCGCTGTGCTTCTCGAGCAAGCCTGGCACTGGCTCACGGATCCTCCTCAGAACCACTGTCAGGAGAGCGAGGTAAGTGGGGATGGGGCCACTTGCAGGGCCTCGGGCCATACACTGCTTTCTCAGTGGCTGTGTGGACTTCGGAAGAAGCTGAAAATTGCCCAGGGGCTCAACTAGTGCCAACACTCAGGCATCTCGGACACCCTGGGGCTCCCAGCTGGCTCTGACCTTGGCACCCACACGCCGTCTACTTGCACTCGCACCTTGGGGCCCTCATGGGACAGGTGTTCGCAGCCGCAGGGCTCTCTCCCTGCACACGTCGGACCCAAGTCCACATGCTCGGAATACACAGATACTTTTTATCAAACATACACACTTTTTTCTGCTTCTTGCTTCTGTGGAGATTCCCAGGTCAAGAAACACCAGGCAGATAAGGCTGATGGAATGATTCCTGAGATTTACCAGTTGTGTTTACCATTTTTGTTTTCCTGATAATTTCCTAACTCCTCAGCCTCTTCTATTCCATAAGCTTTCGCTGGTCAAACAGTGTAGGGAGACTGGGATTGTTACCTATTTAACTAGAACTAATATTCATTTGATGACATTTTTTGAGAGACCCAGCGATGCCCCGGGTCTTCAGCATCTGCAGGGGTAAACCAAAATCTCTCTCTTGAGAAACCAGACTGAGTTTGAGTGTTTGGGGGTATGGTGATGAGGGTGGGAGGTAGGGGGTAGATGGGAATTACCGATCACTGTGGAAAGAGCTGTAATAATGAGTACGGGGTGCCATTGAAAAGGAAGCAAGAGGAGGTAGCCCTGAGTCAGAAAGTACCTCCGGCCCCGCATCGCTCTGATTCACATGTGAACATGTGTGTGACTTTAAGAAGGTTTTAATGTCTTCACCTGCCAATTTAGGTAGGAAATGAGGGTGCTTGGGAGAAGGGTTACATTTCTGGCCATGATGTGCCTTTTCAAGATCCGTTGGGCTAATTTCCACTGTGATGGGATTCAGTGCATGGGACTATTTTTGCATGCAGTTTTTTTTTTTTTTTTTGCATGCAGTTTTGATAAAAAGACCCAAAAGTTCCCTCAAATTACCATCTGAGTACTGTGAAATTATCTAAGACCTGCCACCTTCAGAAAGGCCTGGAAAACACACTTGCTGCATTTGTATCAGACTAGCCCAGAAGCAGCTAGCCACCAGGCCTGGAAGGCCAGGCATGTTCCTGCCTAAGATGGTGTTCTAGAATGAACACGGGACTTAGTGTGTGCCAGAGACAACTTGCACCAACCCAAGACTGCTGAGATGAGGGAATTTTGTGAGGCAGTTAGTAGCTGGAATTTTGCCACGGTGGAAGTATTTGTACCACAGAAACCAGCAAACACCATAAATCAGAGTGCCTCACCTCACCTCCCCACACTGATTTCCCAGTGCATCACTGGGACTTGGGGCCCAAAGAAGAAGTTCTGCATATAGCCTTGTGGCCTCATTTAACTTCTCTGAACTTTTTATGACTCATCTACACTCTGGTCCAATATGCTTGCTTGACTTAGAGCCCTTGAATTTTTATTGGGAGGCTGGTAGGGGCCAGGAGCATGGGAGAGGATTAAATGCACAATACCAGGGAACATGCTTTGAAGTCCATGTGTCAAACTTGCAGGAGGGATTAGAATTTTTTTTTTAAAGATTTTATTTAATCATGAGAGACAGAGAGAGGCAGAGACACAGGCAGAGGGAGAAGCGGGTTCCTTGCGGGGAGCCCGAAGTGGGACTCATCCCAGGACCCTGGGATCATGCCCTGGGCCGAAGGCAGATGCTCAACCGCTGAGCCACCTAGCTGTCCTTGAATTTTTATATAAAGGCCGGTGACCAACCATTTAGCCTAGTGGTTAATGAAGCAACTACTGAATTTTTGGAGTTATAATCTGAAGGGGAACCATGAGTAGAGTTTTAATCTTTTTGTTTTGTTTTACTTTGCCTTAATGTCACAAAGGCAGCTCTGAGTACAGGACTGTTGGGAATCTCAAGTGGCCTGCAAATGATTCTGTTACCCAGACTATTGCTTAGAAACGCATCCTTGAAAACACCTCTTTGAGAAGGAGTTTGTACTGTCCCCACTTACAGAAGAGAGATCTGAAGCTCCCCTAGGAGGGGTAGGAAAGGGGCAGAGCTGGTACTTGGAATCTGCTAACTCCAAAGGGCAGAGTTCTACTGTTTGGCTGCACTGCCCTGCGGGGAATGGAGCCCTTGAACTTGGGAAGGTGGGGAAGGGCGGGTGATGGTCCAGGTAAGAAGCAGCTGTGCTCTGTATTCAGCACCATTTCGATTAGTTTTGTTCTTATGGAAATCTTGTTTGCTCTTCCCCTCACAAGCTTCTGCTTGGGCTCAGACCTGCGTGGAGGAGCCTGTAGATTTGAAAATGAATCCCACAGATATAGCAGACACCACCTTGGATGAAAGCATCTATAATAATTACTATCTCTACGAAAACATCCCTAAGCCTTGCACCAAAGAAGGCATCAAGGCATTTGGGGAGCTCTTCCTGCCCCCTCTCTACTCCTTGGTCTTCCTGTTTGGTCTCCTTGGAAACTCTGTGGTGGTTGTGGTCCTGTTCAAGTACAAGAGGCTCAAATCCATGACTGACGTGTACCTGCTCAACCTTGCCATCTCGGACCTGCTCTTCGTGCTCTCTCTCCCCTTCTGGGGCTACTATGCTGCAGACCAGTGGGTTTTTGGACTAGGTCTCTGCAAGATTATTTCCTGGATGTACCTGGTGGGCTTTTACAGTGGCATCTTCTTCATCATGCTCATGAGCATCGACAGATACCTGGCAATTGTGCATGCAGTGTTCTCCCTGAGGGCGAGGACCTTGACGTATGGGGTCATCACTAGCTTGGCCACGTGGTCTGTGGCTGTCCTGGCCTCTCTTCCAGGCCTTTTATTCAGCACCTGTTATACCGAGCGCAACCATACCTACTGCAAAACCAAGTACTCCCGCAACTCTACAAGGTGGAAGGTGCTGAGCTCCCTGGAGATCAACATTCTGGGATTGGTGATTCCCTTGGGCACCATGCTGTTCTGCTACTCCATGATCATCAGGACACTGCAGCACTGCAAAAATGAGAAGAAGAGCAAAGCAGTGAGGATGGTCTTTGCCGTGGTGGCCCTCTTTCTCGGGTTCTGGGCGCCTTACAATGTGGTGCTCTTCCTGGAGACTCTGGTGGAACTGGAGGTCCTTCAGGACTGCACCTTTGAAAGGCACCTGGACTACGCTATTCAGGCCACAGAGACCCTGGCTTTCGTTCACTGCTGCCTTAATCCCGTCATCTACTTTTTCCTCGGGGAGAAATTCCGCAAGTATCTCGTGCAGCTCTTCAAAACCTGCAGGGGCCCTTTCATGCTCTGCCAATACTGTAGGCTCCTCCAAATGTACTCCCCCGACACTCCCAGCTCGTCCTACACGCAGTCCACCGGGGATCACGATCTTCACGATGCTCTGTAAAGAATGAAGAGACAAACGATAGAGCTCAGTTTCCCAAATTAAGAGCTTAAAATTGTATTATAGTAAGAATTCCCGAGCAAGTGGCAGGAAGAAGCCTTACATCTACTGTAGACCACGGGCTTCTCCCCCGGCGTCAGCTTTTCCTCTTGCCACCTGTGAGTTCAGCGCAGCAGGAGCTCAGCTGGACTGTGGCATCCCTCTTCTTCCCGGACTTGCCTGCAGGGATGAGTAAACAAAGAATTCTGAGCAGCATTTCAATGAGGTTATACCTAATACTGTAAGGGAAGGATCATTTGTTCCCTCCTGAGCTGATGGAGTTCTCCAGGAGGAACTGTCGAAGATTGACTGGTGGAATCAATTGCTATTTCTTGCTGTGAGAAATGGGCCCTTTAATCAACTTCTAGCTTTTGTGGAACAATATAAAAGATTTCGACATGCCGTCCTAGGGTTTTTCTAATAATATACCTGAAACATGATATATTGTCTAAAGCCAGATGTACGCAGAAACAAGTAGTGAAGTAATGAACCTGATCTTGATTCTTTTATTTTAAGGTTTTATTTGTTAATGGAAACCAAAATTTGATGCTGATTACAAGTATAAGGAGGTGAAGGCATTAGCGTGGTCTGATTTCCAAACATGAAACAAACATAAGGCATTAAAAAAATTCCAACACATTGGTGGAAATTCAAACACACTTTCATATGCTTGTGAGCATATTTTGTTTTAATGATAACAGATGAATATTCAAATTTCACAAATAGTATAGGTGCAGATACATTTACTTAAGGTCTTTTACCTGTGTACAAACAGAACCTTCAAAACTAAAAATAACAAGGCCTAATAAAGGATGACAATGCTTCCTTAATAAGTTTGAAATGGCTGCCATCAAGTGAGGCGAGAATCAACAATTAAAGGTTTACTGATGTGGCGTGAACAGGACCGTCACAAAATTATGAAGTTGTGAACAAGGTTATCGCCTCTTTTAAAATATTGTTCTCCTTTTTAACTTTTAGATGACTCAAAATTTCAGTCAGTCATATCTTACAAGTCATTTTAATCATGTAATTGTTTGACACCTTTAAAATAAATCTCTGTTCTTACAGCCTTAATTAATCAGAATTAAGTAAAGACTTTAATCAAGTTGGGAGAGACCTATAATCCCTCCCAAGACAAAAACCTATCTTGCAAACTATTAACTGAGTTATCTGTTTCAAATGCTTCTGTAAGTGTACATATTATTACATGTTCTCCATCTATAAAGGGTGCATTTCCAGAAAGTTGGTTTTCAGAGAAGTGATTTTAAAATGGTAGATTAATGTTGCCTTTATAGACAAAAGTAAAATAAACTTGTATATAGTGCCTTGGAGCCTTTTTCCTGATCCTGTTTGTGTTGCTTTTCTTGCTGGGTCCAGGGATCCGAGCTGATGGGGATGCGGTGCGCTGGGAAGAAACAGAGGGCTCTGGGTAGAGCCACCATGGCCATGGCCACATAGGAGAGGAGGGCAGAGCCACCTGCAGTAGCGCCTGCAAATCTTCGCTCTGCACTCCCATGTGAGCTGGAACACATCACTTTCGGCCTCAGTTTACTCTCATCTGGAAAGCCGAATATATTGCAGAGTGATTGAAAGAAAGGTGATTATTCCCTGGTAAAGCTTGTAATGGTGTTCATTTTATCACAGCCACAGGGAAATTTTAGGGCACCGACAGACCTGCCGCTAGGGTTTCCCTGTCATTTGGTTCCTCCACGCACACAATGGTAAACAAGGTGGGGTACGGTCTGGGCGCTGCTCTCCCTCCTCCTGAGGGTGGGATCATCTGTGGCCTCAGGTCACTCAGGCCTCCCCTTGCTCCAAAGCTGGGGAGGATTCCTTTAGGATGGGGGTTTGGAAGCTTCAGTGACACTCAAACATGACGCTCTCAGAACTCTGAAAATATCTTCCCGTTCAGCAACAGACACATGAAACACAAGCCAGCGTGATTTCTACACAGAGGTAGTAATACAAAGGTGAGTTTAACTCTACGTTCTCAGACACTCTGCACCCTTCTGGGGAGCACAGACTGGGTGCAATTTGTTTAAGGACAACAGACATGGTGGTTGCACAACACTGTGAATGTACTGTCACTGGATTGCACATTTTTATTTTTATTTAAAGATTTTATTTATTCATTTATGAGAGACAGAAAGAGAGAGAGGCAGAGACACAGGCAGAGGGAGAAGCAGGCTCCATGCAGGGAGCCCGATGCAGGACTTGATCCCGGGACTCCAGGATCATGTCCTGGGCTGAAGTTGGCGCTAAACCGCTGAGCCACTGCGGCTGCCCTTTATTTTTAAAAGATTTTATTTATTTATTCACGAGAGACACAGAAAGAGAGGCAGAGACATAGGCAGAGGGAGAAGTAGGCTCGCTGTGGGGATCCCAATACAGGACTCAATCCCAGGACCCTGTGATCATGACCTGAGCCAAAGGCGGACACTCAACCACTGAGCCATCCAGGTGCCCCTAAATTGCACATTTTTAAAAGATTACTTTTCTATTATGTGAATTTTACCTCAACAAGAGCGATAAGCAATAACCCTCTCAGGATCTGTCCCCTAGTAGGCACTAGAATAAATACATACCATTTTCTTCCTGTGAGAAGAAAAAATACACGGTGTTGGCAAAAGGTCTTCAGACCTTTGGGGAGCCTTTCCTTGAGAAACTCCTAACAGTTTGGAACATCTGTTCCAATTGCATCTGGATGTAATTAGTTTCAACTTGTTGAACATCTATTTTGTGCTAAGCACAGTGCTAGTTTATGGAGAGACTAACAGGATAAAGGAGAAAACTGCACTTGTGGAATTTATAATCTGATAAAGGGAAAACACCAGCACAAGATCAGGTCTCATGCCAGCAGGACAGATTTGACAACAGAGTAACAAACACAATGCTTTGAGACTTTAGAGGAAGGAGCAATGGATTTAATTTCCAATTTCATCATACAATTAGCTTTTGAAGTACACCCATAAAAGGACCATGGTTTTGATGAACAGAAGGGAGGAAGGACATTCTAGCCCAATGGAAAGGCAGGTGGTGTTAAGAGCATACTGTGTGATCAGGGAGTGGTGAGTGGTCCGGGTAGTTAGAATATGGGGGGTAGGGGTGGAGGGGTAGCAGCAAAGCAGGGAAAGATGAGACCAAAGGGAAATTAAAGACCTAAGGAGCAGCAGTTTTGAGGCTGCCTCCTGGGGGAGGAGCAAGATGGCGGAAGAGTAGGGTCTCCAAATCACCTGTCTCCACCAAATTACCTAGAGGCTGCCTCCTGCGCTAGGCTTGAGAAGTATAGTGGATTCTAGGGTGTGTTGTCCACACCCCCTGTTCAGGACTCAAGTGCTCACAGCTACCAGGAGCATTGACGGTCAACAGCTCTCAGCCAGTCTCCTTTGAGGACTGTCCTCACTGGGGCAGTTCATATCGAGTGTCTGGATAATGAAGAAGTATAAACACTGGCCCTCTTGCCTTCATTCGGGACCACTCTGACAGGCCGGTCCAATTCTGGAGCTCTCTGGAGCTCTCCATAAGATTAGCTGGGGCCTCTGTTGCAGCTACATTGCAATGCAATTTTTCCTGTTGACTAGTCTTGCTTCCTTCATGTTCTCAGAGGTTCTCTTGTTCCCAAGAGGACTCCCCATTAAATCCCCTGTCTGTTAGTCACAGAGTCACAGAGTCTGTTTTTAGGAACCCCAGTCTAAAACGATGATCATATAGGGGCATGTGAGCCCTTAATATAAGTGGAAATTGACCTCCCAGGTGTGGGGAAATGAGAAGGCATGATCTCTGCATCGGGATGTCCTTCCATCATTGCCCTTTGGCCATCAACCCCATCTGATCCTTGGTTCCTATGTTTCCATTTGTCACTTGCACCCTCGCTCCCGTAATTTGCCTGCCTCACTCCTAGAGGCATCTCCCTCTTCACTAGATGGTCATGGACCGTCTCTACCCTTGGTTGTACTACAGCCACCTGACCCGTCAGTGACTTCTGGTTCAAATGAACCAGATACAAGCTCCACCCAGTTTTGTGGTCACAATACTTTCCTCCTTAAAAGCTTATAATGGCTCCAAATTCCCCTTTCAGAAAAGCAGAAATCCACCAAAGGATTCATATATTGAAACTCAATTCAGCTTCATTGTAAAGTAGATAAGGTTGGGTTTACCCTAAGAAACTGAGGTTCTGGGGAAACAGTATTGTAATCATGCAGTAGACTAACTCCACCAACAGTAACCACCACCTAACTGCCTAGCAAAATGCCTAGCACAGGGTAATTGTTCAATTATTTTCTAGTGAATGAGTGAATTCCCTTATCTCTTCGTTAAGCCCAGTATAGATACTGGCAATTCAAGTTTCTATTTCACTACGCAAAGTTCAGCAGCCCTCTCTCCAAAATCCCCACTATGTTTCTAATAAAACTTTGGGTGACAGAGTTCAAGATTGATTGAATTGCCTCCTACTTCCAGAAATCAGTGGGTGTTCTTTGGGTCAAAGATTACTTCATTGAGACTTTTGCTATGAGCATAGTAGCAGAAGTCTGCATTTTCACCTTTTCTAGGACCTATACAATAACAGCAAGAAGAAGGAATTAAAAAAACCCCAAACTCCATTTTTAAAAATTCTTTTTAAGTAGGTTCCACACCCAGTGTGGGGCTCGAACTTGCCACCCTGAGATCAAGAATCACATGTCCTACCGACTGTGCCAGCAAGATGCCCCACAAACTCTATGTTCAATCAAACTTGGAGAGAGAGAGACTTTTCAGACTTCAAAATATATGTAACGGCTACTAAAAGCGGCCACTACGAGGCAAGAATTATGTGGAGAAGGTGAAGAGAAGAACAGTCAGAGGGGCTGTGCCACAGACTTTAGAGAGCCTGCGAACACACATGTCCTGAGGGAGGGGCACATCATGAGGAGCAGGAGCTGAATACAAACATGCTTCCCAGTTCAGAGCTAGTCACTAAGAAAAGTAATACTGACTATAATCAGGATGGTATAGAAAGGTAGGAATATAATAATTTATTACCATCATTAAATATATCTGTCTCAGCTCAAAATGCTTCCTAGGGCACTCCAAGGTATTCCAGCTAAAAACGGAAGAGAAGAAAGGTGCTATCACTTCTACAAAACGTCACACTGAATATACTTGCTCCATGCTTAAGAGAAAGAAATCAGTGGTGTAAAGATTGGAAAAGACAAAATACCTAATGCCCTTCAAAACTGAATGTCATCAAAAACAAGGAAAGTCTAAGAAACTGTTACAGCTAAGGGGAGCCTAAAGAGAGAAGACAACTAAATGAATTAGTTCTGGAACAGAAATGGACATTAGCTAAAAACTAAGGAAATCTGAATAAGGTATGCGCATTAGTTAATAATAATGTACCCATATTGGGTCATTAAGCATAAAGTATCCTGCGGGGAAATTGCATGTGGGGTATATGGGAGGTCTCTGTACTTTCTTCACAATTTTTTGTAAACTTAAAACTGTTCTAAGATATAAAGTTTATTTTTTAAATTGGAAAAGAAAAGACAAAGTATCTCTAGTTGTAATGATAGTATTAAATAACTGGAAAGCTCAAGAGAATCATCAGAAAAATATGAGTAACAAGATAATTAGGTGAGTTAATAGGGGAAAGCGCTAATACATAAAACTTAATTGTATTTATATTTGCAAATAACCATTAGTTAGAAGATGTGATGGAAAAACAGACCTGCATTTTGAAAGAGATTAGAAAAAAAATCCTAATTAAGATACATATTATGTATCTGAAATATATAGGAAATAAATATATGAAAAAAAACCCTGCTTACAACACTGAACACCAAAATGATCTAGATGAAAAGGCTTAGATGCTCTTCTGCAAGAAGACTCAAAACATCAGATCTTCCTAAGTTAAGTGGTTAAGTTCAATGTTATTCTTCAAGACATATCAATGATTCTGTTTAAACTACATACCTTGATTTAAAATTTCCTGTGAAAAAATAAAATAAAATAAAATTTCCTGTGAAAATAAACAAAAAAAGAATATTCCGAACAGAAGAGCAATAAGGATATTGATACTATAAATTACTGTGTATATTAAATTAGTTAGTTAATTAAAATAGTATGGCAATGTGGAGTGGGACAGAATAGGAAATCTGGTATTAAAAAAAAAAAAAAGGAAATCTGGTATTAGATCAAAACATATATGGGAACTTAGCACATTAAAGATGGTATTTTAAATTAAATGGGGATACAATAAATTTCTTATTTAAGGAGACAGGCAAATGGACTGTCATTTGAGAAAAAAAATTAAGCATGATTCTTTCATCACACACATGGTTAAACCTCAAAAAGATATTTAAATGTAAAAATTGGAACAAAAAAAGTTCTAATAAGAAAAACAGGAGAATTTCTTCATAATTTTCGCATAGGCAAGGCCTTTCTCAAAATTCAGAAGGCTTAAAGAAAAGATTAATAAATTCAACTATGTGAATATAAAAATATGCATAACACAAACATCACCAAAAAAGAAATCAGAAGACAAACAACAAACTGGGGAAAGTGTTTTCCCTAATAAGTAAGTGGCACATGCATGTTTATGGTACTTTTCTCAGTACTTTTGTATATGGTTGAAGTATTTAATGATAAAAAAATTAATTAATTAACTTGTGTCCATGCTATGGAATATGATGCTATTAAAAAGAATGCTTTCCAGCTAGATACTTACTATCATGCAGAAATGTTCATGATGTATTAACAGCACTTTATTTTATTTTTTAGACTGAATTGCTTTTATTAATAGACACAATGAATTACTGAAACAGTGATTTTATGTGGTTTTCCTCTTTTTTTTTTGGTTTTCCTCTTAAAGACAGTACTTACAGGTACGAAAGATGCAGAGATGTCTATAACCTTCAGATGTCTACTTGAAAAGTTCAATATTGACTCTCCTCATCTGATGATTCACAAATTCTCCATAATCAGACTGATGTCTTTGATTTAGATGACTAATGAAATTTTAAACAAAAATTTTTAAAAATATTTATTTATTTATTTGAGAGAGAGAGTGGGAGCAGGGGTGGAAGGGTGGAGAGGGACAAGCAGATTCCTCGCTGACACAGAGGCAGCGACCCTGAGATCATGACCTGAGCTGAAATCAAGAGCTGGAAGCTTAACCAACTGAGACACCCAGGTGCCCCAACTCAGGAAATTTGTAGTAATCTGGCTAGAATCTCCCCCAGGAAGAGACACACAAAGAGGACACATCACAGGAACTATCTGAAACAGATGATAATAGTTACAATGATCCAAGTAAACGCTGTCTGGTAAGGTGTGATTCTTGACACAAGGGACACTTAAAGGTGGGATGCCCAGAAGAACTTGTATTCTTGGGGCGCCTGGGTGGCTCAGTCAGTTAAGTGTCCCACCCTCGATCTTGGCTCAGGTCTTTTTTTTTTTTTTTTTTTTTTTTTTTTTTTTTTTGGCTCAGGTCTTGATCTCAGGGTCATGAGTTCAAGCCCTGAACTGGGCTTCACATGATGCCTGCTTAAAAAACAAAACAAAACAAACTCATTAGGGGTGGCTGCTTGGCTGACTCAGTCATTTGAGCATGCAACTCGATGTCAGGAGTCAGGAGTTCAAGGCCCAATGTTGAGCATGGAGCTTTTTTAAAACATTTTTTTGGGGGGCATGGAGCTTAATAAAAAAAGAAGAGCTTGTATTCTCTTGATAAGTTTTTGTGTTATCAGATGTAGATCTCTCACTTTTATTACTGTTCCCTACTGAATCTTGAGAGATCTGAAATTTTGGAATGCTAGAGGAAACATCAAATTCATCTTATAAGATTTGTAATGATGTATCATGTGATAGAATTTAATCTGTTTTGCAAAGCATCTGCAGCCACCAGAAAACTTCCTCTTGATAATTTCAAGGTCTAAGGCCAGTTCAGGACTCTCTCTCTTCTAGTCACATTTCTATGACAGAGGGGATGATGTATTCTGTTTTCTCTTATTGCAGTCAGGAAACATTTTCTACAGAAAACATGCCGACAAGCCAGGTCCAGTAGAAATCAGTAGAATCATCTTTGGTGTGGGATGTGGCCATGGAGAGCTCCTCAGCCATAGTGGTGGGGGTGTTGGAGGGAATCAAGGCAATGGTAGCACTAGATGCTCTACTCGAACTATTAACTGCATTTAGAAAACCTGGGCAGATAAACCTCAAACTTAATTCCTAAAATGTTAGTCATTACAGAGTTCTTTTTTCCAGATTTATCGAGCTATTATTGATGTTAGCTATTTCATAGAATGAAGAATTATGTTTTATACATTCCAGGCTTCTTTATTTCTTTAAACAAACATGGATTCCTTTCATAATCTGCCAAAAACAATAGAAATATTTCCATCTTAGAAAAAAGAAGATCGGGATCCCTGGGTGGCGCAGCGGTTTGGCGCCTGCCTTTGGCCCAGGGCGCGATCCTGGAGACCCGGGATCGAATCCCACGTCGGGCTCCCAGTGCATGGAGCCTGCTTCTCCCTCTGCCTGTGTCTCTGCCTCTCTCTCTCTCTCTCTCTCTGTGACTATCATAAATAAATAAAAAAATTAAAAAAAAAAAGAAAAAAGAAGATCTTTGTGATTATGGAAAGCTGACTAATGAACCAAAGAGAGATACCCTAAAAAGGGGGTCTCACAGGTGAGGTGTGCAGGTGGATGCTCATCCTGATATGACGCCCACCTACAGAGATGTCAGTGAGTTGAAGAAGATGCTGACGTCAGTCCCAGGGATGTAGCAGAGTTCATGGTGTGAGATATGTACAAGATAGCATTAGGAGCCTGCAGAATGTTAGCTTTTTTTGATCACACAGGAAGTAAATGAAACTATAATTGGAGCCCAACTAGGCAAGAAAAACATCTGTCATTACGCACTGTACAGCCTCCTATCCATAGTTATCTTGGTTAGAGGGATTCCTCCTAATTTTGATGACATCACCATGAAAACATCATATGCAAACAAAGTGAGCAGTGGTTCAGGTGATGCATTTTGTGGTCCAGCTGCGCTCCTCTTGGGAGAATAACTGAGGAGGAATTAGAGAAGGTTTGTGCAGTAGACAAAGAGTGAGTTTATGAGGGAACAGGTTCAAACTGCCCTGAAAACTTCTTGAGGGTCACAGAATTGCTGAGTCATTCACTGGGAAGACTTCTAATTAAGGTGCAGCAAAGTTCATTGTTTGCGGGTCTTCCTGTTTTCCAAAACTTACTGAGATGACAGATAACATGTAATAAGAGAAATTTGTTTTAAAGATTTTATTTATTTATTCATGAGAGATACAGAGAGAGAGAGGCAGAGACACAGGCAGAGGGAGGAGCAGGCTCCATGCAGGGAGCCCGATGTGGGACTTGATCCTGGGACTCCAGGATTATGCCCTGGGCTGAAGGCAGGCGCCCAGCTGCTGAACCACCCATGGATTCCCAATAAGAGAAATTTAAAAGATTGTTTTGTACAAAAGCCATTTTGGAAAGTAGATTGACAATTCTTTATAAAATTGAACGTATACCTACTCTGTGATCCAAGGATTCTACACTCAGGTATCAACTCAAGTAAAATGAAAACACCAGTCTATTAAGAGACTTATTCAAGAATGTTTATAACATCATGGTTAGTGGTGAAAGACTAAATGCCTTCTCCTTTGTAAGATCAAGAACAAGAACATCTGTTCTTGCCCCTTCCATTCATATTGTACAAGAGGTTCTTGGTAGAAAAAAAAAGGCAAGAAAAAGAAATAGAATGAATTTGGATTGGAAAGGAAGAAGTAAATCTATGTCTATAAGATGACATAATCTAAGGAATCCATAAAAAAGTATTAGAACAAATAAGTTCAGCAGATTATAGGATACACCATCAATATACAAAAATCAATTACATTCTGATACACTGATGATGAATAATTCAAACATGAAATTAGAAAACAATTCCATGTACAAGGACATAGATAAATTTGACAAAAAGAAAGTACAAGATACATGCATTGAAAGCTAGAAAACACTGTGGAAATAAATTAGAGAAGCCCTAAATTGATGGAAAGACATTCTGTGCTCATTGATTAGAAGATTTGGAATTTTAAAGATCTTTCAAAAATGTCAATGCTTTCTAAATTGATTTCTAGATTCAGTAAAATCCCTATCACAACCCAAGCTGGCTTTAAAAAAAATTTTTTTTGGTAGAAATTGACAAGCTGATTCGGCATAGCAATGAAGGGGATCCAGAAGTGCTAAACTGGCTTTGAAAGAAAATAAAGTTGGAACACTCACACTTCTCAATTTCAAAACTTACTAACAGGCTACAGCTACTGTGGTTAAGACAATGTAGTATAGCATAAGGATAGACATATAGATCAAGGGATTAGAGTTGAGAGTTGAGAAATAAACCATCATGTTTATGGTTCATTGATTGTTTGACATGGGTGTCAAGATAATTCAGTGGGGGGAAAGAATGGTTTCTTTCAACAACTGGTGTTGGCACAACCAGATATCCACTTCCAAAAGAATGAAGTTGGACCACTACCCCAGCTCCATACACAAAAAGTTAAAATAGACTCCAGATCAAAATGTAAGAGCTAAAACTGTAAAGTTTTAGAAGAAAACAAAGTTATAAATCTTCATGACCTCAGGTTAGGCAAATTTATAGAGACAAAAAGTCAATGAGTGGTTACCTAAGGCCAGGAGAAGAGGGAGATGGGGAGTGACCACTAATGGGTATGGATTTCTTTTTGGGGTGATGAAAAGCTTCAAAGTATAGATTGTAGAGATGGCTGCACAACTCTGTGAATATATTAAACATCATTGAATTGTGCATTTTGAATGATCTATTCATGCAACGGTATACCACCCAATAATGTAAATGAAAGAATAAGTCATTTACAGCATTGATATGCCTCAGAAACATTATGTTAAGCAAAAGAAGCCAAGCACAAAAAGACACATATTAAATGATTCTACATATATGAACAGGCAAAACTCATCTATGGAGAAAAAATTACAACAGTTGCCTTTGACATGTAGTAGAGTATCAGTTGTGAAAAGAGTACAGAATAAACTGGTGGTGAAGATTTCCTATATCTTATTGGGTACTGCTGACCTGGGTAAATACATTTATCAAGATTTATTGTACTATATACACTTTAAAATATGCATATTTTATGGCATGCAAATTATACATCAATTAAAAAATATTTTAAAATTATAGGATTAAGTGTCTGGAAGAACTGGGAAATGAAAGCAAAGTGGCAAGCAAAGCTGATACCTCAAGTCTGCTGGATCCTGGGACCTAAAGTTGGCAGTAGCTGCCAGAGTTCTGATCCTACAGAGTAACTCTGCTCCATACGATGGTGGGGAGGGTTTGAAGGCAGAGGCTATATTAGGGCAGGGCTACCTCACTTCTGAAAGAAGGTGGAAGAACTGCTGATTGGCAGCTGTAGGCCTTGTAACCTGGATGATAAATGCAAACGCACAACTAAGATTTGAATTTAAGCCCCAACCGATGATTCAAAGTGTGATAACCCCAGAACTGTAAGATTGGAGATTCAAACCACCAACATAAGACCTAGTTGTAGGGGGATCCCTGGGTGGCGCAGCAGTTTAGCGCCTGCCTTTGGCCCAGGGCGCGATCCTGGAGACCCGGGATCGAATCCCACGTCAGGCTCCCGGTGCATGGAGCCTGCTTCTGCCTCTGCCTGTGTCTCTGCCTCTCTCTCTCTCTGTGACTATCATAAATAAATTAAAAAAAAAAAAAAAAGACCTAGTTGTAGGCTGTAAATCTAACCTACTAACTGGTAGGAGTCTTAAGCTGAATTCTCTAGGAGTAGAGTCTTAGACAGGGGTTCCAGAGAAAGCAATTTACTAGGGGCATCTCTGTGGGGAAGGGAAGAAGGGAATATTATATGGAAGCCAAAGAAGGTAAGCAAGGATGTGTTCTGTAGTAGGGTTCTCCAGAGAACTAGAACCAATAGGAGAGGGACACCTGGGTGGCTCAGTGGTTGAGCATCTGCCTTCAGCACAGGGCATGATCCTGGGGTCCTGGGATTGAGTCCCACATCAAGTTTCCTGCATGGAGCCTGCTGCTCTCTCTGCCTGTGTCTCTGCCTCTCTCTCTCTGTGTCTCTCATGAATAAATAAATAAAATCATTAAAAAAAAAAAGACCAATAAGAGATCTATCATCTATCTATCTATCTATCTATCTATCTATCTATCTATCCATCACCTATCTAGAGACTTTTCTAAGGAATTGGTTCATGTGTTTATGGAGGCTGACAAGACCCAAAGTCTGCAGGGTGAGAGCTGGAGACCTGGAAAAACTGAAGGTATAGTTCCAGGCAGAAGGCCTGCCAGGCTTGAAACTCAGGAAGAGCCAATGTTTCAGCTTGAGTCCAAAGGAAAAAAAAAAAAAAAAAAATCAATGGCTTATTTTGAAGGCACTCAGGCAGAAGGAATTTTGACTCTTTTATTCATGGGATGGTCAGCATTTTTGTTCTGTTTGGGTCTCCAACTGGTTGGATGAGACTCACCCATACTAGGGAGGACAATCTGCTTTTCCCAACCTAGAGATTCAAATTTTTTTTGTTTTGTTTTGTTGTTGTTGATGTTGTATAAAATTTAATTGAGGTGAGTTTTAGAGATTCAAATGTTGATCTCATCCAGATATCTTCACCAGAATGTTGATCAAATGCCTGGACACTCCATAGCCTAGTCAAGGTGACACATAAAATTAACCATCACAAGCTCCCTGCATTGGCTTGTTCCTAGAGGGCCCCTCAGACGCAAATTGTGCCACAGAATTAATCCCACTTTGAGGCAAAGGGTCTGGTCTTTTGTGTCCCCATGTTAGTGAGGCATCTTCCTAATTAAGCCAAGAGTAGCTCTCTCAGGAAGGGAGCATCTAATGCTCATAGCAGATGGGGGGGGGGGGTTGCACACTGGCAGGCAAAGGCTTCTGGGGGGGCACCAACAACATCCTGTACAGAGGTAACCTCAAAATTCCTATATAGGGATGGAGGAGCACAGAGAGACAGGCAGAAACAAATCTTTATAACAACCTAATGGGATCCCTGGGTGGCACAGCGGTTTGGTGCCTGCCTTTGGCCCAGGGCGCGATCCTGGAGACCTGGGATCGAATCCCACATTGGGCTCCCGGTGCATGGAGCCTGCTTCTCCCTCTGCCTGTGTCTCTGCCTCTCTCTCTCTCTGTGACTATCATAAAAAAAAAACAAAAACAAAAAAAAAAACAAAAAAAAAAACAACCTATTTCCCGGTGAAAATGAGCATGCAAACCAAAATTCCATAGTCCAAGGAAAAAATATAATTCTAAAACAATGAACAAGATCAATAATCAAAACAAGAGTTCACTTGAGATGAACTCAGTATAATAGAATGGTATAGAAAATGCTTCTAAATAAATATGCTGATTTATATTTTTGAGGAAGTAATAACACCTACTAAAATAACAAAAGATTCTAAAACATTTACTGACACCAGGAAGGGCTGATCCTACCAGAAGTGTTAAAAGAGATACACATGGGTGTCAACAGTAAACTTCCTTTTAGAACTGAACTTCATTTCTATTTTGAGACCCCAGTTCTCCCAAAGCTGAAGACATAATCTTAGTCAATTCAGTGTCCCACCTACCCCTTCTTTCTTCAATGGCATGTGGCATCACAAGTTTGGGAAAGGTCCTCTGCTCTTCATTATCTTTTGGTGTCACTACCTGCAGCGGTGCACTTCATCCTGTCTGAGCCTCAAATATCAATCCATGAAGTGACTTGCTGAGCTGACCTGCCCTTGCATCCAGGACTTCTGCAGCCTATTTATCAGACCCTTTGACACTCCTCTTGTAACACAGGAAATATTCCACTTTCTCCTGCTTTACTCTGAGGCCTCTGGAGGCTTCGTGAGCCTGCCTAGACCTTCACTACTTCATGCTGCTCCAGCTGGCATGGGCAACTTTCTATTGCTCTCCACTCCATATCTGGCTCATGGGAACCCTTGGAGGTGATCTTGGTCCATGTGCAGATACTCATGCTGCCTCCACACCTGCACCCTGAGGGGAAGCTCAGGGATCTTGCTTCTTCCCCAAGCTGGGCTGTGGGAATGATGGCCTAAAAAGCCCCATTTGCTTAGATATCAAAGCCTTGGTGGGGATTGTATCACTCTGCCTAACCCCAACGGCTTGGGCGTCGGAGGTGGCAGTGCTAGGACTCTTCTCAGGACTCTGGGATCCTCACACAAATCTGACTGTTTTGATTTTCTTATGACTCTTTTCCTACTCTCTGTCAGCCCATCGAAGCCACTTGCCTCTGGGGCCTTTTCCAAAGAAGTTGGACCTGGGAGGGCAAAGGTGGGCATGTGTCATTTCAGGAATACAGACAGGACATGCTTATTTTAAAAATTATTAGAAATTCAGAGGTGGGAGTAAACAAAGAAGAGGAGAGAAGATAAAAGGATGGGCAAGCAATATGGATGGTGGGAGAATGTCCTATGAAGATTGAAATATCCAGGGGCACCTAGCTGGCTCCGTCGGAAGAGCATACAACTCTTGATCTCAAGGTTGTGAGTTCAAGCTTCACATTGGGTGTAGAGATTACTTAAAAAATAAGACCTTTAAAAAAACCCTGGAATATCTAATATTCAAAACTACTGAGCTTATGCTGTTGCAGTATAGACCGCCCCTTGCCCCCAATCTCTTCAAAGCTTCTATAAAGTTCTAAAGATAAAAAGGCCCGATGTGGGTGAGGTTTTTGTGAAACTCAAGGGACTCAGCTCCACATTTGAGTCAAGATACTGCAAAAGGGTGTGTGGGATGGTGAGATCGTTCACGAACTGAACTAATTCAGTAGAAGCAGAGGCAGAATGTCTAGCCAGAGGAAATTATGAGAAAATCAGCCCTCCAAGGGTTCACAGAAACTTGGGAAGGTTTTAAAGACAGATCTTATCTAAATTTTTCAAGAGAAGGACACCTGCCCTCACATCTGTGCTAGATATGCTGGAAGGAAAGCTGGAGCCATGTAGACACCCTCTTAATCTGTGGACAGAGTCATGGCCTCACTCTTTCACCCATGAAGTATTGATTGAGAACCTACAAGGGGCTAGATGTGCTGGACTGGGTACCAATGATACAAGAATGAAACCACATGGAACTTGCGTGAGGCTCTCTTAGCAGTAAACAAACATGTACACTATTATGGGCTACCTGCCATAGAGAGGGATGTAACTGGAGAAAGAATTAGCAGCCCCTGCACAAACCAGCTGCAGGAGAACCTAGCTCTGGGAGGACATGTGGGAGCTTCCTATCTACCCTGGGCATTTCCCCTTCAGGGCTCACAGAATGTTTTGCCAGAGTGGTACTAATCTGGAAGTCTGCACTTCTGACACTGTGTCCTGGATATTTATTCACAAGTCCTTTGCCTAATTAAACATGGGAAGTTTCTCGTCTTTGTTGGTTATTGTGATCATCATGAACTACTGCTTTGTGAGCACAGGGCTACCCTGCAGAAGCTCCATGATGACCACGTTCTGACACCAGGAGAGTACAGGTGAAGTATTAGGAACAGTATCGCCAAAACAGGAAATTGCCCATCATCTCAAAAACCTTTGGGGGAGATCACCGTCTTAGTGTCCAGAGTTAAGACCAAGAACAACAGGCTCTTTTTGGAGAGGGGCCTCAGTCCCAAAGAGACCGTGAGATTCTTGGCACATTTAGTGTGGAGATGCAGGGGTTTTCAGGGATTTTCTCCAAGTGGGAGTTGAAAAGAACAATTTTCCCCCACCATTTTCCATAGTAACAGCAATCAAAATAAAATAAATGTTATAAGTTTCAGGAGTTAGGGAAGGAAATAAGCTCATCTATTGTAGATTCCTACAACAGAGGAATTCATGGGCTTCTGACACAGAAGGAATTTTTTTAAAAAAGATTTCATTTATTTATTCATGAGAGACAGAGAGAGAGAGAGAGAGAGAGAGGCCGAGACACAGGCAGAGGGAGAAACAGGTTCCATGCAGGGAGCCCGAAGTGGGACTCGATCCCGGGTCTCCAGGATCACGACCCGGGCGGAAGGCGGCGCTAAACCGCTGAGCTACCGGGCTGCCCACAAAAGGAGTTTTGTAACAAAAATTCCTGCAAAAAGTTTAGCTTTCTACTTCCCTTTCTTTTTAATGGGTGAACAAACCCAAGGCAAAATACTCTTGGAGACATCTCAGCAGAGAGAAGCAGCTCTGACCAGTGGAGGCCTTGCTTGTCCCACCAGAAGAAAAGGGAGAAGGCAGGGGAGAGGAGGGCAGGGAGGTTGGGCCTGAGCCCTGGCTTTTTCTGTGCTGTTGACTGGCTGTGTGACTTTGAGTCTGCATTTCCACTCTCTGGACTCAAAGTTTTTGGCCTTCGTGATACAGATTGAAATGTGGTTATTTGGGATGTCTGGGTGGCTCAGTTGGTTAAGCGTCTGCCTTCAGCTCATGTCATGATCCCAGGATGGGGAACCTGCTTCTCCTCCTCCCTTGGCTGTTGCCCCTGCTTGTGTTTTCTGACTCTCTCTTTCTCTGTCAAGTAAATTAATACAAAATCTTTAAAAAAATTTCTTTTTAAATAATAAAATGTGGTTATTTATTTTTTTAAAGATTTTATTTATTTATTCATGAGAGACACAGAAAGAGAGAGGCAGAGACACAGGCAGAGGGAGAAGCAGGCTCCCCGCGGGGAGCCCAATGCAGGACTCAATCCTGGGACCCTGGGATTATGCCCTGAGCCGAAGGCAGATGCTCAACCGCTGAACCCCCCAGGTGTTCCTAAAATGTGGTTATTTTATTTTGTAGTTCCCGAAGTTCTATTTAGTTCTTTTACAAATCTGTGATGTTTCATCATAGTTTCCTGTCCTACCAACATTGTTTATTGGTCTTTAAATATCATAGTTATTTTAAAATATATCTCATAATTTCAATATCTGAATCCTGTATGGACCTGTTTCTGCTGGTTCGAGTTTATATTGCTTTGTTTTTGTGTGTGTATTTGATTATATTTGACTGCTCTTTGACCCTGAAAATTACTTGGGGGATGGCCTAAGATGTGGGATGAAGGTGCCCTTATTCCAAAGATGATTTTGAGTTTGCTTCTGCCAGACACAAAGGGGGATTATCAGTATTGCACAGGACTTCGGCTCATAGCCCAATGTTTATTGGATAACCTCAGTGATGCAAGTTTAGACCCCAGATCTGCACAAGGGCTGGCCTGTGCTCACAACCTCAGGGAGAGGTTGGATTGGTTACTCCTGTCTTGCTCCAATCAAGGCGCTTGTCCCTACATCCCCTAGGACTCAGATAAGGGAAGATGATTTCCATTTGTTCCACTCATACTCTAAAGATCAGAGCCAGCCAGTGTAATGTGGGTCTGGCTCCTATGGGACCTCCCAGGCTTGAAGACCTCTGGGCCTCACGAAGCCACCCAAGACAGTTTCCAGTTTCTCCGTCGGCTTACTTTGGATCGCCAAATGCAAAAATGTCTCTGGATGATTTATTTATCTCTTTCTTACCATCCCATCAGCTTTTCAGGGCTCTATGATAAAAGACTGTTCACTTCTCTTTCTATATTTTATTTTATGCATACATGTTTAAGATTGGCATATCTCCTTGATGAAGAGTAATTTAATCATTTTTATGGTGACTTTCTGTTCTTAAAGATGCTTTCAGAATTAAAGTCTGGTTTTTGTTGTTGTTGTTTGTGGGGGGGCTGTCACTGCACTTTGGCAACTTTGAGAGGAATGCTCTGGCTGATGGCTACTTTGTCAGCCTGGGTCCCAGCGTGAAAACAATGGGGAACTGAGAACCCTCCCCCCAACTAATTGACAAAGGATGTGTAGCAAGAATGAGAAATGATCTTGATCTTGTAAACTACCAGGATTTGGGTGTCGTTTGTTATGTAATATAACTTAGCCTATATTGACTGATACAGAAATATTCAGCTAATGCCTCAAAAATGTTATCCTCATTACACAATCATATAAGACACTTCACATCAGGTTCCCTGATACCTCTGCTGCACGCCATATGTTCTCAACATCATCCATCCCTATCACTCACATGTCTGGGATTGGCCTTGTTCTCTCGTGGCTCTGGCTATCTGGAAATACGGGCAACTCCACCCAGGACACTCTCTCCACCCTTCAGGCAGCCAAATCTCATCCTTCTGGTCTCAGTTTAGAGACCTGTAGCAGGGGCAGATGATGTCCTGCCCAAAGCTCCATCGGGGACTGGTGTACCCACTCTCTAGCTTCTGCAAGCACTGGTTGCAACCTCACAGATGCTTTTCCCTCGTTCTTGGCTATTATTCATGAGTCCCCTAGAGCACAGCTAGTTCCTCTCCCCCATGACAGCCTGCAGCCAGTGGCTGGCTGACATGACATTGGATAATAAGTTTGGCCCCCCTGACTCAGGGTGAGACCAACTTGGTGGTACAATGAATATGTGTGTTTCTCTGGAATTAGCAGCCTAAGCTGGCTTGCTGACCAACCTCAGACATAGGAGTGAGCCCATGCAACATCAGCAGAGCCTGGCCCAGATCGGAAGTACCCAGCAGGATTGTGAATTAAGGAAATAGTTGTTTTCTGCTGAAGTTAGTCTCTTGGCTTATCTTTTATTTCCCTGCCCATGTTTTCCCCTCACTCCCTCTCTCCTCAGAGCATCCTCTCTATAAACTGCAGGCACTGAAGCCCTTGTCTTGGGTCTTGCAATATGACAGTGTCCCTGACTGCCTGCCTCTGCGCTGTGAACCCCTCCTGAGTGGCTCCACCCCTGTACTGTTCCGGTCGTGGTGCCTGTTTCAAGCATTCAATCCAGCATGCATTGGGTCAGTCTGTTTACTCACCTCTCCTACTAACTATATATATATATTTTAAAGATTTTATTTATTTATTCATGAGAGACACAGAGAGACAGAGAGGCAGAGACACAGGCAGAAGGAGAAGCAGGCTCCTTGCAGGGGAGCCCGATGCGGGACTCGATCCCAGGTCTCCAGGATCACACCCTGGGCCAAAGGCGGTGTTAAACCACTGAGCTGCCCGGGCTGCCCTCTCCTACTAACTGTAAACCTCATGAAGGCCTTGTTTTATTATTATTGCTATTAATAGTAATCTATGTTGTTAAAAGAAGATTGAGAGGGACAGTGGCTCTCACTGGGTGGCTCAGTGGTTGAGCGTCTGCCTTCACCTCAGATCGTGATCCTGGGGCCCTGGGATCGAGTCCCACACTGGGCTCCCCAGAGGGAGTCTGCTTCTCCCTCTGCTTGTGTCTCTGCCTCTCTCTGTGTCTCTCATGAATAAATAAATAATCTTAAAAAAAAAGATTGAGAGAGCGGGCAGTAAAGCAGTTACCATTTTATCCTCAACTCCGCGTATTCATTAGGTGCTCACTGATAGTTGAATGAATGAATGGAATGGCTGTTCTGGATTGAGCAAAGTGTTGCAGAGCACATTGGAGATTAGTAACATTCCTTTAGAGAGTGGACCTTGGAGACTTTTCTGGTGCAGAGACTAAGGACTTCAGTGATAGAATTTCTGAAAAGAAGAAGGAGTAAATTCAGTGTAGAAAAACATGGGAGCAGAAAATGGCAGAATTTTGTTACCAGGAGAAACAGGGACATTTGAGACTAAGATGATGTCGAAAGGTCCTACTCAGTGAGGAGGGGCTCAAAGTCTGGTTCACTACCACTGTGTGATGTGCACATTCTGCATATGCTATCTGTTACCACACAGGCACCAAGCACACTGAGCTTTTTAAAAAAATATACTTTATTTATAATTATTTGAGAGAGAGTGCACTTGTGTGAGCTGGTGGGGAAGGGGCAGAAGGAGAGGGAGAAGCATACTCCCCACTGAGCAGGGGGCCCGCCATGGGACTCTATCCCAGGACCCCGGGATCATGACTTGAGCCGAAGACAGATGCTTAACCTACTGAGCCACCCAGGTGCCCCTACCCTGAGCTTTTACACCAGGGTGGAGGAGGTGGTTATTCTCAAAAGCATGGCTCTGTTTGAATACCTGAGATGGGAGGGTCCTTCCTAGCTGGTAAGAGGCAAAATTCTGATGTGCAGAGTGGAAAAAATCAGATTGTCATCTCAGTTTCCTTTTTCCATCCTCCACTTCCGTCCTCCTGAACAATCAGAATTCCGTCTTCCACTGGGAGGTTTCTGTAGAGTTTGTAACAAGACTGACTTGAATCTGTAAACCTTAGGACAGGGTCTGGAAGATGGGTGTGTTCCAATAAACACCTGTCTATTAGCAGCTGATCAGAAATCACAGAATCTTTTACTGGAAAGACAAAGCCAGTCCTGAACCCAACTATCTCTCATCTGGTTTTCTCCCTCTAGATCCTTAGTGCTGCAAAAATCCCATCTAGTGAAAAGATTTGGTGTGTCTCTTCTAGGCCATCTCGATTTCAGAGTACAAAACCATGAAAGATTCGTCAAGGTTGCTGAGGGCTCTGAGAGCAGCCTGGCCACCTGTGGTCCACTACAATGATCTCCTCAGTGTGCTTGCTTGAGTGCTTTACTGTCTTTGTTCTTTGCAAATGCATGTGCTAGTGTTTACTGAGGATGGCAGAGTGTGGACAGATGAGACCTGTCACCAACAAATAAAGTTCCAAGGTGTTTATCATCTCAAGGGCTCCAGCTGACGTCAGTGAGCAGCTTCTCTGGGCAGGTCCCCTCAGCCAGTGTCAACTCCAGGGAGTGCTCCCTCCAAAGAACCAGAGAAGCGACAGTTGCCATGAGAAGTGATAGTGGCCATCTGACTCTTCAGCTCCAACCCATGGCACGTCTCTCTGCTCACCTCTTTCAGAGAAACCTGCTGCTCATGGAACCTTTTGGCTCAGTTCCTGGGGGGATTTGCTGAGTGTGTCAAAGAATTAAGACCAGGCTCTATTGAGGAGGGAGGCCTGGCATGGAGAATTCCTCGATTCCTGACCTGTGTCCACCGGGATCCCATACGTGTGGGCCATCCTGCTTTCCACAAACACGTGCATGATGGTGGGTCATTGACCAAACCCTGAGGCCACAGCTCATACCTGGCCTCGTGGCAGCCCAGCAGCCTAGCTGAAGTAGTGTTCTGTGTTTTGAGTGTTCTCAAAGGGAATACAAAACTGTCTTCTTAAAAAAAAAAAACAAAAAAAACCAAACAAACAAACAAAAAACTGTCTTCTTGCAGCCTGATCAAGCAAGGCGACCTGTCTCTGGAGAAAGAGTGGGGGGATGTGTAGGTCAGAGACTTGAATTTTAGTTTCAGTCCCCATAACTTGGGGCAAATGACAAGATTTCTTACTTCTCACTCTTCCTAAACTACAAATTGGGCTGCATATCACCTGGTTTATTTCTTCAAAAGGTTCTTTTAAAGATCCAGTGAGATACTGTATGCAAAATCAAACATTAAAATCTGTTATTCTTGTTGTTGTTTTATTACTATTATTAAAGTGCCATCAGAGTTTAGGGCAGGAGCCTAGAAAGGTCAGAGGATAACAGATATGCAGACAGTAAATTCAGGACACTGCCATCCGGGTGGCTCTAATTCGAGGGCTCTAATCCCTGCATCTCTCTCTAATCCAAACTCTAGTCGGACTGGAGAGTTGCACAGCATCGGTTTCTGGGATTCTTCATAATCTCTCCAGACTCTGGATCTCCACAGGTGCTGCTTCCCTTCTGGAAGCACCTTCCCCTGTCTTCATTTCTACCCCTTCTCCTCCTCTTACTCCCCACCTGGCTCAACTCCAGGAAGCCAGCAACCCACACTCTACATCCAGTCTATGAATAGATCCAGGTATCATGGCACTCCAGTCTTGTCCTGGCCATTACCCCCGGCACAATGTCACACTGCCCACTTACACATGTCTGTGCTCCCCGAGAGGCAAGGACATGTCCTGCTCAGTAGCACGGAGTTTGGAGTAAGTACTGAATAAACCCTGATTGCGTAAACGAAAAAAAAAAAAAAAAAAAAAAAGCCCGCTCTAAAGGTTAAAGCTGAGGAGCACCTGAAATAATCAGACCCCAAACCCTTGGATTCCAAAGGCCACAGAAAAGAGGACAGATGTGCCGTAGCAGCCTGAGCACACTGGGAAAAAGCTTCCATTGCTTGGTAAGAATTAAAGCAAAGTAGAAGTACATTGGCCACAGGGCACTTCTTGCTCAATCTAAATCATAAGAGGTGACCAAAGATAATAAAGGGGAAAACCAGACTGACCTTTAAGGGCAGTGCCCATCATCTCGCAGCAGCATCACTATGGCTGGTGTCTGCTTTACATAGTGGGTTTCTAGTCTGTGTTCAGAGTCACAATGTCACTTTGGTTAATACCTCATGGGACCACCAGAGGCCAGGTAACCTGCCAGAGAGAGGAATTCAATTCATTAAACACAGGGTAAATGTAGTTCCTGTGGACCAAGCACACTGCTCTGCCAGTGGGGGCTTGGGTGAAGGGTGAATAGGACTCAGCTCACACTCTGGGGGTTCTTAGATGTTTAGTGGAATGGACAGAAATGCACAAAGCTGGCTGTGCTACAACCCAGCACCGTATGTACTTGTGAGAGGGGTTTTTGTTTTGTTTTAATGGCCACACATTCATTGTCCTTCCTCCTATGGAGTGGTGGGATCTCTGTGCCCTCCCCTTGAATCTGGGTGTGCAGCAGAGCGCAGTGGAATGGTGTGACTCCCGAGTCTGGGTCTTATAGGGCCATGCAGCTTCCGCCTGGTTCTGCTGGAAAGCTTCCTCACCGGACACACCCTCTCAGAACCTGGCCGCCACCCTGAAGAAGCCAGAGCCACATGAGAAGGGCACACATCGTTGCTTTAGTGATAGTCCCAACTGAGCTCAGACTTTGAGTCATCCCAGCCTAAATGCCAGATGTGAAGGAAGGAAACTCCAGATGATTCCAGTAGCCAGCAGAGGCCTCACCTATCACAGAGCAAAGACGGGCCAACTTACTGCCTCTGTCCAGATTCTTGATCCACAGAATCACATGCGTCACAAAATAGTCATTCTGTGCCACATAAAGAAACTTAATTGAAGTGCCTAATACACAATAACAGACCACAAGCAAAACAGTACACACGATGACAGGTGCCCTTTGGGCTAGGAATTCAATATATTTCCACTAGAAAGCTCCCCTCCCCCCTTCTTCTTCCGTATAGGTTTTATTACCACAGAGCTGGAGCAGGGGTTGAGTCCTTCTTCAGTCTTGGAAGCTTTCGTATGGTGACTAGGACATTACGCAGTGCCTCTTGCTTCTTTCCTGGTGTGGATGTGAGTCTGGACCTTTTCTTGATGACCTTGAGGGCCCACTTGTCCTTGAATGGCCCCACAGTGAGTTGCTCGTAGAGGGCAAAGCTGAACCCCTGCTGAATCATGTCCTGCACGAACTTGGGGTGCTCAGCGAGGAGCTGTGGGCCGCTGTGCCTCAGCTTGCTCACATTCTTGGCCATCTTGTGGCCCTTGTTGAGACCCATGGCTGTGGGGTGGCACAGGGCTGTGGCCGCTACCTTTCAGTGGCTACTGTGGCTGAGGGGCCCTGCCTAGGTTTTGAGATTGGGAGTCTTTTCCGTGGGGGGACCGCCCTCCAGGCACTGTCCCACCCCTCCCCCCTCACTGCCATGTTAATGCTGGGGTGTCCTGACAGATGACACCCCTTTGCTTTCTGTGGGACCTCCTCTCCTGCCGCCAGTCTGTGTCCATGTTTTATGCTAGAGTGTCACCTTCCCCTTGGCATCCTTTGGCCAAGCACAGCGCCTGGTCAGGAGAACTAGGTTGAAAGGGCTCCAGGGGAAGGGTGGTGTGTCCCGGAGGGCCTCTCTTCTCACCTTGTCCTTCCGGCTTCCCGATGCTGGCTTCCCAGCTTCTGTGGAGGGCCGGCAGAGGAGAGGATCCAGCTGCCCTCCAGGAAGCCCCTACGACGTGGCAAGTGCCGTCTGAGGTGCTTCTACGATTCTTGCACTGGATTTAAAACCTCTGAGGTGGGGACTGGCACTTAGGATGTGGGGAAATTGAGGCCTCTAAGGGAACGGGTTGTCTGAGGCCACGCGGGTCGTACGTGACGCGGTGGGAACAGGAACCGGTGTCCCGTTTCAGCTGGGGACGCAGTGCTTGTCCTTGGGAATCTGGAGGACTGAGGCTCGTGGGTGGCTCCCTCACAAGCGGGGAACCCCGGGGGATGGAGGCAGAGTGCCTGTCTGAGGGGTCTGCGCCTGTCTGAGGGGTCCGCGCCTGTCTGAAGGGGTCCGCGCCTGTCTGAGGGGTCCGCGCCTGTCTGAGGGGGTCTGTGCCTGTCTGAGGGGGTCCGCGCCTGTCTGAGGGGTCCGCGCCTGTCTGAGGGGGTCCGCGCCTGTCTGAGGGGGTCCGCGCCTGTCTGAGGGGTCCGCGCCTGTCTGAGGGGTCCGCGCCTGTCTGAGGGGGTCCGCGCCTGTCTGAGGGGTCCGCGCCTGTCTGAGGGGGTCTGCGCCTGTCTGAGGGGTCTGCGCCTGTCTGAGGGGGTCCGCGCCTGTCTGAGGGGTCCGCGCCTGTCTGAGGGGTCCGCGCCTGTCTGAGGGGTCCGCGCCTGTCTGAGGGGGTCTGTGCCTGTCTGAGGGGTGTGCGCCTGTCTGAGGGGTCTGCGCCTGTCTGAGGGGTCCGCGCCTGTCTGAGGGGTCCGCGCCTGTCTGAGGGGTCCGCGCCTGTCTGAGGGGGTCTGTGCCTGTCTGAGGGGTGTGCGCCTGTCTGAGGGGTCTGCGCCTGTCTGAGGGGTCCGCGCCTGTCTGAGGGGTCCGCGCCTGTCTGAGGGGTCCGCGCCTGTCTGAGGGGGTCTGTGCCTGTCTGAGGGGGTCTGCGCCTGTCTGAGGGGTCTGCGCCTGTCTGAGGGGTCCGAGCCTGTCTGAGGGGGTCCGAGCCTGTCTGAGGGGGTCCGCGCCTGTCTGAGGGGTCCGCGCCTGTCTGAGGGGTCCGCGCCTGTCTGAGGGGGTCTGTGCCTGTCTGAGGGGGTCTGCGCCTGTCTGAGGGGGTCCGCGCCTGTCTGAGGGGTCCGAGCCTGTCTGAGGGGGTCCGAGCCTGTCTGAGGGGGTCCGCGCCTGTCTGAGGGGTCCGCGCCTGTCTGAGGGGTCCGCGCCTGTCTGAGGGGGTCTGTGCCTGTCTGAGGGGGTCTGCGCCTGTCTGAGGGGTCTGCGCCTGTCTGAGGGGTCCGAGCCTGTCTGAGGGGGTCCGAGCCTGTCTGAGGGGGTCCGCGCCTGTCTGAGGGGTCCGCGCCTGTCTGAGGGGTCCGCGCCTGTCTGAGGGGGTCTGTGCCTGTCTGAGGGGGTCTGCGCCTGTCTGAGGGGGTCCGCGCCTGTCTGAGGGGTCCGAGCCTGTCTGAGGGGGTCCGAGCCTGTCTGAGGGGGTCCGCGCCTGTCTGAGGGGTCCGCGCCTGTCTGAGGGGTCCGCGCCTGTCTGAGGGGGTCCGCGCCTGTCTGAGGGGTCCGCGCCTGTCTGAGGGGTCCGCGCCTGTCTGAGGGGTCCGAGCCTGTCTGAGGGGGTCCGAGCCTGTCTGAGGGGGTCCGCGCCTGTCTGAGGGGTCCGCGCCTGTCTGAGGGGTCCGCGCCTGTCTGAGGGGGTCCGCGCCTGTCTGAGGGGGTCCGCGCCTGTCTGAGGGGTCCGAGCCTGTCTGAGGGGTGTGCGCCTGTCTGAGGGGTCCGCGCCTGTCTGAGGGGGTCCGCGCCTGTCTGAGGGGGTCCGCGCCTGTCTGAGGGGTCCGCGCCTGTCTGAGGGGTCCGCGCCTGTCTGAGGGGGTCCGCGCCTGTCTGAGGGGTCCGTTCCGAGTCTGCACGGGCGTCCACGCGGCCGCTGTGTGTCCAGTTAACGAACAGCATCGCCGGAGGCGGGAGGGCGAGGGGCGAGCCGGGAGGAAAAGCTCGGCGGCGAGCCTGGGCTCAGCAGGGCTCCGCCCGGGCCGCCCCCTCCCGACGTCTGGACCCGGACTGGACTTTCCTCGCGGCCCACGAGCTCGGGTTCGCGTCAGGCATCCACTGTGCCACGGGCCAGACCGCGTCCCTCCCGGTGACTAAGAGAGGGATTTCAGAAAATGACTTCTTTCCTCCCGAGGCAAGAGCAAAGACCACACGAGGCCATTTCCTATTTGTGTCATCTGACGGAGGCTACATTGCTCGGTGGGGAAACAATGAAAAAACCCAAGCTCAGATGAGCACTCAACAATCTCACTCTGAATAAACTGAGCCTGCTGAGAAGCGGAGGCTGCCGAGTCGACGGAGACCGAAGGAGACACGTGAAGGGGGCGGGGGCGGGGGGCGAGGGCGGGGGCGGGGGCGGGCAGCTCCGGGCCCGCCCCCCGCGCCTCGCTGGCCTCGAGGAGGCGCCCTGCAGTCGCCCGGCGGCTTCCGGGAAAGCTCTGCGCGCGGGACCCCGGGACTCCCACGGGGAAGTGGGAACACGGGAGCGCACGGAGAATGGCACGTGGAGTCCACAGCGCCAGTGCTCGTGGCGGCCCCACCCGGGAAGCGACTCCGGTGCTCAGCGGCCGACGAACGGGCAGACGTCCCGGCCCCTGAGCGCGGGCGGGACGGGCGCCCCTCGAGCCCTCGCCGCCACGTGCGAGAAGGCAGGCCCCGAAGGCTGCGCGCTGCCGTCGCCGGCACAGGAAACCCCGGACGGGGCGGGCCGGAGGCGCAGCAAACGCAGCCGGTGCCTGGGGCGGCAGTGGGAGCGCAGGCTTCCCGCGCGACAGACCTGTGTGCGGTGCGGTGGCCCCAGCTGGACCGCGGCAACGGCTGCACAGCTGCAGACATTTAGTGAAACACATCACACCATACCTTCATATGGGCAAATTTTATGGTATGTAAATGGCTCCTCCATAAAGCTGTCTACTTAGTTTTTAAAAGGTTTTATTTATTTATTTATGAGAGAGAGAGAGAGAGAGAATGAGCATGAGCAGGGTGAGGGGCAGAGGGAGAGGGAGGCTCCCCGCTGAGCAGAGAGCCTGATGCGGGGCTTGATCCTGGGACCCTGGAATTGACCTGAGGTGAAGACAGATGCTTAACCTACTAAGCCACCTGGGTGCCACTATTTACCTATTTACGATTTTATTTATTTGAGGGAGGGAGGGAGGGAGGAGAGAGAGAGAGAATGTGTGCACAAGGGTAGGGGGAGGGTCAGAGGGAGAAGCTGATTTCCCACCGAGTGGGGAGTTGGATGCATGGCTTGATCCCTGGATCCCTACATCATGACCTGAGTTGAAGTCAGATGCTTAACAGATTGAGCCACCCAGGCACCCCTGATAGAGCTATTTACTTTTTTCTTTTTTTAAAGATTTTATTTATTTGAGAGAGAGTGTGAGCACAAGTGGGGGGAGGGGCAGAGGGAGAGGGAGAAGTAGATTCCCTGCTGAGCAGGGAGCCCAATGTGAGGCTTGGTCCCAGGACCCTGGGATCATGACCTGAGCTGAAATCAAGAGTCAGATGTCTTTTTTTTTTTTAATATTTTATTTATTTATTCATTAGAGACACACACCGAGAGAGGCAGAGACACAGGCAGAGGGAGAAGCAGGCTCCATGCAGGGAGCCCAGTGTGGGACTCGATCCCAGGACCCAGGATCATGCCGTGGGCCAAAGGCAGATGCTCAACCACTGAGCCACCCAGACGTCCCTCAAGAGTCAGACACTTAACCAACTGAGCTACCCAGGCACCCCCATACGTTTTTTTTTTTTAAAGATTTGTATTTCTTTGAGAGAGAGAAAGAGGGAGCACATACAAGTGTGAGCAGGGGGAGAGGCAGGGGGTGGAGGAAGAGGGAAAATTTCAACCACTCCCTGCTGAGTGCTGAGCGTAACATGAGGCTTGATCCCAGGACCCTGGGATCATGACCTGAGCTGAAACCAAGAGTCTGTTGCTTAACTGACTGAGCCATCCCGCTGCTCCAAGGTGCAATGGCATCACAGCTGGCACCTGCGTGGCTCAGTCAGTTGAGTGTCTGCCTTTGGCTCAGGTCTGATCCCAGGGCCTGGGATCTATCCCTACATCAGACTCCCTGCTCAGCAGAGAGTCTGCTTCTCCCTCTCCTTCTGCTCCTCCCACCCCCCACTTGTACTCAGGCTCTCTCTCTCTCTCAAATAAATAAAATCTTTTTTTTTTATTAAGATTTTGTTTATTTATTCATGAGAGACATGGAGAGAAAGAGGCAGAGACACAGGCAGAGGGAGAAGCAGGCCCCACGCAGGGAGTCGGACGTGGGACTCGATCATCCGAGGTCTCCAGAATCACCCCTGGGCTGAAGGCAGTGCTAAACCGCTGAGCCACCAGGGCTGCCCTCAAATAAATAAAATCTTAAAAAAAAAAAAAAAAAAAGAATGGTATCATAGGTGAAATGTATGCCTCTCTGAGGTGGTCTGGAGAGCTGGATGGGACATGGAATCCAGGGTGGTACAATCTACGTTATCAAGAGCTGGTTTTCCAGAACACAACACCTTGGACAAGGGATGTCAGGGTGCTGTAGAAGGGATTCCCTCACACTGACCAAACACTCGCTTTGGATGGAGACAGACTCGACTGGAATCCAACCCCGCCTCTCATGAAATTTTCAATATTTTCATCTGTCAGATGGACTTGCTGCTGCCTGAGTGTGGTTCTGAAGATGGGGATAGAATGGAAGAACACATTCTCGCAAGGAAACCCCACTTCACCACCCTTGTCTTCTGGAGCCTTGACAGGCTGTGTCTGGGACAGTGGAGGCAATTGCCAACCCACATGATGTTTTATTAGGAACGATCTCACATTTCTTTCCAGAGCTTATAGCTGGGCACAGTCCTGGAGTATCATTTTATAAGTTGTTAGTAACTAGCAATGAAAGGAGGAGTAAAGTAATGAGAACATGAGTCCACGCAGACCCTCCTTCGCCCTGCGATATGCCTTAAACATCAAGTGCAGAACATCTAGACAAAAATGCTATGGAAAATGGTCCTAAATAAAGTTCTGGTCTCAGTTTGTCTCAACCCCGGGCGGCCTCCTACAGCTGGCTCAGTCAGCCAGAGCTTTGGTACTCCCTGGTGAGTCTCACATGTTTGTTATCAGTCTCAATGAGACAGGGAAAACAACTAGCATGAAAATATGTTGTAGATTAGTATCAAAAATCTTTCCTTTCTTCCTCCTTTAAAAACATTTACATCTTTTCTGTAAAGGATTTAAAACATGGGTGAGCAAAAAAGAAAAAGCAAACTCTCGAATGCTTACCACCCAGATACAATCAAGGAACACTTTGGTGTGTGTTGTTTCAGTCCTTTCCCGTGGGAACATAAGCATATATTGGTATTATGTGTGCAGTGTGTGCCTGGACGCCTGCACCAGACTACGTGGCTTCAAATCCTGTCTCCGCCATTTACAGCTGTGTGGCTGGGTAAATCAGGGAAGATGATGATGCATTTCCTCAGTTCTTGTGAGGGACCAGTAAATCAAACATATACTATGCTCAGAACCGGGCATGGTATCAGACAAGAGCTCAACAAATGAGAGCTACTGCCCCATGGCAGGACATGCATAGTCTGCAGTCACACGTCCCTATATATCCATGTATGTACCCTCACTCACGTGTAGGGGTGTCTACCAACATTCGTTCACACCTACGTTGTGTGGATAGGTGCAGTTCTTATGTCTAAACACAGAAAGCAGGACCGCATTTAAGTAATCTGCTTTTTTCACACAGCATATCATGAAAATATGACATATCTACATCATCAGTTTAGTGGCCACATAGTTGTCCCCCTGTGCAGAGGTGCCAGACTATGTACAGCCTCCAGGCTGGTCATTTAGGTTTTTGCATAATGGCTTTTTTTTTTTTTTTTTTTTTTTTTTTTAAATTTTTTATTTATTTATGATAGGCACACAGTGAGAGAGAGAGGGGCAGAGACACAGGCAGAGGGAGAAGCAGGCTCCATGCACCAGGAGTCCGACGTGGGATTCGATCCCAGGTCTCCAGGATCGCGCCCTGGGCCAAAGGTAGGCACTAAACCGCTGCGCCACCCAGGGATCCCTGCATAATGGCTTTGAGTTGTATTTATGGGCCACCTAGTAGACATCACAGAAACACAAAAGGAAGTCAAATGAGGATCAGAGAAGTAGTAGTCCACTAGATCAAACCAAGACGATTTTCCATTCCTTTGAACCGCAGTTAGTGAAGTGGCTTATTCGACCCACTCAAGTCTAGTTATGATTTAAATCAGAGCCTATAATTTAATATCTGCTCAACATGCAAAACAGTATCATCATTTGAATACAAATTTTATTTAACAGAAAGACAACATGATTCCTCCAAAATAAAAATCAGGAACACCTTCAAAGCTTCCATTCCAAACTGTGTGCCACTGCCCTCATCATGCATTCATGGTGGCCCCTGCCAGTGGAGGCTTGGGCACTACCAGGCTGCCTGGAAACCTCAGGAGAAAATGCACACTCTAAATCTATTTTCCAGTTGAACTTTCCAGTGAGTGTTGGCATTACACAGGGGGATAGGTGAGGTACGTGCAAGGCTGAAACTCCAACGGGTCACAGTGTTTCATCATCAGACATAGTCCAGTCTCAAGTCTCGATGGGACAGGTCTGGAGGGGGATGACCAGGGGTTGGAGGGGCACCGATAACCGGCCTGTCCACAAACTCCACGGTGCACACTTCTGGGCCACTGTCACCACAGGGCGCGTGCTCCAGTTCCAGCACCATGATGGTGTTTGGGGTTGATGTCACCAGGATGTGCCGTGGCACAAACAAAGTCATCTGGGGGCCCCGTGCTGGCCAATATCGACCGAGGTTAAAGCCATTAATCCACACCTGACCCTGAGAGAGAGGGAGAGAGAAAACCATCAATCCCAGCTGTACTGACAGTCCTGAGGAGTCTGATGCACGGGGCAGGAGAGGCAGGAAATGCCCTCATCAAGGCACTCTCTGGCCACAGACCAGGCCTGACACCCAGGCTCCCACCAGTGTTGGTTCCTCTACCCTGCTGAGATGACTGGCCAAGTTGGGCAGGGGCTGGAAGGCAGAAAAAAACAAAAAGTTGCCCCAAATCCCTGTTCCTGCCTCAGGAGAATATATGTTCAGTTCTTCTGACTGGTCAATATTGTACAGTACTGGACGGCACTGTGGCAGTTTCACCAGGTTTCTGAATGCTGTCCTGGGTCCCGGGGGCCTGCTGCCCCCATATGCCAGCCCTTCACTGACTTCACACAGAGGAGAACTGCAGAGCTGTCCCCCAAGATGGTGAGCTTTCCTCCTTCGCTCCCCTTCCCAGAGGCAAGTTTTAACCATGTTGTCTGCATGCACGGGATGAGCACATGCCCATCTGCAGCAGCTTGGGAACATGGGTTCCAGGAGCCACTGTCAAACATGGTGGGAAGGCCATGCTTGCTACCAGGAGCAGACATGATCCTACATACTTCCAAGGCCATTTCTGCAAGTAGGAACTCCCTCCCTCATAAAACTGAGAGCTAAGAAACCCCTAAAGAATAGGGTCCCCGTTTGGGTTTGTCTACACAGCTTTCACTACACGGGCTAGGGTTTGCTCACAGGCAGGACTTAACAGTTGGATGAACAAGTTGCATATTCTATTACAAAGTGTGTGGGGAGGGATCACACATGAGAAAGACAGAAAATATGAATATATGGAGATGAAGGAAGGAAGGAATAGAGGTGAAGGAGGGAGAAGTAAAGAGACTGCTATCCACAGTGGCCTGAATATACTGGGGCTGCCCTGGAGGTGCAGCCATGGTGTCACCTGCTGAGCCCTGACATCACCGTCCCTCGGCATCCTTCATGATACAGCTGCAGTCACTCACCTAGAGTGACTCAGTTGCTCACCTTGAGTATTTTTCAGCCTCCAGATGTCCCTTTTAGTGTCACTCCCTTTGAATGTCCTCCCTGGGTTCAAATCTTAGTCCTGCTACTTCCTGGCTACCAGACCTCAGACAGGTCCCACCCACGCTGGGGACTGGGGCCAGGAGAAGGGGGCAGTGCTGTCCAGTGGGCCGCATAGTGGCTGGATCCGGCCAGGGCCCAGGGAGTAGCAGTGCTCCTCACATTAACATAAAAAAGATCTTGGCACTCAGAGGCCTAGAAAAGGAGGCCAGTGATTGAAAACCATCTGTCTGTTGAATTAAGTCATTTAGAGAAAGGATGACAGTTTCACGATTCTCAGAACTATTTTACTCTTGTTTTTACCGCGGGATATGCTATCTCAATCCTTCCTACAAGGCATCGGCAATGACAGCCTTATCAGGTTTTTATCAGCTGAAGATCTGCCGGCACCTTGTTTTTGCAGCCGAAGAGAAGAGCAGGCACTTTACTTTCGAGGCCCAGGGGGAGATGAGTTCAAAGGGGGAGCAGTGGGGGGGGCTCTGAGCAGCGCACACGAGGGGTGGCCTGTGCACACATGCTTTCCCAAATGTCTTGACCAAAGCCAAGCCAACTCCCAACCCAAAGACCCAAAGACGAGGGAGATGATGTGGAGGACTGATCCCTTCTCTTGCTTAAAATTCCCTCTTTTGAGTAGCTAAGGGACTGTCCCTCACATCCCTTGTGCCAAACTGGAAAGCTCGGAACCATTTCCCTGAATCCCCTTTGCCAGAGGGTTTGGGGTTAAAGTTGGTCAAAAGAGGACCCTGCCTGAGATTGGGCATGTGGAAGGGAAGCTGAGGCCATTGCTCCTGGAGGGTTGTCTCAGACACATGGCTGATGGAACCAGGGGCATCTGAGCCTATCCTCGGTCCTCCGTGTCTGGTTCATCTTCCTAAATGCTGCCTTGCAGACATGCTGCCTCACCAGGCAATAGTGCCAAAGCCCTCCTTGTGAGCTCCCCAAAGTACCACTCTGGCAGCTAGACTTGCTTCTGAGAGCCCCCGGGCCAGCTTGACCAACATGGCAAGGCTGCTTAGTGATATAACTCTGGGATGGGGGAAAACTAGAGGGGGTGTGCAAGGTGAGATGCCCACATACTGGAGAACTATCTGGGTGGGCGAGGAGGCAGAGTTCATACAGGAGCAGAAGGCCCTCAGTAGGCCACAGGTGATCATTTGGGGTAGAAAAGAATAACTAGAGTAGGAGGTGCTGTGTCCGGAATTAAGGAAGCAGTTAGGAGAAAAATCCTATCCACCTTGATCAGCAATGAGGAGTGACGGTCTGGGGTCATGCCTGCCTGTCACAGTGCAGCCTGTGGAGATATGAGTATTCCCTAGTAGGAGTGAGACCTCACACAAATGTGCGATGAGCTACAAAAGTAGAAGTTGGAGAGAAGCTAGGGACTCAAAGGTAGACCACCTTGCTGCTGGGCAGAGCCTCGGTTCTAGAGTTTATCAAAGAAGTGTGGGGACCTGTGAGGAGGCTGCAGGAGTCTGAGACAGCATTGATCATGACTTTCTCTAGAAGACTAATAAAGCTATTAGATTTCTCTAATAGAGCTGTCAGGGCAGAGAGAATCGGAGACACTGTAGTCTGACAGTGTGGCCTTGGTTAATTCTAGAAAGCTATGAACTTCTTCAGGACAAAAATGTCTCTCCACTCCCAGCTCCTAACAGAATGGGCCTTAAGTGAAGTTTAAGGTGGCTTGGTTGCCCTTCCAGGACCGGAGAAAAGCATTTGTAAAGAACCTCCAAGGAATCTTGAAAGAATAGGTTACAGGCCCACAGCTCTGAAGCACTGCAGTTCAATAGAGCTTTTTGCAATGATGGAATGTTCCACATAGCCCAACGTGGCAGCTGTGTGCACATGGCAGTGGCTACCAAGGGCATGACATGTGGCTAATGTGAAGAGGAACTGAATTTTCACTTTTCATCAATTTATATTTAAACATCAACAGCCACGTGTGGCTAGCACAGCTGTGGAACGGCGAGGTACCTGGCATTTCATTGTCAGACCACAACATCTCTGCTGCAAAATGAAAATCAGACGATTTTTGTGCGATCTTGCCTCCGACCTCCTCCCCAGACCCCTGTGCCTACTTCCTTCCCATCCCGTCTGCGCTACCGTCCCCCTTGCCCACTCAGATCCCCACGGAACTCCTCCCTGTCACCTGGATGCATCACCTTCTCCCTCCTGCAGTAACTGTTCCCAGATCCCAAGCCTTCTGATCACAGAGATCTCAACCCCACCGTCACTTACTTCCTCAGGGAACAGGAGCCATGGTCATCCTCCTCAATCCTGTGCCTTTCTGTACAGGTCACACACTATCCCCTCAGGATCTTTTTTTCCTCCTACTTATTGTCATTGTTTGACATTTGTATCATTTGTTTGATTATTAGCTTATCTGCTCTTTCCAGCATAGAGTCTATGAAGGGAAAACTTTGTCCATCTTGTTCGCAATGAGACTCCCAGCACTCAGAAGAGTGATACTCAGTATATAATCTAATGGCACCTATTAGGGAAGACTGGCTGATAATTAATTCTGCCTGGGAAGAGATTCAAGGAAGGGGTGACTTGAAGTCCTACTGAAAGAATATTCCACGCTCTTCTGCTCCCACCTTAAGAACCTTAAGAATTTTAGAGAATCCTGTTCACTGGAAGAAAAATAAAATATTTGCATTCCTCCTTGATTAGCACTGTGATTTTTTAGTTGTAAAAAATTACTTTAAAAGAATCATGTTTAAAAAGATTCTATTAGGGATCCCTGGGTGGCGCAGCGGTTTGGCGCCTGCCTTTGGCCCAGGGCGCAGTCCTGGATATCCGGGATCGAATCCCATGTCAGGCTCCCGGTGCGTGGAGCCTGCTTCTCCCTCTGCCTGTGTCTCTGCCTCTCTCTCTCTCACTGTGTGCCTATCATAAATAAATAAAAGTTAAAAAAAAAAAAAAAAGATTCTATTAACGGGGATCCCTGGGTGGCTCAGTGGTTTGGCGTCTGCCTTCAGCAGGGGGTGGGGGTGGGGGGGGTGGGGGGGGGTGGGAAGACACCTGATCCTGGAGTCCCGGGATTGAGTCCTGCATCGGGCTCCCTGCAGGGAGCCTGCTTCTCCCTCTGCCTGTGTCTCTGCCTCTCTCTCTCTCTCTCTCTCTCTCTCTGTGTCTCTCATAAATAAATAAAATCTTAAAAAAATTATATTAAAAATATACTCACTCTGATTATTGTTTCTATTTAAAAAGTTATGTTAAAGTTATTGGGGGTAGGAGGAGAGTGTGCACATGTTAGTAAATGTGATATAAAAGTAGACTCACTCTCAATACAGAGAGCCCCACTGGGGCCAAACATTTCTAGGGTGAATACCAATGGCTTCTGGGGCTTCCTGGGGCTGTCCCAATTAAAATAGTTCTATGACAAAGTCTGACTTTCTCTGACCATGGCTTGACCCCTGGTGGAGTCCCCACTCTGCTATTATCACCAAGGTGATAATAGATCCAATAAATGTTAGGTTCCTGGAAATGTGTGACCTGCTTCTTTGTTAATCAGACAAATGTGTGTCTGTCTGTTTTAAAAGTTCTCTAAACACAATTCTCTCCTAAGAACTTAAAGCAAAAATTTCAATGCTGTTTTAAAGTCACAGTTTAAAATTTTTCAAATTTGCTCCAGTGTTCCTTCAAAAACAACAAACTCTGATTGAATGCTGACTTTGTCAAACTCTGAAAGAAGTCAAAGACAATTTGAGGACTTAAAGTGGAACAGACCAAGGTCCATTTCTCAAGGTTAAAAGGCTCCCATTACACACGATAAATGAGTAATTGAGATGTTAATTTGGGAGAAAGAAAAGAAAAAGAATTTTTTTAAAAAAAGGTAAAATAGGGAAGGGCTTGCTTAGATAAGATGATTAAAGAGATCTCACCACACTGCACTGCACAGAGAAAAAATTAATTCTCCCCTTGTTTTAGATCCAAAAGGGTCTACAGCTGATGTAAACCACCCTCCCTGCTTCCTCCTTGGTCTTGGAGTAATAAATAACTGTATGATCTCTCTGTATCTTATGACAGATCCAACTAGAATTAAAGCAATGAAAACATAAAACATTAGCATAAAAGATGAATCACTTCTTCCTTTTTTCAAATCCCACACATAAATTCCTTTCCTTCTGAGGCCCCAAAGTTCTAGCCCTGCTTGACCTTTTTAGGAGCACCTCATTTAACAGTGGGCATCATGCAGTCTCATGTATCTGGAACAAAGCTAAGAAATGGTGAGCAAAACCTGATTCCAGGCAGCCTTATATGTGTTACAAAATAACATGTGCTAAAAATTGCAAAGAGAACCACCCCCTTCAACTCAGAGCTTCTTTATACCTAATTTGTTTGTTACTAAAGTTTGTCACTAAATTTTTGTTACTAAATTCTTAAAACATTTTAAAATTTTATTTATTTATTTTTAAAGTAAGCTCTCTGCCCAATCTGGCGCTTGAACTCATGACCTCAAGATCAAGAGTTGCATGCTCTATAGACTGAGCCAGCCAGGCACCCTACCCTGTTTTGGTGCTAAATTAATATATATTGGTGGAAAGAAGTTTGATGATCTAGTTTCCAAGCTTATGGGACTTATGACTAGGAAACAATGAATTAGATGGAAATAGAATTTGTAGGAGGTAAAAATAACCATAAATTGAATTAGGCCAAAAAAAGTTTAAAAAGCAAATCAGATTCAGAATGAAAGCAGGGTCAGCTGTGCTAAGACTTGTGGCAGTTTGCAGAAATGGCTACAGTTCTCTGCAGCTCCCCCTGTCAAGAGACAGAATCTGTTCCTCTATCCCCTGAACCTGGCTGGTCTAGTGACTTGCTCTGGCCAAACAACATGGGAGAAGTGACTTGTGATTTCCGACTTGGGCCCTAAGAAGCCTCGCATGCTGGCATTCTTCCTTTGAACACTGCCAGGTGCCATATGAACGAGTCTGGGACAGCTTGCTGGATGATGAGAGAGACATGGCCCGATCTCCTCTGTCACCTCAGTGGACAGATAGCTAACATCCAGGAACGCAGCCTCCGTGCTGACCAGAAGGGCATGCCCAGCTGAGACCAGCAGCAGAATGGCCCTGTTTGCCAATACCTGCAGTGATGAGCTGAATGAATGGCTGTGACTTTAAACCACTAAGGTGTGATGGTTTGTTATACAGCAAAAGCTAACTGATACATATCAAGGTGCATTAGCATGCTACTTTTCAGTAAAGGAAATGATGTTTATAAACCCAATTTAAAAACCATAGAGTCATTTTCCAGTATTCAGTTCCTCTTTTACTAATCAGTCACCAGATCCTGTCAGTGCTGCCTAGTGGTGTGTGTGCCCCTCTCAGGGTGGTTGTAAATGACTCAGTAGGAGGACACACGTGAGCACCCAGCACAGTGACATGCAGTAAGCTCTCAATAAATGCAGCTGCTGGTGTTATTTCTCAAGGAGGAGCCCTTCCCGCCACCCCCATTGCTACACCAAAGTCCTAGCTTCATTCCTTTTCCAGGGGCCATGTCTCCAGCAGAAGAACAGATGTCAGGGCTAATGAGGAGGAAGAGGTCTGTTTTAGATGGAGCGAGTTGGAGATGCCTGTGAGAGTGCCAACGGCAGGCCCACACTGGTGGTTGGATGTGGGTCTCTGGGTCTCAAAAGTGCTTAGTTGGAGCTGGGAATTTGGTTGCTGGTACATCCATGAGGATCACATCCCCTGGAAGTGTGAGAAGGGAGTGCAGGATCAAGTCCTAGGACTGCAGCATAGAAGCTGACAGAGAAGCCTGGAAAGGAAACCCTGGAGGAATTTCACACAGAAGTTAGAAGAGTTTCCAGGAAGGGAGTGGTTACTCACGTCAGATGTTACTTGTCAAGATGTTAAGTAAGACGAGGCTTGAGAAATGGCTGGGGGACATATCAACATGTGGGTGCTGGTGGTGTTGGTGAGAACAGCTTTGGAGGAGCGTGGGAGCAGAAGGTAGTTCCTCCCCCATGGCAATCCACTCGGAGTTAGTCCTACCGGCTGAGTCCTTTCCCAACAGCTCCAAACCTGGGACAGGTACCTCACCTCTGCATTCCCATTACAAGCACTGAATATATATGCTCTTTTTTTTTTTTTTTTTTAAAGATTGTATGTAGGGGATCCCTGGGTGGCTCAGTAGTTTAGTGCTGCCTTCAGCCCAGGGCATGATCCTGGAGACCCAGGATCGAGTCCCACATGGGGCTGCCTGCATGGAGCCTGCTTCTCCCTCTGCCTGTGTCTCTGCCTCTCTCTGTGTGTCGCTCATGAATAAATAAATAAAATCATAAAAAAATAAATATTGTATGTATGTATGTATTTAGAGGGAGCGTGAGCAGAGGGAGGGGCAGAGGGAGAGAGAGAATCTCAAGTAGACTCTGCACTGAGTGTGGGGCTCATTCTTACAACCCTGAGATCATAACCTGAGCCAAAATCAAGAGTCCAATGCTTAACTGAATGAGCCATCCCAGTGCCCCTGAATACATACTTTTAACTTGCATTGCAGCCCACCTCCCAATTTGTACAGGCTTCTATGTATAGACTCAAGACCCACAGGTCGTCTATAGGATGGCCATTAGGTCTGGCAACATAGAGGAAATTATTCCACTGCACTGAATGTAGCTTTACTTATTTATTTATTTTTGCTAAGTGCCAGACTTGATGGCCATTTCCTTTTCGATGATTAGAAAGTACTTGAGGCTGAACATGTCTAAAACAGAGCTTCTGATCCCCACCAGCACCCCGCCTGCCCTGCTCCAGCCTTCCTACCTCAGACACTCACCCCTCCCATTACATGTAGCCTCAAACTCTGGGGTCCTCCTTGATTGCTTTCTCTGGAACACCTTACAGGATGTTCAGCAAACTTTGCCTTTTCTTTTTGTTTTCTTTCTTTTCTTTTCTTTCTTTCTTTTAAGATTTTATTTATTTGAGAAACAGTGAGAGAGATAGAAGGAACAGGGGGAGAGGCAGAGGGAAAGGGAAAAGCAGACTCCCGGCTGAGCAGGGAACCTGGTGTGGGGCTTGATCCCACTGGGATCATAACCTGAGATGAAGGCAGATGCTTAACTAATTGAGTCACCCAGGCACCCTGCCTTTCCCCCCCCGCCCCCCCCCCCCAGTTTGAATCTTGCACTTCACTTCATTAGTACCCAAGCAGTTTCTTTTTTTTTTTTTTTTTCCCAAGCAGTTTCTTCTAGGATTGCTACAATAGCTTCCCACCAGGAATTCCTGAATCAAGTCTTGCCCTCCTATAATCCATTCCCACTGAGAAGTGAGCTTTTTTTTTTTTTTTTAAGATTTTATTTATTTATTCATGAGAAACACACACAGAGAGAGAGGCAAAGACACAGGCAGAGGGAGAAGCAGGCTCCATGCAGGGAGCCCGACATGGGACTCGATCCCCGGTCTCCAGGATCATGCCCTGGGTTGAAGACGCCACTAAACCGCTGAGCCACCCAGGCTGCCCGAGAAGTGAGCTTTTAAAGTCAGCTCTTTCATTGCTTACTAGCCACCATTGGAGTGAGAAGCCAAATTCACCAGCCCTGACTTGGCCATCCCTTTCGCTAGCCCCTCTTCTCCCACACTCCCCCCATCACACATGGGATTTTTCTCTTTGTGGGCCTTTGCACTTGCTGCTCCCTGGCTCTGGAACAAGAGTTCTTCCTCTAGCTCCTCACATGGGTGACTGAGCACCATACTTCAGTTCTCAATGGTCACTTTCTCCTAGAGGCACCCTTGACCACTCCTTAGGTGATGGTTTCAAAATATGGCCATTCTTAACACTTCTCCCTTCAAAGGGCAGAATCTAATTCCTATCCCCAAAACAGGGACTGGACTCAATGACTCTCTTTTAACTAACTGAATGTGATGAATACTATGTGAGTTTCAAGGCTAGGTTATAAAAAAGGGTGATTTCTGCCTCTTTCTCTTTCCTGGATGGCTCCGTCTGGGAAAGCCAGTCGCCGCCATGTCATGAGGACACTCAAGCAACCTATGGAGAGGCCTGTGTAGAGAAGAACTAAGGCCTCCAGGCAACAGCCAGCACCAACCTGGCAGCCATGGGAGTGAGGCACCTTGGAAGTGGGTCTTCCTGAGCTAGTCAAGCCTTCAGACGCTGTAACCCTGTCTGACAGCTTGACTAGAACTTCACGAGAGAGCCTGCTCCAAAACCACCAGGCCAAGCTGGTCCCAAATCCCTGATCCACAGAAACTGTGAACTTAATAAGTGCTTATCATAGTTTTAAGCCACTAAATTTTAGGGTAAAATTTGTTACACAGCAATCGGTAACTATTATACCATATACCATAGCAACATCTTCACCTCTGTACCTTACTTCACATCACATCATCACATTTAATTTCTTCCTACTTGTTACCAATATCTGAAATTATAGCATTCAATTTTTTAATTTATTTTGATTGATTGATTGATTTATTATTTTTTTTAATTTTTAAATAAATGCTCAACCACTGAGCCACCCAGGCGTCCCGTGAATTTATTTTTAATTCAAATTATAGCATTTAATTATGAAGTCTTTCCCCGTAGCAATGCCCATGCCTATCCTGCTCACATGGTGAATGAAACCACCTTTCCAATTGTACTTTCTACCACTCCCTTCCTGACTCCTTCTGGGATGTTATCTATGACACCAAGCGATTCTCTGGATACCAGCTGCAGGTCCAACAATTCAATTATGACATCATCTACCTAGAGCTGGGATCAGATCCCATAAGACTGCCCTTACTTCAGATGCCAGTTGCAAGTCTGGGGCACCTATACTTCTGAACTACCAGCTACAACTTGGGGGTTCCTGTAACCACCTCCTTGGGTTCAATAATTTGCTAGAATGGTACACAGAACTCAGGAAAGCATTTTACTTACATTTACCCTCTTCAGGTGTACCTTCCATCACCTGAATTTGTTCACTCACCCAGAAGTTCTAGAGTTTTTACAAAGCTCCATCTCCAGCCCCCACTCCCTACCCCAAGAAGTCAGAAGTTAGGGGGTGGAGCTGAAGAGTTGCAATCCTTTAACTACTTGGTGTTTCTGGTGACCAGGCCCCACTGGCACTAGAAAGAACAAATGATGAGGGTGCTGGAAATTTCAAAAGCAAGACACAGAAATAATTTTAATTTATGAAGGGATTTCTGCCAGCCCTTTGTTAGAAATTCTTTTCTTTCATGATTTTTTTTACATCTTGAAAGAAGGAATTTTTTTTCCTTTAAAAAATAAAATTACTTTTAGTCAGTATTCTATTTTGCTTCTTAGCTTTCAAAGAATAATTCTGGTTGAGGAGAGTGGGACATTACTCCAGCCCTCTCCTCATCATGCTCTGTTATGCACCCAACCCTACCACGAGTGGCCAACACATGCGGGAAGGCAGTGGATATTGATACGAGACTTATGTGCACCATATGGAAGAGAGATAAAGAACACAAATCCACTGCATTGGCAGAACATTTAAGGTATGGCACACATGACACAGCTAGAACTCCGCCTATCTGAGGGAGCTTGTGGGCAGATAAGAGTTCTGTGCAGACAAAATGCTGGCCTGTGTCTCTTGGAAAGAGCAAAATTTATGCCTGACCACTTCCCACTGAAATCCCAGTTTGATGGTTGGGCATTTAACCAGAAAGCCACATCCTAATCAGAAGTGATTTCCTTAATCTCATGAATCACCCTTATCAGTGACTTTGTTCACTAAATCAAGGCAGTCTCTATCAAACTGAAGAGCACCAGCGCAGAGGCTGGCACAGGGCCACGGAGGAGGGTGCAGGAGGGTCAGTGTGTCCAGAGGCAGGGTCTTAGGAATGGCTCCAGCTTCAGATGTCATTCTGTCCAACCCTACCCCTATCCCTCCACCTGCCAAAGTGCTCATTCTCCCAAAAGTCAGAACTCAGTGCTCTGTGGAGGATGAGTTCTCTTCGTTCCACATCTGCTGATTATTCAGAACCTCAGGAGCTGGCCTAGGTCTGTCCTCATTAACAGGGACCACAGTTGACCAGAAAATAATAGAAAACAGTATGCACTGTTTTATGTGTATGTCCTCTGACCTTCGGACCCATGCAACCCAGGTCTACAAATCCCGTGGATAGGCCCTCTTGTCTGCTTTATTGAGAAATACTTCACACACCATACAATTCACTCAAGTGTACAATTCAGTGGCTGTGAGAACACTATGGAGCTTTGCAACCATTACTGCAGTCAATTTTAGAATATCTTCATCACTCCAAACAGAAACCCTGCAGCCTTTAGTATTCATTCCCTATCCTCCCTCCCAACCTGCTCCTTTCCCTACTCTAGGCAACCACTGATTTTTCTGTGTCTATAGATTTGACTATTCTGGACATTTCATATAAATGGAATCTTCCACATGTTTGGTTTGTGATTGGTTCCTTTCATTTAACACACTTTCCAGGTTCATCCAGTTGTAACATATATAACTACTTCATTTCTTTTTACTGCCAAATAACTTTCCTTTACTATATATTAATAAACATTTTGTTTATTCATTCATCAGTGGATGGACATTTGAGCTTTTCCACCTTCTCGTTGATTTTGGATAATTTTGGATAATGTTGCTGTGAACATCTGTGTACTAGTTTTTGAGTGGACATGTGCATTAGATGGGCTTTTGGGGTTCTAAGCCTTCTGACATATTTGTAAATGGCGCATGTCTATGGACCTTCCAAACATGAAGGTGTAGAACACCCATCAAATTGACAAAATTGGTGCAGAGCCCCCGTCTGCACAAGTTCCTCATCGGCCTTGCAGGTCCTGCACCTTGCTGCCTGCCCTTCCACGTGGGCCTGCAAATTGGGCAGATGTGGGGCTCAGGGAGCGGTTCCACCACCTACTTCTGCTCCTCATGCAAGGTCCTTACATCTCTTGACCTGCTCACCTGCAAACTAGAAGTAATAACAGGACATCCCACTCCACCTGCTCTTTTGGTAATTACAGAGGTAGTGTCCTAAAGTGTTGAGCACAACGCCTGGGTCAGGCACTCTTGGGTGTGACACCTTTATGACCCTGGCCAAGGTGAAACCCCTCAGACTTCCAAAGATGTCTCATGCTTTTCCATTTCTGCACCTTTGCATCTATCATTCTTCCACTTGAGATTCCCTCCCTGAAAAACTCCCTCTGACTCTGGGGAAGGGCTGTCCACCTGTCAGGTCTGCTTCACTTGAGCCACCCCACTCTTTCATCAGGTTGTCTTTCTGCTTTGCATCTCCTGAAAGTTCTTTCTCTGAAAGCACTAAACTGATGCCGCCTGGTGAACAATGGCTTTCATCTGCCTTGGCCCTGTATCCACAGCCCCTTGCAAAGCCTCTCATCACCAACAGGGCTGCCTGAGGGCCTATACTCCTCCTACTTGCTTTTTTCCTGGGGTGGGGGTGGGGGGTTGCTCAGCAACACAGCCACCTGTGCACCCTTCCACCCGAGAGAATTTACAGAGCAACCAGGTCCTGGGAGGTGAGCAGGATGGTGAATAAGCTGAGCACTTTTAACAAATGCCCTTTCTGAAGCTGGGTGGGTGAAACCGTGGTGCCAGCCTAAGTGTGATGAGCTCGGGTGGGGCACTCAGGTGGGCGGGGATGGTTCTTTCCTGGACTAGAGTCTAGGAAGGTTTCTTAGAGGAGTTAATGCTGGTCTTGGCAGGTGAATATGTGTTGGGTAGTGTGAGAGAGTGAAAAAAGCATGAACAAAGGACACATGTGACCCAGCAGGATACCAAGAGGAACAAGGAGACAAGGAAACCTGGGAAAAAGGAGGGAGCAAGGGAAGAAGAACAAGCCTGCTGGCTAAAGTGCAAAGATCCAGAGAGGGTCTGACTTTGCTTCTGGGTCTCAGAGCACCCAGACGTCACTTCTTGGTGGGAACCTGGAAGGTGATAGAAAAGACTGAAAGGCTGCTAAAATGCAGGATCCGGGCCTGGAGGAAGAAGGTGTGGAGAGGATTCAGAGCTCTGACTTCCTCCTCTGGCCACTGGGCAGGAAGTGAGGGTACAGGCAGAGATAAGTCTGACAGGAAGCTGAGGGAACAAAGGAGTTACACTTGATAGCAGTCAAGGAGGGTGAGTGGGTGGGGAAGGAGGCTGGTGGCTTGGCTTAGGGGAGAGATGAAGGTTAGAAAGACCAGCTGGGGAAGGGGGTAGAGAGACCAAAGACTGCTAGGCCCATTGGGGGCCTCCAGGGCTGGAGAGTGCGGGGATCAGGGGCCCTGATGAGCACTCTAGAGAGCCCCCCACCTCCTGCAGTGCTCAGCCACTGGTGAAGGAGCACAGACCAATGGTGGACCCACTCAAAATAGAGAATGAAGGACGCCTGGGTGGCTTAGTGGTTAAGTGTCTGCCTTCAGCTCAGGGCATGATCCTGGGGTCCAGGGATCAAGTCCCACATCGGGCTCCCTACATGGAGCCTGCTTCTCCCTCTGCCTATGTCTCTGACTCTCTCTCTCTCTCTCTCTTTCTCTTTCTCTCTCTCTCTCTCTGTCTCTCATGAATAAATAAATAAAATCTTAAAAAAAATTAAAGGATGAAGAAGGAGACAGAGTGGAAGGTCAAGGGGGCCGGTTCTTTTTAAAAAAGAACAGGGATGATCTCTAGGCTGGATAGGGAAGAGTGGTGGCCTTAAGGGTAGAGAGTTTCAGGTCATCAGTAAGATCCAAGAACAAGCTGGGGAGGCATGAGAGTTTGGGGGATAGAAACACATAGCAAGAGACAGGATATCACAGCTCAAGATTCTGGAGGTATGTTCACCAAGATATACCATATGCTCGGTCATGAAACAAGTTTCAATAAATTTAAGAAGACTGTGGAATTGTGGTGACACAATTGAATTTTGGAACATTTCCAACACCCCAAAAAGAAACCTACTACTTGCAGTTATTCTCCATTCCTACCATCAGCCCCAGACAACCATGAAGCTACTTTTTGTCTCTACAGATTTGTCTTTACTGAACATTTGATATAAATAGAATCCTACAACATATGGTCTTTTATGCCTGGCTTCTTTTACTTAGTGTGTTTTTTCAGATTCATCCACACTGTAGCTTGTATCAGTAGTCTGTTCCTTTTTACTGTGGAACACTATTCCTTTGTATGGATATACCACCTTTTCTTTACCCATTCATCAGTTGATGGACATTTGAATTATATCCAGTTTGGGGTTATTATTATGCTCTGAATATTTGCATAGACGTCTTTAGGTAGATAAAGGTAGATTTCTCTTGGGTATACACCCAAAAGTGGAACTCCTAGTCCTATGGTAATTCTGTTTAACCTTTGAAAAAACCTCCAAAACCATGTTCCAAAGTGTTTGTGCCATTTTACATTCCCACAAGTGATGTAGGAGAGTTCTCATTTCTCCGTATCCTTGCCAACATTTGTTATTGTTCATCTTTTATTATTATAGCCATTCTAGTGGGCGTGAAGTAGTATTTCATTGAAGGTTCTGATTTATACTTTTCTGACAATTAATAATGTTGAGAGCATTATGCATCTTTTCAGGTACTTAGCCATGTGTATATCTCCTTTGGTGAAATTTGAACATTTTTTGATTGGGTTGTTTACCTTCCTATTATTGAGCTGTAAGAATTCTTGATGTATTCTAGAAACAAATTCTTTGCTAGACATATGATTTGAAAATATTTTCTCCCAGTCTGTGGCTTGAGTTTTCTTTTTCTTAATGATTTCTTTTGAAGAGCAAACATTTTTAATTTTGATGAAATCCAATTTATCACTTTTTCCTTAAGGATCATGCTTTAGGTGTCAATGTAACAAGTCTTTGCCTAATCAAAGGTCATTCAGGTTTTCTTCCTTTTAGAAAAGTTTTATAGAAGAATTAAATTAGAAATCAGTAAAAGTAAGATATGCTGAAAAAACCCTCACAAATATATGGAAATTAAATAACAATTATCTATGAGTTTTTTTTTTTTTTTTTGAGAGAGAGTAAACACAAAAGTGGAGGGAGAGAGGGAGAGAGAGAATCTTAAGTAGGCTCCATGATCAGCACAGGACATGGGGCTCAATTCTAGGACCCTGAGATCATGACATGAGCCAAAGTCAAGATTCAGATGCTTAACTGACTGAACCACCCAGGCACCCCCAAAAGGGCACTTCTTAAGCAAATGTGTGCATCTTTTATCCTCTACTCTTCCAGCTATTTACCTGCTTTTCTCCTCTTCTTCAGAGTCAAAATTCTCAAAATGAATGTTTATATTCAGGTATTCAAATTTATGTTCACAAGTTTGTTTCTTTACCTTATACTCCTTGGGAGTATATAGTACAGCCTATGGATGCTTTGCTCCACTGGCATATACTTCCTGAGGGTCCCAGTGAGCTCCTTGTTACGAAATCCAGTAGAAGAGCTTCTGTCTTTCTCACATTCATCCCCTCAGCAGTACAAATGTCGGTTTTCCTTCTCACTCTCTGCCCACCATGTTTGTACCCCTTTTCTTTTTTTTCTGTATCCTTTCTCTTCAGAGGATCTCCTCCAACCCATGTCTTCAGTGACCATCCATACACAGATGATCTTATACATATATTCCCAGCTCAGATCCATCCTCTGGCTTCTCCCTCCACAGATATCACAGCCCTCTTCCAATATCTTCTCTCAGCTATTCTCAAAGGCCTCTCAAACTCAATCTATCCAAATCCAACTCACAATCTCCCCCCTCCTAGCACATGTCTTTTTCTGACATTTCTTCTTTCAATAAATGGTACCATCTTCTCAGCCACCAAGCTGGAATGTAAGAGTCATCCAGGATATGTCCTTCTCTTTAAATCCTGATATCCAATCCATCATTACAACTCACTGATTTAACTTCACACATCTCTTAGATAGTTGATATTATCTCCATCTTGTCTACCACCATCCTAGTCTCACACTGAGACTATGGTCCAGCTGCCTAGATAGCTTCCCAAAATCCACAGGTACTCTCACCCAACCCTATTCTGCACCCTGGTATCAGAGAAGCTTGTCCCATCACAATCACATCATGGCACTCTCCCGCTTCAAAGGCTCTCAACACAAAGACAAAACTTTAATGTAGTTTAATTGGCCTAGTCCAATCTCATCTCTACCAACTTTCTAGTCTCTTCTCTGAACCACACTCCACACCTAAACCCTATGTTTGGGTCCTTTACCAGTTCCTCATGCTCCTCATTCCCCCTCTAACCACATGGCCTTTGCACATGCTATCTTCTTTGCTTGGAACATGTTTCCCTTCCCCTTTTGCCATGTTAATTCCTTTTTTTTTTGTTAATTCTTTCTTATCCTTCATATCTTTGTCAAGCATGACTCTCACAGGGAAGGCTTCCCTGATCTCCCTGACAAGGTCAAATGCCCCAATTATTATCAACTCCTGTATTTCTTCTTAGCACGTATTGCAGCTGCAGTCTTGTCATTTAATTTGGGTGATTGTATGATATGGGTCTGTCTCCCCAACTAGTGTGTAAGTTCCATGAGGGCAAGTCCCATAGCTGGTTTGGTTCATCGTTGTATCCTTAGCACCCAGCACAAAGCTTGGGTACATAGTGGCCACTGAAAAATACTTGTTGAATGAATAACTGAGTCATGGTAAGGTCACCCTGGATGAAAATAGGACTGAAGTGAAGAAGACAACGGTGAAGGAAGACATGTGAACACCTTCAAAGAATAAAGGGAGGGAGGTGACCAGGCTGTAAAATGGCCAAGGAAGAGCTGAAGATCATGGAGACAGTGGTGGATGCCCCCAGGGTGCAGGGCTGTATGAAGGTGGGGTGTTGTGGAGTGTAGGGGGAGGCATGGACAAAAGAAAAATAAGTTCTCCCAGTGATTCATCCCTTTGCTTGGACCAAATTTTCTTCAAGATAAAGAGAAAGTGTCCCTCATAATCAGTGTCCAAAGGAGCTATGGTTTTTCTTAAAGGAAGGAGGAAAGTCATCATTTTCTCAAGGAAGTTGTCAGTCAGTGAAAATGGGGCAGATGCTATACATTCAAGCTGGCCATTGCATTCCTGAAGATCTGCCATGGTTCCACTACTGAGGAATGGGTAAACTAACACAGAAAGCCCCCACTCCCAAACTGTTACACAACATCTCATTAGCAGTTCTTTTTTATTCTTTATCAGAAGCTAAAAGCAGATGTTTGAGGCCTGAATTAAAACACTTTCCATGAAGACACGTACCTTGGTCCATCCAGGAAACTGGATAAAGGTGTCCTGGGGCAAGTCTGGGATCCCACTGGGAATAGAGAAGTTCCCCATATAAAAGGCCGGGAGCGTGTAGTTAGACGAGCGGTGGGCAAAGGTTTTATCATGGCGGCCATTGTTAGGGCCATGCCAGCCTCCCAGGTGGCTGCGTACTGCATCCTCAGTGTTCAACGGGAAGATCATCCAGTTTGTGAGGATACTGGACCCAAGGGTCAGGTTAGAAATAAGGCCCTGTAAAGGAGAAACTGAGCAATGAGCTAGGGTGGGAAGTAAAAGGCTTCAAGTGTCTTTGTGTCCCTACGCTGAATTCTTGAGAAGAGCAAACCAGGACATGAAACACCAAGAGTAAATGAGACTCAAATTGTGTGTGTACAATTTGAGTCTCATTTTTGAGCCTGAGGCCAGAGCTTTTGACCCCATGCCCCCAATCTTCAGTGTTCGGTTCAGAGTCATTGCTGGATGGAAGGAATGAGTGGATTCAGGAATACAGAAGAACATTTAGCCACTGTAGGAAGGGCTGGGGGGACAGACTCTGCCCCTTCATATAACCAGGAGCATGGCCATTCCATTGGAGTGTGATTGCCCTGCCTCTGAGTGGCACCAAGAGGGTCAGGAAATAACCCCACACATGGGTTTTGTCCTAGAGAGGGGGGTACCATCAATCTTTCCATGTGGGGGCCTTCTCTCCTCTAGGTGGTGAGCTACATGGGAGAAGCCTGTACCTCAACATCTTTCCATGCCTCAAAGTGCCTTGCAGAGCATCTTGCAGAGTATGACCTTACCAAACATTTGCTGAATAATGCTCTAAAAATGTTTTCCTCAGGCAAACATTTGGGCTGGGGCTAGACACCTGGACACAGGGTAACCAGAAGGGGTAAGAGAGACCGTGTACCAAGCGAAAAGCCTATTATTCAAGACTTCGTCCTGGATTGTCCACATCCAGAAAACAGAGCCAATCAAATACTAAGCTGGCTTTGTCAGCAACAGGGTACCTTTTGAAAGCTAGGTGGGTCTTTAAAGCAAGGGAGAAGCAGGGTGCAGTAGCTTCCTCCTTCTGTTTCTTTCTACAGGGTGACTGAACCTGAACACAAGAGAAGGGTTCTCTTTGCAAAGCACAACTTTCTCATCACCTGCAGAGGAAAACAGGTCTTCAAAATAGCCCAACTTTGAAGTTGCAAAACAAATCACAGTAGGTTTACCCGCCAAACTTGGCAAAGTGTGCATGCTTTTAAAAATCGCTTCTATGTGAACAGGGCTGGAGGAGAAGAATGTATATATGAGAGTTTTTAAATGGGTTTGCAGAAACTTCCTTAGGTGGCACAGGCACGGCCCCATCAACCTTTGAACCTCACTCCTGACAGTGGGGCTGGTCCTACCTTAAAATCATTGATATATCTGCCATAGTTCACACGTCCCATGTTCTCCACCAGCAGGTCCAGAGTGGCTCCAGCCTTCCCGGTTATGTTCAGAGTGATGACATTACTTCGCTCCATGACTCCCTGGGGCACCTGTGGGGTTAGAGACCAGTGGGAATTAACTGGTGTGAGAAATGCAGCAGAACCCAGCTCCCTCAGCTGTCACACTCATTTTGCTGTCTTGAAGTGTCACTGGACTCCAGAGGCAATGCTCTGAAAGCCCCTTTGCCCAAATCACCAGCCAGGTGATCAAGTTCCTCTAAACACTGCTTCCTAAGCAGGCGACTCACCAGCTACGGCTCAGAACAAGGGAAGATCTAGGCTGGCTTCCTCTGCTTTGGGATGTTTTGCTGCACATCCATTTTTAATAGGAAAGGAATGGAGAAAATTCAAGGAAGGGATTCGATTCCTATCACAGGACCTGCTTTGTATTCTTACAGCACAAAAGGCAGTCATAAAAGGTGGCTTCTAAGCAACGTGGAGAAATGAGACAAAATCAGATAGATGAGATAAAATCAGAGAGTTAGGTGGAGTAGTCTCACCTCAAAATACCTGATAATGGTGCATTAACCATGTAAATTGTATAATAGAGTGAGAAAAAAGCCAGTTTTTTTTTTTTTTTTTTTTTTTTTTAGCAGCAACATATTCCTAACTTTTTGAAAGGGGAAGGTTTTGTTTTGTTTCTTTCTTTAAAAAAAAAAAGTTACATTGACTACAATTCAGTAAGATGATCCCTAAAATGGAATTCAAAAAAACAACTGCTAACACTATACACACGGGCAATATACATATAATGTCCTAGAAACTTGCTCCCACTGAAATGAAAGCCTTTGATCACAATAGAATGGAAATATTTTAATTTAAAATTTCCTGAACAAATTTCTGCAGTTAGAAAAATCTCTTCCTGTGTTTTTTCACATGATTATTTCAGTGGAAGGGATGGAAACCCTCCAGTGTACCTTTGCTGTGTTGGGAGATAAAGGTCTTTGTATATTGTAGCTATAATTATAATTCTCTAGAAGAGAATTTCTCATGCAGGATGAAGGCATAGGGTTAAAGGGATCCCTGCTCCAGCATGTACCACACAGACCCTGTCCTTAAAGAGCAAAGGCCACATGGCTGATGTTCTGTGACCAGGCGGAGAGGATGGCATGGACTAGGGAGACTAGGAAGGTTTAGGAGAAGAGAGGGTACTTGAGTGTACCCCTCCGGGTTCAGATGGGCGAGGGGGTGTGTTCCAGGTGGAGGGAGCATGGGTGAGGCCACATCAGCCAGCAAGGACCACAGCTGAAGGACACCAAGAGGAGCAGAGCCTGAGTTTGGAAAGGTAGTCAATAGCTTTGAATGCCACATTACCAAGCGCAGACCACACATTGCCCCACTGGGGCAGACAGGCACAGCTCAGTGACAATTCTTACCCCATCCACAGAGACATAGGCGCGGTCGTGGACTCCACTGAGGGGTGAAGACAGGGGTGTGGGGTCACTGCAGTCTTGAGGAAGTGTTGTTCGGTACATCACAAAACCGAAATACTGGTGAGAAAAAGATGTAAGAAAAACACATCACTCTTTGAAAGATAGCTTGGTTGCCTCGAATCTGTGTGAAAGCGGTGTTTCTAAACTCATAAAGAAAATGTTTCCTCAGCCTCTCACAAAAATTCAGTCTGAAAAAAGGGAACTGGCTTAAATTTTTATATCATACTCTATCAGAGTAGTAAGAGCAAGGAACCTAGAAGAACACTGTATCAGCATCCCTTCCCTACGTGAGGAAACTGGACCTTGGAACATGTTAAATGATTTGCCCAGAATCACTCAGGTGGCTCCTATCATACATATCAGAAGGTCATGTTACCTCAAACATACAACACAACACAACAAAAAAAGACAAACATGGGCACTGGTTGGCTCAGGGGGTAGAGTGACTCTTGATCTCAGGTTCATGAAGTCAAGCCCCACACTGGGTGTGAAGATTACTTAAAAATAAAATCTTAAAAAAAAAAAAAAAAAAAAAGACAAACAACAACAAAGCCAAGAATGTTCGGTAAGACATTTTCCAGGTTCTTGGGCTAAATGTGCTTTCACATACAAAACAAGAGTCAATCAGAAACTGTTTAACGTGGAGGGCTGGGGGGTGGTGGGGACAGATATAGTGAGAGGTGGGGGTGTGACCTGTTGCTAAGTCAGAAAACAGTGGTATAGATACTGGTATCCCTGGTCTGAAAGGAAGGCCCCAGACTATCAGCCCCAGCAGCAACAGCACCCATGGCCTCAGCTGGTGATGTTCCCATTGTGGATACTAGCCAGGGTGAGTTGGATCAGACCTTTGCCATACAAGAGCATCCAACAGACATCTGGCATGTTGGACAGAGAAAATGTTTCTCATATCTAGGGCCCAGAAAGCAAGGGAGTGCATCTCAGCAAATGCAAAGGTGATTTGGAGGAACTGAAACACACACACACACACACACACACACACACACACACACCAAATACGCCAACCCATGTTCCTGTATTGCAGGAAAGGGCTGAACTCAATAAATGTCACTGGGGTCACCACCCAAGGCTTCATACACAAGGGCGCCTCCCCTCCCAGATTTCCCAAATCTCCATCTCTTGTTTTTTTTTTTTTTTTTTTTCTTTTCCAAGTAATCAAAGTGGTAAGTCCCAACTCAGAGGCTGAGGGACACACTGTGAAGGGCTTCCTAGAGGGGAGTGGAAGCTGCAGACCTCCCCAAGAAGGTAGCTGAGGCTGTGAGGTGCGGGGTGGGGCGGGGAGAGGTGGGGCAGCTGCTGCAGAGGAACCCTACTCCCTGAGGCCTTGCCCTTCATGGATTTCGCTGGAAATAAACATTCAGTGGTCTTGCCCCAGACTGAAACAGCCAGGGCCCAGGGAGGCCCCCAGTCCTAGAGCACTGCCATGGCCAGAGGTCACAAAGCAGAAGGGTCTGGCAAAGAACAATGAGTAACCTGGGACTTTACTTCCTAGGTTCCAACTGTCCCAGGGACCATGCCTTGTCCGTGGTGCTCTGCTGCTAGGTGGAGAAGGTGGTTGCATTTTCTAGATGAAGATACGGATACATAGCTGGTGTTGGCTGGAACTAGAGCAGGAATTCTACCCAGCGTTAATGAAAGGGGGGGTTTAATTACTCATTTTATTGACCACAGAGTTGTTGGAATAAACCAGAGTTGTTGGAATAAACCAGAGTTGTTAGAATAAAGTCACAAGTGTAAGCAGTCACCGGGGGCAAAATACACTAAACTAAGATTAGAGATGTTATTGTTTTATCACCTTATTGTTCAGACACCTTCCAGAAGGGGATCTCCACAGAGGATCAGTGAAGGGGGTCCAGATAAGTTTCTATTTCAAAAAATGGAGCTGAATTCCCAACTAAGGGTTCAAACTTAACCTCACAACAAAGGGACAAACTGACCTCATGGGCACCCTGGCACAGAGCTCTGAGAAGGACACATTGCCTTTGGCACGTTCATGCCAAAAACATGTTACTGCATCTAATCAGTGAGGGGCAGTCTACAAACAACTGACCCAAACTCCTCAGAAATGTCCACACCATGAGAAAGAGAGAGAGTAAAAATAAGACTTAGTAACAGTCACAAATGAAAGAAGACCAGACATTCTAAGTAGTTGCAATGTGTGATCATGAATTGGAAACTGGATTGAAAAATAGTTAGCTATAAAAGGACATTATTGGATACTTGACTAGAGAATGCATATTAATGTTAAAGTCCTTAAGTATGATCCTGTATTGTGACTATGAGACAGTGTCCTTTATCTCAAAAGATATATTCTGTTATATTTAGGGATGAAGTGTCAGGACATTGACAACAAAGTTGAATGGTTAAAAACAAGGCGATTGACTGCAAACATACACACAGAGGCAACTGCTAACACTTAGTGAATCCAGGTGAAAGCTGTGTGAGTGCAAATTATACTTTTCTTGCAACATTTTTAGATTTGAAAATTTCTGAAATAGAAAGTTGGGGAAAAAATTTTAAATAAATGCCTGGTTGGTTCAGTTGCTAGGACATGTGACTCCTGATCTCAGGGTCATGAGTTTCGGCCCCATGCTGGACATGGAGGCTACTTAAAAAAATAAAAAATAAAATAAATATGAGGCAGTGCCTGGGTTAACCACATGCACACATGCATACACACTGACACACACACGTGCTCTGCTCTCTGTTCTCTTCAACAGCAGGAAAGAGAACCTAATCTATTAAGAATACAGTTCCTATACCTTGGAGCTAACAAGAACAAATAATTTGACTTTTGCATATTAAAACAGTGGTTTTCCTCTAGTAATAAAGATTAACTATATTAGAAATGCACCCAGTTTATAGCTTGCACTACAGAATTACGTTGAATCAGGTTGGGTTACTACCTATTTGAGTGATAAGAAACAGGGAGGTGGGGAGATAGGAAAGATCAACTCACCATGCCATACTTTTTTTTTTTTTTTTTAAGATTTTATTTATTTATTCATGACAGACACAGAGAGAGAGGCAGAGACATAGGTAGAGGGAGAAGCAGGTTCCCTGCAGGGAGCCCAATGTGGGACTGGATCCCAGGACCCAGGGATCACACTCTGAGCTAAAGGCAGACACTCAACCACTGAGCCACCCAGGCACCCCCCACTACACCATAGTTAAAGCTGAAGAGAGCCTGGGAATCTGTGGTGATTTCCCCTAGGATCTGATTTATCTGCCTATGGTTCTGGTCCATGCACTCAGAACTGGCTCTGCGAGGCAGTGCAGAAAGCGCATTTTTTTAAGTAGAGAAAGCAAGGGTGAAGCATCACCTTTGAAGGCCTACCTGTTTCACCTGGATAAACGTCAAGGGATAAAGGCTGTTTATGGGCCCAGGCGGACACAGAACATTCAGGGCCTCCTCCACCGTCTTTAACTGAAAAGAAACCAAAACATCATTCACTCGCTGTCACCCCTCCCTGGTAACCACAGTGGAGGGTAATGCCATTTGCAAATTATCAAAGCTATCAGTGGATTTGCCCAAATCCTTGACTAGACCTAATGGTTCAGATTCCACTCTTGCTGCCCCTACCCCAGGCACCCTCAATCATGCCTATCCATGAGTCAGGGGACACTTGATGAAAAGTAGCTGATGGTAATCGGAAGGTTTCAAGCATACCTATTTGCAAATACAACCTCCTTTGTATAAAAGGCCTTTAAAATGAATGAAAACCAAGGCTCAGAGGCTGCTCCCTTTGTAAGACCTTCCCCAGCATCCCCAAGGTAAGCAACCATGACTGTGCCTTCCTCTGAACTGATCTGGGATCTATTTACTATGTCTGCATCCATGACTAGTTGATTACCTTTACGTCCTTGCCAGACTGTCCGCTCCTTAAGGGCAGGGTCTGTAGGGTGCAGTGTCACCCAATACCCAGTCCATAGCAGAGACTCAATAAATGCTTAGTATATTCAGTCCAAATGACGGTGTATTCTTGTACTTCAGGATGCTTATTCTGATGCAGTAGCAAGAATGCTAACAGCTTCCAATCACTGAGTGCCTACCAAATGCCAGGTCAAAGCACACCTTGCTGAACCTTCGAGCCACCCAAGGAGGCTGCCCTCGTCCCCATGTTAGGGATGAGGAGACAGGTTTTCAGAGAGACTCACTGGAGCAATGGCAGAGTCAAGATTTGCAGTGAGGTTTGGCTCCGAACCCAGGACTTCCTGTGACATGATCCTGGTCAGTAATTTTTATAAATACTTCTCGGGGTTACCTGACCTTGCTGATGTGTGGCATCAAGGAAAGCAAAATCTTAAGCATAATTCTATCAATTTGGCTATTCAATGGATGTTTTTCTACCTGGACAGCTGAAGAAATTCAACTCATGGTACAAGGTTTAATCCTATAAAACCATGTCTGACATAAATTCAGTTATATGCTAATTTGCTACCTTAAATTGTATACATTTAGCTAATAATGAAAAGCTATTTCTGCTCACACAATTTTCCTTCATGGTAAACAGAATGTATTTTTGGTACTAAGCTCAGTTTTGTTTTCTTTCTCTCTCTCTCTCATTTTTTTTTTTTGCTGTATTAAATATTTGCAGTTATTTTCTGTTGCATAAAAATAAATGTCTCTCAGCTCTAAAACCAACCAACCTTTTCCTTAAGTAGCAGCAGCAATGAAAAAGTAGAAGGTGCTCCCCCTTCTGAAGTGTGATTAAAGTCTGATTAAACTAAATAAAGATTCCTATCAGGCAGACAGACCACAGTCTTTGTAGAATGTAACACACGTATCTGACACTAGGTGGAAAATGTTACAAGAGCTCAACCAACCATAATATCAAAGGGCTTCAGGAACGGAAAAATTATACAATCATGTTTGGCATTTGGTTTAAAGATAAAAACTTATGCTATTTTAGAATATCAAGATTCTTAAGAAATATGTAACTGCTCGTGTTTTTTTTTTTTTTTTTTTTTTTTCTTGTGAGTTAACAGATGTAGGAGTTAGGGATTATAAAAGGGGAAATCCTGAAGACAAAGATGGTCAAAACAAATTTATTTTGGCTTACGTCACTCTCAACTATGAAATGAAATCTCCCTTTTCTCTTTCCTAGAATAAAATGTCTCTAATTCCTATTTATGATTAATTTTTAGCTTTTCCCCTCAATGTCCCATTTGCCATATAAACCACAGAGCACAAAAATTAGAATATGATTTTGAGATGGAGGGGAATATACTATCTATGAAAATGCCCGTGGTTTTGAGGACCCCCCCAAAAAAGTAAATTACAGGAAAGAGTCTTACCAGCCATAACAAGGTGCTATGTTTTTCCACAAAGGCTCCTGAAACTGCTTTGGATGACTGGTAATTAAACCAAAATTACCCGAATGCTCTAAGAATGCCCACCTACCCCTGCTCATGCTCCTGGGAGCTTGCCCTGACAACCTGAACACATAGCCGCTCACCTCTCACATACCCATTTCCCCAGAAACATCACCCACCCCGTCAGTCTCACAGAAAACGGATTCACAGAAAAACAGAACCAATTCCCCAGCGTAACACTTTCACTCACAACTGCTAACTTCCACTTCCCCACTCTCAACACCTTTGTTTATTTGCTCTCTTACCTTCTTCAGAGCAACTTTTCCATATGCAAACTTGGGTGTAGACGGAGGGATAAAACCTTCTGGTACTTTTTCAAACTATAAACCGGAGTGGAAAAAAGAGAAGATAAAAAGCTGTTAAACCCTCAGAAATACTATATGCAATTCATTTTTCAAAAGGAAACTCAAAGACTCAAACAATGGTGCCAGTGATTTTTGGAAAGGCAAAGAAACAAGAGACTTTCTCCACAACAGGGTCTGGTAAAATTTTTACTTCTAAGTATATGCCTGTGTATTTATGTTTGCATTTTAAGCTCCAGGAATCATTTAAATAATTATAGAATAAAAGATTGCAAGACAGCAAAAACGAGAAGAATGAGGTGTTGGCAGAAAGCTGGAATGGGGGAGAAAAGGAAGAAGGCCCACAGCAAGGCAGAGTCTGAAGGGAGGGAGCTATAGTAGTAGGCAAAAGTGTTGCTTGCAGGTTAAATCTTATTGGTAGAGTCAAGTCTTGTATCAGTGTTAAACCTCCTGTGGTTACATAGAGCATATTTCTACCTATTCTTATAAAACACACACTGAAGTATTTAGGGGTAAAGGGTCATGACATATGCAACCCTCCAGTAATTTAAAAATCCAACGGGGTGATGAGGGGCAAATGATGAAGCACACGGGGTGTAATGTTGACACGGGTGAATCTGTGTGGGATACTCATGCTTTTTTTAGGACTTTTATTCTTAAACTCTTTTATAAGTTTGAAATCCTTTTTTTTAAAAAAAGATTTTACTTATTTATTTTTATTTATTTCAAAGATGACTTTTTAAAAAGATTTTACTTATTTATTCATGAGAGACAGAGAGAGAGAGAGAGAGAGAGAGAGAGAGAGAGAGGCAGAGACACAGGCAGAGAGAGAAGCAGGCTCCATGCAGGGAGCCTGATGTGGGACTTGATCCCAGGACTCCAGGATCAGGCCCTGGGCTGAAGGCGGTGCTAAACCGCTGAGCCACCCAGACTGCCCAATTTTACTTATTTATTCATGAGAGTCACAGAGAGAGGCAGAGACATAGGCAGAGGGAGGAGCAGGCTCCCTGTGGGGAACCCAATGCAGGACTTGATCTCAGGACCCTGGGATCATGACCTGAGACGAAGGCAGATGTTGAACCATTGAGCCACCCAGGAACCCCAGTTTGAAATTATTCTTAAATAAAAAACTGAAATAGAAATAAAACCTTGTTAAATGTTGAATATGAACACACACACATATTTACATTAGAGTCAGAAGATGTAAGTGCCAGGTCTTAAAAGTCTGTGTCCATCTCCAAGTAGGTTGTATTATGATCTCTCAGGATACTTGCATTTCTTTCCTCCTCCCTTCTTTTCTATCTCCCTTTCTCTTTTCCTTCCTTTTGGTTTCTCTTTTAAAAGTAATTTAAGAAGGAAGATAACAGACTGATATAATGAAAAGCAATAGTCTCCTGACTCAGTATTCTCTTAGTTCTATTCTTCAAAGGAAACCATTCTTTTAATTGTTCCATTTTTGTATCTTTTGATCTCTAAATTATATACTTATCTTCTATTTTTTATCTGATCTATTTAAAACATTATCATCTATTTCTTTAATATGTGAGAATTTAGCTCCATTGTAGTATTCTGGATATCCCCTCTTTCTTGCCAACATGGTTTTATATCGGCATTTTCAGTTTCTCCACTGGTTACCTTTATAGCTTGAAATAATATACCTTTGTTTCTTAGTTCCATCAATTAAGATTATCCTTTGTATTCATAAGTTTAAGGTAAGGCTATTTGCATCCTTCCCTGAGCTCTCTTTCCCTACTCCCACTCTCAAATCATTAGCTATACTTTTATATTGTCAAGGTTAAAACAGTCTGTCCTGTACCCATACACTTCCCTTCACCTGTATATTGACTTTAGATTCAAAATCAGTCAATAGTGCTTATGCTCACATGATTATACTTATATAAACATTACTCTCTGCAAAGTAGTATATACCACGATGGCATGTTCTGTCTTGCTTAGCTTTTTGTGTTCTTCTCCTTCCCCTGGGCTTTCTAACTGCCTTTTTTTTTTTCCTGTCTGCCTTTAGGTTAACACCTATAGGTTGTTCCGAATTTCCAAAGATTGTATTGAGTATCTCCAAACACCCTTTCCCTCCATAGGAAATTCCCTCTTGGAACTCTCAAGTCTTCTTGCTCCAAGGAACTGACTCTCCTCGAGGCTTGATATTCTGGGACTTCATTATTCTCCTGGTTTTAGCTTCTGTTTCTAGAATCTTATAACCACCTCATTTCACTGGAGCAATCACAAATAACTTATGAAGAACTAGTGTCTGGAAAGAAAAGTTTTTGAAACTTTGAATGTCTGAAAATGGCACATTTAGCTGATAATTTGGATGGCTATAGAATTCTATGTTGAAAATCATCTTTCCTCAGAAGGAACAATATGTCCTCCTTGTATCATCCAGTATGACACACACCAAGTTTATTGTTGTTTTTTCAAAGGTGACTGGCTTTTTCTCTCTAGAAGCTTGTAAGTGCTTTCTTCTGTTTTAAATTTTTCCAAGGATGTGTTTGGACATGCATGTTTTTACGTTTATTATTCTGGGCAACTCAAATATCCTTTTCTGTTTTGGAAAAAAATTCTTTGATATTTTCTTTTTCTCCATCTTTTTCCCTTAAAAGTAAATGAGACATCCTAGATTGTCCTGCTATATCTCTCACCTTTTCTCTATTTCCATTTCTGTCATCTGGTTCTAATTTCTAGGAGATTATTATTTACTTTGGGAGAACTCTGTTTTGTTCCTTAATGGCTCCTTTTTCAAAGCATTCCATTTTTATATTGTAGAAAAAACATATTTTTTTCTTAAAGATTTATTTATTCATGAGAGACACACACACACACACAGAGAGAGAGAGAGAGAGGCAGAGACACAGGCAGAGGGAGAAGCAGGCTCCATGCACGGAGCCTGATGTGGGACTTGATCCTGGGACTCCAGGATCAGGCCCTGGGCGGAAGGCAGGTGCTAAACCTCTGAGCCACCCAGGGATCCCCCCAAAAAACATCTTTTCAAATGTCTCTTAAAGTTATAAATTTGAGAGAGTGTGCTTTGCTTTGCTTAAGATCTTTCATTTCTGTCCCTGAATTCCCTGTTGTATTTTGGTTATTTTTCGTTTATTTCATTTTTGTCTTCCTTTTTCCCCTTTACAGGTTTTATGGATGTCCTCAAACATCTGACCACCTTTGGCTGTCCATTTATATTTAATGGTAATGCAAAAGACATACCAGCATTTGATAACCATCCTCTTTATGCCAGTCCTGCTCTGTGTACAGGCACAAGGCTTGTCCAGTGGGGAACCTTGTTTTGGGGTGATTTGGGAAGAAGTAACACAAAATATGTAGGGTCTCTTCCTTCAGGCTGTACACTTTTTTTTAAATTCTGATTTTCTGACTGTTGAAAAGATGTTTCCCTGATAGACAGTATATTTGTAAGAGGAGTGGTAGAGCGGAGGACCTGATGGGAATATGTAGTTTCATTAGCCTTCCCGTTTTCAGCTTGGTTTCATTCTGTCTCTTGTCACACATACATTTCCAGGACCCTGGCTGTCTGGGGTTCTTTAAGGGCAATCTACACTCTGTTACCTATTTCTATAACTCCCTTTCACACTCACTGGGGACCCAGAGTTCTCATGCTACTTCCTCAATCAGCCATGTTGAACAGGGAGTCCTTTATATTTCTAATATTCTATGAATTGATATTTCTGTAAAATTTTTAAAAGAGTACATTAAAATGATCTTCATGATTCATACTAAAGTGAATGTGAGGCCAAAGAGTTATTCCTGCTGATCTCAGACAGTTATAATGTGAGTTCTCTTCCAGCTTTGCCTTCAGTCCTAGAACACATTCATTCTCCTTTGGCAGTTTACCCACCTCTTCCTCCTCCATCTCACCTTCTGGTCAAGAAAAGCAGAAAACACAAATCCACAGAGGGGACCTGAGAGTCATCTGATTTGTTTCTGAGGTTCCCTATTCACCTGCACATAGCAGTGACCATATCGAACTCCGAAAGTCAAAGTGGATTCCAGTGTAACTAGCGCCTCAATGTTGTCTGACACATTGGAAGAAAAAGTCACTGCACAAACATTCTTCTTTAACCTTCATTCACCTAACATTGATGAAGTGCTTCTCTGCCTGTGTTGTCATCTCCTTTGCTACTCCCATAGGCCCTCAAAGCCAGTATTATATTTCCTTTTCAGAGGTGAGACTGAGAGAAACTTGCTCAAGATTATCACGAGAGTGAAGGAGTGAGCTGGGTTCCTCTCAGTCTACTGTTGTCTCTACAGCTTCATCTGACCTCCTTTATCATACAACAATAGTACAATAGAAAGTGTCTTCTAGGGGTGCCTGGGTGGCTCAGTCAGTTAAGTGTTTGCCTTCAGCTCGAGTCATGGTCTCAGGATCCTGGGATCAAGCCCTGCATCAGGCTACCTGCTTAGGCAGGAGCCTGCTCCTCCGTCTCCCTCTGCCCCTCCCTGTACTTGTGCTCTGTCTCTGTCTCTTTCTCTCAAATAAATAAAATCTTTTTTAAAAAGTCCTCTATTAATTAAACATAATTTCAAAGACAAAAACATCCCACAAATCCTTTTCTCTTCCAGTTTTCCTCCTGGACCCTCCCCTTATGCACATATACCATGTTAGGTTGGAGATAGTTTTGTAATTTGCTACTGCTACTTACCAAAAGTACTTCTGGTGTGACCAAATATCAACACTAATTTTATTTATTGCTTATTGTATTCAAATGGACATGACTATCCTTTCAATATTAGGAGTTAAATCATTTCTAATTTTTGATATTATGAATAATGTTGCAACGAACAACTTTATGTCTCTAGCATTACTTGCTTTAAAAAAAATCTTTTTAATAAAGCCCCAAGTGAAGAGTTACTAGGTCAAATGATAGGAGCATTTTATATGAGTCTTAATGTAGTATACACCAGGGGGCACTTGGGTGGCTCAGTCAGTTAAGCATCTGCCTTTGACTCAGGTCATGATCTCGGGGCTGGGATTGAGCCCCGCATCAGGGTCCCTGCTTAGGGGGGAGCCTGCTCTTCCCTCTCCCTCTGCCCCTCCTCCTGGCTCGTGTTCTCTGTCTCTTAAATAAAGAAAATCTTAAAAAAATAGCATATACCAAGGTTTCTACCAAATGTCTCTACTTGTTTATGCCTTCCACCCAACTGTCTGTTTGGATCTTGATTTTTTTAAGTCAGTGGTATGAGCTCATCATAATAATGGTAATAGGTCTCCATCTGTCTGTTCCAATCTTTGGTCTTTTCTTTTTAAATAAGGTTAGTGATTTTTTTCATTGGTTATCTTAGAGTAAAATCCTAATCTTCCATCCAACTAATTCAATGTTTCAGAAAATAGGTGAATATTTCAAAACACTGTATCTCAGAACATCTATTTCTCCATAATTTGTGCTTTAATCATAGCTTTCAAACCAATCTAAATATTGCTCCTTATCTTGTTTATTTAGCTGGACAAATTTAACACAGGAAGCTGCTCTTTTCCCAATCTCATCCAATAGATTCAATGGTGACCAACCTTTCTTTCCCCAAGATCTCTAATGTTTTCATTCATTCTCTTAACAAATTCTTATTAAGAAAGTACTTTGTGTCAGGTCCAATGTTTGGTACTGGGGATATAAACAGCTCTTAGTCCAGATCACGAGAAATGTGTGTGTAACAAATAGTATCAACACACTACTGGAAATAGAGTGTTAAAGATTTCCACACTGTAAGGCAGTGGAAGAAAACAAAATGTGACTAACTCTGCAGAGAGATAGATCAAAGACAACTCCCCCAGAGAAAGTAACTGAGGTATGTTCTCATGTTCCAGATGGATTACGGCAGAGGGAACATTACATGCAGCGGCCAGGAGGTATCAACAGTGCTGTCCCATTCATGGAATTTTATGTACCTTCATTTTAAGGCCAGAGAGTAGCATATAGGAAAGGGAGAATTGAAAAAAAAATGAGGTTTGAGGGAAATAGGAGACCAGGTCATGGAAGGCATCCTGATCAGACAGATGGGCATTTTAGAGAATTCACTCTGGAAGACAGACTAGAAAAGCCAACTATGCAGGGAAGGAAAAGACTAGTGCAACAAGAGTGCAGGCAATGTTTTAAAGTCTTACGTTTGTTACATTATATTCACTTTTTCCTCTTTAATTACCAGACATGAAACACTGTTTCCTCAAGCACCATGGATCAGCAAGAGACCACTTGCCTCTACTAACTGAGCTAATGTAATTCTATCCATAAACTAAGGACAATCAATTGGCCAGTGTAGTCTGGTCTTTGGTCAAGTTTCAAACTTCATTAAGCCTTTCTTTTAAGATTTATTTTATTTTTATTTATTTATTTGTTTGTTTGTTTATTTAGTGTGTGAGTGTAAATGTGAGTTGTGGGGATGGAGAGAAGGAGAGAGAATCTCAAGCAGGTTCCACAGTGAGAACGGAACACAATGTGGGGCTGGATCTCACCACAATCAGAGCTGAAATCAAGAGTCCAATGCTTAACCAAATGAGGCACCACCTTCCTTAAGCTTTGTAGTACTAAAGGTCACTGTGGCCATATTCACATCTCTAGTGCCCACCCAGCTCCAATGCCCCCCTCAGGAAATCCTAAGATTCACTCCAATTATCACAGTCCTCAACATACAACTTGGTTAATTTCTATAAAATGACCCATCTCCAAAAAGCCAGCTGGGCTTTTTATCCTTTTTTTTTTTTTTTTAAAGATTTTATTTATTTATTCATGAGAGACACACAGAAAAGAGGCAGAGACATAGGCAGAGGGAGAAGCAGGCTCCCTGTGGGGAACCTGATGCAGGACTCGATCCCAGGACCCTGGGATCATGACCTGAGCCAAAGGCAGATGTTTAACCACTGAGCCACCCAGGTGCCCCAGAACTTTTTATCTTTGATAGAATTCCTGTGAAGAACTATAAAATACTCCTAAAAAACGGGTCTTAAATTCACTTGAAAGAATATAAAAATAAACTCACCACTGCCCCTCTCAGGAATTGGTAGGGAGGAGTAGGGTGCTGTCCTACAGTCTTATGGTTCATCCTCGAGGTCAAAGTGTTAACCATGCCTGGTTCAGTTTTACCCACACCAAAGAGAATATCTTAGAAAATGCAAATGTCATGAGCTTTGTCATGCTTTAAAGAATCACATGCAAAGGGCCACCTGCAGCCTTCATCACTGAGCACAGGTCTGTGTAGCTTAATGGGAAACTGTTATCCCTGGGAGCCCATGTCAGTGAAAGATATTGTCCACTGACACCCAACTTACTCTTGAAACAGATTAAAAAAGAGAGCCATTCCAACTTTTTAAGTTTTTGGTAAATAAAGAGGCAGGAAGGGGATCCCTGGGTGGCGCAGCGGTTTGGCGCCTGCCTTTGGCCCAGGGTGCGATCCTGGAGACCCAGGATCGAATCCCACGTCGGGCTCCCGGTGCATGGAGCCTGCTTCTCCCTCTGACTATGTCTCTGCCTCTCTCTCTCTCTATCTCTGTGTGACTATCATAAATAAATAAAAATTTAAAGAGGCAGGAAGAGCTATTTATGGGGCGTTTATGATCCCATTCCTTTCCTCAATGCAAGCAAATATTTCGAAAATTTTATTTACTTATTTATTTGAGAAAGAGAGTGAGCAAGCAGGGGGAAGGGCAGAGGGAGAAGCAGACTTTCTGCTGAACAGGAAGCCTGACAAAGGGCTCGATCCCAGGACCCTGAGATCATGACCTGACCTGAAGGCAGATGCTTAACTAACTGAGTCACCCAAGCACTGTGAAGCAAATTTTTTTAAGCAAATATTTTGAATATCATTTAATAAACCACATAACTGAACATCTACAAAGTCTCATAAGAAAGAGCCCACTTTTAAAGTTGTTCATTTCTCTCTCTCTCTCAAACCTAAAATACCAAAAAAGAGAAGGGAACATTTCTCAAGACTATTTCTGTTATGGGTTCATTTTATTGTGCTCATTGGTTAAACACTTGGGATCCCCTGGGTTTGTCTTTGCTTGGCTCGCTGCCCTTCTCACTCAGCTCTCCATGGGCAATCTGAGCCTTCCCTGGATTCCAGCCTCCACTTCCACTGATGACTTATCCTAATGAATTTTTCCTAGAGTTTCTCCCTCTTAAGTGAGGTGCTTGTTGGATAGATACCTTCATCCAGATGTTACCAAAGGCATCTGAAGCTGAATAAATCCAGAACAGAAGTTACTTCTCCTCTCCCTTCCCAGCCTGTGGCTTCTCTGTAATCCTCTATCTTGGCCACTGACCATAACACCCATCCAGTTACCCATCCTAGGCTGTAACCTGGACAAATCCACAACTCTTCATAGTTCCTCACATCCACAGGTAGTCAGTTGCTGAATTCTACTGATTTACTTCCTAAAGACTCTTCAAATCTCTGACTTCCTCTCCATTCCCTCCTGCCCCTGCCATCATTTCATTCCTTGGTTACAGCAGCAGCCTCCTAGCTCATGTTCTGCATCCAGAAATGTCCCAAGGGAGAGTCCTACCAGTGCATTCACATGGTCACAGATAAAATCTGCAGAAGTAATATAATAATTTAACCACAACAGGCTAACACCCTTGTCTCCTTCTGCTCCAGCTTCTCTGTATCACATAGCCCTCTTATGTCAGGAGACTTTGGAGCAGCTATAGGCATTCTTGGAATTCAACCAAAGGAGAGCTGGGGTGATTTATTTAATTTGGGTGTAGAATATATCTACATATTTCATTGTTATTTCTATGGATAGGTAAATTATTGGTAACAGATTATGCCTAATATCCAACATACTGACTCACTTGTATATCACTTGATGGTGCTCTGAGGCACCCAGTCTCAGAAGTATGGGGGTTCTTGAGGAGACACAAGGTTTCAAATGTATGTGGCCAGAATCTGTCTGTAGAAATTTCTTCTGAATACTGCAGCTCATGTATGAAGGAACTGGAGAGGGACTGCCCCAATTTTTATAACAATTCTAACCATTTTATAGCATTATCAGTAACAAACTGGGAAATTTTCTGTTTTCTAAACTTTTAATACATACTAAAAAACAAAGTTCAATCAGCCACACCGAAGAGAAAGATTTCTGTTCTCTTTAGAGAAAAAGATTACAAATATAACAGAGACAAAAAACAGCATTGAGCCAAAAGAATGCAAAAAAAGAGGGACAGCGGATATATTTCAGTTAATAAAGCCAAAATATGCTTTAAGCTTTGTGATGTTCATGATTACTTTAATCTTTAAAAATTTTAAATTTGCAATTTTTTTTTTTTACCTCATTTAAATACACACCTGGGGGTGCCTGGCTGGCCCACCAGGGGAACATGTGACTCTTTTTTTTTTTTTTTTATAAATTTTTATTTATTTATGATAGTCACAGAGAGAGAGAGAGAGGCAGAGACACAGGCAGAGGGAGAAGCAGGCTCCATGCACCGGGAGCCTGATGTGGGATCCGATCCCGGGTCTCCAGGATCGCGCCCTGGGCCAAAGGCAGGCGCCAAACCGCTGCGCCACCCAGGGATCCCAACATGTGACTCTTGATCTTGGGGTTGTGAGACTAAGCCTCACACTGGGTGTAGAGATTACTAAAAACAATAAATACATATTCATTTTTGTTGCCTTATCCAACACCCTTTCTGAAATACATATCTGAATACATCACTTTCCTCACGTGGCTTAACAGGGCATATGGAATAGTATTAATGTTCTTGGTGAATGTTCTCTTAAGGTGAGACTATAACAGTGATTATTTTCATTGGAAAGAGATCAGGGAGCAAAACAGGCCCTGGGGACAGTTAAAGGTCTCTGGTAATCTAAGAGATGAATAAAACTAAATCCCTACCTCAGTCCCAACAGCAAAAACAGCAATTCTATGTACATCAATATTTCAGTGTAAAATATGAAATCACAACATTTTAGGCACTCCACAGGAATTTATTGACACTACTAGACTAGGGAAGCAGCCATGAAGGAGAAAAGTGATATATTTGACTACGTAGATTCAGGATTGTTTTTTACAGAAAAAAACAATGAAGAAACTCCTAAAACTGTTAAAAATGCCACAATAATAGAACTCTTGCAAATTACAGAGAAGACAAATAGGCAAACAGAAATTGTGAAAGACTCGGCATAAGTAGTTCATAGAAAAAGGAACATGAATGGACAATTTATACATGATAAAGTGTACAACTCTAGTACTCATCACTAAAGAAATGCAGTGCTTTCTTTTAAAATGATTCTTTATACCTATCAAATGGCAAGGTCAAAAAGTCTGATAATTCACAGTATCAGTAAAAGTGTGGGGAAAAGACTCAACCAATACAATTTCACTGAAGGGCCATTTGGTAACATCTATCAGAATGTCAGAGGTAAGCAACATTGACCAACTAGTTCCATTTCAAGAAAGTTTTCTACACCTATCCTTGAACTGCTCCAATCCTGTCTCACCTAAATGGTTGCAAAAGCCTTTTAATTGGTTTTCCTGTTCTATCCTTGTCTCCCAGAGTCTAGTCTCAACAGCAGGCTGAGTAATCCTTAACAGCTCTGTTCAACTCTACAGTGGATCTCCATTTCACTCAGTCAAAGCCAAAGTCTTCAATGGCCCATAAGGCCCTATGGGATCAGTTCCCCATTATCTCTCTGGCCTCATCTCCTACCACTTTCCCCTTTGCTTAGTAGGCTCCAGCCACACTTGCATCCTTATTATTTCTTTAAAATGCCATGCACATGCCCACCTTTCCACTGGTGACCTTCTGTTTGAATGCTCTTGCCCTGGATGTCCCATATGGCTGTCCTACCACCTTAAACTCTTCATTCCAGCTTCACCTTCTCAAGGAGGCCTTATATGTACCAAGCAGCTAAAACCATACCTGGCATATAGAAAGAACTTGCTAAATATTTATGGAATTACCCACGAATAAATAATGTGGTTCAAGTCAAATAGTTGGAAACAATTATAACAACACCTTGTAGAGATTTTTAAAGAAAGAATTGAAGTGCATGAACTCTAAACCTAAGAGAACTAAACTACATGACATTAATAACTTATGAATAAAAAAATAACATATGAATCAAGAGGGATGTAACTAGGGTTAATGTGAGATAAAGTTTTGTGTGGTTGTATTGATTAATTTTTAAATTATTATAAGTTAAAAAGGAATGTTAAAGTTTTTTGAGAGCTGGGCATAAAGGTGAGCATACTGTATGAACCTGTTTATATAAGCCAAAAAAACAAGCAAAACTAACTTATGGTGACAGAGGTCAGAATAGTGGTTACCTCTGGGGATAGAAGGTTCATGACTACAAAGGAACATGAGCATGGCTTCTGGGATGCTATATGTTGGTTGCAGGGGTGTTTTTACTTTGTATGAATTTACTGAGTAGGGTACTTCTGAGTTGTGCTTTTGGGGGGTACATATTTTATACTTTAGTAGGCAACTCCTAAAAGAACAGAAATAAAATGAATAACCTGTAAACTGGGAGGAGGATGCAGAGGGGACAGGGAGAGAAAAATAAGAAAAAAAAAAAAGACTCAGAATGTAATCAAGGGAAGACAAAATGGAAAAGGTGGACAAATAGATTATTATAAAATAAGATAGCTCAAATTAATTGATGTGTATATCAAGAATCATTATGAATGAGAATGAATGAATGCACCAGTTAGAAAATAAAAATGCTCAAACTAGATTTTTCAAAGATTGTTATATCTTGTTAACAAGGGATATGTTAAAATAAAAGATATTGAAAGATGGAAATTAAGGTATCGTAAAACATACACCAGGTAAATATTAACCAAAATAATGCAAGATAAGCTTTATTAGTATCAGACAAAAAAGACTTTAAGATAAAAAAACATTATTAGAGATACAGGGTTACCACATAATGACACTAAATCAATGACACTGAAGAATTTAATCCTCAGTTTGCATACCTAATAACAGGTCTCCAAACTGACACAACTAGGGGTGCCTGGGTGGCTCAGTCAGTTAGGTGTCTGCCTTTGGCTCAGGTTATATCTCCAGGTCCTGGGATCAAGCCCCGTGCTGGGCTCCCTACTCGGCGGACAGTCCCTCTGCTACCCCACCTGCTTATGTTCTCTCATTCTCTTTCTCTCAAATAAATAAAATCTTTTAAAAAAAACAACAGACACAACTATAGAGAAATATATAAACATGATTCTTTCGATAAATGACAGAATAAACTGACAAAAAGCCAGGAAGGTTATCAAAGATATCAACAGTACAAGTATCAACAGAATGAATAAGCTCAATCTAAGTATCACGTACATAGATTACAGCCAACAATTATAAAACACACAGCCTTTTCAAGAACGCACAGAACATTCATTCATTTTGATATATGCCAGGCTCGAGGACTGGGTTTGACACCTTTCAAGGGACTGGTATCATACAAAGCACATTCTCTACCCAGAAGGCAAATATGTTAGAGACCAGCAAACTAAAAAAATACTTAGGTTTAATAATCACTACTTTGTGCTACTTCAGAACATCTCTAGGCCAAAGAGATATCCAAATAGGTATTACTAGAAGCAAACTATAATAAATATATCAACGCTTAGGAGATGGAGTTATAGAGGTACTTAAATGCATAACCTTAACTAGTTACATTACGGAAGAAGAAAGGCTGGGTTACAAAGCTAAGTTTCAGATAAAGGAAGGAAACACCAAAGATAGGAACAGAGACCTTTGAAGCAGAACAAACATACAAGAGAGAACTTGGGAGTCATCACTAGAAATTAGATGAAACACATAGTAAATTTAAATGAAATGGACAACTGAGATGAAATGGACAAAATCTATGAGTAGTTATGTAGTGATCATATTTTTCAGTATTCTTAAAATATTTCATAATTTAACACTTGGGCTTAAATTGAGACTAAGGCATACTTAAAACAAAAAAATATCCATACCATTTATAGGCAGAAAAATCTTTGTTTTCTAACTTCAAAACTCAGGTGACTGAGCAGAAAAATTGTGGGTTGTTTTTTTTTCTTCACCCACAGCAGAGACAGGAAACCCCACCTGGTGCTGTAGATGCCTCAAAAGGTCACATTAGTAGGACTGAGCATTCTGCTTCCAGGCCAAAAGGAAACAGCAATTACTCGCCCCAAATAAAAAAATGAAATATTGCTGACAGCTCACCTTTGCACCATGGTTCTCAAAAGCCCATGGATTTTCTCTCCTACATACTTTAGCTATGTATGTGGACATGCATTTTCTTACCTTTATTAGAAATAATTGTAATGGCTACCACTTGCTGCACAATACATGTGCCAGTCTATACTGGATGCCTTATGGATATATTCTTCTTGATCCTTAAAATGCAATGAGGTGCTATGGTTCCAGTTTTACAATGAATAGACTAGTGGCTTTATCAGTGACGGCCAAGATTCAAGGCCAGGCCATCTGATGCCTCCCTTCAGTATGTCCTTTTAAACACCAAGGAGTCACTGACAGAGCACAACAGGTCCAAAGCAGGCTCTGTCCAAGACCAGCCCACTGCAGCCCATACCAAGCACCCACCTTCCGAATAACTTCTCGCAGAGCAAAATACTTCTCAGTGAGGTCCCCTGCCTCGCTCAGTGGGGCATCATAGTCGTAACTGGTGGGCTGTGCTTGGTAGGGCATGTTGGCCCCTAGAAGACAAAAACATGCCACGAGTGACTCCCGAAGGTCTTCCCCTGGGACAAGTTCTTTGGGATTTTCGGGCTTAGGGTTGTGGAGGGAGAAAATAAAAGACACATTAAGAAGCAATTGTCAGATGACACCAGAGGTGGCCCCGAGGAGTCAAGGTTTAGAGAGATGAGTTTCTTCCTGCAGGTGGCCCTCGCCAAGCACCTGACAGTCCATAAGGCACTGTCTCCACCCATTCGCTCAGCAAGAGCTCTTAGCTGGGACCCCAGCAGATATCACCACCACTGAACCAGCAGGGAAGCTGAAGCTCCCATGAAATCAGCTGTGTCTCACAACCAGTAGTGGCAGGGCTTCTGGTATGACCCATACCTCTGCCCAATAACCCCAAAGTCTGTGATCATTTTCATGTCCTCGGACCAAGGATCAGCAGAACACAACTGAGGAGTTATGGGAACACACAAAGCAGGAGATGGCTGCAGACACAGACTAAGGTCTCTGTAAGGTCTGCAGAATCAAGGGTGCTGTGGTGTCCTCTCGCATCCCTTTCAGGAGCAAGTCATTCCCTCACCCCCCAGCTGCTGGGAGGGTTAACTGCTGATCCCTCTGCTTACAGAGCCTCTGCAGGGTGGCCTTGCCAAGGTTATGCCCTCCAGGGATAGCCCATATCCAATAACTGGCCAAGGGGTGCTCAAAAACCCAGTCCCTGGCTGTCCCAGCTACAGAGCTCTCTCTAGAACCAGCTGGGCCACCTTCAGAGCTGCCTCATTCCTCAACTTCTTCCTCTGCCTAGGGCTGTCTCCAACACTCTTTAAAGGTGCTGCTCCTGGGACTGGCCCCCATAAGCTTCCTGCTGGGTAATCTCAGTCTGTTTCCCAGGGAATGAAATCCACAACAGAGACTGATAAATAATGCCAGAAAAGACTTGAAAAGTAGATGACTTGACAATTATTGTTCAAGGGGCACAGTCTAGAGCAGAGGCCCCTTCCCCTGTCACAGATGACATTCACAGGTAGGAGACTGGGTGCAACAGCGGGCAGTGATCCTATGCTACTACTTAGAAAAGTCATCCATGCAACATGGAGAGTTTGTGCAGATTCCTAAGCCCCACGCCACCCAAGATTCTGAGCTGGCAGCTCTGTGGTGGGACCCGAGACTCTGCATTTCTAACGGGCTCCCAGGTAATGCTGGTGCTGCCCTCTGTGGACCAGCAAGGCTCTGCGCCAGCCATTTCTCTTGTACTCTAGAGAGCGTTTTACAATGCAAGGGGATGAGAATAAAGTTGCTTTAGGATTCTCTTATATCCAATCTAACTCTTAAGTATAATGAGGCACAAAATCTGATAGTTCACCTGTGATGTAGTAACAAGTTCCTTCGACTGATGGCCCAGGCCACCAATGGTAGAGCCACCTTGGGTGATCCCACTGGTGGTAGAGCTGATAGAGGAGTAAGGCTGCAGATCAGTTCATCCACCCTTCTCTGTTTCATTAGTTCTCTGCACAAATCCTACATTTCTGAAAGACCCGTACCACTCAAGCAGATTGAACTGACCCATTCCTATCACCTTTACCTTCTTGTTTACTAACAGGATGCAGCATCCTGCTAGCAGGTCCACCTGCCAGTGGGGGCACATACATTAAAGCACATCCTTTGCTGTGAAATGCAAAGAAAAATAAAACCACATCCCTTGTAGCAAAGAGCTCACCTCTTTTGTGGCCCTTTGTCTAGCTCTAATGTGGCAGTCATCTTGCCTCCCTCACCCCCCTTCCCATTTATATGCATGGTGCCACACTGGCTGCCTGCACTCTGGGGGTAGGTGCAGCCTCACTTCCCTGAGCTGAGCGCAATCAGCGGTTACCAAGTTGAACTGAACAATGGAACTCCCAGAAACAAAATCATAGGCCGAGGGAAGCCGGGCAGGGAAGCTGGCTGGTGGGTTAAAGGATGGACTGAGAAATAAAGAAGCCTTTGCTCCACTTCTACCAGCAGAATCTTTCCCTGGGCATCCTCAGACCAGCACGGGGGAGTATCATAGAGAAACAGGATGCTAACTGAGGCATCTAACACGTAGAGTGTGAGGTGGGAAGGCCAAAGACATGGTGAGGCTTACCATTCCTCAACTCTGCACATCGTGGTAGGAGAAGTCTAGGGTGGCCTGGATCCCTCCAGGAGGCCGCGAAGACTGGGATGCACACAGGCAGAGTGTGGTGTGCAAGACTGCATGAGCAGATACATCTACCATGGGCAGGCTGGGCAGGGAGCTCCCTGTCAGCGTTTTTTTGTTTTGTTTTGTTTTTTGTCTCATTGCTCTCCTCTTGGATCTGGCCCAAGGAGCAGCTGCTAAGAAGCACAGACTGGCCCTCCCCCATCTCCCCAAAGAGACCAAGCACTAGGGCAGGTCAGAGAGGCCCACAAGCACAGGAAGGGCCGGGGCAGGGGGCTTCAGGATGCAAGAGGTGATCCAAGGGCAGTGACCAGCCTTTCCAAGGCCCACGTTCCAGGCCAGCCCTGTCCCCTGCCAACTGAAAGGGAAATGTGGACTTTTTTGTTCTCTGCTTTTCTTATCTGTAAAATAGATCCATAATCTCTGGCACAGATGAGACTGCTATGAGGACGAAATGGGAAAACAGGCAGAAACGAGACTTTTACTGTTTATGGCACGGTCAGGAGCAAGGCAACGGACTAAGGACAACTGCCATTTTGAGTGCTTGTTTTTACATATCTAAATTTTTAAAAAGAAGAATGTTTTGTTTTAAGTAAAATTATGCAAGATAAAAAATTATATCATGAACTGTAAAGTTTCCCCCCGAAATGAGTCTTTATTCCTGGATCAGATGCTTGGCACAATTTCATGAATGGAAGGTAGGTAGAATCCTTATCTACAGAATGAAAAGAGCATCACAAAGTCTTAACTGTTTTTAATGAGAAGATGGACACACAGACATGATCTAAAACTTCAGAGAGCAGCCCTGACATACTATGATCTTTCAAGAAGCGACATTTGAGTTTTGCAATATCTCATTTCTTGGCTCTAATAATAGTGATAATATCAGTAATGCTTGTACCAAAGTCTTCTCCTCACCCATCCCATTCTGCACAAAAGAGAGCAGTTCATTAGAAGCTGGTAGTTTCCAATGACAGATCCTAGGAGACTCAGGCCCAAATTAAGTTCCCAAAACTCAGCATTGAGAACTGTCCTCAACGACTCAGAGAGAAAAATGTGGAGAGGGTGAGCAATGAGCCTGAGGAAAAAAACTAATATAGCACGATTGTCTGCAAAAATCAAGGGTCAGGAAGAGAATTTTGTCATAATTTTTCTTATTAAAAAAATAAAAAGAGAAAGGCCATATAGGAATTGAAAATGGTACAGTCATTTTGGGAAATACCACAGCAGTTCCTCAAATGCTAAACATAGGATTAGTTATACCATATGATCCAGCAATTTTGTTCTTAGGTATATACCCAAAAGAACTCAAATGAAGATTCAAATGAATACTTATATGTTAGTGTTCATAGCAACATTATTTATAAGGGCCAAAAAGTGGAAGCAACTCAAATGTCCAGCAATTGACAAATGGATAAGAAAAATGTTATATATCCACACAATAGAATATTATTCATCAGTTAAAAAAAAAAAAAAAGTACTGACACATCCTATAGCGTGGATGGACCCAGAAAAGATTACACTAAATGACAGAAGCCAATCACAAAAGATCACATATAGTATGATTCTGTTTATAGGAAATGTCCAGAATAGGCAAATCCATAAAGACAGAGAATACAAACTAGTGGTTGCTAAGGGCTGGGAGGAGGGAAAGTGGGCAGTTTGTCTGGTAAGGGGTTTCTTTCTTTTTTTAAAAAAAATTTTATTTATTTATTCATGAGACACACACACACACACACAGGCAGAGACACAGGCGGAGGGAGAAACAGACTCCATGCAGGAAGCCTGACATGAGACTCTATCCCTGGCTGAAGGCAGTGCTAAACCGTTGAGCCACCCCAGCTGCCCCTGGTAAGGTCTTTCTTTTTGGGGTAGTGAAAATGCTCTGGAATTGGATGTTGGTAATGGTTGCACAACTTTGTGACCACTAAACCGTACACTTTAAAATTATGATTTTTGTAGTATGTGAATTATATCTCAACAAAACAAAATGTTAAAAAAAAAAGATCACAGCAGAATACATGAACAAGTAAGCTATCGCCAGAGACTATGGGACCTGCCCAGCTACCTGGTTTAAAACAATAAGGTTTCTGGGGTGCCTGGCTGGCTCAGTCAGAAGAGCGTGTGACTCTTGATCTTAGGGTTGTGAATTTAAGCCCCCCACTGGAGGTAGAGAGTACTAAAAAAAATTAAGCAAACCTTAAAAAAATTTTTTAAAAATTATGTTTCTTAAGTGTACAAGTTATGTTCCTTAAAAAATCTTTTTTATGATATAAAAAATTATATGGGCAGTTTTTATAATACTAGGAAATTTAGGAGTAAACAAAAATAGAAAATAAAAATTGTCTATAGGTACTCTGTACCCCCAAGTCAAGCACCAGAAACATGCTAGCATATGCTTTCACATGTTAAATTGTTCTTACCATTCCAATAGGCAAAATTGGTCCCACCTATGAACATGTACCTACAAGGAAACAAGAGAACATATTTCACTGTGAGCCCACAGCTGTGGAGGGTACCCTCTGTTCTAGCAATTAGCACTCACAAGTTCACATTTGCCCCATGGGCAAGTATATCATGGAGGGAGGAAGCCACCACTTCAGTCCTCACTGTTGAGTGTGGCTGGCCCCAATGATCCAACCAGCCGGTATAGAATTCAGAATTCACCTAAAAAAGAGGAAAGGACATGGAGCTCAGGATGGATTTATGACCTTCCGAAGCTGCCACTTCCCTGTAACCATCACCTTACCAACTCTACTGAAGGAAGGATAGGTGGAGAGCGGAGTATCTGTACATTTACTGCCTAACCCAAAGCTGGAGGACCAATGAGAGATTCTAGTAACAGCACTGCCCAGAATCACTTTTTAGGCACCAACAATACAGGTATTCCTGAAAAGCTGTACCTGCCACAAAATTTTGTTAGCCAAATCCTACTTTAAATAAGGCAGGGAAGTTTGTTGGGCAAAAGAATTGGGTGGCAAAATATTTTAATGAAATGATCAGGTCTAAGTTCACCCTTTGTGTCAATCCAGATTTTCAGATCTCAGATTGGCTTAAAGTGAGGTGGACTGTCCAAGTACTCAGCAAAGCAGGCCTCAAGTACTTCATGTTTCTCTTGAGCATTATGTTGCCACAACCTTCATCGAGAGAAGGAAGAAGAAATCTGGACATGTTCTGGGGCCTTCTTGTCTCAGGGTCTCAAAAATAGCTCCATCCAGAGTCTGTGAATGCAGGTTCTGCACTGCCATCCAAGAAGAAAAGGCATGGACCTCAGCCCTCAAACTGTGCCAAGAAACAACAGGAGCAAGTATAGAGAAGGGAAGAACAGAGAGCAAAGGGCTGAATGACTATACAGATCTTCCTGGACTTTGTCATCATCTCCTCCTTCGGGCTGCCTGTCCAGCATGCCAGAGAGCCTGTGCTCACCTGGCTGCCTGTCAGAAATGCAGAACCTCAGGCCCCACCTTGGGCCTCGTAGGTCATAGTCTGCATTTTACCAAGATTCCCGTGGGATTCATAAGTGCAATAAAGATGGATAAGCTCTGTCACAAGGAGCTCTCAAGAAACACAGTGCTGAGCTCAGATCCTGGCACTGCTACTCACCAGCTGTGCCACCCTGGGTCAGTGACACATTCTCTGAGCCTTGGCGAAAATGGAGTCAATGATACTACCTGTGAGAGTTACCATCAAGACCAAAGGGGATGAAGCATGCAAGAGCACAGCCTGATTCATGGCAGGACTGTCACATTTGTCCCCATCTGTTCCACTCCAGCACAGGGCCGCAGTTTCCAGTAAGAGCATGGCTGTGTACAGAGGGCAATGCGCCCGCAATCCCATCAGCTGCTGACCCCACGGCTAGAAAAAGTAAGGACCTACCCCCTTAGTGCAAACAACCACACCTCAACCCACACTTCACCCCCAATTCTCACCAATGGTCCTTTGGGCTCACTCTTTCTCTGGATTTGGAAAGCAGCAGTGATGTTGGCACCTGGAAATTATGAGAGTGAGAAGAAAGGTCAGTCATGGGAATGATAAGAAGTAGAAGGAGTTCATAGATCTTCAGCCTGAAGCCCCACCTTCCTCCACATGCCCGTGGGGACACCTCTGAGCCAGCTGTCGGCTGCACCCTGGCCAGCCATCTGACGATGCATGGGGGCCATGGAGCACTGCTTCCTCCCTGAGCCATCTTCCTGGCCTCTCCTGACTGCACTGCCTCTGGAGATCATGTCATAGGCTTGGCTCCACCAAGTTTCCCCACGGCCTGGACATGTGTTTTGTGTTCTCTTTTCACATGGACATTGGAGCTAGATGTTCCCTATAGGACGGGTTTGCTTTGAAGACACTTCTTTGCAGCCTGGGCCGCACCACATGCACAATACTGCCCAGTAATTAACAAAGCAAAGGGAAGGACATGGTCTAATGGTGTTGACACCTCAATAACAGCATATACTCTGATTTTGAATTTGTACATCATGAGCCATTCCAGGCTATGTGCCCTTTTTAAATAGTCATCAGGACGCCTGTGTGTGGGCTTGCTCCTGGTATCTTCTTTCTCCCCCTTCCCTTTCTAAAGGGGATGAACCTCTCCTCTCCTTCAGTGACAGAGCAACCATGGGTAGCGTTTCTCTGACCAGGGCAGGAGAGACCCTGGCCCCAAGCTTCACGATCCACTTCCCACAACAGGTACCCAGAGTGGAAATGATAGCAGCCAAGACCCCAAATAACCCCTTGCTCTCTGTAAGCCCAGATTTCAAGAGAGAACATGCTCATCAGGAGTGGAATCTCATTTATTTCATGGCTGTAAATGTCTCACTATTAAGCATCAGGTGGCATTCAGATCTCTCACCTCTGTTCTCATGGGCTTCCTCCCGTGACCTGACCCTGGGCACTGCCTCCCTCCCACATACATGAATGAAGCTGCCATGAGCCCCACCTGCCTCGAGTACATGGGCCTTCTAGAGCTCTATCCTTCAAGCCAGTGCTGTAGCCACTGTGCAATCACCCCACACTCACATAGTGCTGACAACAAACTCAGAATAACCTTCACAATGTTTCTCCCAACCAAAAAATACTGTGCTTCTTCATCACTGTGATGGGAAGCGTGCCAAAGCAGGAGGAAACCAGCATGCCACTTCCTTTGCTGCTCTTTGTAGACAAGTTATTTCATCACCTAATGCTCTCAGCAATGCACTATGTTTCTAGAAACACTCCATTCACTTAAATCCAGTTCTCTTCTTTTTTGCCAATGTAGAGGAATCTCTTTAAAAATGCAACTTCATGGGGTACCTGGGTAGCTCAGTTGGCTAAGCGTCTGCCTTTGGCTCAGGTCATGATTCCAGGGCCTGGGATCGAGTCCCACATTGGGCTCCCTGCTCTGCAGGGAGCCTGCTTCTCCCTCTCCCGCTCCCTCTCCTGCTTCCCCTTGCTTGTGCTCGCTCGCTCTCTGGCAAATAAATGAATAAAATCCTTAAAAAACATAAATAAAAATGCAACTTCAGTTCTAGGTACATCCTCCTCAAGAAAAAGCCACTATTGGGTGTGCAATGTGGGTGGAGTGTCTCATACCTCAGCCAGGAAGGCATTGGGGTCTTTATGCTACTTGAAGAGTTAACATTTATTTTGAAATAATTTCAAACTTATAGAAGAGTTGTGAGAATAGGACAAAGAACTCATGCTCCTAAAAACCAAGATTCCCAAATTGTTAATATTATGCTATATTTGCTTTATCAGGTTCTCTCTCTGAATACACTTATTTTTTTCTGAACCATTTATGAGTAAGTTGCAGACATGATGACCCCTAAATATTCCAGTGCACATTCCCTATGTTTAAACAAACACAATTATATATTAAAAAAAAAAACAGGAAATTAACATGGATACAATCCTATTACATAATCTACAGAATTGATTTAAAAAATTCTATTGTCCCAATAATGTCCTTCATAGCATGGAAAGGTAGAAAGCAAGCAAAAAAGTCCAATCTAGGATCCTTTACAGGAGCACATGCTGCCTGTAGGCATCATGTCCTTTATGAAAGCTGCTCTCAAAACATTTGTTACAGCTGGGAGCTTCCTGGCCATGCTGTCCACCCCCAGAACTTGTATGTGTGGAGCCTCTGCAGCATACACAGCACTAACCAGTCAGGGAAGACAACTTATGTGGCACCTACCAAACCACCTGCAGGCCGTCACGGTTCACAGTGTTGAGTTCCACAGAAAGAGAACGGAAGTGTAGGGAAGTTCCCTGCACTCCAGGACGGACAGGTCCACACTACCCGGCCAGCAGGTGACCTGAGGTGACAGCCCTGAAAGGCAACTGCTTCAGGCAGAGCTCCTGGCACCAGCCCTAGGAGACAGGGCTCCAGGCGAGCTCACCAGCGCTAAGAATGGAGCTCTTGCCTTAAAGGGTAGATCAGCTTAAATAAAATCACCTGTGCAGTGGAAGAGCACTTTATTCATGATTCCACTTTGTTACTTGGTAAAGTTTGAGAAATCTTGTTCAATTTACCCCCTTAAAACCCAGCTGCCCAGAGCGATTGACGGAGTTACCTGCCCATGTCTGCATGGCCTGAGTGGGGTTTTCTGTGATCACAAACACCAACCTGGTCCAAAGTCCACTGTGGCATAGAGGCCCTGCAGAGCCCCGCACTGCAGAAACTTTTCATTTGCCCCATCAGTGGTGAACAGAAGTACATCATTGCCCAGGTGGTGGTGGAAGAGCTTCTGCAGGAAACGCAGGTAGTCATAATCGCAGGTAAAGTAGCTGCCATATTCATTTTCAACCTGCAAATTAAAAAAGAGACAGGGAGATCAGGAGGGCCCAATATACTCATTCTCATGCAAGCTTTTGTTTGCAGACAATACCTGAGCATCTGTGGGACAAGGCCCAAAGATTGCCAAAAATATTTCCTACACTTGATCCTCAAGGCTCATTTTTCAAAGAGCAACTCAGCATAAAAATTTACTTTCTACTACTTCCCGCTCCACCAAAGTAAGGAAAATCAAAACCCACCATGTCACCTTTGGGTTGCAATCTGTACTGAATCATAGATACTTTAAATGTCATGTAAATAAGAACTTCCCATGGTAAGATATTAGAAAATGGGGGGAAATGCAAAGAAAATAGGAAAATCGTGTGTTAATTCTATTACCCAGAAATAAGTGCTGTAAGCATTCTGGCTTAGTCTTTTTTTTTTTTTTTTAAGATTTTACTTATTTATTTGAGAGAGAGAGAGAGAGAGAGAGAATGAGAGAGAGCATGAGAAGGAGAAGCAGACTCCCCCTCCCCTGCCCGGGGAAGGAGCCAGATCCCAGGGCCCAATCCCAGGACCCTGAGATCATGACCTGAGCCAAAGGCAGACACTTAACCCACTGACCCACCCAGGTGCCCTCTGGCTTAGTCTTCCAGATTTACACACATACATACATTCTAAAGTCATTGTTCTCTGTTCTCAAAACTGGTATCATATTACTTGCACCAGGTATAGCATTAGTTTTGCACCTTGACACATTATGCAAAATGTCCACGGGAACAACGAGGGCAAATGCTGGATAAAGATTTACCATCATTTACTGATCTACTGTCAAACAGGGCGTTTCTCCTTTTGTACTTGATCACCAGTGTTCAGTCTGTGTTCAATAGCATCAGTGGTTTTCAACCAGGGGTTATTTTTCCCCCCAGGGAACGTATGACAATGTCTGCGGATATTTTTGGTTGTCACAACCCCGGGCGGGGAGGGTGGGGAGGGTGTGCTGCTGGCACCCTAGTGGGTAGAGGGGCCAAGGGATGCTTCTAAACATCCTATTTGTCAGCCTCCACAACAAAGAATTATGGCAAAAGTCCTGAGGGTGGGAGACTGCTCTGAGGCATGCATTCTTTTTTTTTTTTTTTTTTTTTTTTTTTTTTTTTTTTTTTTGAGGCATGCATTCTTGATGGGGGAGGACAGCAGGCCCAAGGAAGTGAAAATTGATTCTCTCTATTTTTTAAAGATTTTATTTATTTCTTCATTTGAGACACAAAGAGAGGCAGACACAGGCAGAGGGAGAAGCAGGCTCCATGCAGGGAGCCCAATGCGGGACTCAGTCCCAGGACCCCGGGATCACAACCCGAGCCAAAGGCAGACGCTCAACCGCTGAGACACCCAGGTGCCACAAAATGGATTCTTACAGGAGAAAAGAATAGCTTACTCTTTTTTATCTGTAAAGCAGAGACATACAGTAGGTGGGAGGTATCAAAATTTCGTGGGAAGACAGAAGAAAATGTCTAAAGAGGCTCTTTAGGGGTAACAATGAAATAGAGGTTAAGGAACATTCCTCTAATGCAACAAAACAAGGGACCTTCAACTCTACCTAATACATCAAGGAATCTCAGAGGTATAACATTGAGAGAAGGAAGCACTGCATTGAGAAATACAGCCAATGTTTCCCCCCATAGAAAATTCACAATAGTCACAACCAAACTATAAAGTCTGGGTACATTTACAGGTAGTAAAAATATAAACAAAATCAAGAAACGGCCACAAAGGTCAGGACAGTGGGAAGAAGTCATGAAGGACACCTGGGAAACTTCCTGGGTTCTGGTCACATGCTATTTCCTATCTCACTTGGATGGTGGTCACGTGGGTGTTGTTATCCTAATGCATCATTATACTACACCTTTGTGTTATACTTCACAATCTTACAAAAATGAAAAAAAAAAAAAAAAAAAAAAGCCCGGCCATAAAACTTCAACCTGCACATAATGCAAAATAAATTTTTCTGATCCTGGGGATCCAAAGTCATTAAACATAAGTACAAGAAATCATGAGCCACCCGCCCCCACGATCCCCACCCCCACCAAAAGAGGCACCTGGCCTGATGGTGACTGGGGGAGATGAGTGAGGAAGCTTCCTTGGAGGGGCTGCTCAAGGTAGCTCTAGAAGGAAAGGAAATGATTCAGGGAAGAGGACAGGCAGAGAGGACTCCTGCAACAGGTGGCCTGTTTCTCCTAAATGGCCAGTAGCTTTGTGTGGCCTGTGGACAGTCGGGGAACAGGCATGGGGCAGTGAAAGATGGAGATGAGCTAACTGCCACCATCATTCTCTGCATAGTACTGCTGCCCAAATAGTTTAATGAATGATGGTTTTCCCGGAGAGAGGGGATCCCTTTGATAATACTTTCATGTTACAGGTTCAAGAAGCAAAACAGACGGTAGCGAGTATGCCCAGCACCAAGAGCTTCACTGGGCATGAAACCACCTTGAAAAAGGAGCAGACTTTCTTACACTCACACAGAGCACAAAACTTCCCTGGAGCAACTGCTCCTGACACTTTGATTGGTCCCACAGGGGTCGCTGTGGGAATGATTGGAAGCAATGCTAAGAAAAGCTTTGCAAATACCGGCAAGATACTTTCCTCCTCATTTTCTTTTTTTCCCTTCTTTTCATAAGATCTACTTAAATGGCCATGTGTTCCTTTGTCATTTGGCCATCCAGAAGTTCAGAGCTAGTTCCAGGGCCAGTTCTAGCAAGTAGGTGGGCCTGGAGCCTCTGATCCTTGTGTTCCTTTCTGCCTACCACCACATCCCAACCCAAAGCTCATTTAGGGTCACTGATTTTTTTTGAGTTAACTACCCATTATCAGGATTATTATTACTACCCATTATCATGATTGTACCTTAAAATATACAGGCTTGCAATAAATGCATAAACACAATTGGGCTAGGTTTTTAGAAAAAAAGGTCCACATTTGCACGGCAGCTCAGAGCTGTGGTCACGGGCACAGGCTTCGGAAGCCCAACTGTCCACATGCAAGTGCCAGCTCTGCATTTCTCAACCATGGGGCTCCACCTATGAAACAGCTCCATCTGTGGGAGGCCCATGAGCTGCCCTCATTGGGCTGTTATGAGGATTAACTGAGTCAACCTGTGAATCCCTAGCACCCAGTAAGTGCCCAAAAGCTAGCAACTCAGAACACACTCACATTCTATGTTCAAGTCAGTTAGAGAGAAACAGAGGTGGTGCATAGACAGGGAAGGTGAGAGGAACAACACACAGATGAGAGCTTGGAGGACTCACAGACAAAGGCATAGTGAGATTCAGAGGAATGCTTGATTTTTCTAGAGTAAGGGGGGTCAGTCAACCTTTTCAGTAAAGGACCACAGAGTAAATATTTTAAGCTTTGTGGCCACATGTCTCTCTGCACTGCTGAACTCTGCTACTGATGTGCAAAAGCAGCCACAGATCACACATGAACGGCTGGACATGGCTAGGTGCCAACATCCCTTTATTTACAAAAACAGGCCGTTGGGGCACCTGGGTGGCTCAGTGGTTGAGCATCTACCTTCAGCTCACGGTGTGATCCTGGCATCCCCACAGGGAGCCTGCTTCTCCCTCTACGTCTCTGCCTCTCTCTGTGTGTCTCTCATGAACAAACAAATAAAATATTTAAAACAAAAAACAAAAAAACAGGCCGTCATGGGTCCTTGTTATAGAGTCACCATCCCATCCTGTAAGCTCCTTAATGAAGCAACAAGGCACTGTGGACTTTTAAAGTTGGTGATCTCACACAACATCAGGTAGAAGCAGGGCTGTTACCTCATGACAAATACCCTATAAATTGGATGAAGCAAAGTTGTGGGTGAAAGGTCCCCTCTTCTAATTATTGTCACCTTGGATATTAATAGGCATTTGTGGCTTTCCTTATTTTAGGTGTGGTCTTGGTAAAAATGGAGATAAATATCCACATAGGCAAAACAGCTTAGGTGGTGCTGGTTTAGCTAATCCTTCCAGAAGAGAAGACTTGCATATATGGCTGAATCACGGTCCAGGCTGGGCTCTCTGCACCTCTAAGATAGCAATCTCATTGGTACCCTGCCTGTGGACACATGGGCAGAGTCTCTTCAAACTCTCCAGGCACCCAGACAGAGCACCAACACTGTGAACAGAGTAAAGCCATCACTTAAATGAAGTGATGACAGAGACAGAAAGCTCTGCATACCAAAATATTGTCTACCAACACCAACTCTCTAACCTATCGGATTCTATTCCATCCCAGAACTGCTTGGTAAGCGTGTGAGGCATACCCATGTGTGGCGTGACCTTGTGGCTGCCAGACACACATATGGGGAGCAGAAGAGAAGGGAGACATCTGTGGTCAGAGGTGAAAGCAAACAGACTGCCCTAAGTACCTCACAAACGGAGGCACCAACAGAGGTTCTGAGAGTCACATGGATGCCAAGTACGCCAACTGGGAAGGCTTCCAGACAGAGTGCCTAAGTGGACTGCAACTTAAATGCCAAGAGGCCACCATGAATTTGGTGTACAGTACAAAGAATTTTTAATGATATGAAAAAATGCTTATGACATAAGACTAAAGTAAGAGAAATCAGATAAGGGATGCCTGGGTGGCTCAGTGGTTGAGCACCTTTGGGTCAGGGTGTGATCCCGGGGTTCTGGGATCAAATCCTGTATTGGGCTCCATGCAGGGAGGCTGCTTCTCTCTGCCTATGTCTCTGCCTCTGTCTATTGTGAATAAATAAATAAAATCTTTAAAAAAAAAGAAAAATCAGACAAGAAACTAGTCACGCAGTTTAAACTGACTCTATAAAAATAAATTTTTAAGGGGATTCCCGGGTGGCTCAGCAGTTTCGCGCCTGCCTTTGGCCCAGGGCACGATCCTGGAGTCCCAGGATCAGGTCCCGTGTCGGACTCCTGGCATGGAGCCTGCTTCTCCCTCTGCCTGTGTCTGCCTCTCTCTCTCTTTCTCTGCCTGTGTCTGCCTCTCTCTATATATATATATCTATCATAAACAAATAAAAATAAATCTTAAAAAAAAAAGAAATTTTTTAAAGTCATGGAAAAGAATTCAAAGAAATCTCTCCAAAATATAAAGAGCTTTGCTTCTGGCTCCTGACATTTAAGTGACAATTATGGTTTTTCTGTTTTCTTATATTTTTTTGTACTTCCCATACTTACTTGTTTATTTAGGAATCAAGGGGCAAATGGGCAAGCAGCTGGAGGTCTGAGAGGTGGAGGAGGAGAGGGAGGAGGAGGCTGAGTCCCCTGGGAGGACCCACAGTCAAGTTTAGGTCAGCCTAGGCTGTCAAGGATGCATACAAGAAACGCCCCCATTGCAGCCAACTTTGTACTCCTCTGTGGAGTTCATATCTGATTATACCTTTTGTGGCATTTCAAAAACCAAAAGGTAAGAAAAGTTGTGACCAAAATTAAAAGGGAGTTGGAAAGAAGCAGAGACTAAAAAATGAGAAAGACTAAAGAAAAGCTGAGGTTAAGAGAAAGGAAGAAGACCCAGTCATGCAAAGACACAGTCAAGTGGCAGCCTTGAAATCTTCGTACAGAAAAATGGGCTCCTCTGAGCTTAGCCAGTACAGATTCAAGACAGGTGGAGGAGCATTCAGCGCTACCTGGACATCCCTCAGGAGCAGCAACCTGGCCTCTCTTCCCCGTGCAGTGTCGGAATGGTCACTCTGGCCAGGCCTGCCTTCTCCTTGCTTCATTCAACCTACAACTGCAGAGCAAGAAAGTGCCCATGCTCCCTTTCCACAGTGACCATGCTTATGACTGTCCATAACAGTGTTCATAAGAAGGAAATCTTGCCCACGCTTCTGTAGGGACTGCCACACTGCCACCCTTTGTTGTTTCAGGATGCAGCCAGTTTTACATGTATTCCTTGGCAAATGACTAGTGAGCATCATTTAATGTTTTACCTATGTAATTCGGCAAACACCACAAATTGTTGCATGTCAAGTGTCCCAATTTTTCATGTGGAAAATACTTGGCACATGATATACCCCACAATATACCAGTCTTTGCAGAGCAAAGAACAGATGGAAGAAGGAGAGTGGGGGCAGGAAGCAGGAGAGGAACCATCGTGGCCCCAATTCACCACATCCTCTTTCCTTCCTAGCATGAACTTACAGCCTAACCAGTGCAGACACCAAAGCATTTCAATCTGTTCTGCATCCCTGCAGCCAGAGACAACATGGTACTAGAGAAAGAAGACACAGGCCACAGGATCAGTGGACCTACAGTGCCATCCTGATTCTGCCATCTGCAGCTGGGTGTCCTTGGCCAAGTCACTCAACCTCTTTGAAGTTCTTCTTTTAAAAGAGACGGTGGTTGGAATAATTGAATAGCACCAATAGGGCAGTCAGCACATTCTGGTATACAGCAGGCATTCAAATGATAATGCCTCCCCAAAATGCAACTTAAATAAAATCACCAGCTGTGGCATTGCCTCGTAAAGAAACAGACTTATAAAGCTCATATCTGCATCACTCTTGGATATACTGAGGATGGATGAAAGCCTTCCCCTACCACCTGCTCATGTCTGAGGTTACCTGCATGGTTATAATCGGCCCTCCGTTCTGATAGAGGAGAGGCTTCATCTTGGGCAGGAGGACTCCCAACCATTTGTCCACAGCTGCAAGGTAATCTGCAAAACAAGACAGGTTTAACTCCATTCCACATCCTTCTGTACAAACAGACACAAGGCTGCCCTGGAGCTGGCAGCTGAGACCAGGATATGCTGGATTCAGCAACTACCTGAAATGCGGTAGCTGCATGCACTACAATCTGATAGAATTGTCCTGCAAAGAGCCATCTCCTCAATGAGCTCTCAGCGGACAAAGCAGTATGCACGCTATCTGTTCCCGCTACTATACACCAAGCCTGGAGCGCAGAAGGCATCCAGCCCATGTTTGTTGAATGAAGAAAAGAGTGCCTGAATGGTGTGTCTTTCTGTCATAGAAGGATGGGTTGTTTTTCCTTTTTATTTTATTTTATTAATTAATTAATTTATATTTAAATTCAATTTAGCTAACATATAGTGTATTATTAGTTTCAGAGGTAGAATTCAGTGAGTCATCAGTTGCATATAATACCTGGTGCTCATTATATCACATGCCCTCCTTAATGCCCATCACTAGTTACCCCATCCCATCATGCACTTCCACTTCAGCAATCCAGTTTGTTTCCTAGAATTAAGTTTTGTGGTTTGTCTCCCTCTCTGTTTTCATCTTATTTTTCCTTTCCTCCCCCTATGTTCATGTGTTTTGTTTCTTAAATTCCACATATGAGTTAAATCATGGGGTATTTGTCTTTCTCTGACTGACTTATTTCGCTTAGCCTAACACCCTCTGGTTCCATCCACATCATTGCAAATGGCAAGATTTCATCCTTTTTGATGAAAAGGATCAGTGTGTGTGTGTGTGTGTGTGTGTGTGTGTGTGTATACCACCTCTTCTTTATCCATTCATCTGTTGATGGACATCGGGGCTCTTTCCATAGTTTGGTATTGCAAACATAGCTGCTATAAACACTGGGGTGCATGTGCCCCTTTGGATCACTGTTTCTCTAAAGAAGACATGCAAATGGCTAATGGACACATGAAAAGATGTTCAACATCACTCGGCATCAGGAAAATATATGCCTAAACCACAATGAGATACCACTTCATACCAGTCAGAGTGGCTAAAATTAACCACTCAGGAAACAACAGATGATGGTGAGGATGTGGAGAAAGGGGAACCCTCCTACACTGTTGATGGGAATGCAAGCTGATGCCACCACTCAAGAACAGCATGAGGTTCCTCAAAAAGTTAAAAATAGAACTACCCTACGACCTAGCAATTGCACTACTAGGTATTTTTCCTTTTTATTTTTTTCTTTTTAAAATTAAGTTCTAATATATTATATATTTACATTGACAAATTATATATCTACATTGAAGTACATATTTTGTAAAGTTGCCATAAGAATGAAATGAGATAACACATGTGGAAACTTAATAATGTATTAAGAGTGGAAAACAGGAGGGTCATATCCTAAGAAGGAAGTATATGTAGAGCATAGTACACTAGCCATTTGCACAATAAATTTAATCAATGTTAGCTGCTCCTATGACCATGTCCAACACTAGCATCACCAAGAGAAACTGAAGTCTTCTGAAGACAGAAATGCAGCTAAATGAGATCTCTGATCAATCAGGGTTTATAGCCAAAATAACTTCCAGTTGTTTAAAAGGACAAGAAAAAGACATAATTTACAGATAACTCTGTAAAAGCAGACAAATGAATTGCCATTTTGATTAGCTAGATGCTATCACCAGCCATGTAATTTATTGAGAAAGTAGGAAGAGAAAGCATTAAAGTCAGTTGGTAAACCACAAACAGGGCCCAATGCCAGTTCAAAGGTACTGGTTTATCAGCAAGATCTGGTCAAATAGTTCAAGGGAGCCTTATTTCCTACATATTGAGTGTTTGCAGTGGACAGTGATTAATACTCACAGTTCCAGTAAGCTTTCAGAGGTGTTTGTACAGAAGCACCCCAGCATTCAAAATACCTGATGCTTCTGAATAAAATGTCAAAAGACATTATAAATTCTCTCAAGACATCTGTAACAACTTACCTGGATCAGAAGAACGGAGAATAATAGATTCTTTTAATAATAGCCAAGCAGGTAATCCTCCCTACAATGGGGGTGGTGGGCGAAAAGAAGAAGACAGGAGTCATTATAAGGTCTCAGGGTGGGGGTGGGGGAAAGGACTTACTCTCAGCAGTGAGGAAAAAGGAGGAAAGCTTCATGGAGGAGGGGTATTCGAACTGGGCTTTCTGGTTTATAACTTTCAAGGAGATAAGAAATTATAACACACTGAAAGTCAGATGACTTCACATGAATGCAATGTTTGAAGAATCAGAGCCTTTACAAAGATCATTCCAATTAACTTCACAACTACCCCATGAGGCAGACAGCCCATACCATGAACTGCTTTTTACAACGGGGAAAGTGAGCTATGTGAGTGAGCACAGAGAGAAGGACACAGGCCTTCTGACCCTCACCGGTTCCTCTCTGCTGAGGCACGTCCTAGGGTAAAGGTCACCTGTGCAGGCTACAGTCACAGGCTCAGTGTTATCTGGAATTAGAGACTTATTTAAACTGCTCTAGCTTACTGTCCCCCAGATCCCTGCCCATCAGCCCACCCCTGTCAGGGGCACCAGCCAGGTAGAGCCTGGCCCAGCCATACTCACCATGTCCCACTCTGCACAGATATAGGGTCCCGGCCTCAGGATGACCAGCAGTCCCAGCTCATGGGCCAGCTTAATAAAATATTCCACATCCTGCTCCCCAGAAAACTGGTACTGTCCCGGCTGGGGTTCGTGAAAGTTCCAGGGCACGTACCTGCCAAGACACACACAGTCCCTTCTTAGAAATAAGTAAAAAATCCAGATGTCCTGTGTGAATTTCTGAACTGGCAGAAGTGTCAACCCTCACACGGCTCCCTCTGGCAGGCCTCTGGGAAGCAGGCCTTGTCTCGAGTTTTCTCAGTGGTTATGAAAGTGAACCAAACTTGGTGGGGGACACTTTCAAGTTTACGACCCACCAAGAATGCCTATTCCTATTTAATGACTTAAAAAACCCACAGAATCACACAAACATGAATTACTACTACGTAAAGGTTATGTGTGCCTGTGGAAGGTCCAGGAAAATGAAAATATCTATGCTAAGGCAATAAGAGGGATACTTATTTTTTGGAAAATGTTTTTTTAAGAATAATTTTAAAAACTCCTAACCCCTGTGTCTTCCTGCAAAAGATTTTGTCAGGAGGTAAAGCAACAAAACACTTTTAACAGTTCTCCTGGCTGCCTTTAGCAGAGGCCAAAAATTGAAATAGGAAGCCACCCAGTGTGCCATCACAAAGGTCTCTTGGGTGACCCCACAGCTTTGGGGCTCTCTGGGACAGGCAGCCTCTGTTCAAACACAGGTGGGTCCTGGGTGCCCTTGGAATCTTCCTCTGCACTTCTCATCCCTTATCTTGAAGAGGCTATCAGCAATCCTCATCAGTAGTGCAAAAAACAGAGCAGCCAGCCACCCCAACTTTCCCCCCGCCCCAATTAGTCACCTCACAACAGCAGGAGAGATGAGGCGAGATAGTTATTGAGGTCATTCTGAAACTCCAGGCTAGAGTTACCCCACAGAACCACAAAGAGAAACTGGGTTTCGGGAATCTACCAAACGGGGCACATGCCCCCAAGAGCTGGGAGATGCCATGGCTGCCTACAAACTTTCAAATTCTAGAAAGACCTCTGGCCAAACACAGGCACTCGGGGAAATTTCAGCTTCACCAGCTGTAAACAGGAATGAAGAAACAGCATCCTTCGTGTAAAATGCCCTGTACACAGTAAATGCTCAATCACCAGTATTCCCCTTTGCCTTTTAAAAATGTATTTATTTATTTATTTGGATTATTTATTTATTTATTCATTCATTCATTCATTCATTCATGAGAGAGAGAGAGAGAGGCAGAGACACAGGCAGAGGGAGAAGCAGGCTCCTCGTGGGGAGCCTAATGCAGGACTCAATCCCGGGACCCTAGGCTCACGACCTGAGCTGAAGGCAGGTGCTCTACCACTGCGCCACCCGGTGTCCCTCTGCTTTGCCTTTTTAAGCTGATATTCATTTTATGATTTCCAGTGACAAAGTTCATGATCGGAAGATGGGCCAGCGGAACTCATGCCAAGCCCCTCCCAGAGCACCAGGTTACGCTGTGTCCCGCCCTGAGGAATGAGACAGCGAGCTGCACTGAGGGATCCAGCTGCTCTCTCTCTCCAGGTATGGGTGTCTAGGCCCAGGTGAGAGCCCAGCGCCCTCTTACTTACGTCTGGATGGCATTCAGCCCAGCCATCTTCATCTTCAGCAGCCGGTCCTTCCAGTAGAAGCGGGGCACGCGGGAATAGTGAATGCTTCCCGAAATGTAGCGGAAGGGCTGGCCGTCCTTCAGGAAGCGGTTGTGGCTGTAGTCAATTGTGAATGTCCTCTGGGAAGCATTCTGCAGAGCAAGGATGGGACCACATGAGAACTCCATCTTCTGCATTTCAGAAGCAGACTTCCTGACTAGGGCAAGTGGTTCCCTGCCTATTTCATTTGTGGAATATGCAGATGGAGTTAATGCCTGGCTTCAGGGCTATAAAACAAACCATGGCTTGGTCACTGGCTAATGCACTCAGACAACAGAAATCATTGGGGAGGACCATGTGCAGCAGGATTCCAAAGGGTTTGCATTCCAGAGGCCAGCACTAATCTGACCATGGGCAGCTGAGACACAGTAACTTCTATTCCCAAAGAGAAAACCCTCCTTGAGGTGACTCCTTCCTTGGTACAGCAAAGCCCAGTGTGTTGGGAATAGAATACATACATACACACCCTCCCTCCCTGGCTGTGACTTGCTGGAGCATGGGATGTACCTCAATAGTAATGTCACTGGGCTGAAAGCAACCGATGAGAAGTCTGAAGTCCTGGCTGGCGCTCTAAATCCCGCAGTGACTAGGCACATACCTTCTCTAACCCTGTGTCTCTGCTTCCATAAAATGCAGGATGTCAGACTAAATGAACTTTAAGGCAGAACTTTAAGGCTGCATCCCAATTTGTGAATCACGAACCTCATTTAGGTAATGACTGGCACTTAAAAAGTTTTTTGATCAGCACTTTTTTACTATTTATTTTTGCTTATTTATTTTTGAAGATTTTATTTATTTACTCATGAGACACACAGAGAGAGAGGCAGATACACAGGCAGAGGGAGAAGCGGGCTCCATGCGGGGAGCTCAATGCAGGACCTGATCCCAGGACCCCAGGATCACGAGCTGGAGGCAGACGCTCAACTGCTGAGCCACCGAAATGCCCAGATCAGCACTTTCTTAAATGAAAGAGAATAGAAAATATCAGGGTCTTTTATTGTACACAGTAAAGACAAGTATTGATTAGTGAAACTTTTATATACATATATAAAATTGCATTTGATGTATGTCTCCCTGGGCTGCAATGAAAGGTATATTTCTAGCAAAATCAAAAAATCTAGACAAATCAAATTTCGAGAAACACTAGGGATCAGTTCAGAAGCTAAAATGCTAGGTTTTGAAAGGGAAGCCGATGGTTAGGTAGAATGGAACACTGCCCTCTAGTGCCAACAGGACCACAGCCTCAAAAAAAACCGATTAATTGCTGTCCTCCATTGTTGGTAAGATTCCTTGTGCAGCTTTACGCTTTTTTAAAAAAAGCTTTTTTCATAGCAGCACCACAGTCCATCACAGCTTTGGAGGCTTCCCTTGAAGCCATATCTGGAAGCAACTGTAAGATCATGAGTCCTAGATCACACTTGGCCTGAAATCCAATTAGGGAATTAAAGCACTGTGATGGAAAGTTCGACAACATAGAGTAGATTGCTCAGGGGAAAATGGAAAGCTTTACTGCATGTGAGCTCATCTCAATAAAGCTAATCAGAAAGCAAACAAGCAAGCAAGAATCATTTCCAAAAAAAGGCCAGAGTGTCAATCTAATATCACTTTGTTGTTCTAGTAAACAAGGCTTTAACTGCAATTCAAAGGCAAGAAACTCCTGAAGAAGCTCACAAAACATATAAAAGTTACTAATATCAGATAGCCCACTTGTCTAGAGGAGGGGGCACAGAGAAGCTGATGATGTTGCTGAGAAATGATCTTTGCAGACAATGGACTCTGGCCTTCATTCCACTCAGCAGAGCACCATACCTACATTCAAACAACCCCAGAATCCAGCCCAAATATCTCCCTACCGTCAAATATTACCAACCACCTACTATGTGCTGAATAATATTAGAGGGAGCCACACAGATGTGGCCACAGCCTACATGAAGCTTCCATATAGCTCGGAACAGACCAGGTGTCAACATCGTGAGGCCCAGATGGTAAAGTGAGGATAAGATCATCATGTTGCACACCTTTACGTAGTATTAGCTATCAATTATACCTCCATAAAGCTGGGGTCAGAGTTAGAGTGGAATGCTGCAGTGTGTAATAGGTGGCATGTAACCCGGGAGTAGGGCGTGAGGACAAATTTCCCAGAGGGAGGAACTCTGGCTCTCAACTTTGGCCACACATCAGAATCACTTGTGCAAACTTCTAAAAATAGCAAAGTCAGGCCTCACCCCCAGACATACAGATTTTAATTGATCTTGGGTGGAGGCATCAGCATTTCTTAAAACTGCCCAGAGGATGATGTAATGTACAGCCAGGGTTGGGAACTACTGGTTCCAGCTAAGCCCTAGGATGAGGAGGAGTTAGGCAAGAGGAAGGACACAGGCAGAGGAGACAGTGTGTGGGAAGCAGAGAAGGAACCCTGGAACCTCAGTACAGACAGTGCATGGCAGGGAGCTGAAGTGAAGATGGGCAGGGACCAGGCCAAATGAGCCCCGATGTCTACATTCATGGGCCTGGGCCAAGAGCCATGGGCCATGGAGAGCAACTCAGAAGACCACGTGAAAACATGTGTTTTTAAATGTTTGGCACTCTCGCCTTTTCCTGAAGTGGCAAAAAGGAAGGTGAGGCATGGACCATGGTGGCGGCAGTGAGGTGGGCAGTGGACAAGGAGGTGGAACCTACAGGACCAGGGGGTAGTTAGATGTAGGACACAGGTGCTAACCTCAACAAGCTCCCACTGGCCTCGCTGGAAAAATTGGGGGCATTTAAAAAAAAGAAAGAGGCTTAAAAGAAGTATCACCTAGGAGAAAATAAAGACTATGTGGATATTAACACCTGTGAGTTACACGTACGTGATTCCTCTGCTCAGTGTCAGCCTCTTAAAAACGGAACAGGCAGACATTATGTTCTTCATGTTGTGATTCAAAAGGAAGTACAGCCCCACCTAGAAGCAGTCCCCATTACCGAACAGGAACCTCAACTGAACCTTAACTACTGACAGCACAATGAAGCAAAATATGCCAAATTCAAAACGTGGGACATTCTAGAAGTCCAATGATAGAGTTGTTTCAAGAGATTGATGGCATTAAAATCAAACAAAATAAAGAGTATTGTCATAAAACAAAAGAGAACTTAAATGGTATATGACCTAATGCAACATGGGAACCTGGTTTGGATGCTGATTCTAATGAACTGCAAAAAACCCCAATGTTGAGACAGGGAAAATCTGAAAACAGAACAGGTATTATGTGGAATTAAAAGAATTACTGTTCATTCTGTTGGGTAAAACAATGGCATGGGGATTACACAAAAGAAGAAAAAAGTTCTCATCAGTTAAAGATACATACATGGCAATTTTTAAAAAGATTTTATTTATTCATGAAAGACACAGAGAGGCAGAGATACAGGCAGAGGGAGAAGCAGGCTCTTTGTAGGGAGCCCCATCGGGGACTCGATCCCAGGATCACGACCTGAGCCAAAGGTAGACACTCAACCACTGAACCACCCAGGTGCCCCACATACATGGCTATTTATGGGTGGAATGACACAATCTCTGAGGTTACTACAGATGAAAAAGAAAAAGAGCAGACAAAAGAACAGAGGGCACATAAAGCAAAGGTGATCATTGTGGAAGCTGGGTATTCTCTCTTTGTTTGCTTGTGTGTTTGTTTTAATTGTAACACTGGTTAAACCAAATTGCACTTCAAAATAAAGCCTTTTTTTTTTTTGGTTATAAGAAAAATATGTTCATGAAAAGAGTTGTAACAAATGTCTACAGCAGCTTTGTTCATAATTGCCTAAAACTGGAAGCAAGCAAATGTCAACAAGAGAAAGGATATGCAAACTTTGGCATGTTCATATAATGGAATACTTCTCAGCAATGAAACAGAACTACTCGTGCTGCCAATAATATGGAGAAATCTCAGAAAAATCATACTGAGTGAAAGAAGCCCTACACAAAAGGTCCATACTGTATGAGCCCATTTATATGAAGTTCTAGAACAGGCAAATCTAATCTATGGTGGGAAAAAAAAATCAGAGTAGTTGTTGCCTTTGGGAGGGGGAGGCAGAGATTGCTTGGTAAGGAACATAAGGGAACTTCCTAGGGTAATGGTAATCTAGGTGAATAAGAGTTTCGATTATACAAATATGTACATTTCTCAATTCTCATCAAATGGTACCCTTGAGATGTATAAATTTCATTTATGTAATATTTATCTTAAAAGGGGAAAAAGGGCTGTAAACAAATATTCACCTCTAATTAATGATATAGGACATGCTGAAATACTTGGAGGGGAAAGTACACTAATGCTTGCAACTTACTTTGGAATACATCCAAAAAACAAGATGAATTGATGGATGGATGGATGGATGGATGGATGGATGGATGGATGGATAGAGGGATAGATAGTAATATGCTAATGGTAGAATATGGATGGTGAGCATAAAATTCTTTCAACTCTACGTGTGAAAATTTTTCCTAATAAAATGTGGACACAAAAAAGTGGCGGGGGGGATTGGGGAAAGGTGTTCAAAAGGTACAAACTTCCAGTTAAAAGATAAATAAGCACTAAAGATGAAATGTACACCATGGTGACTATAGTTAGCATTGCTACGTGATATACTGGAAAGTTGATAAGAAGGGTAAATCCTAGGGGTGCCTGGGTGGCTCAGTTGGCTGAGCATCCAACACTTGGTTTTGGCTTAGGTCTGATCTCAGGTCCAGGGATTGAGCCCTGAGTAAGGCTTGGCGCTCAGCACTGCTCCTTCCCCCCTTTCATATTTATTTAAATTTTCTAAAATATTTTATTTATTTATTCATGAGACACGCAGAAAGAGGCAGAGACACAGGGAGAGGGAGAAGCGGGCTCCCTGCAGGGACCCTGACGCGCGGGACTCAATTCCCAGACTGGGATCAGGCCCTGAGCCGAAGGCAGATGCTCAACCACTGAGCCACCCAGGTGTCTCTATTTACTTATTTAAGAGAGAGAGAGAGAGAGAGAGAGAGAGCGCACATGTGCACGAGCAGGGGGAGAAGGAGAAGCAGACTCTCTGCTGAGCAGGGAGCCCGATGCAGGGCTCAATCTCAGGATCCTGAGATCATGAACTGAGCTGAAAGCAGCCCCTTAACTGACTGAGCCACCCAGGCACCCCTCATACATAAATAAAATTTTTAAAAAATGAAAAAAAAGAAGGTAAATTCTATAAGTTCTTATTGCAAAGAGAAAATTTTTTTCCTTTCTTCTTCTTTCCTTTCTTTCCTTTCCATTGTATCTATATGAGAAGATTGACTTTAGCTGAACATACTGTGGTGACCATTTCACAATATATGCAAATCAAAACATCATGCCATACACCTTAAATTCATACAATGATGAGAGTCATTTATCAGTAAAACTGGAAAAATAAATATAAATAAATAAAATTAAAAGGTGACTGATGAGGAGCATCTGGGTGGTGCAGTTGGTTGAGCAACAGACTCTTGATTTTGGCTCAGGTCATGATCTCAGGGTCATGAGACTGAGCCCTGCATCAGGCTCAGTGGGGAGTCTGCTTAAGATTCTCTCCCTCTCCCTCTGTTCCTTCCCCTGCTTGTGTGAGCACTCCCTCTCTAAAAATAAATAAATAAATCTTTTTTAAAAAGTGGACTGATGAAATAAATTATGGTCTCTATAGTAAGGGCAGTGTACATGAATGTATGTATACACACATGATGAAGTACTATGCAGCTTCTGAGACCAATGAGCTGCTCTTGTCCTTGCAGAAAGATCTTCAATACATAACGAGGAAAAAGAGAAGGCTGAGAAGTGTTTTTAAGGCATACCTCTGTGAGCTGCAGCCCTTGTGGACAGTCGTGTGTGAGCTCAGTATACTCTGTGCTGACAGCATCTTAGCTCAGACCCACACCTTGGGACTTTGCGCCTTTCTGTCCCTCTACAGGAGCCTGCTGACCCAGGGATCCAGGAGTGCTGGGGTGCCCATGCCCATGAGGGTGGATAATTGCATCTTTCCAGCAGACAATGCAGGAGATGTTCTGCGGACCTTCCAGGAGATCCTGGCAGAATTTTGGCCCTGCTGCCAGAGCAAGAACCATGATACATCCTTCTACAGACTTCTGCTTCTTTCCACCTGTCCCTTGTGCCTGCATTCTTAGATCACTTCTCAGATCCCTTGCACTCAAGCCCTTGTTTCATGTTTTGCTTCTAAAAGAACCCAAATAAAGACAATGGGTATCAGCAGATCCTCAGGATGTGAGCCTATACATGAATTTCTCATGTCTATCAAACAACAACAAGAACCCTATAATTGGTGTTAAGTGGGTGGTGACACTCTGCATTATGCAAATATGAATTCTAAGGTCCCTCCTGTGCTGGACTGGGAGGAGGTACAGGCAGAAGGGGATGAGTTGGCATCTGCATTAGCTCTACCCCTGGAATGGGGTGGGGTGGTAGTAGGTACTGGTAATTATAAGGATTGTGAGGCTGGCTGATCTTTAAAAATATTTTATTTATTAATTCATGAGAAACACAGAGAGAGAGGCAGAGACACAGGCAGAGGGAGAAGCAGGCTCCCTGCGAGGAGCCCAATGCAGGACTTGATCCCAGGACTCAAAGATCATGACTTGAGCCAAAGGCAGATGCTCAACCACTGAGCCACCCAGGTGCCCAGAGGTTGGCTGATTTTCATTAACAGCTTTGGAAGCTTGGAAGAAAGATTGCCTGATGTGCTCAAGTCAGCCATCCACTCTAGGCATTCTGTGATGCCAGAGGCTTTATGGCCATATCTAAAGAGATTATGTCAGCAGCTATGTCTCCCAGCTGCAGGCATCAGGGAGCTGCCTGATGTAAGGCTCAGGACTGGGCACACTGGGAGAGGACCCTGAGGGGCAGAAGGTAAGGCTGGATGGAGGGAAGTGTACTGACAATCTCCCGTGACCTGTGAGTTACCATCTTGATAAAGGTACCTTAACCTAGTTCCTAAGCTGTTGGAACCAGACATGATATTGGCCTACAGGAAACGAGGTGGAGATGCCAGGATGGGCTTCGCATCCTGTGGAACGTGTGAGATGTTTCAAAGAGATGGGAACACAAAAATGGTGACCAAACAACCCACCATCTGATGATATTCCCCAGCACAGGCCAGAGAACACTCCCTTCAGGAAGGAATGAACTGCTGAGGAGGGCTGTGGCATCCTTGAGAAGCCCAGTGAGGCTGTCCTCCATAGGCAAGGGATGACAGAAAATGCTGCTGTGGCACTGAGGATGACAAGACTCTGGGAGGGACCATATAATTCCCACAACGACCAGCTAGGCCAGAGGGCAACCGGGGTGTGGTGATCTCAGGAAAAGGCTCATAAACCACAGCATTTCCAGTGGGTGGGATGATTGGGTAACCAGCAAGGGAGCTGCCTGATGTGTCCTAACAAGGAAAAAAAATCAAGAACTCATAAGCAAAAGGCTGATGCCAGCCGCTGCAATGGAAAATTGTGATTCCTTCTTCCAGTTCCCAGCTCTGGGGCAGCTTCCAACAGACGGCCAAGTGACTGAAGGGAGAGCTGGAAGGATCCCTTGAGGAAGAACCCTGTGATGCCACTCCAGTACATACAATGAATATTCCCCTAATGCTCCCCCAACAGGACTTGGGTACCTGCATCCTCGGAAAATGCTTAGACCTTCTGGGGATGGTTGGATATCCCTAAGCTGATATACCAGGGTATTTCAAAATGTGATGGCATTTACCACTCTTTAGGAGACTGGGAAGAAAGGGAGCCATGGCCCAGTCCTTCTACATAGGTCCAACAAGTCAGAGGGCCTATCCTATGGTGATTTCCCTGGCCCTGAGTGCAAATTGGGATGATTTTACCTATCAGCTCCCAGAACCCACACCCACACCATAAGTCAGAGGCATTATGGAGGGAAGAGAGCGAAGTGAAAACCATCGAAGTGCCCACTCCCCACCTCAACCCAAGATAAATCTGAAGCAAGACCACAATTCCTCCTGAAATGGCAGATCCTAGTATCCCCTCTACAAAGACTCACACAACATTCTCATCTTATCCTCATTCATTTAGCACATGTAAGTCCCTGCAAATAGCAGACAGATCATGGTGGACGATGGTGGACTACTAACTGAACCAAGCAGAAGCCCAAGTGGTACCTGCTGTGTGGGTGTAGTATTTCCGGTGCAGTCAGTGTGGCCTCTGGCATTTGGTCTGTGGCTAATGTTCTATTCTTTACAAAACCATCAGTAAAAAGGACCAAAAGCAGTTTGTTTGTAAATGGGCAGGATAGCAGTACACATTCCCTTCTTGTCCCAGGGCCCCCTTAACTGCCCCATCCTCTCCCATGAGAGACCGTGATCATCAGCACATCCCATGGGCTGTCACGGGATCTAATACATAAACAACATCATGGGATTTGGACATAGGGAGCAGTGATAAGTCTCTGAAATGGAAGCTTGGAAAAGCAGCACAGAGTGGTAGGGACAGCTGCAGAAGCAGCACCAGCTAAGAGAGAGCTTCCAAGTATGGCTGTCATGGCTAAGGTAAATGGAAAATCTGCTTCATACATCCAAATGGATCCCCCCCTTAACATTTAGGAATCTGAGAGGATGCAGCCTAAAAGAGTCAGCCTCCTGGCTGACAGAAGTAAGAAGTAAGGCAATGGAGAAACGTAGGGGGGAGAAGAGAGAAGCTGCCCTCAGAGCTTATTCCCACAAATACAAAAAACAAATCTGTGAGCAGATTCTACCTCTTCTGAATTAATTGGCACAGAAACAGAATACTGAAGAGCCACAGTTTTATTTCACATGTGCAGGATTGCGGTAGCATCAGTGTTTACAATGCATGAGGTCACAGAAAATTTATAAAAGAAAAAGCAATTGCAAGCAAGGCCAAGCATATGCCTTCCCAGGACCCCTGTGTACATATGCATATGATACTGGAGAAAAAAGACAGCAGTACAAACAAAATATCCTTGAACCAATTACACATCAGAGACCTAATACTATCCAATATAACATTTTTAAAGTTACGCATTCTATTTAGATGGTTCCAGTGGTATATAAGCATATCTTTAAAGTAAAAAACAAAACAAAAAAACCCCCCAAAAAACCAACTAAACATGATACCAATATTTCTGTCACCAGGTAAGGTGAACATTCCCCAGCTTTCCTAATATTCAGGACTAAAGATAATTTTATTTGCATTACTTTATGCACATTCCTCAACTACAACAAAGAAAAGCAGCTCAGTGACATTATGAGTTATGGGTCCTGTTGACCATGTAAAGACAATATACATCTTCAAGCTCTTCAGTATGACTCTGATAAAGCACCTATTCAGTGGATCTGTATCTCCAGCACCCTTTTGCCCTTTCACTCACCCCAGAGACCCAAGAGCCTGGAGAATTCCTGACATGAGCTGCTCAGCTCCAGAGTGGCAGAGACCCAACCCTTCTAGGCTGCTGGTGCTCCAGGGTTGAGGGACAAGGGATTAAGGAGAGTGGAGAAGATAGGGATGGAAGGGTGTTTATACATATGGACTTCCCAGATCCCTCAGCTCACAGAACATAAAGACAGAGGACTATTTCAGATGACTGTACGACAAACTTCAATTGTGCTAGAGCTAAGAGCCTTCAAACATCCAGTGTCATGGAAACACGAGGCATAGACAGCCGGAAGAGGCAAAACATCCACAGTGATTGCTGACAATCAATATGGATCTGGAGGAATTTGTGGATGACCTGCTATGGCTTAGGCATTCTATTCTTATCAGTTTTATTATTTATTTATGCCTGTCTTGTTCTAAAAAGACTTCTCTCCAGCATTCCAAAAGATGGTGGATGAAGAACATAAATTACAAGGGAAGAAGAAGGAAAGTGGCCAAATGGAGGAAACATGAACACAGCTTGGGACCAGCTCCCAATCTTCCAAGACTCGCAGGCAGTTACAGTTACAATTCTGCTTCCTCAGAGAAAGGGTAAGTACATAGTCTTAAAAAAAAACATGAGATAAGTTTTAAAATTATAAAATAATTCTTAAAAATTAAAATCAGCCCTAAGTTGCCACACAGAAAAGAATCATTTCAAGTGAATTTGAAATAGTATTTTGACAGTGTTTAGCCTGAGGATAAAAATACATCTTAAACCACATTCAGGTAAAACAAATGAACAAACAAAACTGCATCCAGTAGAGTTAATCCTGATATAATATGTTACTGCTATTTTGAATCCATAATATATATAAGTAGGATAAAGTAAATAAGTAATAACTGGTTGTTAGGAACCAAAATTTTCAGTGTAAAACAAACAAACACAAAACCAGAGAAAGTTAAGTAAAAACCTTTAATCAGGGTTCTGTGGGAAATCTCTGTACCCTCTATTCAATTTTGCTGTGAAACTAAAACTTCTCTAAAAAAATAGTCTGTTTTTTTTTTTTTTAAAGTTCATGATTTGCCATTTAAATCGGAAATACTAGTATAACTTATAATTTTTTTCTTTCTAAAAAAATTATTTCCTAGCAATAGCCACTAAAACAACTTAGAAATGACACTAGCTGGTAGCACTTGGCTCCTCTAGCACTTAAATTATGGTCTCTAAATATTTCCCACTAAAGGGAAACCAGAGCTCCTTCAAGAAACTACTTAGCCCGTCTGGGGCACAATATGTACAAAATAAGCCAAAAACTATCAAAAACTACTATGGTCACAACAAAATGACACAGAAGCAATTTGGTTCCAACTGGCCAAAGGTGGGAGATTTTGAGCATTAAAAGGTTTATCACTTCAATGGACTGAAACACAGCAGATCTATGAAAAGAGCCAAGTTCATGATACTCCCTTCCACCCCAAGTAAGAGATTACTGGTCATCCTTGGAGTTTGCTGGGACATCAACTCTTTATTCTGACAACTGATGAATAAAGGGGAAGAGTCTAGAATCTGTCTTGCCTTTGATATAGCCCTTTTCAGAGTAACCAATTGATGAGGATAGAGTTTTTTTTTGTAGAACAAACAGTTTGTAAATGCAGAAGAAACGATCACATTAAAAATCACCATTTTGGGGGCTGATGGCAGGATTATATTTCTGAGTATTCCAAAACTCCTTCCGAATTCAGAACAGAGGTAAAAGAAGTTTCCATTGTCTCTTGAATACATAAAAGCTAAGTAACCAACTATTCCTAGAAAGCCTTTTTAGTACTCTGGCCCACCATATTCTGTATTAAATGTACCAAACTGTAAAAAAAAAAAAAAAAAAAAAAAAAAAAAAAAATCATGATTTTTGGAATCCCTAATGGAATAGTGACTTTAGGCAATAATCATCAATGACTACTGAAACATTAGGTGAAAAGATGATGAGGAAGTTTCTAGGGAAGGACCAAGCTGACAACACTGGACCTGTGGGTCAGTCTTAGATCATTTAAAGCAATGAAGTCTTCTTGCCCAAAAAAGAAAAAAAATTGAACCTAAATCCATCCAGCCTCTAGTTGTAACTTTCCTAGATCTCTAGATTTATCAGTTCACAGACCATATGAGGGATAGTACGATACAGTAAACAGCACCACAATTCCAAAATGTAGGAAATACTAAGATGTAATATCCAGATAACTTGAACAAATAAATGACATAAAAGGGGAGAATGCTATATAGACTTACAGAGATTTAAGAAGTATATCACATATAGTATATGGCCTTGTTATTAGATCCTGATTCAAACAAAAGAACTGTAAAGAGACATAATTCCTCAAGAAACCAAAGAACAAACTAAACCCAAAGCTAGCAGAAAGAAAGAAATAGTAAAAATCAGAGCAGAGATGAGTGAAAGACAGAACAAACAAACAACCCCCCCCCCCAAAAAAAAAAAAAAAACAAGAAAAAAAAATCAGTGAAACTGGGCACCTGGAAGGCTCAGTGGTTGAGCGTCTGCCTTTGGCTCAGGTCATGATCCTGGGGTCCTGGGATTGAGTCCCACATCAGGCTCCTGCAGGGAGCCTGCTTCTCCCTCTGCCTGTGTCTCTGGCCCTCTCTGCGTGTCTCTCACGAATAAATAAAAAATCTTAAAAAAAAAAATCAGTGAGACTGAGAGTTTTTTTTTTTAAGATCAACAAAATGGACAAATCTTTAGCTAGATTAACTAAGAAAGAGAGAAGACTCAAATAACTAAAATCAGAAATAAAAGAGGAGCTATTACAGCTGATGCCACAGAAATAAACAAGATTATAAAATATTAGTATGAACAACTGTATACCAACAAATTGGGTAATCTAGAACCTATGAAAAAATTCCTAGAAACATACAACCTACCAGGACTGAATCATGAAGAAATGGAAAATCTGAGATCAGTAACTAGAAAGAAAATTCAATCAGTAACTGAAAATCACAAAGAAAAACCCAGGACCAGATGGCTTTGCTAGAGAATTCTATCAAACATTTTTAAAAAATTTTTATTTATTTATGATAATCACACACACAGAGAGAGAGAGAGAGGCAGAGACACAGGCAGAGGGAGAAGCAGGCTCCATGCACTGGGAGCCCGATGTGGGATTCAATCCCGGGTCTCCAGGATTGCGCCCTGGGCCAAAGGCAGGCGCTAAACCGCTGCGCCACCCAGGGATCCCTCTATCAAACACTTAAAGAAGAATTAACACCAATTTTCTTGAAACTCTTCCAAAAAATCAAAGAGGAGAAACACTTGCTCATTCTATGAGGCTAACATTGCCTTAACACCTGAGCAAGACAAGATGTAACAAGAAAACTACAGACCAATATTTCTGATGAATATTGATGCAAATATCCTCAACAAAGTACCACCAAACTGAATTCAATGACACATTAAAGGGATTGTACACCATGACCAAGTGAGATTTATTTCTGTAATGCAAGGATGGTTCCACATATGAAAATCAATCACTGCAATACACCATGTCAACAGAATAAAGGGCGAAAACCACATGATCATCTTAATTGAAGCAGAAACAAGATGTTGTATTAACAAGATTCAACACCATTTCAACGACCAAAACACTCAACAAACTAGGAATAGAAGGAAATCACCTCAACATGATAAAGGCCATATATGAAAATCCACAGCTAATATTATACTCCGTGATGAAAGACCACAAGATTTTTTCTCTATGATCAGAAACAAGGCAAGAATGCCTGCTCTTGGGGATCCCTGGGTGGCTCAGCAGTTTGGCGCCTGCCTTTGGCCCAGGGTGTGATCCTAGAGTCCTGGGATTGAGTCCCACGTCCGGCTCCCTGCGTGGAGCCTGCTTCTCCCTCTGCCTGTGTCTCTGCCTCTCTCTATGTCTATCATGAATAAATAAATAAAAATCTTAAAAAAAAAGATATCTATTCTACCCAATGAGATCTACAGATTCAATGCAATCTCTATTAAGATTCCACCATGTTTTTTTGCAGAAATAGAAAAATTCATCTTAAAATTCTTTTTTTTTTTTAATTTATTTATGACAGTCACACACAGAGAGAGAGAGAGAGAGAGAGAGAGAGGCAGAGACACAGGCAGAAGGAGAAGCAGGCTCCATGCACCGGGAGCCCGACGTGGGATTCGATCCCGGGTCTCCAGGATCGCGCCCTGGGCCAAAGGCAGGCGCCAAACCGCTGCGCCACCCAGGGATCCCTCATCTTAAAATTCTTATGGAATTTCAAGGAATCCCAAGTAGCCAAAACAATTTTGAAAAAGAACAAAGTTGGAAGACTCGTACTTCCTGATTCCAAAAAATATTACAAAGCTACAGTAATATACAGTAAAAGAGTGTGGTACTGGCATAAAAACAGACAAATACGAGTGCCTGGGTGGCTCAGTTAGTTAAGCATCTGCCTTTGGCTCAGGTCATAATCCCAGGGTCCTGGGATCAAATTTGATGTCAGGCTCCCTGCTCAGCAGGAGTCTGCTTCTCCTTCTGCCCTTCTCCTCACTTGTACTCTCTCTCTCTCTCAAATAAATAAATAAATAAATAAAAATCTTTAAAATAAAAAAACAGACAAAGAGACCAAAAGAGTAGAGAGGCCAGAGATAAACCCTCACATATGTACTCAAATGGTCTTCAACAAGGACTCTCAGGCAATTCAACAGGGAATGGACAGACTCCTCAAGAAATAATGCTAGGAACACTGGATATCCACATGCAGCCTTAAAAAGGAAGTCTTGTCACATATTAAAATGTGGATGAACACTGAGGATGTTACAGTAAGCAAAATATGCCAGTCACAAAAAGACAAATAATGCTTGATTCCACTTATACAAGGCACCTGGAACAGTCAGACTCATAAAAACGGAAAGAATGGTGGTTGCCAGCTGAGTGGGGAAAAGGAGCTATTGTTTAATGGCTGGGGTTTCTGATTTGCAAGATGAATAAACCCTGGAGATCTGGTTCATGATGATTTAAATATACTTAACACTATTGAACTGCTCATCTAAAAATCATTAAGATGATCAATTTTACACTACATGTTTATCACAATAAAAAAAGACAATTGACATAATCAGGAAAAAACGAAACATGAATTCTCTACACAGTTAATTTCATTTAATCCTGCACTCAGACACAACTACTTAACCCTGAGGCAGTGGAAAAACTACAGAATTATTATATTGAGAGGTAGAAGACATGGCTTCCAGCCCCAGATCTCCTAATTGGGTATTAAATGATGTTAAAGAATTACTATTACCTTTATTAGGTACAGTGACATTATGGATGTACTTTTTAAAAACGTATTTTTTTTTATTTGAGAGAGAGAAGTTATGTTTTCCTTTTTTTCTAAAAGATTTTATTTATCTACCTATTTATTTGAGAGAGAGAGAGAGCGAGCGAGCATGTGCACACCACAGGGAAAGGCAGGGGGAGAAGGAGAAAGAATCTCACTCAGACTCCCTGCTGTGCATAGAGCCCAATGTGGGGCTTGATCTCACGACCCTGAGAACACAACCTGAGCTAAAATCAAGAACTAGATGCTCAACTGACTGAGCCACTCGGGTGCCTCTGAAGTTATGTTTTCTAAGATTTGCTTTAACATATTCTAGCCAAAAAAGAAAGAGTACTAGGCAGTGGTACATGAGAAAGTACAGCAAAATAGTCATAATTATTGAAGCGGCGTGATGAGTACCTGGGGATTCAGTATGCTATTCTCTCTGCTTTGTGAGCATGTTCATATTTACACAATAAAAAGTTTAAAACAAAATAAGGGGAGAAAAGGATGACATAGCATTAACATATTGAGATTTTATAACAATAGTATATTTCACATCCTATTGCTAATTTTTAAAAAGCACTATATTTCAACTTGCAGTAACCATATTAAAAAAAAAAGAGAAGAAACTAAAAGGAAATTGAAAGAATTTTCAAGCTTCAAGCTTCAAGCTTCAAGTAAATGTTCCTCACCAACTCGTCCAGCCATAAGCAAACAAAACAAGGTTAAGTGAATGAGGAACAGGGAAAGAGGTGCAAAGAGTGCCATGGAGGGTGGCCCACCAGGACCACATCTGCACAATAATGGAGGAATTTCTGTGGGGAACAGTTCCATTACATCACAGGATACAATGGATGAGAAGGTGCTGCTGAGCATTCCTGAGACGCACGCACAAGATGGGCCTGTCTCATTTCTGGGAGTAGAAAGACATCAGTCAAGCAAAGACTTCGGAAGAGGGATGAAAGGTACGCAAGATTGCACTTGAGATGGCACTTGAGAAAGAAGAGACAAAGATGAAATATAAAAAATAAGGATGGAAGTGAATTTCACAAAGCTCAGAACGCTGATGTAAAAGATCTGAAATTCAGAGAGCAGTGAGATAAGTGGCATAGGAGGCAAGTCAACCACCACCAGCTGCGTCTAAGGGTGGAAGACAAATGGCATCAATTGACGTAGTCTGGTGAAATCCAGACAAAAGAGAACTGGAAAGTTAACTGGAATGATCCCCCCAAAAATGGGGTCAGGTTACAAGGAAGGGAGAGGGGTTGGAAGGGCAGTCATCCTGAGGCTGTAAGGGGTGGCCAGCCTAGGAGGGCGCCATGGAGAAGGCAGTGGGGACATGGGAGCTGGGTGGGGAGAAGTGCTTCACCTCTCCTGGAATCCCACTATCTGCAAAATATATGAAAAGAAAGGCCAGGGACCCTTCCTCAGCTCTGAATAAGTTGTTCTCCAAACTTACTCCTGGCTGCAAAGACGATTAAACACAAGGGGATAGAAAGTAGAGAAGCCACTGACATCTCAACTCAAAGACACATTTTAAATTTGCCTGGAAGTCTTGCTGTCCATACCTCGACTGCCTTGCAAACAAGAAAGGTGGTCTCCAGGGTCCCCTAGGACTCTGTCATACATCAGGAAGTCAGGGAGGAAAATGAAGACTTCCTCTGGCCAGGCCCAAGAGCATGCACAAGACCCCAGCATGCCCAGGCCAAGGAAGGCAAGCCCTCAGCAGTTGCTGCTTTGACCCATCACTGGACCCTGGCCACAGGCAGCACGCTACCCACATTCTCCCAGTTTGGCCCCCCCATAAATTCTCTGAGCACCCGTGCCTAACACAGTTCCTTAGCACACCTCATGTGATGTTTAAATATGAACACCATCCAGTGCTTCCTGTGTGACTGTGCCCCACGTACCTGACTTACACTGTGTCTTCATACCATCCCCGTGAAATAGTCATGAGGTAGATATCATTATCATTATAGGGTGAGGGAAACCGAGGCTCAGTGAGGTCGTCTGCAGACTTCTACCTGACTAATGAACAGCAGGGTGAGCTTCTCCAGGCAGAGTGGTGTTTGTGTTCCCTGCTGGAGAAAGCCGCTGGATCACAAAGAAGTCAACGCTGAGCCGAGGTCCCCGGGTTTCTCAGTGAGGCCTCTTCTGACAGGAGACCTTACTGATTGCTAACCTGAGGGTCGAAGGGTCTCTTGCCTCTGGCACAAGAGGCTTGGCCAACAGGGTGAGGTCACTCCAGAGGGCCCAGAACCCAGCAGCATGGCACTATGGTTCTATGGCCAGAGCCCCGGGACAACTCTGATGGGGTCAGGATGGGGTGAGGGATGGATAGGTGGCCGTAGAAGTGGAAGTTACCCAGCAGGGAAGACCGTCCCAGCATTCCAGGGCCCAGGGGGAGGGAAGGTCTCAAGACCTTGCTGGAGCACAAAGCCCCACCACCCCATGCACCCTCAACTTCCCCTGATAGAAAACGAACCTCAGTTTCTCACAAAACATAGACCCAAACCTGGGGGGTGGGGTGGGCTCCACTTTCTCAACTCTTCCAATGTTACAGACATCCTACACGGGAACTAGCCAGCCCCCTTCCAGGCCCTGGCCCCTGTAGTCACAGGCAAAGTGAAATCAGCCTCAAGCAAACCCCTCCAAGAGACAGACCATCAAGGTCTAGACCCTTGTTCATTCTCTTTGCACAGTTCAGTGCATCTGAGTCCTGCCCTCACTCGTCACAGATACTGCTCCTTAAGCACTGAACAGTGGAGAGGGAGGCAGAAGACCCAGCTTTTGGCCAAGAGTCTCTTATATACCCTGTCATGTTGCCAGTGCCCTATGTTCCTCTGCCTCAGTTTTCTTGCCTGCCTGTAAAGCAGCCTGTCCCTAACTACCTCGCCCAAGGGTTGTATAAAAGGAGACAAGTGAGACAAGCCCCCCTGAATTCCTAAGCAGCAGCACCATCACCAACACCTACCACTGTGCTCAGAGTTTCTTTCTGCCCCATCCCCGATCCCAAAGGCTCAGGAGCACAGGCAGTAAAATAGCATCACTGATGGCCTGGAACAGCCTGAGCCCTGTGTCCCCATGGGTTTGGCTAATGCCCTCAATAAAGGTGACTCTGACACAACCAAGAGGGAAAAGAAAACATTCTTCCCCAGCAGCTGGAGGGGCCTCCCTCTTGCCTGCTCTAGATCACCTAGCAACACTGCCCCTTCCCTAGAAAGCTATGGATCAGTGATCCTAGAGACTGCCTAAGTCCTAAAGAGGGTTTAAAAATGTCAGTGTTCCCCTGTGTTCTGATTTCTAGTGGCATCCCTTTTAGGCAAGCCCATGTTTCAGTCCAGCCTCATGAGCTCTGTGGAGGAGGAGGGCTTACTGCACATAATCTGGAAAACAGATGCTCATTCTTACATGGGTGGCTTTAGTGGCCCCACAGATACATACGAGGAAGTAACTGGCCATCTACAGAGTAAACCAGCCTGAACTTGCCAGGCAGCCCCAGCACATATCACTGTTCAAGCCAGGCCAAGCAGGTATTGGCAGGGCTGGGCAGGAGAGGCTGGAGGGGGTAAAGCAGGCAACCCGCTCTAAAGAGGGATGGATAGCGAAGGCAAGGGCACTGAAGAGGCAGCCAAGGTAGGCAAGGTCAGGTTCAAGGAGCCCGCTGCAGGATGAGCTCGGTGATCTCTGCCCTGCTACCCAATCTCATGGGTATTCCATAGTAGGCTGTGCCTGGGCTGACATACACAAATGTAGTCTGGGCCACTTGGTAGAGGCCAGCAAAGAAGGGGTTCAAGAGATAGGCTGCCACGTTCAAGGGGAAGATTTGCCCAGCATGTGTGTGCCCAGAAAGAATCAGGTTAATGTCTGGCCGGGCCTGCAGGGCTCTCTTGGCAGCCAGGGGCTGGTGCGCTAGCAAGATGGTGGTGTGGTGTGGGCTGCAGCCTCCCAGGGCCTTGACGAGGTCCATGCCATGGCCGTAGTAGTGCAGGATGTCTGCCTCAATATCGTCCACCCCGGCCAAGCAGATCCAGTCATCGCCCTCACCACCCCCGGGTTGGGCCCCTGTGGCTGAAATCTTCACATTCTCATTGTGCAGTGGCCTGACGTTCAGGGATTCCAGCAGCGCAAACCAGTTGCTGACATCTGACGTGTAGTACTCGTGATTCCCCGTGACGAAATAGGTGCCGAGGCGGGAGTGCAGCTGGCCCAAAGGAGCCACGGCCGTACGGAGGACAGAGGCTTCGGAATCACAGAGGTCACCCACGATCACCGTGACGTCTGGTTCCAGCCTATTCACCATCCTCACGAACATTTCCATCTTGGTCCTGCCCACCGTGGGGCCCAAGTGAATGTCTGAGAGAAGCGTGATCTTGAGGCCATCCATGGAGGCGGGCAGCTGATGGATGGGCACCCGCACGGTTTTCACAGCCGGGGGCCGGGCAGCGTTCAGGAGCCCAGCCACGCTGAGCACAGTGGTCACTGCCACTGCCAGGGCCGGCCTGACTGCCAGCCTCCTTGTCTTGTCGAGGCTGCCCACGACCCTACCGCTGCGCCAGGCCAACAGCTGGTAGGCCTGCTCCATGCCGCTGAGGGTACAGAGGAAGAAGACCATGATGACGTATGCCCCGAGGCAGGAGTAGGCTGCCAAGGAAAAGAGATATGGCTCCTCGGCCACTAAAAAGAGCATGGTGAAGAAACTGGAATGGGCCAGGGCCAGAAATGCCATGACAGCCATCTTCCAAAGCTGAAAACAGGCGGACTCTGCAGGCTGGGGAGTGGCTGAGGTTGCTGACCGCGCTACGCCAGATGTAGAGGGAGCCAATGAGCATGAGTGAGTTGGCAAACAGGGCGAGCTGCAGGCGGAACAGCCACCGCCAGGCCCCGAGCTCAAGGCTCCCGGCCAGATAGGAGCGGGACACGATCATGGACACGAAGACGGTGCCGGCAGCCAGGGCAGCCTTTGCACCCAGAGACAGCTGCCTGAAGATCGCCATTTTCTCGGCTCCTAAGAGGGTCCCCTGCCAGTTCTGTGCGGGCGGGCTCTGGAAGGTGACTTCCTTAGAAAGGACAGAGGCCAAAGACAGGTTTCCAGGTCAGCTCCGCCTGCAACCAGGAACCGGCATCAGCTTTGTGGGATATTACAGCTTTTCTGTCCCCATTCAAAATCTGAAGGCCACTCACATCTTCCCAACCCACCCTGAATCCAGGCCACTCAAGTAACAGTTGGCTGCTACACTTTAGTATTAAAACACAGACACAGTGGACTGTAACATGGTGGGCAGTTCTCATTTTCTTACAGTTTTCTGAGAGTTTAAAAGTTTTTCCACAAACCATATGAGCTTTTTTTATATAATAAGAAAAACATTATTTCATGTTAGCGGTTCTCGAAGTGTGATCTGGGGAGACCCTTGCAGGAGGTTCATTTACTCAAAATTATGTTCATAATTATACTAAGCTATAACTGCCCTTTGCATTCTCATTCAGTCACGAGTGTGTAGTAGAGTTTTCCAGAGGCTCCATGACATGTGATGTGGCAAGACTGAATGTGCCGGGCAATCATCTATCATGGCAGGTGTGAAAGAGGTTTGTAAAAATGTAAAACAGTGCCACTCTTCCTCCCTGAAGTTTGAAGAAAAATACTGTTATTTTTCAAAAAACAGTTTGTTACATATAATGATTTATTATTTCTTAAGTAAACTAACAAATATCTAAAATCTTTCTGTTTTAATTTCCAGGACAGTTGGTCTGAGAACCGCTGTTCTACATACATGTAAAGGAGAAAATAATGGAAAGCCAGGCTGCTGGTATCTTTCTGAAGCTCCAGGCCCAGCAAGGACACCTAGACACTGACATAAGAATTCCTGGGTTGAAACTGGCCTTCCTGTGTAGGCTCTGGGGGCGCACGCACACATGCACATGCATACACACACACACACACACACACACACACACACTGAATGATGCTGCACAATCATTTTCCAGGGGGCCACCCTTTCCACCCGCTCCTCATCCATAAACCCTGACCTCTCCCCTCCCACAACCCTCTCAGATATTGGTTAAGATCTGTCACCCCCTGTCTCCCCATTTTCTCTTCTCCTGGGGAAATGTTTCCTGGAACACTTCCCCAACTGCACCCTGGCCAGGGGTTCTCGCAGCTGGGTAGCTCTCACGCCAGGACTCCCGCAGGCCTTCTACAGACCCACACAGTGAGCAGGAAAACCACACACCAGGTAGGCAGAAGTTACCAAACACTCAATTTGAGGTGATTTTTCCTCAAGAACCCCAAATCAAACTATTTTCAGCAGCTACTTTTCAATTACTTACAATTTTCAACCTTCATTTTAGATAAATGCATGACTCTTCTGTGCTGAGGCACGTCATTGAAACCTTTTATCAAGGGATGCAATCTACAAGCGAACAGGCCCAATCCCCGCTCCTTCTACTGAGCACCCGGCCCAGCGCCAGCCCACCCAAACTCTGGGGCAACCGCGGTTGGTTAGCTGACGTGCAGAGGGGCAGGGCCCCCCGCCGCCCCAGGTCCCTCGGCTGCGACGCGGCCCTCCCCAGGCAGCGGTCTGCAGCTGCCCCCGCCCCCGCCCCCGCCCCCGCCCGGGCCGCAGCTCCCACTGCTTGACTGAGGCCGTCTTCCGCCCCGCGCCCCCGACCTGCCTGCGCCCCCGCGGGCTGCCACCTGCAGCCCGCCTCTTGCCCACCCTTGGCCTGCACCGCCCGACCCCGAGGATCGGGAGCACCAAGGCGGCCGGGAGCGGCGAGGAGAGGACGAGACGTCAGAGCAGAGAACCCCTTGGACGAGATCCCTCCGACGTCCCCTCGCGGGCCGCCCGGTCCCCGCGCTCTCCCCCCCCCCCCCCCCGAGCGCTCCGCCCCGCCCGACCGCGCCACCGCCCCGAGGCCCCGCCCGGCCCTGCGCTCCCCGCAGGCCCCTCCGGGAGACCGCAAAGCGGGAAAGGCCTGGCGCACCGCGGCTCACCCGGCCTCGCTCCGACCGGGAAGTGGGTCCCGCCCGCCCCGCCCCGCCCCGCCCCCGACGGCAGGGCCCGTCCGCCGCCTGCGCTTCCCCGCTGCCCGCCGCCCGCCCGCCGGCTACCCGGGCGCCCCGGGTCCGGCCCCGCCCTGCAGCCCCGCCGGCCGCCGCCCCCGGCAGCGCTGCCCTCCGCGGGCCCCGGGGACTCACCCGCAGGCCGCGCGCAGAGCCCAGCAGCAGCGGCAGCAGCAGCGCCCAGAGCACGCGAACCGCCGCGGGCCGCGCCATCGCCGTCGCCACGTCCCTCCCGGCTGCGCGGTCGGCGAGCGGGCCTGCCCGAGCCCCGGCACCCGGGGAGGCCCCGCGGCCTGGCCCCGCCCCGTCCGCCCCGCCCCGTCCGCCCCGCCCCGCCCGCCCCGCGGAGCCTCCGGGAGGGCCGGGGGGGCCCGGGAGGCGGCGCTGGGCGAGCTCCGGGGCCCCGGCAGCCGCGTGACTCCCGGCGCGGGTTCTGTGGGTTTTGCTGGCGGGCGCCGCGGGCCGGGCAGTCGGGCAGGGCAGGGCAGTCCGAGGCCCGACTGCCCGCAGCCCGATAGCGCGCCCCGGGGCTGGGCCGCCCTGAGAGACCCGGAGGGGACGCGGAGAGCGGAGGAGGTGGACGGCCAGCCCTGCCTCGGCTGTTCCCAAACCTGCACCCGGGGGTCCGCAAAGTGCGGCCACTGGGCCGACTGTAGAGCTGGTGCTTCTCAGAAATTAAAGTTCCAGGGCATCATCCCAGAAACTCTCAACCAGAAACTCTAGGAGGGCTCCAGAAATCTGTGTTTTTACAGATTTTCCAGGTTATTCCAGTGCGTGCTGAAATTTGAGAACCACCGTGCAGGTGACTGATTCCTTTAGAGGTAAGGAAGGTTCAACTGCGACAAAATCAATTTAGAATACCAACCCGTGGGGCAGCCCCAGTGGCCCAGCGGTTTAGCGCGCCTGAGGCCCGGGGTGTGATCCTGGAGTCCTGGGATAGAGACCCACGTCGGGCTCCCTGCCTGGAGTCTGCCTCTCTCTCTGTGTCTTTCAGGAATAAATAAATAAAATCTTAAAAAAAACAAACAAACAAAAAAAAAAAACTCAAAGCACCCAGGTTTGCAGAGGTTTTACTTTGACTTCATGGTTGGATTTTGAGAGAGAAGAGAAGCGACATCTCCCACCTTTCAATTTTGCACTTGAGTCTCAGCATCTTTACAATGCAGGGAATCTGTCAAATGGGTGTGAAGTAGTATTACATCTTTTTACACTTGGGAAGAAAAAGCCTTTGCAGCCTCAGTTAACCTTTTGGAACGCCTGGGAGGCTCAGCGGTTGAGTGTCCGCCTTCACCTCAGGGCCTGATCCCATGATCTGAGATGGAGTCCCACATCGGGCTCCCTGCATGGAACCTGCTTCTCCCTCTGCCTGTCTCTGCCTGTCTCTGTGTGTCTCTCATGAATAAATAAATAAATATATATATATTTTTAAAGAACCTTTTCCTGATTGGTTCCTCAGGAACTCTGAAAAATCCCACTTCCCTTCACTGACACTATAAGAGTTTCAGCTTTAATGGAAACTGAGTTTTAGAGGGAAATCGCTTTCATTTTTTTTCCAGTTTATTTATTTAAAGTTTTTATTTTAATTTCAGTTGGCCAACATACAGTGTTATATTAGATTCAGGTGTACAATATAGTGATTCAACTCATCACTACAAGTGAGTTCCTAATCTCCATCACCGCTCTGGTAACCATCAGATCTCTAGAATTAAGAGTCGGTTTCTTGCTTTGTCTTTCTTATTTTCCCCCTTCACTTGTCTTTTTTTTGTTTATTTGTTTCTTAAATTCCACATATGAGTGAAATCATGATTTGTCTTTCTCTGACCTATTTTGCTTAGGATTATACTTTCTATCTCCATCCATGTCATTGCAAATGGCAAGATTTCATTATTATGGCTGAATAATATTCCATTAGATAGATAGATAGATAGATAGATACATACATACACACATACATACATAGCTACCACATCTTTATCCATTTATCAATCGATAGACTCGGGCTATTTCCATATCTTGGTTATTGTAAATAATGCTGCTATAAACATAGGGATGCATGTATCCCTTTGAATTAGTGTTCTTGTATTCTTGAGTAAATACCCAGTAGTAGTATTTGCTGGATCATAAGATACTTCTATTTATGTGTATGTGTGTGTGTATACATCATATATTTAATTTTTTCCAGCTTTATTAGTTATAATTGACAGCACTAAATTCATTTGTTTTAAATATTTTATTTTGTTAAATCCTTATTTTGAAAAATAAAATGTAACGTTAAATTATGATATTAACACATTCTCTCCCAGACCAAACTTTAGTTAGGATCCTCCTTTTTTTTTTTTTTTTTTTTTTTAGTTAGGCTCCTCCTATCCTTGCCTGACCTGCATTGCCTGATCTTAGCAAAGAATCCTGCTAAATCAGTTTAGGGAAGATTACCTGACTCTTGACATCTGATCAAGTTCCTCATTCCTTGCCTTTGACTTCTAAGTCCTTGACCTGCCCTTAGCAAGAATTTTCTGATATCCCCTGTTGTAAGTTTCTTCTTCCCACAAACCCCTCACCTCACTCTGGTGGTCAACTATAAATCCCCAGCTGTCTTTGCTCTACTTAGAATTGAAACCTAAAAAAAAAAAAAAAAAAGAAGAAGAAGAATTGAAACCTATCTCTCTCCCCTATTACAACATCTTTTTTTTTTTTTTTTAACTTATTTATGAAAGGGGAAGGGGCAGAGGGAGTAGCAGTCTCCCCACTGAGCAGGGAGCCTGATCCATGGGATTGATCCTGGGACCCCTGAGATCATGAGTGAGCCAAAGGCAGGCAGACTCTTTTTTTCTTTTTTTTTTAAGATTTTTTTATTTATTAGAGACACACAGAGAGGCAGAGACACAGGCAGAGGGAGAAGCAGGTTCCATGCAGGGAGCCTGATGCGGAACTCGATCCCAGGAGCCCAGGACCAGGCCGAAGGCAGACGCTCAACCTCTGAACCACCCAGGTATCACAATGCTGGCAGACTCTTAACCAACTGAGCCACTCAGGTGCCCCCTCCCGTTACAACATCTTGAAGGGAGTCTTCCTTACCATCTTAACAGGTGTCAGAATAATTTTTTCTTTAACATTATTTTGCACAACTTTTGGATCCTTAAAAAACCTTAATCTGGTTTTTAAACACTGGGAGAAATGACTATAAAAGTCAAGAATAGTGGTTACTTATGGGGATGAGAAGCTGAGATAGAGACCCAACTCATGCAGGGATTTTTGGGGGTTTAGGAGGCAAGAGAGTTTTGTTTTTTGAACTGGAGGGCAGTTACAAGGGTTTTATCCATAATATAAATCATTATTTTTTGTGTCACTTTCTGTATCTTTTTAAAATAAGTTAAAAACTTATATTTTACTTTTAAAAAGTGTTTCAGAAAAACCTTTTCTATTGTGTAACAAAATAGCTAAAGTTCCATTTGTTCACTCCTTTCTCTTTTCCCACTGGGCATTTCCTTGAGAAACTGAGAAATAATCACTGGCTTTCCCTTCTCAAGTTCTTCTCATGCCTAAAGCACCAACTGCTTCTCATTGTATCATGGAGTCCTTTTCAAATTCTGCAACCCTGGTCCAATACTGAGAGCAAGGCCTTTGGAAGTGGGCCCCTTTGAATTAAAATTCCAGCTATGCCTCTTAATATCTGTGTGACTGTGAGCAGGTTACTTACCTTCTCTCGACCCTTGTCCCTTCATTGGTAAAATAGGGATAATAATATCAGACTCAATGGGTAATTGGGGAAGTTAGCAGAGGTGATGACTACAAGACATTTGGCACCTATAGAATGTTAGGACAATTGATGAAGTCAGAATTAGGCTTGTACGTTAATTTCTTGAGTTTGATAAGAGTACAAAATCTGAAGATTAATTAAATAATAGTTTTATATAAATCTATTGATTTTGATACACTGTGGTTATATAAGAGTGTCTTTGTTTTTTGGAACCAAGAGGTCATCACCTTTGCAACTCTCAAACAGTTCAGAAAAAAATGCATATATACATACATGCAGAACAATAAAGCAGATATGGTAAAATACCGACATTTGGGGAATCAAACAAGGAATCCTTTGTACTGTTTTTTCAACTTTTTTCTAAGTCTGAGTTATTGCAAAATGAAGTTCCAAAAAATTTTTAAGGCCTTAGCACACACACAAAAAGTCCTTAGCACAGGGGCACCTGGGTGGCTCAGTGGTTGAGTGTCTGCCTTTGGCTCAGGTCATGATCTCAGGGCTCTGGGATGGAGTCTGGCATCAGACTCCCTGCTTAGTGGGGAACCTGCTTCTCCCTCTCCCTTTACCCCTCTCCCTGCTTGTGCTCTCTTTCCCTCAAAGAAATAAATAAAAATAAAATCTATTAAAGAAAAAAAGATGTGAATTTTGTATGTCTATTTTTATATCCTTTCCTAGTTATTTATTTTTATTATATTTCTACTGTAGGATTAGTCCTTGAAACATGGAGAAAAGCACTGATAACCAGAGACAAAACTGATCCTTCACCAAAGGTCCTTTGAGAAGCACAGAGGCCTCATCGATAGCCTAAGAACAATGAAGGAGAGAGAGATGTGTGGCCCAATAACACAGATAAAAACCCTGTTTTTCTATGCTAACAGGGATTTTCCCACAAAGGCATCAATCTCAACCACTTTGACCAGGTTGGTTAGTTCCCCTTATGGTCCTAGCGAAGGTTCACTATTCAGCAAATTTCAAGTCCCAATGTCAGTTCTGACCTGTATTTCAGTGTAAAAATTTAACTTTACTTTTCTAGTATTTAGAAAATTCTATTAAAACAATTGTAATATAGGGTCACCTGAATGGCTCAGTCATTAAGCGTCTGCCTTGGGCTCAGATTATGATCCCGGGGTCCTGGGATGGAGCACCACATTAGGCTCCCTGCTCATCGGGGAGCCTGCTTCTCCTGCTCCCTCTGCTGTTCCACCCACTTGTGCTCTCTGGTTCTCTCTCTGTGTCAGATAAATAAATAAAATCTTAAAAAAAATTAATTGTAATTTGAGATAGGGTTTATATGAAATGATATATGTTAAAGACAAGGAAAAAACAAAGCCTCCACTAAAAAGACATGACACTTAAAAACAATGCATGATCTCAGACCAAGGGGGGAAAATAGATAAAAAAGACATTTTGGGGACAATTAAAGAAAGTTAAATATAGACTATGGGTTAAAAAATAGTGTTGTATCAGGGCACCTGGGTGGCTCAGTGGGTTAAATGTCTGCCTTCAGCTTAGGTCATGATCCCAGGATCCTGGGATGGAGCCCTGCATCAGATTCCCTGCTTCTCTCTCTCCTTTTGCCCCCCACCCCACTTGTGCTCCCTTTATTTCTCTCTCTCAAATAAATAAAATCTTTAAAAAATAATATTGTATCAATATTAAAAACTCTAATCTTTATAATGATACTGTGGCTATGTTCTTAGAAAATACACTGAAACATTTAGGGGTAAGTGGTAATAATAATATGTATCTAGGGCAGCCCAGGTGGCGCAGCGGTTTAGCGCCTCCTTCAGCCCGGCGTGATCCTGGAGACCCCGGATCAAGTCCCACATCGGGCTCCCTGCATGGAGCCTGCTTCTCCCTTTGCCTGTGCCTCTGCCTCTCTCTCTCTCTCTCTGTGTCTCTCATGAATAAATAAATAAAATCTTAAAAAAATAATATGTATCTATTTATATATATAATTATATACTAAACATAGTGTACACACATATTACATGTCTATGATGAGACAGCCAATTATGGAGCAAATAAGGCAAAATGTTAACTACTGATTAATTAGGTATAGGGCATCCAAGAATTCTTATGTCAAAATACAAAGTTACTAAAAAAAAAAAAAAAAAAAAAAAAAAAAAAAAAAAGGGGCATCTGAGTGGCTCAGTGGTTGAACCTCTGCCTTTGGCTCAAGGTGTGATCCCAGAGTCCTGGGAAAATACACTGAAACATTTAGGGGTAAGTGGTAATAATAATATGTATCTAGGGCAGCCCAGGTGGCTCAGCGGTTTAGCGCCGCCTTCAGCCCGGGGCGTGATCCTGGAGACCCCGGATCAAGTCCCACATGGGGCTCCCCACAGGGAGCCTGCTTCTCCCTCTGCCTATGTCTCCGCCTCTCTCTCTCTCTCTGTCTCTTATGAACAAATAAAATCTAAAAATAATAACAATTAAAAATATATATTAAAAAATGAAGTCTCCAGCCTACAGACATGGATAGTTAGTTCTGCTGAGTAGCAAATCCTTATCTTTCTCACAAGGACATGACATGCAAAGTCTTGAGACTTGTATTCCGGGGTTAGGTTGTGCAACCAACTGATGGGTATGGTCATGAAACAATAAAAAGGTAAAATTGTGAAATAATTGGCCAACAGTTTGTCCACAGTTCTAACAAAAGTCAGCAACTGTGTATCAGGACCTGGATCACACCATGTGGCAGTCATAAATGTGAGGATGTCCTTGTCCTCATGTCCTCAAAATCCCTTCCAGGAGCCTGAGATGTCTTGAAACATAAAATGTCCCAAGTGAGACCTGACTTAGGGGAAAACATTGATGAATTTGTTTCAAACACTCTATTCTATCTTCTTTCTGTTGCCTTACTGTCCAGAGCATCTGTTTCTCAGGATGTCTCCGCTGCACTTTGTGAGGTTGCTCCTTTCTCTCTCATATTTGGGCCTGTTGTTTCTCCTTCACCAGGGCCTGTAGAGTTAGCTCACCTTCTTTGTCTGTAGCCGTGGCTCACCTCTCCAAAAGATCAGTTGTTTGCTAGTTCAGTTGAAGGTTGCAACCAGCTATGGTCAGAATGGCTATGTGTTTTAAGGCCCGTGTTGGTCCAAAAGTGTCTTATATTTTATATAATTGCTAGAGCTGTCTGCATTTAATCAGGAGAGTTTATGTAATCTGGATTTCCAGTTTCTCTTCAAAGATCAGATCTCACAAGACCAGGCCCTCAGCCCCTTCAGGGTAACAGTAGTCAGCAGAAGGCCATCCTTTAGCCAGGGTTGGTCCCTCTAGTAGGTGACAATCTCCATCCATCTGGCCCACTTCATTTTGAACATAAGTAAATATCCCCGTGATATTTTTCATTTTGAGACTCCTAGGTCAGAGTATCAGTGGTAATGTGATCACAATACGTATAATTGCTGTATCAGAGCCATCTGAGTGATACCACAGATTTTTTTTTATTTTTATTTATTTATGATAGTCACAGAGAGAGAGAGAGAGAGGCAGAAACATAGGCAGAGGGAGAAGCAGTCTCCATGCACCGGGAGCCCGACGTGGGATTCAATCCCGGGTCTCCAGGATCGCACCCTGGGCCAAAGGCAGGCGCTAAACCGCTGCGCCACCCAGGGATCCCGATACCACAGATTCACTAATCACCTGTCTCCTGAGCCTTGGGCCGCTTGCTCCAGTCTAGATCAGTGCTATAGACTGAATGCCTGTGCCACCCCTAAAGTCATATGTTGGAAGCTAATCCACGTGATAGTATTTGATGGTCTTTGGGGTTTTTTACATAATTAGATCATGAGAATAGGGCTCTCATGAATGAGATTAGTGTCCTTATAGAAGAGACTTCAGAGAGCTCATACCATGCGAGGACACAGTGAGAAGACTGTGAATTCATGAACCAGAAAATAGTCTCTCACCAGAACTGAATCTGCTAGAACCTTAGTCTTGGATTTCTCAGCCCCTAGAACTATGAGAAATAAATTTCTGTGTTTATAAGCCACCCATTCTGTGGCATTCTGTGATAACAGAACAGTTTAAGATGGTTACCCAGCCCTCTTTGGGGCCCACATGGGACTCCATCCCTGTCATCATTCCAGTTCTAAGGGGAGGGTCATTGAAGGCTTACTTTTCTGGCTTCTCCCGACTTTGAGTTCCCTGAGGAAAAAGTTGATAATGATCCCTTTACTGCCTTCATAGTTTTTCTTTTTTTCCAGAAGGTCATACAGTTGGAAGGTCATACAGTTGGATGGAGAAGCCTCTTCATATTGGCTTCTTTCACTTAGTAAAATGCATTTATATTTCCTCCATGTCTGTTTGTGGCACAATAGCTCATTTCTTGTTAATGCTAAATAATGTTCCATTGCCTTGATAAATTACAGTTTCTTAATCCATTCACCTATTGAAGGACATCTTGTTTGCTTCCAAGTCTTGGTGGTTATGAATAAAGCTGCTGTCAACATTTGTGTGTAGGTCTTTGTGTGGACATAAATTTTCCACTCATTTCAGTAAATTCTAACAAATGCCATTAACTGCTGGATGGTGTGGTAATAGTATGTTTAGTCTGGTAAGAAACTGCCAAACTGTCTTCCATAGCGGCTGGACCATTTTGCATTCTTACCAGCAATGAATGAGAGTTCTTGCGGCTCCACATCCTTGTCAGCATTTTGTATTTTGTATTTTGGCCATTCTAATAGTTGTGTAGAGGCTCGCATTATTATTTTGGCCTGTATTATTGAAAAATGTCAATGGCAAAACGAGAAAAGTTGAAGAAAAGAAAAGCTAAAAGATTAGAGACCACTAAACTGCGAAGAGAGATACATTAATTACATGATCTTGAAAACGTGCATAAAAGACGTTATTAGGACAGTTGGCAAAACTGGAATAGGGAATATAGATTAAGTATTGGGAAATTTCCTAGATTTGATCATTGTCTTGTTTTTATGACCTACAAACTGAAAGATTAAGAATCAGGTGGGTTTAATGTATGCCACCTGCTCTCAAGTATATAGGTAAATATAAAGGAAATATGGCATAATACTAGCAATTTGTGAATGTGGGTCATGTGTACATAGGAGTTGTTTGTACTATCTTTGCAACTTTTCTGCAAATTATTTTATTTAAAAAATAAAAAAAGTTTAAAGAATTAGAAAAATAATAGTTCTGCCTTTAACATTGCATCCATATCTTTTGATGTGCACAGACGAGTTTCTCGGTCATATTTGGAAGAGTGGAATCCCAGACTCAAGGTGTGTGCATCTTCCTCTTGATCAGCTAAATAGTTTACAGAGTGCCCTGACACGCACATTTTTACTTTTTTCCTTCTCTCTCCCTAAAATGTCAGGTCCTTGGCAGTGTTACAGTTGTAGGCCTTGGGTCCTCAGCATCAGCCTCCCCCAGAATGCTAGTTAGCAGTGCAAGTCCTCAGACCCTCACCCCAGACTCGCGGAGTGAAACGCTCGGAGAGCGCGGCCTAGAGGTCTGCGTTTCCACGGGTCCTCTAGGGGATGGGAAAGTCAAAGCTGCGCTGTGATCCGCTCGGGCCGCTCGTGGCTTGCAGCCCGCCAGCTCCCCACCAGCGCGCCGCGGAGCCCGGGAGCCCGGGAGCCCGGGCGAGGCGGGGCAGAGCGCAGGGGCGGCGCGCACCCGGGGCAACCTCCTCGCGCCCGCAGCTTCGCCCCGACGGCCGCTGGGTGCGGAAGGGCGGCAGCGCGGGGCGGGCCGAGGCCGCTGTCCCCGCCTCCCGAGCCTGGCGCTCGCCGCGTCGCGCCGTCCTCCGCCTTCCTCCCTTCCTCTCGGCCGCGGGGCGCGATGGAGAGGGCGCGCGGGGCGGCGGGCGCGCTGCTGGTGCTGCTGTGCGCGGGCTGTGTGCCGCGCGGCGGGCGCGCCCAGTACGAGCGCTACAGCTTCCGCAGCTTCCCGCGGGACGAGCTGATGCCGCTCGAGTCGGCCTACCGCCACGCGCTGGACCAGTACGGCGGCGAGCGCTGGGCGGAGAGCGTGGGCTACCTGGAGATCAGCCTGCGGCTGCACCGCCTGCTCCGCGACAGCGAGGCCTTCTGCCACCGCAACTGCAGCGCGGTGCCCCCGGCCGAGCCCCAGCCCGAGCCCCAGCCCGAGCCCGAGCCCGAGCCCGCCGGCCTCGCCCGCTACCCCGAGCTGCGCCTCTTCCGGGGCCTGCTGCGCCGCGCGCACTGCCTCAAGCGCTGCAAGCAGGGCCTGCCCGCCTTCCGCCAGTCGCAGCCCAGCCGCGAAGTGCTGGCCGACTTCCAGCGCCGCGAGCCCTACAAGTTCCTGCAGTTCGCCTACTTCAAGGCAAGTCGGCCCGCCCCGCCCCGGCCCCGCCCCGGCCCCGCCCCCGCCCCGCCCCGGACCGGGCCCCGCCCCCAGGACCGGGCCCGCCCTCCGGGCCTGCGCCCCCGCCCCCTCCGTCCGGGGCGGCCTCGCACCGCCAGTCCCCATCCTGCCTGCCCCCAACTAGCCTTGTCAAAGACGCCTCCAAATCCTGTCCCCCCTCCTTCATCTTAAATAGGGATGAAAGTACTTTTATTCTGGGACAGAGAGGACGTTCGCGGAACTCCCAGGCACCCAACAAGGCCTGCTACGTTTTACCTGTTACTTGAAGCCAGACTCCTTAAAACTCCTTTTTCTCAAGGAAGTGGCGACTTTCAGTAGTAAGACGGGAAGAGGACCAGAGTTGCCGGCTAGCTCCGTCTAAGAGAAGGGGCCCGAGGCCGGGCCAGGGCGGGGCTCCTGGGAGCACACCCCCTGCCTGGAAGGGCCGGGCCGGGCACCGGGACTCCTCGGGGTTGGCGCTCTCCGCTCTCTCCTCTAGGATTTGACACGATTGTCTCTCTCCTTCCTTGTGGCTGCTTAAATTCTGTGACTGCTGGCTAAAAATAGCACAAATTGCAGTTCTTCATCCTTGGAGTCCTTTCTCCTGGGACCCGCAAGTTTTAAGAATGGGCTGAATTCCCTGTTAGTGGATGAAGTGACTTTAACTTGGCGGGTCTTCACCACGTCGTGCCAAGAAAGCCCTCTCAAAGTCCATTTTCTGTTTTATAACGATTTAAAAGGAATATACTGCATTTAGTTTAATGACTACAAAAATAGATTCATAAAAAAAAATTCATAGTATATTCCTGACTCTGGAGGTAGAAGTAGTTTTGTTTTTAAGCGTTTCTTTGAGTCTTGGGGCTGCAGGATCTGTGTTTCATATTTCTGAAACAGAGCCACCTCATGTTGCATTCATAAGAGCAATAAAATAGCACAAACCTCTAAGTAGGTGAAAAGCTGAGTTATTCCTGTGCTTACATTTTTATATAAAGTGTTGGCTTTGTGAATGTTTGTCCTGGCAATAAAAAAAAAATCTTAAAATAGAACCAGGGGATAAAATTAATAAGCTTTAGGACATTGAAAAAATGATGGCTGGCTCATAAAAGCACTATATTTTAGGCAAAAGAATGACTCATTTAATTTGTTGTGTAGCTTTTTGAGTCATATAATTAAGGGGGAAATGTTTTATTTTTAAAACTGGAGAATAGTAGAAGCTGATTTCTTTTATCTACAGATGAATTTGAAACAAGTGATATGGGGGGAGGGCAAGAGTATTTTCCTTTAATGCGACTAGAAGGTGAAGGTTTTCTCCTTCATTATGGTGTCTTCAAAGTTTAGGATGGTCACAGCTATTCTTCAAAACCTTTTATAGGTCTCATAACAATCACTTAAGTCAGTAAAACACCGTCTGTCTTGGTATTTTGAGATCTCTTAAAGGACAGGAAAGGTTAAGGATTTTTATTAGCAAGCCAGAATCTTCTCTTAGTTAGTCCAACTGAAAGTCACTGAAGAAGTGATCTTAGGTGATCTTAGGTGGTGTTACTGTATGTTTTTTTTTTTTTTTCCGATATTTCGATGTTTACATTTTCTCTTCCGATATTTCGATGTTTACATTTTCTTTTCTTTTTTAAAAAACACTTTATTTATTTATTCACAATAGCCACACAGAGAGAGGCAGAGACCTAGGCAGAGGGAGAAGCAGAGTCCTTGTGAGGAGCCAGATGCGGAACTTGATCCCTGGACCTGGGATCACACCCTGAGCCGAGCTCAGATGCTCAACCACTGAGCCACTCAGGCATCTGAAAGGTGGTTATTTACAAAGACTAGTTATGGTGGGTGTGACTCCCTACCCCTGGGCCAGAAAGAGCATGGAAGAGGACAGTTCCAGGAAACAGGAAGGAGGGAGACCTCACGAGGAGCTGTGACCGTTAGTCAAGGGGGCACTAGCAGCCCAAGGTGGCTGAAGGAAGGGAGGCAGAAGACTATGTAACCCAACTTTACCCCCTTGCTTCCCTTCAGGCTCCCACTGGGGCTTCTTACTTGTGAACCCCATCGGAAGCTGGAGAGCAACAGAGTGCAAGTCTTGATGGGCCATGGAAGTCACTGAGCCCTCAGCTGGAAGCACTGTGTTGAAATACAGGTTTATTTGAAGGACTGAGCATTCTTGTTTAGCAAAAATCGCAGCTCATCCTCCATTGAGTAGATCTCTTTCTTTGTTGTACTCAGACGAATAATCTTCCTAAAGCCATTGCTGCCGCTCATACCTTTCTACTGAAGCATCCTGATGACGAAATGATGAAGAGAAATATGGCGTATTACAAGAGCTTGCCTGATGCTGAGGACTACATTAAGGACCTGGAAACCAAGTCATACGAGGTACATCTGGGTTTTTACATAGCAGGTAGTTGCAGTGTGAGTGGCTGAGAAAGCGGGTCTTGATGAACAGCTCTTGTCATCTTAGGCCAGTCTGGGAAGAGGTGAGGGGGCCTCACAGCTGAGCCAGAGACTTCACCTGCTTTTTGGTTCTTGGCCCTGTGCCTCAGCACCCACTCTGCTGTGTCTGATCCCTGATCCTCCAGCCCTCCATAGATAGAGGCTCTGGAATCAATCACCAGTTTCTGGTGAGGAGCAGTTTTGGGAGGTGGGATCCCTTGGGTGGACAGGTGGGTGTGCGAGGAAACACGGTGCTCCAACAGCCCTGTTCAGATTTTCAGCCCTGTTCTCTATTTCACGCCTAGCACCAGTCTCTGTGGTCACTAGTGCCTACAAAAGCTAACAGGTGTGTAGTGTGCGTGAGGGGTGTGTCACTTCCCCGCCAGACCCTCTTCTGTGATAATTTGGCTTTCTGTCCTTCCAAAAGTTGTTGCAATGTCTTGTCTGTTGCTTGTTCCTTTTCTGTTCTCCTGTGAAAAGGATTTCTGCCTTTTTACCTTTTTCACTGAGGTTTTCACTGGCTTGGGAAGCGGAGCTGAGAGCCCAAGGTCAGTGTGCTGTGCCTAACTGCATGTGGCTAGCCCATTCTCTCCCTCCTTGGAGTCCTGCTGGCTGTGGTGGGGCTGCCCTTCCACGTGCCCACGGGTTCCTTCTCCATGTGTGGTTTTCTTCCAGCTGCCTGCAGTGGCTGCTCGTTTACCCAGCCTCTAGGCCAGTAGTTCAGTTAGCTGCTTTCCTTATTTCCAGGGGCTGCCACCTGCTCAGGAATTTTAGGGAGATCACCCTCTTTACCTGACCCCTGAAGCCTGGTGAAAAGTTCAGGTCTGAGGGGTGGTCCTTAGACACCCTCATTTTGGAGCAACTGAAAAAACAACTCCAAATGGAATGTGCCATATTATGTGCCATATTTCCAGTCCTGCCCTGGACCTTCCATGTTTTCAGGGTCGCGCGTGTACCCAAGATCTCTGCTTATTTCTTGTGACACCAAGCAGCTTCCTCAGCCTTAGTTATTTCTCTCTCTGATCCTGTCAACAATTAGCAGAAATTCTCTGAAGTTTCTACCACCTGGCACATGGCCACCCTCCCCAGGTAACTAGTACTGATGCACAGCATGCCTATTTTATACTTAACCGTTGGGGAAAGAGTATCTGCCACCTGCTCTCAAGCGTCTATCTTTTCTCTGCTTCAATTTTAAAAATCAGCTTTATTGAGGTGTAACTTATTTAAAATTTATCTACCAATTTTAAGTGTATAATTTAATGAGTTTGGTCAAGGCATGCAATTGTGTAACTTCCACCATAATAACAATATAGAATATTTATATCTCACCTAAAATGTTCCCTTAGGCCCCTTTCCAGTCAAGCCTGTGTCCCAAGCACTGACCTCTGGCAGCTACTTCCCTGGTTTCTGGCACTATGGTTTTTGTTTTTTCTTGATTTGAGTTTAATTTTATTATCAAGCATCTCCTACTTTTTGAATTAAATAAGAAGTGTACCATTGTACATAGGATAGAAAAAGCTAGATGTGTCAGTTTCCCGCTTGGTTTCATATTTAATGAAGTGTCAGTATGGTTTTCTTGGAACTAATGAGAGTGGAACTGCATGATGGTCTGGCTCTTTTTGGTTGGACGGCCTGCCTGCTCATGTGTGAGCTTCACCCGCTTCTCCGTGCTTTCCAGAGCCTGTTCATCCGAGCAGTGCGAGCCTACAATGGTGAGAACTGGAGGACGTCTGTCACTGACATGGAGCTGGCCCTTCCCGATTTCTTCAAAGCCTTTTACGAGTGTCTCGCAGCCTGCGAGGGCTCCAGGGAGATCAAGGACTTCAAGGACTTCTACCTTTCCATCGCAGGTTGGTGGCATGTTGTGTTCTACGCATACATGGGACAGCTGCCCTGGGGCACCTGCATGCCTTCCCAGTGGCTTGGGTGACCTCCCAGGAACTTTTGAGCTTCAGTGTGAGTGGCTGGCTGGGTAGGTAATACGTACCCTTGACTCAGTAGGGCCTTCTGGCAAAATACCTGAGTACCATGTTCAAGCACAGGCCTGGAAGGGGGATCTACCAGATCAGCCCTGCTCGGTTATAGGCTTTTGGAAAAATAAAAATGGGTTGAAGAGCAACCCATGTTCAAGAGAACATGACTCATGTTCTATAAATCGTTACTGGTTTCGCCACCCTGAAGGGTGCAGTCCAGTGGTGTGTAGTACTTGTACATTGGTGTACAGCCATCACCACCATTCATCTCCACCACTCATCACTGCATCTTCCCCAACAGACATTCTGTACCCACTGAACACCAGCTCCCCATTCTTCCCGCAGCCCCTGACAACCACCACTCAACTTTCCATCTCTGTGAATTGGATTATTCCAGGTACCTTGGATAAGTAGAATCCTATAGTATTTGTCCTCTTGTGACTGACTTTTTCACTTAGCATGACGTCCTCAAGCCTCACAAATGTTGTAGCAAATTGATTGTCCCTTAAATCTCTTTTCATCCATAGAATTAGATCTGTTTTTTCCCCTGGCTATTGAAAAAATTGGATCATTTGCACTGTAGAGATTCCTATAGTCTGGATTTTGCTGATTGTATCCCTTCGTCCTCTGTTCTCTGTGTTTCTTATAACTTGGTAGCTGAATGTAGAGGCTTGATCAAGCTCAGGTTTGATTTTCTTTCTTTGTGGAGGTTGGGGCACAGGACTACTTCCTAGTTGGTGCTCAGTTCTGGTGTCAAGAGGCACAGGATGTCTGGTCATCTCTTTCTCTGTAATGTCGGCAGCTGCTGGTGCTAATGCTGGACCTCACATGGCCCCTGTTAGCCAGTGTTCTGCTGCTGAGAGGTCCTTCCTTCTAGCATCCCTTCTTGCCTATGTCAGGAAGTACTCCTTACACTCAGACTAAAGGAGGGGTACATAAAGGGTGCTTAGCTGGAGCTGAAGTGTTTTGACTATAGATAAAAGGCAGTTATTAGAAAAGGTAACATTTATTATGCTCTAACTAGATGCCAGGCCCTGTCCTATGCTTTTTATGGGTATTATCTCAATTTTACCATCCTGTGAGAAAGGTACTAGCTTTCTCCCCATTTTACAGCTTGGAAAGTTGAAGCTTAGAGAGCTTAAGTACTATGCTGATAGTCCTCAGGGGGAAGGGCCGGGATTTGAAACCGGGCAGTCTTGACCGTAGGCTCTTCCCTCTCACCTCCAGTGAAATAGTCTCTCCTCATGGATTACATTGGACTTAATCTCATCTTTTCTTTTCTTTTCTTTTCTTTTCTTTTCTTTTCTTTTCTTTTCTTTTCTTTTTTTTTCTTTTCTTTTCTTTTCTTTTCAAATAGGTAACATATATGCACATAGTGAAAGACACAAAAGGATATTCTGTAAAAAATAAGTCAAGGTCCTGACTTGAAGATAGATGGTACACATACATGAAGATACCTCAAGATGGATTCATTTATAGAAATGTGGGTGAAGTTGAACCCCCAGGGGGCAAAATGGTACCCTGGGGCTACTAGTAGCTGAATTATTATCTTTTCTAGGCTGAAGGGGAGGAAGGAGTTGCAGGCAGTTAGAAGGAAGTCTTACTTCTATCCACATCTCTTTTACCCATTCCACTCACCCCAAAGATAACCATTTTTATTAGCTTCTGGCTTATATACCTCTAAAAGTTTTTTTTTTTGACATAAAATAAGCAAAGATCACTTTATCTTTGATATGCTTAAGATATGTATCTATAGCTGTATTTTTATATGTAGATAGATAATTTAGGAATCTATTTAATTTAAAATTTTTATTTTAAAATAATTTTTTATTTTAATTTTTTAAAAAAGATTTTATTTATTTATTCATGAAAGACACACAGAGAGAGGCAGAGACACAGGCAGAGGAAGAAGCAGGCTCCATGCAGGGATTCAATCCCAGGACCCTGGGATCATGACCTGAGCCAAAGATGATGCTCAACCACTGAGTCACCCAAGTGCCCCTTAATTTTTAATTTTTAAATAATTCCAAATGTATAGAGAGGCAGCAAGAGTAGTATAAAACTCTTATAAACTCATTACCCAGATTCACCAATTTTTCACACTGATTGTGCCACATTTACATTATCATTCTCTCTGTAACTGTGTGTATGATTATTATTTTTATTTCAAAACCACTTGAGAGTATGTTGCATACATCATGACCCTTTACCCCATAATAGTTCAGTATATTTCCTAAGAATAATAATATTTTGTATAATAACTGTAACTATAATAGTTATTAAATTAAGCAACTTAATATTGATGTAATACTTTTATCCAGTCTATAGTTTATATTCTAGTTTTGCCAATTATTCCAATAATGTCCTCTAGCAACTTTTTCTTTCTTAGTACAGTCCAGTCCAATACCACGTTTCCTATTTATTTGTCATTTTTCTTTAGTGTTCTTTAATCTCGAACAGTTCCTTGGCCTTTGTTTTTATGCCATTGATTTTTTTTTATGCCATTGATATTTTTTTAGAATATAGGCCTGTCACTTTCTAGAATATTCCTCAATTTGGGTTTTTATTACATTCAGGTTGTGCATCTTTGGCTGGAACACTACAGAAGTATGCTTCTCAGGGTATCCAGATGTGCATGGTGTCTGTTTGCCCCTTACCAGTGATGTTAATTTTTAGGCATTTGGTTAAGGTAATTTCCAGTTTCTAGCTTCTCTGCAATACTGTTTTTCCTTTTGATATTAATAAATAATTTGTGAAGAGATACTTGAAGACTAGGACAATTTGCTGTTCATCAAACTCTATCTCCACTCCTTCCCATACTACCACACACATATTGATTTAGCATATATTGAAGATTCTTGCCTGATTTTTTTTCCCTATAAAGGTGTGTGTGTGTGTGTATATATATATATATATATATATATATATATATAAAATATGTATTTATATAGTAAGACATAATATATGTCTATTTTTTCTGTATTTTTATGTTTGTTTCTTTCCTAGTAAATAGGTACCATACTTTATACACTGTTCTGTCTCTTGCTTTTTCCACTTAGCCATATATCCTAACTAGCACATAGAGATAGTCATTCTTTTTTATTGCTACTGAGTATTCCACTGAGGGGTGGGGAAAATGATGCAGCGCAGTTTATTCAACTCTTGGACATTTGGTTGGTGCCAGTCTTTTGCTATTACATGTAATACTGCAATCAGAAACTTTAGGCTTTTTTTTTTTTTTTTTAACTCAGTGGGGAGGTATGTTTTCAAAGTGGGATTGATATATAACATAAGTGGGATTGATTGTTCAAAGAGTAAATGTCTCTGTAAATTATTTAGTATTTTATTTTATTTAAGATTTTATTTATTTATTCTTGAGAGACAGAGAGAGAGGCAGAGACACAAGCAGAGGGAGAAGCAGGCTCCATGCTGGGAGCCTGACATGGACTCGATCCTGGGTCCCCAGGATCACACCCTGGGCCAAAGGTGGCACTAAACCGCTGAGCCACCTGGACTGCCCTATTTAGTATTTTAAATTACCATTTTGTATTCCTAGCAAAAATGTGTGAGAGTGCCTGTCCTCTACAGTTTTGCTGACAAAATGTATACCATCGTCTTGGAGCCTTTTGCTGTGAGCTGCATGAAGGGAGAAAAGGCAGGGGGCCAAGGATCATATGGGAGGATTTTAGGGACCAATCCCCAAAGTGGTAGAAGTAGCATTCATCTGTTGTTGCAGTCCACGTTTCATTGGCACAAATAGTTATATGGCGTCAGCCCCACTGCAAGGGAGGCTGGGAACTGAATGAAGCCTTTGACATCTTTCTCTATTTTGATATTTAGGCCTACCTATTCTCTTTTCAAGGTTGTACAGATTCTATTGTTTGTATGTACCATAATTGATTAATCAATATCCTGTTGATGGGCATTTAGGCTATTTCCAACTCTGTTTGGTGTTGCAAACAGTGCTCATGTGTGCCTGTGTCTAGAGAAAATTTCCTAGAAGTGCCAGAGGATATGTGCATTTTAACGTTTGATGCATTTTGCCAAATTGCTATCTAAAAAAAGTGTTCCTGTTTTGCTTCTTCCAACAGAATATGAGAGTATAAGTTTCACCATTTTCTTCTTAACACTGACTGTTATCAAATTTTAAAAATTTTGCTGATTTAAGTGGCAGGTGGTAGCTACACTTGTGGTGAGCATGGCATAACATATATACTCATGGAATCACTATGTTTTACACCTGAAACTAATGCAACGTGTGTGTCAAGCTACTTCAACAAAACAGGTTTTTTTTGTCTTTTTTTTTTTTTTTTTTTTGCCAACTTAGCAGTTTAACATATTTTAAGTGGGATTGTGTTTCTTAATCACAAATGAGGTTTAACATCTTTTCACAATGTTTATTAGCCATTTTTACTGTTTCTTTTCTTTGTCCATCTTTATAATGGGTGTCTGTCTTTTTCTTACTGAATTTCAGTAACTTTGTATATTAAGGATTTTAGTCCTTTTATCATAAGAGTTGCAATATTTTACCTTTATCATCTTTGCCTTTTACCTGGATCATTGAGGGGGGCAGTAGTAGTATAAGAAACTAATCAATGCACTGCTCTGAAAATTTGTGTGTATTGTTTCAGATCATTATGTAGAAGTCCTGGAATGCAAAATACAGTGTGAAAAGAACCTCACCCCAGTTATAGGAGGCTATCCAGTGGAGAAATTCGTGGCTACCATGTATCATTATTTGCAGTTTGCTTATTATAAATGTAAGTAATTATCTTCTACAACATCTTGGGCAAGATCCTTAATCCTCGTAAGGCTCAGCTTCCCATCTGTAAAAAATAGGGATAATAACTCTTATCTCTGGTTGTTGAGAGAATCTGTCAAGGTTGTTTTGATAGCCCTCGTGCTGTGCTTTGCACAAAAAGGCAGCAAGGCCTGGTGATTCAGGGCACGAACCCTGGAGCCGGACTGCCTGGGTTTAAATTTCATCTTCATCACTTACTAACTGCTCCGTGCCTCAGTTTCCTCATCTGTAAATTAGACATAATTGTACTAACCTCATGAAATTGTCATGAGGATGAAGTGAGTTGATATGTGGGGAATGCTTAGGGTATTCATACCCCAGTACATGGCATTATCTCCTCCCTATCATTAGCCTTACCATCCAGACTGAGTTTTATTCCATTTGGTCCTCCTTGGACCTGAAATTCGAGTTAATGGATCAGAACATTCCAAGGAGTCAAAGGGAAACAAATGTTAAGAGAGAAAGTCATTCAGAGTTCAGACTTCAGAGTATATCTCTTTGCCTTTTCCTTCTCTTCCTATAAGTGACATTGCCAAGTGCCACTCGTCTGAGTGGCAGGTGCCTCAGTGCAGTGGTGAGTGCAGGAGGATCCTTCCCACTCAGGAGTGGGTGGTCCTGGGGATTCAGGGATGTGTAGTTGGGAGTGACTGGTTTACCTTGGCACCCACAGCCCTCCTTCCCCACTGTGGCTGTTTTGTTATGTGTTGAGTCCAACCTCTTACAATAGCCACCTGCCTTTTCCTCTCACCTCCCCTCTTCAGGATACACTGAAAGATTTGCCTGCTGAAGGTTAAAGAAGGGACAAAAAAGAAAAAATATTTTTTCTTCTCTATGTATATATTTTTATTTATTTAAAAAATTTTATTTATTTATTCAGTCATGAGAGACTGAGAGAGGCAGAGACATAGGCAGAGGGAGAAGCAGGCTCACCATGGGGAGTCTGATGTGGGACTTGATCCAAGGACCCTGAGATCTTGACCTGAGCCAAAGGCAGACACTCAACCACTGAGCCCCCCAGGTGCCCCTATATATATAATTTTAAATTTTGCTAATCAGGATTGTTTCTGAGAAGGCTCTGTAGCAGTCACTTACACCAGAGCTTAATGAGTGAAGGAACTTGCCTCTTTCAGCAGTGAATCTGTTATTGCAACAGTCTGAACCTCACCTAAGGATGCAATGAGATATCCTGCAATGAGATCAACAGGAGGGAGAGGTGTGTCTTCAACAGATGTCCTTCCTCTTGCACAGAGGGCAGGGGTGAATTTTTGTTTGCCACTGTAATCCTGGCACCAACTCTTAGGTAAAAGATTATTGAGCATAGAAGACAAGAAGCCTTCTCCTCCTCCAACTCCTCCTCCTCCTACTTCTTCTTTTTTTTTTTTTTGAGACAGAGAGGGAGTGAGCTGGGAGCTGGGTAGAGGGGCAGAGGAAGAGAGATACTCCCAAGCAGGCTCCATGCTGAGGCTCCTCTTCCTGTAAGTGACATTGCCAAGTGCCACTTGTTAATAAGCATGGAGCCTGACAGGGGGCTCAATCCTATCACCCCAAGATCATAACCTGAGCTAAAATCAAGAGTCAGATCCCCAGCGACTGAGCCACCTAGGTGCCCCAAGTCTTATTCTATACAATCTAGGAACACCCTTTCACATGAGACACACTAAGCTCATAGAGGGTCCCCAGCAAGTATTGATTTGGCTGCATTCTAGTGTCAAGGGGACAGGTCTCACTAGCAGTGTTTTTGCTTTTGAAGAGCCCTCCTTTTTATTTTTTACATATGTATGTATGTATGTATTTTTATTGGAGTTCAATTTGCAAACATATACCATAACACCCAGTGCTCATCCCATCAAGTGCCCCCCTCAGTGCCCATCACCCAGTCACCCCCACCCCCCCCGCCCACCTCCCTTTCTACCACCCCTTGTTTGTTTCCCAGAGTTAGGAGTCTCTCATGTTCTGTCTCCCTCTCTGATATTTCCCACTCATTTTCTCTCCTTTCCCCTTTATTCCCTTTCACTATTTTTTATATTCCTCAAATGAATGAGAACATATAATGTTTGTCCTTCTCCGACTGACTTATTTCACTCAGCATAATACCCTCCAGTTCCATCCCTGTCGAAGCAAATGATGGGTATTTGTCCTTTCTAATGGCTGAGGAATATTCCATTGTATACACAGACCACATCTTCTTTATCCATTCATCTTTCGATGGACACCAAGGCTCCTTCCACGGTTTGGCTGTTGTGGACATTGCTGCTAGAAACATCGGGGTGCAGGTGTCCCGGCGTTTCACTGCATCTGTATCTTTGGGGTAAATCCCCAGCAGTGCAATTGCTGGGTCGTAGAGCCCTCTTTTTTAGTATTAGTGATTGATTAGTGCTTTCTTTCAAAAAGACTTGTAGTACAAGCTTGTTACAGCAAACATTTCAGAGATATACAGAGAAACATCCAAAGCAAACCACCCATTTGCATCCCTCCCTTCCCCCAAATCCCAGTATTAACTATTTGCTTACATTCAGCCACACTTGGAAGAACCCTGTTTTAATGAGAATTACGGAAATTATGTACATTTAACAAACTTAATTCTGGAAATTCAAAAGTATACATTAGAGAGATGGTATAATAAATTGTAGTATGCCCAAACCGAACTTCAACTTTTATCAACACTTTGCCAATCTTGGATTCACATTTTAGAAGTTTTCTGTTGGGGCACCTGGGTGACTTAGTTGGTTAAGCATCTGCTTTTGGCTCAGGTCATGATCCCAGGGTCTTGGGATTGGGCTCCCTTCGGGGCTCCCTACTCGGTGAGGAGCCGGCTTCTCCCTTTTCCTCTGCCTTTCCACACCTCTCGCTTGTGCTCTGTTTCCTGCTCTCTCCACCTCCCTCTTTCAAATAAATAAAATCTCTAAGAAAAATTAAGTTTTCTGTGGATGAAAACATAAGCTAGTGTTGTTGTTGTTTTGAGTAAGCGGGTGTTTTTATCTCATTTTCACGAAAACCTGTGTTGGCACCTTCCTGAGCTAGGCCCCGTGTTGGACTCTGAAACTTGGGGAAGAATCCGTCAGGTGTTCTAGCCTTCTGAACTGCTTCTGTGTGCTCAAAGCCAGAACACTGGGAGTTTAGAGGTGTTTCAGATACTTCCAGGCTCTGGCAGCTTACTGGTCCTTGGAATCCTCACATACTCTGAAAATCGCCCTGCATATGGAGACTGTGGCAATGACTTAACACCAGTAGACCAAAACCTCTAGCTCTGCTGCCTGCTTCGCAGAAAATCTTTGCTTTCTGGGTTTTTAGGTAAACAGTATGAGTAATATTTACTTCTTGAAATTAGCTTCCTGCAAGTTGGGCCTGTTGTGAACTCTGTCTAGATTATCTACCACACTGAATTTTTTGAGGGCGAGGGCAGATGTTATTTATACTTGAACCCCAGCCTCATTGGCCTTGAAATAAGTACTTCCCCCTGCCTTGTAGACCTTGTGAATAACATGTGTCCTTAAGTGCTCGTTTTAAGATTGTGGTTACAGCAGACACCCACTGGGTGGCACAATGTATTCATGCCCACATTTTGGTCACCCTGGCCAACCAGACCTTTAGCAAAGGTAGTGGTTTGTAAATTGGAGTGTCCTATGCCAGCATATATACAGGGGCTTGTGGTTTATCACCTCTTTCCCCTTGCCCACTCCACCCCCAAAACAAATCCCAACCCCTGCAGATCCCCTATGCTGGAAGTGCCGCCATAGATGGGGCAACTCTAAGGAAGGATGCTACAAGTGGGAACCCCAGTTTCCAGGAGATGGCAACACCAAGTGACTTCAGATTTCTTCCAGCCCAGAAGGCCCACCATCTTTTAGGTCTTCTAGGTTTAGTTAGCTTTAGGCAGGCTGCCTGGATCTGGGGATTGTGGTGTCATCCAGGGGGGACCCAGGACATCCTCCCTACCTCCTTACCTCCCTACCTCCCTCAGCCCCAGGACAGTCCAGGCCTTGAGACCCAGTCTTCCCAGCTCAGGTCAGCGGAGCCTCAAGTAGAATATAGCAGACAATTCTGCAAAGGCATCTGCCCAATGAGGAACTTCTATGTTTCAAAACTGCTCCCGGGCTGCCGTGGAGACCCAGCCTGTGACCGGCTCACCCAGGCAGGCTTCTGGTGCATCACAGGCTTTCCCAACCAGGGGTGTGGAGAAGAGGCTTGCCCATGGATATTTCCTTTAGGAAGCTGTGTTGGCGATGGGAATTTCAGGGCACGGTTTGCTGATTCCTGTTCTCTTTTCTCCCCGGCCTCAGTGAACGACCTGAAGAACGCAGCCCCCTGTGCGGTCAGCTACCTGCTCTTTGACCACAATGACAAGGTCATGCAGCAGAACCTGGTGTATTACCAGTACCACAGGGACAAGTGGAGCCTCTCGGACGAGCATTTCCAGCCCAGACCAGTAGGTGCCTGGGCGCTGGGCATCATGTTTGTGGGCCTCCTCTTCATTCTCACTTTCAGGGGACTGTTTGGAATGCATGAAAGGAAATCCTTTTTTCTTTTCTGGGTTTTTGTTGTTTTTTGTTTTGTTTTTGTCTTTTAATATTTTACTGCTCTGTTCTGATTCCCAAATCAGTAAAAACTGCAAATTTCAAACATTACAAAAATGTTTTGCTAACAAAGTGAAATTCCTTCGAAATCCCAAACCTTTTCTTTACCCCTTGCCTTATAGCTATGTATTTGCTCATATATACAGCATGTATTTATTTATCTATATATCAGCATGTACAGAAACAGGGTCATACTTTACCTGCTGTTGTGCACCTTGTCTTCTCAACAATTCATCATGAACGTTTTTCATGTCACACTCATACACCTGCTTGTTTTTTAACACTCCAAGGTAGATTCGTTTATGGATGGGCCATCAGTTAATTCACTTGATGGACAAGCTCAGCTTTTCATGTGTTGTCACAGAATTCAGGGATTATGTATTACTTTTTTTTTTTTTTTTAAGATTTTATTTATCTATTCATGAGAGATACAGAGAGGCAGAGACAAAGGCAGAGGGAGAAGCAGGCTCCACGCAGAGAGCCCAACATGGTACTCGATCCCGGGACTCCAGGATCACGCCCTGGGCCAAAGGCAGGGGCTAAACCGCTGAGCCACCCAGGGATCCCTATGTATTACTTTTAAAAGACCTTTTCTAATTAGTCTTTGCCCTTAACTTGTATTTTCTTTCTATTTTTTTTTTTAAGATTTTATTTATTTATTCATGAGAGATACAGAGAGAGGCAGAGACATAGGCAGAGGGAGAAGCAGTCTCCCTGCAGGGAGCCTGATGCAGGACTCGATCCTAGGACCCTGGGATCATGACCTGAGCCAAAGGCAGATGCTCAGTCACTGAGCCACCCAGGCGTCCCTTAACTTGTATTTTCATTGGGATTTTTTATATGCTGCCCTAGTTTGCCATATATAGGTTTTCCTTCATACCTCATTCCCCTGCCAACACACACACACAATCTCTCTCTCTCTCTCTCTCTCTCTCTCTCTCCCTCTCTGTCTCTTTGTGTCTCACTCTTTCACTCACTTGGGGCTGGCCACTCTTTTTTAATTGAGATATGATCCACAGAGAGTAAAATTCATGCCTTTAAAATGTACAATTTATTGTTTCCAGTAGATTGACAGAGTTGTACAATCATGACCACCATCCAATTTTAAACATTTGCATCACCCCCTAAAGAAATCCATACCCTGTTTCCCCCTCCTCCCAGTTCTGACATCAAAGGGTTGGTCATAGAAACTGTTCTGTTTTTGTCTGAACAGGAAGCAGTTCAGTTCTTTAACGTGACTACACTCCAGAAAGAGTTGTATGACTTTGCTAAGGAAAATATAATGGATGATGATGAGGTAAGTTTTCATGTTTAGCACACGTCTGGCTAAGAGAAAATATTACTCACATCTTTGCAGAAATCACCTGAAGGCCAAGTCATCCCTGAAACAGAAGGGGACTTTGAGAAATACGGTTTCTGTAGGCATTTTAAGAAAAATCAGAGCACTGGCAGGGGGACACAGCTTTCTTTTTTTTTTTTTAATAATAAATTTATTTTTTATTGGTGTTCAATTTGCCAACATACAGAATAACACCCAGTGCTCATCCTGTCAAGTGCCCCCCCTCAGTGCCCGTCACCCATTCACCCCCACCCCCCGCCCTCCTCCCCTTCCACCACCCCTAGTTCGTTTCCCAGAGTTAGGAGTCTTTATGTTCTGCCTCCCTTTCTGATATTTCCTACCCATTTCTTCTCCCTTCCCTTCTATTCCCTTTCACTATTATTTATATTCCCCAAATGAATGAGACCATATAATGCTTGTCCTTCTCCGATTGACTTATTTCACTCAGCATAATACCCTCCAGTTCCATCCACGTTGAAGCAAATGGTGGGTATTTGTCATTTCTAATGGCTGAGTAATATTCCATTGTATACATAGACCACATCTTCTTTATCCATTCATCTTTCGATGGACACCGAGGCTCCTTCCACAGTTTGGCTATTGTGGCCATTGCTGCTAGAAACATCGGGGTGCAGGTGTCCCGGCGTTTCATTGCATCTGTATCTTTGGGGTAAATCCCCAACAGTGCAATTGCTGGGTCATAGGGCAGGTCTATTTTTAACTCTTTGAGGAACCTCCACACAGTTTTTCCAGAGTGGCTGCACCAGTTCACATTCCCACCAACAGTGTAAGAGGGTTCCCTTTTCTCCGCATCCTCTCCAACATTTGTGGTTTCCTGCTTTGTTAATTTTCCCCATTCTCACTGGTGTGAGGTGGGATCTCATTGTGGTTTGGATTTGTATTTCCCTGATGGCAAGTGATGCAGAGCATTTTCTCATGTGCTTGTGGGCCATGTCTATGTCTTCCTCTGTGAGATTTCTCTTCATGTCTTTTGCCCATTTCATGATTGGATTGTTTGTTTCTTTGGTGTTGAGTTTAATAAGTTCCTTATAGATCTTGGAAACTAGCCCTTTATCTGATACGTCATTTGCAAATATCTTCTCCCATTCTGTAGGTTGTCTTTTCGTTTTGTTGACTGTATCCTTTGCTGTGCAGAAGCTTCTTATCTTGATGAAGTCCCAATAGTTCATTTTTGCTTTTGTTTCTTTTGCCTTCGTGGATGTATCTTGCAAGAAGTTACTGTGGCCGAGTTCAAAAAGGGTGTTGCCTGTGTTCTCCTCTAGGATTTTGATGGAATCTTGTCTCACATTTAGATCTTTCATCCATTTTGAGTTTATCTTTGTGTATGGTGAAAGAGAGTGGTCTAGTTTCATTCTTCTGCACGTGGATGTCCAATTTTCCCAGCACCATCTATTGAAGAGACTGTCTTCCTTCCAGTGGATAGTCTTTCCTCCTTTATCGAATATTAGTTGACCATAAAGTTGAGGGTCCACTTCTGGGTTCTCTATTCTGTTCCATTGATCTATGTGTCTGTTTTTGTGCCAGTTCCACACTGTCTTGATGACCACAGCTTTGTAGTACAGCCTGAAATCTGGCATTGTGATGCCCCCAGATATGGTTTTCTTTTTTAAAATTCCCCTGGCTATTCGGGGTCTTTTCTGATTCCACACAAATCTTAAAATAATTTGTTCTAACTCTCTGAAGAAAGTCCATGGTATTTTGATAGGGATTGCATTAAACGGGGACACAGCTTTCTAGGAAACCCAGGTCATTAGCACCACATTTCCTGACAATATAGAGGAACCCATCATAGAAGTCATCCAGTGATCATTTTTTAACTTTATAAAGTCATAATGGATTTTCAATGACTCAGTGCCCTGAAAACACTTGGAAAGCCTCATTCATCCCAGGTTTTCTGGGATATTATTATCAATCTCTTTTTTTCTTTTTCTTTTTGTAAATTCGGTCCTTGCTCAGTCATTTTATCATTGTTTGAGATTGCTTGAAATTCCTGATTCCTACTCAGCTGTCTCTCTTTTTTTTTTTTTTAAGTTTTTATTTAAGTAATCTCTACAGCCAGTGTGGGGCTTGATCTCATGACCCTGAGTCCAGTCACATGCTCCTCTTACTGAGCCAGCCGGGCTCCCCTCAGCTGATTCCTTTTCTGACAAAGACTCCACTGCTGTTGGAGCAGTCATTTTGGGGTGGGGCAGCCTAGTCACAGGATAGTCCTTCTTACGGGTAGTATTTAGAGAGATGTGTTTGAAACAAACCAGAACCTGCTTCCTAAGGCAGCTAGGGACTTGCCAGCTTTTAGAGCTTGTTCTGACCTGACCCCTTACTTCATAGATGAAGGGCCTGGGGGACAGGAAAGTTCTATGAGCTGCTAGACCAGACTTAGAGGCCCTGAGACTCCAGGTTTTCTCTTTCACTGCCCTGCTTTTTGGTGAAGGACTTCTAAATAAGATATTATCTTGGAAAAAAAAAAAAAAGATATTATCTTGGAATTTGTTTTCCATGCTCAAATCTGCATGGGGTGGACTCATCACTAGCATGTGCTAAATTTCCCAGGGCTTTGGTTTTCTGCCTATAAAATGGAACTAATAATGTTGACCTCACTGGGTTGGGGAAATGAAGTACCATGTTGCATGTGGAAGTGCTTTATAGACTAAGAAGGGGTCATTGTGCTCATGAGTCTTAGGTTGTGTTAAGAAGCAGAGCCTGAGATAAAGTCACAAGGATGCTGCAAAGGAAGGAGTGCTGGCTACATACAAGTTTGGCTGCTCTCATTTGGAAAGTAGAGAAAAATGTATTTAAAAAAAGGAAGAGTTGAGTTCCTAATAATCCAGAGCAAGCCACTATTGCTATTTTGGTATACATACTTCCAATGTTTCCTGTACATCTTCCAAAATGTATTCATAATAAACCCATCTGTAATAGATACCATGGCTATTCCACTTAATATGGTAATATGAGAAAGTACCCTTGTTATGTTTTTCTAGAACAGATTTATTGAAATATTATTCACACACCATAAATTCTCCTTTTTAAAGTACACAATATAGTGGATTTTAGTATACTCACAAGTTGTGCATCCATCACTTCTAATTTTAGGGCATTTTTATCACCCCCAAAAGAAATTGCAAACCTGTTAGTAGTCATTCCCCATTCCTTCTTCTCTGCCAACCTCTCCCTCACTTCTGTCCCCACCCCCTGGCAACTACTAATCTACTTTCTGTCTCTGGATTTGTCTGTTCTGGGCATTTCATATAAGTGGAATCTTATGCTAAGTGGTTTTCTATGACTAGCTTCTTTCACTGAGCATAATGTTTCCAGGTTCAACTATGTTGTAATATATGTTATGTTACATGTAAAATTCCCTTTTATTGCTGAATAATATTCCACTGTACATATATATCACATTTTGTTTACCTGCTCCTCTGTTGATGGACATTTGTACTGGGTTATTTCCACTTTTTTGACTACTTTGAATAATGATGCTATATGAACATTTGTGTACATGTTTTTGTTTGGACAGAAGTTTTTAATTCTCTTAAATACCAAGAGAGTATATATGTGGAAATGGTCATACAGTAGCTCTGCAGTTAACTTTTTGGGGAATTCCAGACTGTTTTCCAAACTGGCTGCACCATTTTGCATTCCCACAGTGATGTATGAAATTTCCAACTTGCCATATCTTTGTCTGCACTCATTGGTGTTTGTCTTTTTTATTTTAGCCATTCTAGTAGATGTGAAGTAGTATTTCATTGCAGTTTTGATTTTCATTTCCCTAATGACCAATGATGTCGAGTATTTTTTCATATGTTTAATAGCCATTTGTATATCATCTTTGGAGAGATGTCTAGTCTATTCAAATTCTTTATCCAGTTTTTTAAATTGGGTTTCTTGTCTTTATTGTTGAAGTGTAAGAGTTCCTTATGTATTCTGGTTATAAGTCCTCTGGCAGATATATGAATTGCAAATGTTTTCTTGCAATCTGTGGGTTGTCTTTTCATTTTCTTAATGGTGTCTTGAAGCATAGGAGTTTTAAATTTTGATGAGATCCAATGTATCTTTTTTTTTCTTTTTTGTTTGTGTTTTTGGTATCAATATCTAAGAAACTATCACTTACTCCAAGATCATGAAAATTTACTCCTACTTTTTAAGATTTCTATAATTTTAAGACTTTTTTTAAAAAGATTTTTTTTTTTTGTTTGAGAGGGAGAGTGCACAAGCAAGGGAAAGGTAGAAGGAGAGAGAAGCAGACTCCCTGCTGAGCAAAGAGCGTGATGTAGGGCTCCATCCCAGGATCCTGGCATCATGACCTGAGCCAAAGGTAGATGCTTAACCAGCTGAGCCACCCAGGTGCCCCAATTTTAAGACTTTAGATCTACAATCTATTTTGACTTAATTTTACATATGATGTGAGGTAGAGGTTCAGTTTCATTCTTTTATATATTGATATCCAATTTCCCAGCACCATTTGTTGAAAAGATTTTCTTTTCCATTGAATTGTCTTGGCACTCTGTAGGAAATCAATTGACCATAAATGCGAGGGTTCATATCTAGACACTGAATTCTAACCCATTGATCCAGATTTCTATCCTGACGCCAGTACCACACTGTCTTGAATACTGTAGCTTTGTACTACATCTTGAAATTGAAAGTGCGAGTCTTCTAACTTCATTCTTCTTCTAGATTATTTTGGCTATTCTGGATCCCTTGCATTTCCATATAAACAATAGGATCAGTTTGCCAATTTCTACAAAAGGCTGCTGGGTTTTTTTATAGGAATTGTGCTAAATCTGAAGATCCTTTAGATAGTATTGACATCTTAACAGTATTAAGTCTTCTGATCCATTAACATGGGATATCTTTCTATTTCTTTAGGTTTTCTGTAATTTCCTTCAATAATGTTTTCTTAAATTTCATTATTCTTGATGCTGTTGCAAATGGAATTTTTTCATTTTTATTATTCAATTGTTCATTGCTAGAATATAGAAATACAATGGATTCTGTATATTGATATTGTAATTCTGCAAATTTGTTGAACTTGTTTATTCTAACAGTTGTTTGGGTATATGTGTATGTGTGTGTGAGTATGTGTGTCTATTGCTTAGGAGTTTCTATATGCAAGATCATGTTATTTATGAATAGAGGTGATTTTACTTCTCTTCCAATCTGGATGACATTTTTTTTTTCTAATTGCCCTGACTAAAACCTCCAGTAAAATGTCAAATAGAAATAGATAGACATTCTTGTTTTGTTCCCAATCTTGTTCAATTTTGTGTTAGCATTAAGAGTGATGCTAGCTGTGGAGTTTTTTTGTAGATGACCTTCGTCAAGTTGAGAAAGTTCCCCTTCTATTCCTAGTTTGTCAAATATTTTTATCATGAAGTGGTGTTGAATTTTGTCATTTGCTTTCTTCTGCATCTATTGAGAAGATTGTGTAGTTTTTGTTAACCTTGTTTGTTAATGTTTATTATAAAAATTATTTTTTAATGATTCCATGGTAGGGATCTTTTAAAGTAAAGTTTTTTGTTTTTATAGGTTTTTAGGTTGTTTCCAATTTTTTGCTTTCACAAATAACATCACTGTGACTAAATTGGTTACCTTTTTTCTGGTCATTTCCTTAGAATAAATTCCCATGGGTGGAATTCCTGGGTCTAAGACTATCAACATTTTTTTAAAAGATTTTATTTATTTATTGATGAGATACAGAGAGAGAGAGAGAGAGAGAAAGAGAGAGAGAGAGGCAGAGACGCAGGAGGAGGGAGAAACAGGCTCCATGCAGGGAGCCCGATATGGGACTCAATCCCGGATCTCCAGGATCACTCCCCAGGCCGAAGACGGCACTAAACCGCTGAGGGACCCAGGCTGCCCAAACTATCAACATTTTGAAGGCTTTTGATGTACAAAGACAATATGTTTAGAAAAAATCATAGATATTATTACAAGAGAACTTTTACTTATTTGGTAAGGCTTTGTCATGTCACAGATGAGGAAATAAATTCAGAAAGGTAGAGTGACTTGCTCAAAGTTAGCTAGTTAGTAATTATCCATTGAACACAGGCTTATTCTTGGCTTTTGTATTCTTGGACTTGACACTGTCAAGATAAAAAAAGGAGCCTGTTGGAAGTCGTGGAAGTAGTTAACTTATTAATCAAAGCTCTAAAATTGTGAAAGAATTAATCCATCTCTAAAGAACAAGCTATTTTCTTTCCTATATAATATCAAATTATGGCAAGTAATTATTTGAAACAAAGTATAATCAATATAATAAAGTTCTTAGTTTAATCTTTAAAATTTCCAAAGGACAAAATACTACATTGAAACAAAACAATATGATTTAGCTACTGAAGTTAGGGGCATTCTCCATCATTATCTTTCTGGGGTTGCAATGTGTTCTTAGAGCTCCTGAAAGTTTGCACAGTGATTAAAAATTTTGCAGATGGGATCCCTGGGTGGCGCAGCGGTTTGGCTCCTGCCTTTGGCCCAGGGCGCGATCCTGGAGACCCGGGATCGAATCCCACATCAGGCTCCCAGTGCATGGAGCCTGCTTCTCCCTCTGCCTATGTCTCTGCCTCTCTCTCTCTGTGACTATCATAAATAAATAAAAAATTTAAAAAAAAATAAAATAAAAAATAAGTAAAATGGAAAACCTTTAAAAAAAATTTTGCAGATGCTTATTATGATTTCAGAAACTTATGAAACAGACTGAAATAGATGCTTCAAGTTTTAGGTTCTGATGGTTTTCTTAGGGAAGGTCTGAAAAAATAGATTTAATTTGCAGGATTGATTTATTGAGGGAGTGCTGTCAGGTAGGACAGAAGTGAGGTTCAAGGGAAGGAGCCATGAATATATATGGTCTCAGCTGGAGTCAAGCTTAGCCTGATCCCATGGGACCTCTGGAGCATGAATTGTACCACAGAGCTCTGTGTGCATTTTGTAGGCAGCCTATCATTCTCTCCTTGGTTGTTGGCAGCCTAGAGAAGTTGGTGTGTAAACTTCCTGGTGGGGCTGCTCCTTTTGGTTAAGGTCAATTGTCCACAGAAGGGGCAGCTATCAGCCATCAGCAATTAACACCCCCAGCATCTGGGGGTAGATCTGAGAAGGTAGATCTGAGCTAGGCTGTCAGTGCCTCCACTATAACAGGCCACAGAGGGGATTATGTTTCTTTCCTCTGTATCACCTTGGGTACCTATTAGTGTGCTAAGAGCAAACAATACCATCATCCATGTCACAGCAGCCACATAGTAGGAAACAGTAACTCTGGGAACAGCTGTCATGGCCATACGTATAATCCCTTTACTGTATTTTCCTTTTGGAGTCCCGAAAGCAAGTGAAGAACATTGTTTTTTCAATCAGTAATCTTCCACTTACATAATCTCAGGGATGACATGATAGAATTATTTGATGAAAATAATAAGCCACCCCCTCTTTACATCTCATGTACTTGGGAGATTTCCCAACTATTCTCAGATGCTGAGATTTTATAACAGGAAGCATGTTAAAATATCAAAAAGAGCAAATAGACTCTTGGACTGTGATGGCGACCTCTGTGAAGGAAGCCAAGCTTTAGCAGGGGGCTGATTACTATCAGTGGGGCTGACCCTCATGGGAGTGTGACTTGGCCTCCTTGGTGATTCACTGATTTTTGGCAGTAAAGAGAATGGGTGTCATCAGGTGGGCCCAGCTGTGTTGTGAGAGAAAAGTCAATACAAAGAAGGAAATCAGAAAGTGTGTTGAATTATTTCAGGTTGAGGCTTAAGTCTGATTGCAGAAGGAGGGAGCAGGTGGGCTCCGGGTCCTGACAGTGGGCAAGTGGGTCCCACTCTACCCAAGAAAATGTCTTGTAAAGGGAGTACCTGCTTGAGCCACACTAGCACTATGCACATATACTATCAATCATTCTTCCTTTCACAGATTTCCCACGTTCTGCGTGCTAGGTCCTCAGGAAGAAAAGCAGCTTAGGTCTTGGTCCTTGAAAATCTCATGGTCTACTGATCAAGGCAGAAAGGGAACAGATAGAGTGTTCTTGTGGAATAACTGCTAAGGGGTGGGCGATGCCAGAAAAGGGGGCACTAAAAAGGTCTTTCAGAGGGTGGCTGGATTGCCCCCTTCCCTCAGGCCATCTGTGGGGGTTCCTGAGCACTTGACTCCATATTCACATGGAGTGGAAACCAGGTCCCTCCCAGGGGTGAGTCAGGTCCTCTGGGCCCAAGCGCAGTGGGGGGCAGCCCATTCAGGCAGTTGGCAGTGGCGCCTTAGAGATAGTCTCTGCTTACTAGCACTCTCAAAGTCAGCCCACTTAACAGAAGTGTCCTGTTGTCTCTTACAGGGAGAGGTTCTGGAATATGTGGATGATCTCTTGGAGCTGGAGGAGACTGGCTAGTCCACAGCAAAGATGTGTCCCTTGATGTTCAGGAGACCCAGATTGTTCGTCTTCCTTTCCCCAGCACCCCACGTGGTTGATACCTCAAAGCATTCTATTTACTCTGTGAAGTGAAAGAGAAGCCTCATCTCTTACTACATCCAATAAGGGGTGAGCCTGCCTTCTCCATGACTACACCTGCCTCCCCATGGTCTTCCCATGTTCACACCTGCCTTCTCCTCATTCACACCTGCCTTTCTCACCATTTTGGCTGGAAGGACAGATTTCCATTTTTCCCCCCAGAAAATCACTATCATTTTTTTAATAAGAAAAATACTCCTAAAATTAGCTCTTCCAGATTTTAGACCCCATTATCCCCATGCCCTGATCCAAGAAAAACTGTGGAAAACAAAGGCCAAACTTCTCCACACCTTACGACAGCCTATATGTGGTCTGACCTGCACCATTTCTGGCACCCACTGAAAGACCTCTGTCTTTCAAGTGTCTGTCTTACCCCTCCAAGTTGGGTAGATAGTGCAGACTACAGAAATATGGATTTTTGCCCAGCACTTCTACATCTCCAAAGTCTTAAAATGGTTGGTCGGTCCCCCTTGGGGACAATTGTCAGTTACAAGTCTCAGAGTTGGGAATGGAAGAAAGCAGAGGGAGTCTAGTTTCATTCATTTTTCAATAAATATTTATTGAGTACCTACTACTCACTGGAAATACCACACAGAATGACAGAAAAAAAAAAAAAAAACCCTTCCTCTGGAGCCTACGTCCTATAAGGAGAGACAGACAACAAATAAATAAGAATAAATATATACAAACTATCAATAGTAATAATTGCTATGGAGAAAAATAAAGCAGGGAAGTGAGTATGGAAGCCTGAAGAGGAGCCTACAGTTTTAAATAGGATGGTCAGGGAAGACTTCACTGAGAAGGTGATATCAAAGTAGAGACTTTAGGGATGCAAATCTCAGGGAAAAGCATTCCAGGCAGAGGGAACCGCATAAGCAATGCTATACAGTGAGAACATGCTCAGTGTGGTGAGGGAATAGCAAAGAGGCCATGGAGATGAGTGGGCAAGGGGAAGAATGGAAGGAGATAAGGCTAGTGCAGTGTACGTACATGGGGTGGGAGAGAGAGCAGATGGCTTAGGCCGTGTAAGGGCTTTGGCTCCTTCTCTGAGTGAAATGGGAGCCTTTGGAAGGTTTGGGCAGAGGAATGCCTTGATTGACTGGATTCTTCCAGTTGCCATATTGTGAGCAAGGGCAGAGCAGGGATAGCAGGCAAAGGAAGTGTTGGCTTGAACCTGAGCCATCACAATAGAGATGGTGAGAAGTGGCCAAATGGTAGGCTTGTTTTGAAAGCAGAGCTAGTAGGATTTGGTGACAATTGGGTGTGGAGCATAAGAGAAAGGGGTTAATGGTGACCTCAAGGTTTTTGGCCAGAGTAGCTGGAAGGATGGAGTTGCCATTTTTTTTATTTTTTTATTTTTTTATTTTTTTATTTTTTTGGAGTTGCCATTTACTGAGTGTAGGGAAGTTGGTTGCGGGTGGTAGGTATTTGGTGTCAAGCAGGCTCCCTGAGGCCGGGATGGGAGGTTCAGGCTGCAAATAAAATTTGAGAGTATTCTCAGATCAAGTCTTCAACAGAGCCTGAAACAGGGATCCAAGTGTGGTTTATTGTGAGGGCACATTCAGAAGAAATCTGTGAAGGCCTCCATTAGTCAGCTAGTGATTGTCTGTCCCTTGGGGGGCAGGGGTGGACCTTGGAAGGCAAGTAGCTCGATAATTGAGGGCAGTTCTCCGGCAAAAGGACAGAAGGACTGTGGACCACTGGCAGGGGATAGACACAGTGAGGGACTGGGATGGGGATGTGGGTCTCAGTTCTGTGAAGGGGTCTGGGAGGGAATTCTACGTCATGTCTCTCCCCATCCCCTGCTGGATCATCAGCATGTACATTGTGTGTAAAGCCATGAGTCTGGATGGGGTCATGTAGATGGAATGTGTATTTTAAGAAGCAAGAGAAGAGGGTCAAGGTCAGAGCTCTGGGGCTCTCTGGGAAATGAGAAACCTACCAAAGAGACTAGAAGGAGCCACCGTTGAGGTTGGAGAAAACCCAGGAAAGTGGTGTTTTGGAATGTGAGTTCTCTTTTTTCAACCTTGTTCCCTCCTCCAATAAGCCACTTGGTCTGGGGAAGGAGGCTGAGGGGACTAGGACAGCCTTTGGGAGACAGGACTTCTCTTACAGGAGCCTTTGGGAGACAGGACTTCTCTTACATTCTCTTAAAGGAATGAAGGGAGATAGAATTTGGGGGTCATTAATATGATGGTGAGTAATTGGGGGTGGCAAACTCATATATTTTTGGTTTCCCAGGCTTCTTCCCCCTCCTCCCACTGCCCCATCTCACCAGTCTAAGCTCTGGGAATGCCCTTCTATTCCTGGGAACACCCTTCTGTTCCTCCTTCTGCACCATTCTGCTCCCCATCCCTTTCTCTTTAGAGCACCTCCTCTTTTACCTGCACAAGAATCCTCCTGTCATGTTCTCCTTCTGGGGCACTGACAATAAGCTACTACTGTCTTGCCCTACCTACGGAGCTTACTCTCTGGGTAGGCCATATGGCCAAGGCGTCAGTGTGATTGGCATTGTGGTGGCCACACTTGTGTCCACAGCAGCCCCCAGTCAGGGCATGACTCAGATCCTACTGGCTTCCACCCATGGTCATGGGATCCTCCTCCTTCCCTTGCCCTGCTCTCCGCTCCACCAGCAGGGAGGAGGGTCATAGGGCAGGTCTCTACAGTAGAGAGGAACCCAGTGAGTGGCCACCCTGGCCCAGACGCCCAAGTCCATGGAGATGGTACACCTGGCAGCCATTTAACTCAGCAGGGAGCTCCTGGCTACAGCTGTCCCTCCCAGTTGTGTGAGAACAGCCAAGGACACCAACATGGGACCAGGCTGGGTTGGGTAGTCTGATCCCCTCCAATTCTTTGTGCCCTGCAGACCTTCCATTTGGTCCTCTTCCTTGAGCCTGGGCTGAGCTCTTTGTGGATGATGTTGCTCCACACATGATTGAGTGGTGGTGGTGGTAGAAGGGGTCCTTATTTACTCACTGAACTTGACGCCTCTTTACAGGGGTGGCAGGGTGGTTGAAAAGCACCTCCGCCCCGATCCTAGCAATGCCCCTGAGGAAGAAGCCCTGGGAGCAGTATGGTCAACATTGTCAGCACTTTGCTTGGATTGGAAGCTATGGGACTGGGTTACTAATCTTTTTATTCCAAAGGAAACCAAACCAATCTTTAAAAAAAAAAAAAAAAGGTGGGCCAATTCCTCCAAACCTACCATGAAACCCAGTATGCAGACCACATTCAACAACCTCAACCCAGCACCTCCCTGAGTGTGTTTCTTGGAAGAGCCTAGAAGATTCCTGGATTGAGACTTCATGGGTTCAGCATTAGTTGGGCCTGTCTTTTGAAAAACAACAACAAAAAAATCCCCCACATTTTTAAGCTTTGCAGAAGTTTCCAGACCTAGCCTTAGGTGTCCTTCGACTCATTTCCATAGAGGGCAGCAGGGAGGTGACCCCCCACGGGGATGAGGCCATCTGTCCAGTCATCTTGCCATGTGGGTAGCCCAGGGAGGTGGCATCCTCTGGGAAGGGCTGCCCACCATGACCCCAGGAATGTTCAGTGTCTACACTAACTGGAGCGCTGAGGGAGGCCTGTATAGACACAGGTTTAAAAGAGACTAATTGAAATGTCTCTCATACCATATTCAACGATGTACCTTGACCTCTGAGCTTCGAGCCACTCTAATGATGGCCCTAACCTGTTATGCCCACCCCTGGGACCCAGGAGAGCTGCTGGGCATGCTGGCCACGAAGGCTGCCTTAGGAAATGAGGCTTTTAGGAGTTCTTACTCAGGGAATTTTAGGAGAACAAACATTTTATTGAACCAAACTCGGTGGCAAACAGAAATGATCTGTTAGATTGTCAATGGGGAAGGGTTTATTATGACTGCTGGTGGAATAAACAGTGGCTGGTTTCTGCCAACATTTATGGAAATAATGTTTTTAAGTTTTAAATGTGAGCTGTAAACCTAAGCTACTTCAGGGTTGTTGTTGTTGTTTTTTTTTTTTTAATTCAATACTGAAACTGTGGGGGGAAAGGTGGGTTGGTGCCAGAAAAAACATTCTCATTTAATAGTGTTTGCACATGGAACTGCTACCCAGTTTGTAGCGAGGCCCTGAGAAAAACCCACAACTAATCCTTCATCACAGCTGTCTGCGCTCTTGATCATCTGCCATCCTCCGAACAGCGACTTCTTTTTTCTGGTGACTGCAGGCTTGAATGACCTAGTGTGGAGAGTTTAAGCTATATACAAGGGGGGCGGGGGCGAGAAAGGAACCTCAAATAAGCCTCAGCCAAAGGTTTTGTGCATAGGACTTCCTGTGCCGGCAGCCAGGGGCAGGGCTGTTCCCCACCCTGTCCCTGCAGTGTCTCCCCGAGACGGAGGACATCGCAACAGCCAGCTTTGCCTTGTCTGACCCACTCCTGTCCCTGCACCGAGTCAGGAGCACTGTGGTTTTTTCCACACTTGGGTGCTTCTCCCTCCACCTCCAGGCCAGGTGTGGGAGCAGTTGACCCCCAGCACCAATCACTGCCCCCCAGGGGCCTCTCCCCAAATATCTGGCTTTGGTGGCTTGCTGAATGAACGTGTTGGCTCACTATTCTCTTGGAGCCAATGCAGTAGGATGCTGGTGGCCCACTTTATAAGAAAAGAATAAGAAGGAAATAAGCAATTTGGCCAAGAGGTACAGGATCACTTGGTTTTGAGGAGGCCAGACTATAAACACTGTTGCCAATGTCTCTCTGCCCTCCCCTCCCTCGGCCAGGGCAGTATGTAATCTCACTCTTACAGGAAATAAGAACTTGGAAAGTTATTGAAAACAAAGATTTTTTTTTTTTTAAAGAAAATCACATTAAACGTTTTATTTTGCTTATTTTCTACTGTTTTGTCTACTGGGTGAACCTGAGCCACACCCAGTCATTTGAGGATGCCGTTGTAAGGAGCTCTGTTTTCTCAGGTCCCTGAGATTTCTAACAGCTGTCCAGCAAAGCAGAACCCTTATTCTGAGGACTCTGGGATCTTCCTCAGCAGAGGGGGATCCTTGCTAGCCTCACGGGCTGAGCACCTTTTCAGGAGATAGGGGCTCATTCCTCTTCCCAGGAATGTTCTCTTTTAGAGGAGATCTGGGATTCCACTTGGAAAAACATTTGGGATCCAGGGCTTACTTTTGATCTAAAGAGCTGGTTGGTCCCTTGCTGCCAACATCTGAGAAGTGATCAAACAAGGACCAAAACACCATCAAGGATGACCGCTAACAGCTTCCGTGCTCTGTGCATGTCACTGAAGGGCCAGAAAGGAGACAAAGAGCAGAGGAAGCAGGTGCAAGGAGTGAGGGAGCAGTGAGGGCAGGGAGGCGTGGAGAGTTCAAACAGCAGCCGTGTGAGGACAGGTAGGGGACACGGGCATGGTGTTGGAACTGGCCCAAGAATCCCCAGGATGCAGTGGAGAAGCATGGCATGAGGAGGCGTGGAGATGCAGGGGATCAGAGCTTTCGAAGCCTGGTGTGGGCATGAAATGCTCTGAATTGGGGTGTGAGGGAGACCAGCCTTAGCCTGATCCCATGGGAACTCAGGAGCACAGATTCTACCCAGAACTGTCCCACCCGGAGGCAGGGAGGCAGGCCTCGGGTATGCCCATGCCAGTCGTAGCTCCAGGCTGCCCTGGGGGGTACAGGTGGCTCTTACTCCTGGGTGAGGAACTCCCATGGGGCTGAAGGCTATCCTCTGGATGAGAAGGCATTTTTGAGCATTTTAGCAGCCACCATGCAGGGTAGCTGGAGGATGGGTTCACGTGCAGAGTGAAGGGGATCTGGGTGGGGCACAACTGTGTCCATGACATTGGGTAACGGGGGAGGCATGGACGGCCTCCTGGTGGTCACAGAAGTATAAGAGGACATCAGGCAGATGGGATCAGTGCTGATGTTCTCTGAGCTTGATTGCTCCATTTGTCTCTCCAGATTTCTTTTTCAGCCTGTCCTGGGCCCCAGGGGCTTGGCCCTTATGGTCGACACTGTCTGGGCTCCTTATCCTTTGGTTTTGGGGTTGCCACTGGGATGTGCTGGCAAGAGATCGCAGGGAGGACCCTGCTTCCTTCAGGCTACACTTGGATGGTGGCTGTGTTCTGCTTGAGGCCAGAGGTTTTTGTCGTGAAGCTCTCTTTCCGGTCCCCTAAGAGCCCTGCACCCCTCACTGTTTCTGTTAACCGTGCCCACACTTTTATGACTAGTCTCTACATCTCTCTTGAATCATCCCTCTGAGTGTCTGATCAGGAGGAGGATAATCAGCCCTGGGCTCTACCTCTTGCACGTCCCTGGCACACCCAGCACCCAGCACTCTATTAAAAGCAGAGTCTGAGTCAGCAGGTCTGGGAGGGGCCTGGGATTCTGCATTCCTAGCAAGCTGCCAAGTCCTGCCTGTGCCCCTGGCCCAGGAGCCACACTGACAATTGAACCTGGGCCTTTTGTCAGAGTGAAGCGTATGGTCTTTGGTTGAGGGGAGGAAGAAGGAGGGAGGCAGGAGGAGGGGCAGGAGCTCCGCAGACATCCCTGAAATCCTGCTGCAAGAGTGAACAGGGCTGAGACTCCGAGAGGGTGGTCTTGGAGCAAATATGAACGCACAATTTTTGAGATTACTAGAGAAACTTTTTTTTTTTTAAACCATCATGATGTAACCCAGATACAAGATACATTTAGCAACTGTTTGGGGAAATAATTATTTATTTTAAAGATCTCAGAAGCTTTGTGTTAATGGACCACACGACCCTCAATTTTCATTAACATTAAACGTTTACCAGTCTCAAGACACGCATAATGACATATAATTTAGGTTTACAATGTTTTAATCATTCCCCTTCCATATGCATTTTTAGATCCTATAACATTAATTTAGATGGAAGCAAACCAATAAAAACTTAAAAACTGATGTGTTGGGTTTGTTTTCATGTAGTTCATATCTATGAAATAATACATGTATTAATGCATCTGTAATAAATTTATTAATACATTTGTATTATCATTACCTATTTTTGTATTGGTATTAAGTCAGTGTTCTTGGATTATTACATAATAATAGTCGAGTAACACAATCCCAATGTTGAGATGGAGGTTATTTTATATAGTTAAAGATAGAAAAGTTATCTTGTAATAGATTAGAAAAGAATCTAATTTATAAATATATAGTCTCTGGCACTTATTCTGTAGTGTTTTGCTTTGGCTACATGCAGAAAGTGTTTCAGTCTTATTCTAGATTTCATCTGACCCACAGATATTCCATCTGGTAGCTTCAGGCCTTCATTTTACCCCATAATGGGAGTAGGGTCTTTGATTTTGCTGCACTGCCTTTATAGCTACTAAGCCTATGATTTTTCCAAAGCTTGTACCAAGAAGAGGTGGCAGGGTGGAAAACGTGTTGTGCGAATTCCTTTTTCCTTAGGTAAAACACCATTACCAGTTTTTCAGTTGTGAAGATCAGGATCTCTCTCATGCCCCATAAAACCACTTTAGACACTTTGTGTCTTAAAATCAATGTACGGGCTTCATCACTTTTTACCACTGAAGACTACTTCGAAGAAGATGACTCATATTATAAAAATAATCATGTGTTTCATTTCTGTGCCAATGCATATGAGGCCAGTGGAGATGGCACTTCGGCAGCTTCCGGTGCTGCCACAGGTGCGTGTAGCGATGCCTGACTTGGTGCAAGGCAAGCCACAGGTGTTACTCATCATCTTCTGTGCCTCTAGGGCCTCCGCTGGTTCAAAGCTCACAGTTTATATTACATTTATATTATAAAGTGTGCTTTGGAATCACCTGGAGGACTCCTTAAAACACGGATGGCTCAGCCCTGCCCCCAGGACTTCTGCTTCATGGTGAGTTGATTGCTGGTCTGAGGACCATGCTCTGAGAACCACGGCTGTAAACAGTGCATGCTGAGCCATCATAAGAGGATCCAGATGCTATGAGATGGGTTGCTCAGTAGTCAGGAGGAGTCCATCCTGAATTCATGCTGTTTCCATGGAGCTCCCAGTTGCCACAAGAGTACAGAAGAGGTCAGCACATAGCATTTCATATTCCTTTTTAATTCCTCTGCTTTCTCATTGAATAGGTGCCCATACTTGATATCCCAGTCCTTGGCCCTCCTACAACTTTATTTTCCTCCCATGTCATTCCCTCTTACTTGGGTTCAAAAAAATGATTAATCATGAAAGAGGAAACCAAGTACTGAGTTTTGTTAGTTTAACAAAAAAATTCTATGACATTGTTAGGCACAGACTGGTCAAGGACAAGTAGCCCACTGCTTCTAAAAGAAAATGCTGCTTACTGGTACAAAACTAACCATGTTTTAAATTTATTTTTTAAAAGATTTATTTATTCATTTGGGAGAGAGAGTGAGCGAGCATGTGCTTATTTATTCTTTTGAGAGGAAGAGAGATAATAATCCTTAAGCAGACCCGCTGCCGAACATGGAACCCGATGTGATATGGGGCTCGATCCCAGGACCCTGAGACCATGACTTGAGCCGAAATCAAGAGTCAGATGCTCAACTGACTGAGACACTTAGACACCCCCAAAACTAACCGCATGTTTTTAGAAAAACAATAGTCTGTCCTACAAAATGGAGGGAACAAAGATGGATATGTCCTGCTACTCCTCACCTCCCCGCCCCCCAACAAAACATCAGTCCTAAATTCTTTCCAATTTATTTTTTTTCCCCTCCAATTTTAACTATTAAAAAGAAACCTCAAGGGTCACTGGGTGGCTCAGTCAATTGAACGTCTGCCTTTGGCTTAGGTCATGATCTCAGGGTCCTGGGATTGAGTCCCATGTCGGGCTCTCTGCTCAGTGGGGAGCCTGCTTCTCCCTCTCCCTCTCCCTCTCCCTCTCTCAAAAAAATAAATAAATAAATAAATAAAATCTTTAAAAAAATAAAAAGGAAATAAAAAGAAATTCTAAAGCTTCTAGATTATGCCCTGGTTCTTGGTTCATTTGCCCTTACAACATCACAACATTAAAAGGAAATAACCCCTTATTTTGCTGTGTCCCACCCCCAACAATTAAATATCTACATCCTAAATAACACTGCTCTCAAATGCTCAGTTTATCACACTTTTTCTAAAAATTTCAGGTCGTGGAGTCATTCTTTTTTTTTTTTTTTTCTTAAAACAAGGAAAAGAAGATGAAGTGAGAGGTGAGTTTTGAACTCACACTGGAATGAGGGCCTGAGCACAGGTCTGGGATTAGCACAATACAGTCCAGAGCAGTTGGTTAAGGAGATATTGATGTGTGTGATGATGCCACCAAAGCCTTCTTATCCTACTGGGTGCCTCCAGAGACACTTCTTGGCCTATAGAACAAAGACCTGAGAAAAATAAAGACAAGCCCTACTCCACCTGTTTCATGCTCTAGTGAATTATCAGTGTTTATCAATGAGACATGGCACAGTTTATTTCCTCCTAAGTGGCTTTGGGAGAGCCTGCTCTGAAGGTGGCTAGACCTTCTCCATTTCAATCTGCTGGTGGTAGTGCCGAGCCTGCCGCTGGCCAATGTTCAGCTTGTACACAGAGCTCTTGTGCTGGCACTTACGGTGGCCCCACACTGCCCCCACACCTGCCAGGAGCAGCAGCAGACACAGGACGGTGACAATGGCAGCAATGACAGGGCCTCTGCTGAGGCTGGGACACCTATCCCCTATACATGGTTCCACAGTTGGAAGAAGCTCCTCATTTGCACCTGGGCCAGGGCTTTCCTGTCCCAAGAAGTCCTCAGACAGCAGGTATGGGAAACTATCCTGGACCTCAGGAGCAACGGTTTCCACTGGAGTTTGCGTGGCCGCCATGACAGTTGAGGGAATGTGATTCAGCATCTGCTGGACAGCAGTTGTTACTGTCTCCAGGGTAGCGCTGGTGAGTTCATAGGGTAGGGTGGCCATAGGAGACTTCTCTGTGGCAAACCTCCAAGCCACGGTTGACTGGTACTTGGTCAAGTCATCATCTCCCTTGCTGGGACTCTCAGTCTCAGATACATTTTTTGGTCTGAGAGCCAAAGCTTCCATATCTAGTGTTTGAGATGGAAGAACTGAACTACGGGTCATGTCCTCACTTGGTGTGAAGGTGGTATTCCTGGGCTTCTTAACTTCTACAGGAATGGGCTGATCAGTAGAAGTAACTAGAACCATTTCTTCCACCCCTACTGACCCATCTCCCTTATCCCCATCTTCTTCCTCTTCCTCTTCTTCTGCCTCTATCTTCCTCCAAGCCCCATCGGTCACAGGGTAGCCATCTAACCAGGACTCATCACTGCTGCTCACCATTGGGTCCCCTCTCCTGCTGGCAGTCCTGCCCACCAATGGCCCCGTGTGACCATCAGTGCTGCTATAGATCACCTTGGCTTCAGGTCCACTTGGAGCCAGTGTTAGGCTACTGTGGTTATCTCTAGCTGGAAACTGCTTTTTGGTGCCATCATTCATCTCCTTCTCCTGCTCAGGCTTGTGGAAGTTCTCAGGAGGAAACCAGAGCAAGTATTTCTGGTTTAGTTGGGATCCTGACACATCTGTGGGGACACTGCTTCCTGCGATGGACAAGCCTGTAGTTGGCACAAAGGCTGTATCCTGGGCTATGTTTTTTCTCCCCACAGAAATGGAGACCAGATGGTCCTGTTTTGGAGCGTCCTCAGATGCGTCTCCTGGACCTTTGTCCTCCTCTGCCTTTGTCTGGGAGTCCTCCGTGAGCTCTCTGAATGACACAGATCGGTCATCAGGGAAATTATCTTCATAGTCAATATGTGCCTCAGCCACATCTGGAAGGAGAGAAGGAAAAACCTCATTAGGTCCGAGGTCACAGAGCCAGCAGGGTAGAATATAAGAAAAGGAAATAAAGAGCATCAGGACTGGAAAAGATGACATAAAGCTGTCATTTATAGAAGATATGACTGTATCACAGACAAACCCAAAGAATAAAAACTGTTACAATTAATATATGGGTTTCTCAAGGACACTGGATCTTTCATCGATGTAAAATATCAACTGTATTTCTATATACCAGCAATACACAGATATAAAAATTTTAAAAGACACCATTTGCCATAGCGTTAAAAAAAGTCAAACACCTAGGAATAAAGCTTACAAAAGATATGCAAGATTTGAACATGGAATGATACAAAATACTGCCAAGCAAAATTAAAGACCTCACTAAATGAAGGGATACACATGGTCATGTAATGGAAGGCTCACAACTGTTAAGCTGTCAACAGCTGTCAACTCTGTACAAACTGACCTACACAGATTTAAAACAACCTTAATAAAAATCTAAGGCATTGACAAACTGATGCTAAAATTTATGGAAATGCAAAGAACCAAGAAGATTTCTTGAAATCTAAAAAATTTCAAGATTTATTCTAAAACCGAGTTACTTTTAAGACTGTGGTAATGACACAAGGATACATAATTGGATTACATTAACTTTAGGAACTTCTGTTTATCAAAAGCTACCATAAAGAGAGTTAAAATGCAAGCCACAGACTTGAAGATGTTTGTGACACAATCTCCAAAGGCTCTATATCCAGAATTTATAAAGAACTCCTACAAATCAATACTAAATAAGCAGACAAGCCATCGAAAAGTTGGCAAGATACTTGAAATTGGCACATCACAAAAAAGACATCTAAGCGGTCATTAAACAGGAGTATAGGTACTCAACATCCTTAGTAATAGAGAAATGCTAACTACAGCCATAAAAACATGTCATGCCATCATACCACAATGGCTAAAATTAAGCCATTAATTAGTGTTAACTGATGTTATCAGTTAACTGATGACAAGACCTAATGTTAACTGATGATATCTAGTATTTGGGCACCAAAGGACATGCACAGAATGTTCATAATAATCAAAACCTGGAAATGATTCAAATGTTCGTTAACTGCAGAACTGACATAAATCACAGCATATTTGTATAAGGAAAACCTGTACATTAATGAAAATGAACCACTCATTGCTTCTGACAAGGATAGCAACACATCTCACAGCCATAATGTTGAGCAAAAGAAGCCAGACATAAAAGAACACACTTTGTGTGATTCTATTTACATAAAGCGCAAAACTAGGCAAAGCTAATCTATGATGTTAAAGGTCAGGTTGGTGGATAGAGAGAAGGGGTAATGACTAAGTCTGGGGACAAGCAGAGCTTTGGAGATCCTGCCAACATTCTACTTGACCTGTGTGGTGGCAATTTCTTTGTTTCTTAAATGATAATTAATTGATCTATTCCCTTATGATGTATATGTATGTCACGTTTATTTTTTTTTTAATTTTTATTTATTTATGATAGTCACAGAGAGAGAGAGAGAGAGGCAGAGACACAGGCAGAGGGAGAAGCAGGCTCCATGCACCGGGAGCCTGATGTGGGATTCGATCCCGGGTCTCCAGGATCGCGCCCTGGGCCAAAGGCAGGCGCCAAACCGCTGCGCCATCCAGGGATCCCCTGTATGTCACGTTTAATTAAAAATGCATCTTTTAGGGGTTCCTGGGTGGCTCAGTCGGTTAAGCCTCTGCCTTTGGCTCAGGTCATGATCCCAAGGTCCTAGGATCAAGCCCTACCTTGGGTTCCCTGATCAGCAGAGAGCCTGGTTCTCCCTCTCCCTCTGCTACCCCCCCCCCCCCCCCCCCCCCCCCCCCCCCGCTTGTGCTAGCTCCCTCTCTGTCCTTGTCAAAAAAAAAAAAAAGAAAAGAAAAAAGTATCTTTTGAAACAGATTTGCTCTTTGTAAGATAGCTTGAGACTATGCTGTGAAATGTCCTAAATCCTGCTGAGTGAGAATAAACAAAGAGCCCCACAGTTAGGACACCAAAATTTAAAGACAGTAGGTCAGGAAGGCTCAAGGAGCTGTGTTCTGGGAAAAGAGCAGTCCCACTGGGATTTCCCCATTCTCAATGGATGGAAGTCATACTTAATTATTAAAATAGAAAGCCTCCCTAGGGCTTTGATATAAGAAATAAGAAATATATGTTTAGTCTTTGCCTCTGGTTCCTGGTACAGAGCTCCTAAAACCATTGGAATTTCCTAAGCACTAGGAGTGATAAGAATATCTTTTGTTATTCGTAACAAACTCCTTTCAGCCTTACCTGAATTTATGCTAATCATGTGACCCCCTAGACAGCATCCAGATGGTTGGCTGCCAGAGGAACTAATCAATTGATCAGCCCCAGACTCTGACCTCGGAGGAGGGAGAAGGAGGTTGGAGGGAGAGTCAATCACCAAAGGCCACGGTTGAATCAATCGTGCCTCAATAACAAAATCTCCATAAACCCCCTAAACTACAGGGTTCAAAGAGCTTCTAGGTTGATGAATGCATCCATGTGCTGGGAGAGGAGCTCACCCCAATTTCATGGGACAGTTGCTCTTGTACTTGGGATCCTTCCAGACTTGCCCTTTATATCTCTATATCCAATTGTTCATCTGTACTCTTCATAATATCCTCTATAATAAATTGGTAAATGTAAGTTAAGTGCTCTCCTGAGTTCTGTGAGTCTTTCTAGCAAATTACTGAGTCTGAGAGGATGGTTGTGAGAGTCCCCAATTTAGAGCTAGTTGATCAGAATTATAGGAGGCTCAGGATGTAGAACTGGGGTCTGAAGTGGGGGCAGTCTGTGGGGCTGAGTGCTTAATCTATGGGGTCTGCACTAACTGAGTAGTTACTGTTAGCATTGAATTAAATGACAGGACACCCAGCTGGTGTCCAGAGATGGAGAATTGGCTGTTGGTGTGAGAAGTGTTCTGTGGGAAGAAATAGATCTTAGCAGTCTTTTCCCATTTCTCTTTGCAACTTGAAAAGCATAAATGCAAGGAGCTCCAGAACTAAGGTCTAGATGGAATGTGGAGAGGGCATGTGGTACATTCCTGGGCTCTGAAACTGGATTAGTGGGCATTTGGCTTATTTCTTACAAGACTCCAGATTTTGCTTCCTTAATGACTTGAGAGTTACAAATACATTTAAAAGTTCTTTCTGACCTGTTCCTAATATTTAAGCCCATTCACTTTACTTGTGTCTTCAGTCAAAAATGCAAAAACGGCAGATAACAAACGGACATCTCTGATAAATGTAAAATGCATGTCATATTTTACACTTCGAAAATGATAGCCAAGGGGCACCTGGCTGGCTCAGTCAATAGAGCATGTGACTCTTGATCTCACGGTTGTGAGTTTGAGCCTCACGTTGGGTGTAGAGGTTACCTAAAAATTAAAACTTAGGGATGCTTGGGTGGCTCAGTGGTTGAGCGTTTGCCTTCGGCTCAGGGCGTGATCCTGGAGTCTGGGATTGAGTCCCACATCGGGCTTCCTGCGGGGAGTCTGCTTCTCCCTCTGCCTATGTCTCTGCCTCTCTCTGTGTGTCTCTCATGAATAAACAAATAAAACCTTAAAAAAAATTAAATCTTAAAAAAAAAAGAAAGAAGGAAAAAGATAGCCTAGTGATTATTTCAGGAGACCCTTCCACCCCCTATGATGTCCCGTTCACAATCCCTAGACAGAAACCACATCGGTGGGGACCATTCTTAGGAGCATTACAGAATTCCGACACAGGCCCCTAGGGTTTGGGCAGGCTGGCCCACTCACTTTTGTGTCGTAATGCCTCATTCTCTGTTGCACTGCCATTCCAAGTAGTGCAGTCACCTACTCCACCACTCCACGGGCTTCACGGAGTGCACTGACTATTTATCTGACACTGCAAGGGCTCTGAGTCACTGTGGAACGGGACACGCAGTTCCTGCCCTCATGGAGCATAGGGGGCAGAATTCCAAGGTCTTGAGACTTTCCAGGTTTCATGGCAAAGCTTTTGTATGCACACATTCTCACCCATCCTGCCGGATAAAGACTGGGTTTTGCATTTAAGTACCATCTTTTCTTAAAAACACAACAAAATGAAACAAAAGCCACTAGCTAGGACAAAATGTTTCTCTAAAATTTACCCAAACAAGTCATATGGGATCCAGCTGGACATTTAAGAAAGCCATGACTTAAATCTCTGACCTCCCTGCAGTTCTACTGTTGGCTTGAACGTGTATGTATGTACTGACTGCCGTGGAAAGGTGATCACAAAAACCACAATTCTCCATCTTTCCTGCATAAAGGCCTTCTGCAATGTGATTGTGTAGCTCTTCCCTTCGAGAAGGGTGCCTCTTTTTCCAGCTCTCAGATTGGGACTGGCCTATACTTGCTTTGGCCCAGAGTACAGTGAAAACCTTGCATGTGCACTCTCACTCGCTCTCTCTTTCTCTGCACCCTGCCAGCTGCCAGCAGAACAAGCCTGGGATAGCCTACTGAGGGATAAGAGGCCATGTGGAGGAGAGGCAAACTGTCCCAACTGAACCCATGCTAAACCAGCCAGCTCCCGTCAGCCTGGGAGCTGACCACATTCATCCGAGTGAGCCCAGCCAAGGCCAGAAGGACGAGCTGGCTAAGCCCAACCCAAACTGCTTACACGAAAGCTGCACCCAAATAAATGAGGGTTGTTTAAGCCATTCCGTTTCGGGGGGGTAGTTCATTATACAGAAAAACCGAATACACTAGCCATGAGCTGGCTCAAGGACAGGGACCCCTGGAGCAGAACAGCAGCCAGCCCGTAATGAGTATTCTTGTAGGTATTCTTGAGTGAGTGAAAGATTAACTGGCCCTGGGAGAAACAGGGAGGAACATCTACTCAGACCTTAGGAATCTCGGGATCCCTGCCTCACAACTGCTCAGAGCTAAGATCTAGTTCAGGGGCACAGTGCCCAAAACACAAGGGGACTTTGGGCTCATTTCCGATTTCTGAGGAATTAATTACATATATTCATAGACTCTTATAACACCTCTGAGAGATGCCACCATTGAAGCAATACTTGAATACAGACATATACACGGGAGTGTGACACACACACACACACACACACACATCTTGCACTCACAGATGAGCCAGCCAGTCCGCAGCCCAGCCTATGAGAACACCTATTCTCCTCCCAGCCTCCCCTTGGTATCCCTGCCCTGACTGCAGTAAGAGAATGCCCTAGGAAAACTCCCTCCCCACTGCTAGCAGATTCATCTTCATGAGGCAGGGAAGTGAGCCCTCTCCACCAAAAGTTAGTCCTAATGCAAAGAAACTCAGCATAGCACACAGCTGACAGGTCATTTTTTGCCTCAAATCTGCTGTACCCAACTTGTTTTTTATTTTTTTTAATAGAATGTATTTTATGGCATTGCGGAAAAAATTAATATGTTTGTAAAACAATATACATATGCCAGTTGTCTCCCAGAGGTTCTGCTGTTGGGGATGAATACGCCTGTGTTCTCAGCTAGAACACAGCCCCCTTTCATGATGGGGAAAGGCAGGAAGCAGGTCTCTCCAAGACCATTTCTCCTCAAGAAGCTTTCCCCCACTTGAAATCACAGCCTATTACCTCATGCACGATCTGCAATGGAGGGCCTCTTACCACACATTATTTTACTAGGGAGTATTTCTTTGTTGCTTCATTGCAGCCCTAAGACACCAAACTGTTGAGAGCCCACAAATGGTTCTGTTTCATTCCATGGAAGTTCTTATCATTTCTGGTTAAATTCTGGCACTGCATTTATTTTCTGTCTTTCATCAGCTGTTGCTCACTGACCATTGTGTGTAAGGGCTAAAGGAACCAATATTTGCAGAGTTTTGCCAGAGTGGCAGCTGGCAGAGGCCAGCGTGAAGGCAGGTAGTAGGGTGGGAGTGTTCTCTCATGGTTCTCACGGCCATCTCCTTACAGCCCCAGCAGAGGCCAAGACTGATGTGGCCCATGGGTAAGCAGAACTCAACCCAAACAGGCAGCAGCTAAAAAGTATGAGTGAGGGATTCTCAAAATCTTCCAGTACCTCAGAGTATTTTTTTCTTTCTTTTTTTTCTTTGAAAGATTTTATTTATTTATTCATGAGAGACACACAGAGAGAGGCCGGGACATAGGCAGAGGGAGAAGCCCAATGCAGAACTCGATTTCAGGACCCCAGGATCAGGACCTGAGCTGAAGGCACACAACCACTGAGCCACCCAAGTGTGCCCAGTGTATTTCTTCTACCTCATTGCTCACACTCCACTTAAGTATATCACCAGGGGCATAAACAAAGATTACTTTTTTACTAGGGTGGATTATATGCCAGGCTTTAAAATATTCAAGTGGCCCAGCTGAAACAGCATCACATATTTTCTCTTCCCTATACCTTTCAAAATGAGGAAACACCACAACACATTTTTTAAAGTATGTGTGTGGGTGTGTGCATGCACGCCATACACACACATACAACTGGGCTTGATGAATATGAATTTTTTTAAATGCAGAAACTGTATTAAACATCAGGAAAAGTTTTTACAAATAACCACCATGCATGGTAAAGGACATAATATTTTGCAACAAGTTTCAAAATCTCGTTATCAGAGGAGAAACAGAAGATTCTGGAGCAGAGTAGAGAAGGGCAGATTAGAGACGGGTAGCCGTCCTCACCCTCCAAAAACTGTACTGAAGAGTCAGCAAATCTCAGGCAGAAGCCAAGCAGATGGCGAGAAACAGACCAGTAACCAGCAGGGCTGATGGTTCTTGATGGAATCCAAAACGCTGGGACTTCTTCACCTTGTGCAGGTGAAATAAATCTCAACATAGGGCATTTAACCTTTCTGAAGACAAAGCAGAGCCCAGATATTTTAAAGCAAACAGAAAAACAAAAGTAAAACTACATATGCCTTCAGCTGAGTCATCCCCTTCTAGCGACCATTCCCTCTTCTGGATGAAAGGAAGATGCATGTAAAAGGCAAAGAACCTAACTTAGAAGAAAGAATTTACAGAACAGGGGCACCTGGTTGCTCAGTTGTTGAGTGTTTGCCTTCAGCTCAAGTCATGATCCTAGGGTTCTGGGATCGAGCGTCACATCACGCTCCCCACTGAGGAGCCTGTTTTTCCCTCTGCCTATGTCTCTGCCTCTCTATCTCTCTCATGAATGGATGAATAAAACTTTAAAAAATAATAAAAAATAAAAAAGATTTTATTTGAGAGAGTGTGTGAGCATGAGCAGGGGGAAGAAGGGAAGGGGAGGGGCAGAAGGAGAGGGAGAAGCAGACTCACCACTGAGCCCAAAGTGAGGCTCAATCCCAGGACCCCAAGATCATGATCTGAGCCAAAGGCAGACACCAAACTGAGCCACCTAGGTGTCCCAAGAGATATACTTTAAATAGAACCATATAGGGAGGTGAAAGTAAAAGTAATGAAAAATATATACTATGGAAAGACAAACCAGCAAAGAAGACTTTAAGCCAAAAAAGCAATACTAGAGATAAGGAAGGTCATTTCATAAAGATAAATGTTTCAATTACCAGGAAGATATTAACTTTTAAATATGTACTTAACAGAGCTTCAGAATACATGAACCTAAAAATATGTGAACTAAAAAAACCCCCACATAAATCCATGATCATAGTATCCTAAATCATAGATCATAAATACCTCTATCACTAACAATAAGAGCAAGCAGACAAACAGCTAAGAATATATATCTGGAAAACATGCTTAACTAATAAATGTGGTCTACTTGAAATATATAGATTACATCCATTCTTTTCAAATAAACATAGAATACTTTTACAAAGTTGAACATAAATACAATGTCAACAAACTTTAAAGGATTAAGTTCTCTAGCCATAGTGAAATTAGACAAAAAATTACTAGAAAATGCCTGTATTGCATAGATATTAAACAAAATATTTCTAAATAACTCATGGGTCAAAGGAGAAATTACAATGGAAATTAAAAAATATTCTAACTGAATGATAATGAAAAGTGACATACCTAAACTTGTAGGAAGTAGCAAACACTGTGCTAACAGGGGAAGTTATAGTTTTATATCTATGTTAAAAAAGAAAAGACTAAATATCACATTGATTTCAGAAAGCCGGGTAAGGAAGAATAAGTTAAACACAAAGAAAGTAAAGGAAGGAGGGCCCCCTAGATGGCTCAGTCAGTTAAGCCCCAATTCTTGATCTCATTTCAGGTCTTAATCTCAGGGTTGTGAGTTCAAATCCTGTGCTGGGCTCCACACCAGGCATGGAGCCTACTCAAATAAGTAAGTAAGTAAGTAAGTAAGTAAATAAATAAATAAATAAATGGAGATTATAAAAGAACAGATATTAATAAAATAAAAACCAAACATGCAATAAAGGATCAATGTAGCCAAAATCTCGTTCTTGGAAAAGAACTACTGATTGATAGCTCAAAACATTGATAAGACCCTAGCAAGACTACTTCAGAAACATTTAGAGAGGACACAAATGAAAACATCAGGAATAAAGAGAAGCATCCCCAAAGATCTTTCAGATATTTGGAGAGATTATAACAAATTTATGCCCCCCCAAATTCTTTTTTTAAGTTTATTTTATTTTTTTAAGTTTATTTACTTTCTTTTAGTAATATCTATACCCAACATGGAGGTCAAATTCATGACCCTGAGATCAAGAGTCACATGCTCCTCTGATGGAGCCAGCCAGGTGGCCCAAATAAAAAATTCTGATGAAATAGATAAAATCCTAGAAGAAGCTCATCAGAAATGCCACAAGAATAGAAACATTTTATATGCCATTAACTATTCATGAAATTGAATCTCACTACACACAGAAAACTAGGCACAGGTGACTTTGTCAGTGAATTCTATCAAATATTCAGGAATATAATTCCAATCTTACACAAACTCTTCCCAGAGAGCAGAAAAAGAGGAAATACTTCCCAACTTATTTTATACATCTGCTGTAACCATGGTACCAAACCCTGGCAAGGACATGACAAGAAAGTAGTTTTGCAGACCATTCTCACTAAACATAGATGCAAAAATCATAAATAAAATATTGACAAATAGAAACTAGTAATATATTTGTATTGATAGGCTGAATAATTAAGCATTATATTAAAAGGATAATATATCACATCAAGTTAGGTTTATCCCAGGAATTCATGATTTGTTTATTTATTTATTAAATTAGTGTAATTAATAATAGCCCTAAACCTGAGACAACAAAAATGTTCATCAACAGTAGCATGGAATATTCCACAGCAAGGAAGAAGAATGAACTACAGCTTCATGGAACAACATGGGTGTGTCTCACAGACATAATGTTGGACAAAGGATGCCATACATAAGAGTACATCCTTCAGGCTTCCACTGAATAAAGTTTAAATAGGGAAAACATAGCTTATGGTCATGAAGTCTGGATATTCTTAGGAAAGCAATGACTGGAAGGTAACACTAGGAGTGTTTTCCATATAAATCAACAATATTACACGTTGTTAGGTTGTCACTCAACATAAATACAGTAGGCATTCATTCTTCTTAAGATGCTGGTACTTTGAAATATTTGAGAAAACATTGTTTGATGTTACGCATGTGTCACTTACATTAAGCTGTAAACCAGTTGCTGCTGACATTCCAACTAAGAATTCATAGTCCAGGAGTGTACAGTTAGCATTCTCATTGGGAAACTCACCCTCTAGATGTGCCTACTGTAAGTACCTCTATTATCTGTGTCTTGCTCAAAATCACAGGTAGCCTAATTAGTGCCCTGGATATCTGAAACGGCTATTGGCAAAATTAGTGGCCTAGTAACTATGATGGTACATATTAGAAATGGGCTCTCATTGGTAAAATGGAAGGTATTTATGAATGGGGATTGGCTAGGGATATTTGGGAGACACTTCTCATCCTAACATGGACAGGGTAACTCCAATGTATACCTTGATGGTGCTTGAGACTTAAACCTTAAATGATCTTGTTTGGGAATCATGTGTTATGCACGGGAATGACGGCAGCAGCATGCATCCATGCACTGGGTACAACCACCCTACTCTTACAGCACAGCATGTCAAGCCCCTCCCAGCCCATGAACCCTGAGAACAAGGAACTCTGCCTTTGCATACCCTGCACACATCATGCTGCCTGGCACCTAGCAGACACTCTCTAAACATTTGCTGAGTGTACAAATGAGTCAGTGACAAGGTGAATTAGTGAATGGTAGGAGCCCATTCTGAGAAAGCTTGACTCGGTCTGGAAGTCCATCAAGCAGGGCATTATTTGATTAGTGACAGTAGCAGAGAATAGGGAAGGAGCTCCTAGTTCCAGCACTGGGCATAATCAATGTCTGCTGCATTCCTTTTCTTATATAATCTACCCCATGAGCTTAATTAAATATATCATGAGGTCAACAAGCACATAGAATATGGGCAGTACCCAAGCCATGTCTTCTCCCCTCACCCCACTCCTCTCCTTGTCTCGCAGGAATCACAAGTCTCATGTAGAATGTTAGAGCTAAGGATTTGGGAAAGGTCAGTCCACTGTGGCTGTGGGTAGACCTCCCTTGACTGGACCCTTATGATCAGTGTGACAGTATGAGGTGTGTGTATGTGTGTGTGTGTATGTGTGTGTGTGTGTGTGTAGGTTCTGCCTTCAGAGTCCCCTGAGCCTAGAGCATCTCTGGGCAGCCTGAGGCCTCAGACCAAGTGCTTCCTGTCTCCCCAGGTTCTCAGGCCAATATCCCAACTCAGAAACAGGTTTTCACCATGTCACAGTTTTCCCAAACCTGTGAAATAGGGACAAGAACACCAACTGTTTACCAATAGTCTACCCCTGGAACATTATCCCACGCCTGTTTTTCTTCTCATGAGTTAAGAGTAAAGTTTGTTATTCATTGAATTTCAACCCCACATTAAGTTCTGCCCACAAGCTCAAAATGCCCAGCTCTGTGCCTGCTAAGGTGCTGGTTCTCTCACCTCCCCTCTGCTTTCCTGTGTCCACACCCTCCTTAATCATCCAGCCCTCCTTCTTGGCTTCTCCCCTCTCCCACGCTCTCTCTGAGATCTGTGCTAACACAACACGGGGCCTTCTGATGAAACCAACAAGTCCAGAAAATGTAAACTTCATGGGGAAAAAATCAGGTCATCCCCGGGTGTTTATTTTTCACTGTTACTTCAGGAAAACGGAAGAGCACAGATGGAGAGGACTCCAGTAAAAGGAGGAGGCTTGCCACTTTCCATCTCCTTCCACATTGTTGCATTTCCAGAAGTCCACACATACCTTTTCCCTCTAGTCTTGGCTACATAGTCTTTAAAAATAGTAATTCTGAAAAAGACAACCAGAGGAGCCAGAAATAACCACTGGTTCAATGAACCTCTGAACAAATATGGCAATACTGACAAGGAAATTCTAAATCACTTGCAGTTCTCATGCTTTATTCTGTGAAGGAAGTTCAATCCAAAACACGAAGACAAACAGAAATTGATGTTAACTTAAGAAAACAAAGAGAGGGCTTTAGAAGTGAGATAAAAGAGCAAAGGAACACTGAGAGAACAACTAGTTCATGGGGGTCTTGCACTGCCCCATTGCTTTGCTCTCCTTGGGCTTCACAGGCCCCTGGAGGAAGCACACAGAAGAAACAGATGTTGGAACGAGACAGCAAAAGTGCCTGCTTTTATATTCTGGCCCTGCTGCCTCTTGGCTCTGTGACACAGGTGAGTTACTGAACTTCTCTCTACCTCTGTTTTCCTATCTACAATTTAAAGCTAGGCATTTCTGCCCTCAGCTTGGTGCAGATTAAAGGAGACAGTATGTGTCAAACACCTCTCATGGAAATGTTCTCTATTTTGGTTGTGGTGGTGGTTTCATGGTTGTTTAAACCTGTGACAACTCAGAGATTTTTGTAGTTGCAAGGGGCACTTCACTGTACGCAAAGTAGACCTCAATCAAGTTGTTGAAGAAAGTAGACAAAAGCAACAAAAAAAATTGCTCTCAGGACAGAGATGGCATGGAGCAAGTGTTTGGTTTTCTGACAGCTCAGTGCCTAACTTGTTTCTACAGCTGTGTCAGGCCGGGGAAGGGAAGAAGAGAAGCTGTCTATTTGTTGTCAGACTCAGAGGTAGGAGGGTGGGGGCTGGTAGGGTGAGGTCAAACTGGGTATCACTCACTTTCCTGACATTATAGACCAGAAAGTATAAATAGAACCCACGGAGCGTGGGGTGGAAAGTCTTAAAGTCTTTCCGAGCCTATCTCAACACTTGGCGGATGCCCTTTGTCAGGGCAAGTTTTAAAGGAGAGACAAGGGCCAAATCACAGAGGAAGTCTACGAGTCTTTCATTTCCTGGGTCATCTGCCCTATGTTCCTCTGCAGCAGCTGTTCTCTCCCAAGCCAACCACAAAGATGGGATGAACAGCTGTGCCTGGCACTGCGGCAGAGGCCACTGACCGCTGAGTGCTGACATCAGGAGCACGCACAGGTGGTGAAGGCAGCGTGTGGCCAGGGCAGTGAGTGTGCCCAGGGAGCCAGAGGCTCCTTGGGAAAGCCACAAGGGAGGCTCCATGGGTACCATCACTGGGGGCACATGGCCAGGAGTGGCCTCTTGGAGGGCTGGGAGGTCGAGACTGTTTGTAGAATACAGGTGACCAGAGAGAAAACATAGTCTTGAAGATGGACATGGGACTCGGCATACTAACAAGCTCAAAGGAAAGCAAACCTAGCATGTTAGTCTGCTGCATACATACTTAGGGAGCAAAGCTTCCAGATTTTTCTGTAATTAGGGCAACAACCAATTATAGCTAGATACTGAGAACATTAGAGAGGTATGACAGATATTTTCTGCTGCCTAGTGGGAAGAGAAACCAAAATGTGTGGTTTTGGGCAATAGAATGGAGGGCTGAATGGCTGGATCCAGACCTGGTCTCTAGAAACCAAAGCTAGAGAGATACAACATGCAGAGGGAAAATATGGAAGTCAAATAAGTCCTCACCCATTTAAGTTAATGGTCAAGGACAAACTCACTGTACTTAGGGGAGAGAGCTTGCTACCACCACTTGAGGCTGGATCTTAACTGCAGTGAACACACAAGCTAGGCAGCATGTGAGCCAGGCACCTTCCTGCATCACCCAACTCCACCCACCCAGGTGTACATGCCCCTAGGGTTCATTCACTCATTCATTCATTAGAGAGAGAGAGGGAGAAAACCCATACATGAGCAGAAGGGAGGGGCAGAGGGAGAAGCACACTCCCTGCTGAGCAAAGAGCCAGACTCAGGGCTCAATCCCAGGACCCTGAGATCATGACCTGAAGCCAAAGGGAGATGCCTAACTGATTGAGCCACCCAGGCACCCCAAGGGTTCATTCTTGCTCATCATTACAACTTTTAAATTTCAGCAAGCTCATCCAGGCCAGTCCCTAACTTACTAATGGATTAAAAAACAACTGCTGCTCTCCAGAATTGGTCTACTAAAGAACTGTGTTCTCCACTGGAGTAGTGGGTGCTGTTTATGTCCTCTCTGTGTCCCCTTTCCCAGGCCATTGCACCCCTCCCCCAGCTGCTGTAAGCATTGGCAGCCAATGGTGCCAATGGTGTCTGCTATCCCCTTCTCGGGAGAGGTGCCTTTGGTAGAATGGGAGCCTCACTTGGGTGCCACATGCACACCCTGCCACTTAAGCCCCACTAACCAATGACAGATGCATATGGAGGAACTCAGGGCTGGCCTCTTTGCTTCCAAGTGGGACCCACCCTGTGGCACAATTCATGAGATCAGGCAAAGGGAGAATGCCACTGAGGTCACAGCCTATCCTCCCCTCACCTATTCTGTTTCCCTATCTGCTTCTTCCCTCAATAAACCACATCTGAATACCATCTGAATAAGCTCTGCTTCTAGAGAATCTGACCGAATATGTTCAGCCAATCTTCAAATATCTATACAATGCCAACTTTGAATAGGATAGTCCTCATAGTAGTCTTGACACCTCTAAGCCTCCAGAATCTCAGATACCAAACTCATCAGATCCCGGAGTTCTTTTAAGTCTTAACTTCCAAGGAACCCATGCCTTGAGGCTCTCTGGGCCTGCAGAGGTCAAGAGGGGAAATTAGGGACAGGGACCCTGTCATGACCTCAGCAGAGGAGCTCCTGAGGCAAGATGTAGGGGCAGGTTCTACCAGGGGGTTTGGAGTGGGCACCAGTAGCTCACAAGGAAATGAAAAAATATTGTGCAGTAAGGGTAGGGAAGTCCCACATCCTGAGGGCCTGAGGGAAGGAGGGTGAGTAGCCAGGCCCCAGTACAGAGAGTCAAGCAATCCCTGGAGGAGTAAGGCAGCTGTGACTCCAGCTTCTGGTCTCCAGAACCTGTGACATCTGCTGGCAAAGACCAACTTCTCACTCAAGGAACAGAGAGTTATAAGTCAGAGAGTGCCTTTGGTTACTTGTTGTAATAGGCACTAGAGTCAACAACCTACAAGGAAGCAGGGAGGGAGACAGAGTCATGCACAGAGCCCCTTAGATCCCATCAACGAGGGGGCCTGAATGCCCTCCTAGACCAGAATGAAGGTAAAAGGGAAAGAATAACACTCCTTGAGCCCATTCATGTCACAGGTCCCATCCTACATGAGGCACCTGCAGGAAGCCCACAGTGGAATTCGTGAAACTAGTATCCATGGTTTCATATGAGCCAAGTAAGACTCAGGGAAGTCAAGAAAATAGTTCATTTTCCCTTCTTTTCTGAAGCCTTCCCATTGTTGCTTTACATAGACTGAAGTCTCTCCCACCTTCAGATAACAAGAGCAAGCAAGCAAACAAAACGAAGCCACACAATCTCTGTGGTCCCCTGATCCTCTTCCAGCTGCGTCCTATGTCTCTGCCTAGTCTTCTTCATGAGCCCCAGAGATTTGAGAATGAATTGTCTGCTCCCCACCCTCTTCCTCGTTTCAACACATTCCTCTACTCACAGCACTCCACTCCCCATGTTCACACTGAAAATACAAGGCCACCAGAACCTTCGCATGCTGTGAAGCCAAGGCAGATGTCTGCAGCCTTTCATATGATTGAGCATTCCCACCAACTGGAAATGCACGCTTCCTTTAAAATTTCACCTTGCTTCCGGGAACCCTGGGTGGCGCAGCGGTTTGGCGCCTGCCTTTGGCCCAGGGCGCGATCCTGGAGACCCGGGATCGAATCCCACGTCGGGCTCCCGGTGCATGGAGCCTGCTTCTCCCTCTGCCTGTGTCTCTGCCTCTCTCTCTCTCTCTCTGTGACTATCATAAATAAATAAAAATTTAAAATTTCACCTTGCTTCCCAGCCATTCCTTCCACTGCATCATCTACTGCTTCTGTCTCCTTTGAGGCACCTGGTTTATAGAGTTGCCATTGGTGTTTGGGGCAGTTTTGCTCCAGTTTGTACACATAGCACCTGGGTCCTGCCATAGAAAGGCATGTGGAGTGGCCAATCAGCCCCAAGGAAGAGCTGTTATCCAAACCCACCTGGGGCCAGCTCCAAACCCTTCTGTGGCCCACTCTCCCAAGATGACTCTTCTCCAATGGAAGCAGTTCCCTCATCACAAAAGTGGATGTTCACTATAAAAATAAATGTGCAGGGACACTTGGGTGGCTGAGTGGTTGAGCATCTGCCTTTGGCTCAGGGTGTGACCTGGGGTCCCAGGATCTAGTCCCACATCAGGCTCCCTTCAGGCTCTCCCTCTGCCTGTGTCTCTCTGCCTCTCTCTGTGTGTCTGCTATGAATAAATAAATAAGATCTTTTAATAAAATGTGCAAAAGGGAATAAAATCCCAGGTGAAGACAGTCTTGTAACACATACACACTCCTTATAATGACACAGCTAGTTTAAATGTTTAATCTACAGGGCATCGAATACGGTAACCGTTTGTATACTCAGCCAAGTCCAGAAACCAGAATTCCTGTCCAAGAGCTGAAAGCTCTAACAGCTCTGCCTTTCCCTGAGAAAATAAACACCATTGCAGACACACAAAACCTGCATTTAGTTCTCATTAGACTGGGGCCTGTAAACAGCCCATTTGGCTGGTGGGCGTGGCTCCTGAGATGGCCAGGCTTGAAGTTCACCAGAAATAAAGCCAGCTCGTTATCAATCTCAGGGTGGGCATGGGTCTGTTTTGAGGTGACATACTTAACAAACAGCAAGCTCGGGTCTTATGCCTGATTTCCCCCTGCAGGTGAGTGATCAGTATTGGCAAGGAGCTCCTGCCACAAAACAACAGCGATGTTATAATGATGAGGAAAAGTGCTAGAAGATTGCTCAATAAATACTTCTAGCACTTGTCCACTTGTAACTTTTGTTGTTAGTCTGCAACAAGACACGTAGATACACTGAGAGGATGTTTTTAGAAGTTTTCACAATAATTTGGTGGGGAATTTTATGTTTATTTAATTTAACAAAACTAGTATTTGTATTTGAAATATCTTTATTTTAGCTTTTTAAATAAGATTTTATTTATTTATTTATTTATTTATTTATTTATTTATTTATTTGAGAGAGAGAAAGAGACCATGTGTGAGAGAGACAGAGAGAGAGAGCATGAGCCCAGGGAGGGGCAGAGGAAGAAGCAGACTCCCGCTGAGTAGGGAGCCTGATTTGGGGCTCCATCCCAGGGGATGCGGGGCTTGATCCCAGGACCTTGGGATCATGACCTGAGTAAAAGGCAGATGCTTGACTAACTGAGCCACCCAGGCGCCCTGAGGGAGAGAGTCTTAAGGAGACTCCTCATTGGGAGTGGAACCCAAGTCAGGGCTCCATCTCAAGACCTGAAGGTCATGATCTGAGCTAAAACCAAGAGTCAGGTGTTTAACCGACTAAGCCACACAGATACCCCTATTTTAGCTTTATATTAATTGATTTTTACTGTATTTTGCTAAAGTATCAGTCTGCTAATACTAGAAAACAACTTTTAATGGTCCACAGAGAGTTTGAGAAGTAGTGAAATAAACAATTAAAAAAAAAACCCTATTCATTAAAAGATCCTCCAAGAGGAGAAAGATAAGCCACAGAATGAGAGAAAATATTTGCAACATATTATGAAAGTTTATGTAAAAAGAAATCCTACATTATGTAAATAACTTGAATCATTTAGAAAAATGGGCAGAAGACTTGGATAGACATTTTACAGAGGAAATGCAAGTGCCTGTTTAACATGTGGCAAGTGCTCAACCAGACAAATGAGTATTACAACTAAGTCAACAAAGGATAGTCACCAGATTGGCAAAAAGGTACGAGTCTCCCAATTCCGAAGGCTGGTGAGGATGCTGAACAACAAGAACTCTCAGGCAAGAGAGTAAAGTGGTTGGAACACTTTAGAAAACTCTCTAGCAGAATCTGCTCATGCTGAAGACACACCTACCCCACAGGCAGTGAATCCACTCCCAGGAACCAGCAGAAAGATGTTCACATGTGAACTCAACGACTTGGATGAGAACAATCATGGCAGTGTAGCTTGTGATGACCACCAAATGAAAACAAGCCAAACGTCCACCAGCATGTTGGAGAAATAAATGGTGCTGTATTCACATTTAGTAAATAGCAGTGAAGACAACAAACCGCAGCTTAGGTGACGACATGAATAAGTTTCTCAGACAAGACAGCACCCTACTCTTGTCATGGTTCCCCTGTGGGATCTGCAGGACGTTCCAGGGACTGACTGTCCAATAAATTCACTCACACTGTGGTGCTGGAGTCATTGCCCTCCATGGAGCCAACCTCTGCTTGGTCCCCAGATATCACGGGGGTGGTGGTCAGGAAGTGGTCTCTGAAGGAGTCTTGGGGTAAGAGCAGCCCTGTGAGGTCAGGGAACAATTCAGAGTCTGGCATGAAGCCATAAGCCCACGTCAGGAATGGGGAGGCCAGGTCAGGCTGTGGCTGAGGACAGTGATTTCTGCTACTGGGAAAATCCCCAAGAGACTGGGCTGAGGTAGGATGAAGAAGCCTGTGACTTCCAGGTATGACAATAATGGAGTGAGGACATCTAGGGGAAGAAGATCAGGTTTCTGATGCTCAATGCTCACCTGGAGTCTTTTTAGTCTCAACTAAATATCTAGGTTCACGTGACTGGCAGGAGCTGTAGGCCAGGAACAAGAGCAAGGCATCAGGGCAGCAACAGGCAGCTCTGGTCAGCAGAGCCAGGCCACACAGCAGTCTTAGAGTCTTCTCCTTGCCTCAGGGGCCAGGGAGCAGGACTTACTCGTGTTGTTGTGGGCACACCCTGGTTTCCAAGCCTGGTCCCACCCCCACCCCCCACCCCCAGAGCCAAAAGCTCCTGTCACATACCATAGCGAAGCCAGTGAGGTCCCTGCAAGGGTTATGCCCTGTGACAAGATTCACCATACAGGGAAGCCCAGATTGCATCCCATGTTCATGACCAGTCCTCCTGGCCCTGTCTACCAATCTGGGGTCATTTTTTACCACAGGCATTATTTCGTGGTACCACATCTTGATCAGATTTCTAACTTATTTAGAAAGTTAACCTCAAGTCAAGTGGAGATGTTGCCAGGTCCAGAACTCAGGGGAAAGGTCTAAAAGCCTCTTTCAAAGGGATCCCTGTGGAGAAGAGCCCACCCCAACCCATCCAGCACACAGTGTGTGGGCACCAGGCCGAGCCCGGCGGGCAGCTTACCTTTCCCGCAGGCCTGCACCAGGCCGTACCACTCCCCACAGCTGTTGCACAGCAGGGTGAAGGCGGTTTCGTGGTGGCCCGTGACCTGGCCCGGGGCGCACACATACAGCAGCTCGTCTCCCATCTCCAGGCCTGTGCGGCCCTGCAGGATGGTGTGTGGGAACGAAGGTGGGTCTCCACACGGCTTATCTGAGGAAAAGGAGTCACAGTGAGCTTTCCCAAACTATGGAGGAACTTTTGCAGCCTGGGAGAAAATAAGGTTAAAAGCAATTCTCCCCTCCCTGGGTCCTGCCTATACCCTGAGCTGGGATCACAGGGGCTATTTCCTCTTCACTCTGGCATCCCCAGAGCCTGGACAAATGCCCGGCACAAAGGAGGCACTCAGAAAGATACTGGCTGAATGAATACATGTGCTACAAAGTGCTACAACTTTGTATTTTGAAATTGCCGGGCAACATTAGCCTCTAATGTCTCCTTGAAAGGAAGACCCAGAAACATATGCCTAGCAACAAGCTCCTTTTTGTCTTACTTACCTAAGTGAACAGGTACTCTGTCAAAAAGCTAAATGTGGGACACCTTGGTGGTTCAGCGGTTGAACATCTGCCTTCAGCTCAGGTCATGATCCCGGGTCCTGGGATCGAGTCCCGCATCAGGCTCCTTGCAGGAAGCCTGCTTCTCCCTCTGCCTGTGTCTCTGCCTCTTTCTCTGTTTCTTTCATGAATAGATAAATAAAATCTTTAAACATATTTTTTAAAAAGCTAAAATGCTACAGATTGTAAAGTGCAGCAAAAGGTGCCTCGCCCTTCCCCCCCCCACCCCCCTGGCCACAATTCTGACAGTGACACTGTTACCAGTTTGGTCTATACAAGTAAATACAGATATAGGTATAGACAGACACTAACATACATGCACAGTTAGGTAGGCATAGACAGGTATGAATATGACATGATCTTATTTATGTTAAAAACCACATACACAGGTATTACTGATACCTGCTTTTTAAAAAACCTAGTTTTTAGAGCAGTTCATAGCACAATTGAGTAGAAAGTACAGAGAGTTCCTATACATCCCCTGTCCCCATACATGCACAGTCTGTCCAATTAGCAACATTTCACACCACATTGGCACCTCTGTCACAATCTTCAAACCTACATTGACACCTCATTATCACCCCAAGTCTGCAGTTTACATTTGGGCTCCCTCTGTGGGTGAGTGCCATGCTTAGATGTGAAGATGGAGAAGAGCCTGTGCCTAATCCCTGGAACCTCTGTCAATGCTTTGCCCTCACGCTGGCCCCAAGAGTCACTTTTGGGGCCCAGGTTTCCTTTTAGCGCCCCTGTTCTTTTATTTATTTATTTATTTATTTATTTATTTATTTATTTATTTATTCATTCATGAAAGTCACACAGAGGAGGCAGAGACACAGGCAAAGGGAGAAGCAGGCTCCCTGTAGGGATCCTGATGCGGGACTCGATTCCAGGACCCGGGAACATGACCGGAGCTGAAGGCAGATGCTCAACCACTGAGCCACCCAGATGTCCTGTTAAGTTCTAGTTCTCCTATGAGAATGTTTTTTACTGGTACATATTTTTATTTATTTGCTGGAAATGAGCCTTTTAGGAATGAATGTAGACTGGTTTGTATTAAGACTAAATAAATAAATAAATAAATAGTAAACTTGCAAATTGCTTACGAAAGACCCAAGACTTCAGTCAGCAAGGGAGCCCCTAAGGTGAGGGGGGAGGGAATCCAAGCTTTCCTGCTTCTGCATTGATTAGGAGCCCTGGGGTGTAGTTCATGTGAGACCCTTGGATTCAGAGCTCTGTGGGGCTGACCCTAACACAGAGCCCAGGCATGCGGAGTAACACTCTCACTGGTATTAGCTGGGGGAAGAGGTTAATGGTCACAGAGCTAGGGCCTGAGCCAAAGGTCAGACTTGCGCCTCAAGGTGGGCAGTGGACGCTCCGGCTGTGGCCTGAAGCGCCTCCCTACTGCATCCTCTCAGGTAGTGACCTAAATGTATACCATTTAAAGTATACATATCTTAGTGGGAAAGCTTCAAATGTCCCACCATTAAGTTCGACGCTAGCTGCAGGTTTCTGGTAGATGTTCTTTACACAGTTAAAGAACTCTGGGGTCTTCTGTTCCTAGTTTGCTAAGTTTGATCATGAACGAACATTGTTTTTTTTTCAAATGTTTTTCTGCATCTATCAATATGATCACATGCTTTTTCTTCTTTAGCCTATTGATGCCATGGGTTATATTCATTAATTTTTGAATATCTGGGCTAAATCCCACTCAGTTCTGATGTATAATTCTTTTTCATGTATTACTATTTTCAAATTGCTAATGTTTTATTGAGGATTTTTACATTTATATTTATTAGATATTGGTCTGTAGTTTTATTTGTAGTGACTTGTCTCATTTTGGTATGAGGGTAATGCTGGCCTCACAGAATGTGTTAGGGAGTATTCCCTCTGCTTCTAACTTCTAGAAGAGATTGTCTTAACAACTGGTATAATTTCTTCCTTAAATGTTTGGTAGAATCTCTAGTGAACTCATCTGGGTTTGGTGTTTGGCAAGGTTATTAATTATTGATTTAATTTCTTTCCTTACACACTGGGCTAAAAACTAGAAGTCTGTTTCCCCCCAATGTTCTAGAGCTTTTTCTACATTAGTACCATTTTTTACAAAAATTTTTATTTATTTATGATAGTCACACAGAGAGAGAGAGGCAGAGACACAGGCAGAGGGAGAAGCAGGCTCCATGCCAGGAGCCCGATGTGGGATTCGATCCCGGGTCTCCAGGATCACGCCCTGGGCCAAAGGCAGGCGCCAAACCGCTGCGCCACACAGGGATCCCTAGTACCATTTTTTGAAAGGCTATTCCATAGCACATTATTTAGTCATTACGTAGACATTTTGCTGATTCTAAGGTTTCACTATGATAAACAATTCTACAAAATGAACGGCTCTGTGTACATTTTGGTACATACTTTATTAAGATAAACTCCTAGAAGTGGAATTGCTGCATTAAAGTGATGTGGTGATGCTTTTTATTTTATTTTTTAAATAAAGGAGATAGTTTTTATTTTGAATTTCCTCTTCTAGTTTTATGTTGGAAAGGAAAGCTTTTAGTCCGTATGCAGTCAAATCACCTAAGAAGCATATCACTTAAGCAAGAAAAGATGAAGACAGAAGACAGAACTTGTGTTTTAAGCCACCCTGAGTGGCCTGTCAGCTTGTAATTTTGGTAGCACTTTCTCAACGAGAGTCATTGCTATGCATGTTCTTTAAGAGAACAAGAGATTTGGAATGAAAATGGTGTGGTTGCCTTTTAAGGATGCTGGCACAGAGTGCTGCATTTTAACCCAAACTGTCTTGGCTGTGTTGCCCAGGAGATCAAGTGTTTGTTTCATCTATGGGGCAAGTAGGGCCAGGCAGCCATCTGAAAGTTGCCACAAATCCAGGGGTCCCCCCGCTGAGCAGAGACTCATCATCACTCAGTCTGAGCAGGGCATCCTGAAAAGAATGGACCAACTCCTCAGTCAAGCAAGGCTGGCCTGAGTTTCAGCTAGCACCTAGGGGCAACGGCCTCCATCTCTCTCTCCATCTTCCTTGGCTGGCTAGGACTCGTGCTGGACACCCCAATTTCTGTCCTCTTACCAGGACCTAATTCTAGGAAACTGGAGGCTCTTCATCAAACATTCACTATCAAAGGACCAGTAAATACTATCAGTCTCACACAGCTCTATCTGTAGGACACAATACCAACTCCTTGCAATGAAAATCCAGGAGCAGAGTAACTGTTCTCAGAGAGCATAAAGGGGAACTTCAGGCCAAATTCACATCCTACCAGATTCATGGGATCTTCTCCCTCGGAGTTAATTTCTAGAATGGTACAGGCTAGAATCTAGCTTGGGAAAACCACAATCATACTCCTGAGAGTCTGCGTACACAGACCATATAGTTCTGAATTTCCCACAAATGTTCAAGACAGGAAACACGCTGCTTCTTAGGTGGTGTGATTTCAGAAACTCTAGGACAACAGTTGTATGTGTTAACACAACCAAGTGCATGCCAAAAGCACCACTTATGTCCAGGCCCAACTTGAATTAATTCCTTTCATTAACCTTCCCATCTTAAACCTCACAAGGGAGCTCTGAAAAAAAGCTGGCTATATACCTAGATCCTATTCTCTTTAGAATAGGATGTAAGTTTAGAAACTTACATTTGGGCAGCCTTTACTGCTACTTCTCAATTATTCTGCAGCTAGGAACTGTGGTTTGGGAATTTCTCAGAACCTAAAGCTGGGTTTCAGCCATTTGAACATAAAGAGCAATTTCTATTATTTTCCCTTCAAAGAAAAGAGATTTTATAAAAGATCTTGTCTATAAAATAGTATTGATAAACAACTCATTTGCCAACCACAGCTTCTGATAACCAGTTTCCACAGGATTTAGAACTCATATAAAAGTTGATGCTTTTCTTTTGAAAAATCTTAAACTTATAGCCTCTCACAATTTGCAAAACCAAGATGCAGAAATCCTGACACAAATGCTTGACCTTGCTTCCTTCCTTTTGGTGTTTTCTAAGCTATGTGAAGAAGCTGTCTTTAGTGTCCACCTGCCCAGCTCCCTACAACCCTACTCACCCCATATACAATTGGCACTGCCCTCTCTCTTCTGTCCAACTTTATTGTTAGTTCCCAGGCTTTCCATATCAGTGTTCCTCAAACTTGAACATGATCAGAATTACCCAAAGGCTTGTAACACATACACACCCCTTCTCACAGAGACTGCTGTGTTTTTGAGTTTCTAACTCAGTAGTTGGTCATGGTTAGGGCCCAAGAATTTGCATTTATAACAAGTTCCCAGGTGATGTTAACACTACTTGTCCAGGGACCATTCTTGGAGAACTAGTGCTCTAGATAAAAACCTACCCTCAAAAACAGGCAAAACTGATATATGGTGATGGGAATCAGAACAGAGATTGCTTTGGCTCTGCTGGAATAAGGAGGGGCAGTGAATCTTTGGAAATAGGCTCCAGGGAACTTTATGGGGTGAAGGAAATGTTCTGTATCTTGACTTGGTGTTGATTACACAGGTGTAGACATTTGTCAAAACTTATCAATCATAAGGTCTGTGCATTTTGTTGGTATAAATCATACTCCACAAAATAAGTTAATTTAAACAATATCTCCCCTTCAGAAAAACTGCAACTTATTCAGCATGAAGTATAAATGAGTAAAAATTATTCACAACCTCTCCCAAGGGGAACTGAATTTGACAAGGACCGGTGCCTTAGGGGAGTGGTTTCTAACTTGCAGACTTTCTAAGCGGGGAGTACTGCAAGTGTGTGGGCAAGTTTATATGCAGTTAAATTCTATATCAATCGATACATTTAAATCAATTACTGTCACATGGAATCTATGTGATATCAGTTCCTGAGTTTCCCCTGGTAGAAAATAATTTTTAAATGTTCTAGAATAAAATGAGATTTGTGATATCCAGCATTTGCTTTAAAATATCTCAATAGAAAAAAATCTCAGTGGGGAAAAACACTGGAGAAAATAGATAAAGTCAAATTGGCAAAATATTGACCTTGAAGCTGTGTGGCAGCCAGATAAGGATTTGTGATACTATTCTTGCTACTTTTGTGGTTGTTTGGAAATTTTCATGGTTAAAGTTTTAAAATTATCCATATAGGTATTTCTTACATAAGCCAGAAAACTTGAAAAACTCACAGGGAAAAGAATACCACAGGAAAAATAAAAATTCTCCTTGAATTTCACCAATGATAACCATTGTTAATATGGGTTTTGTTTTCAGTTTTGCGCACACATGGTATTTTGCCACGTGATGATATAACTGTTTTCTTTTGTAGCTTTTAATTTAACATAATATTATGATATTTTTCCCCATCAACAAATATTTGTACTATTTATTGTTGTTATTTTTAGAAAGGAAGAGCGAGGATCTTAATCAGGCTCCGTGCCCAGCACAGAGCCGACACAGAGCTCCATTTCACAGCCCTAAGATCATGACCTGAGCTGAAATCAAGAGTTAGACATTTAACCGACTAAGCCACCACCCAGGCACCCCAAATATTTGTATTACTTGAATTTACTTGTAAATGACTATATATTATTCCATTTGTATGGACTTAACCATATGGACTCTCCTATTAGATATTAACATTGTTTCCAATTTCCCTTACTAAGTAATGAACACCTTAGTAACATACTTTTGTACTTACCCATGATAATTTCCTTAGAATAAAATACTCAAAATAGAATTGATGCGTGAAAGGGCATATGTATTTTTGAAGCTTCTGATAGGTTGTGCCAAGTTGAATATGAGTGTTTTAACAGTCTATACCCTTCAGTGGTATATAAACTTGCCCATTTCTTCTCAGTACACCGGGGACTACCATCTTTGTAAACTTTGACAATTTTATGAACCAAAAAGTGATTTCTTATACTAACATGCATATCTTTGAATTGGTAAAAAGAGTTGAATATTTATTGACCATTGTATTTCTTAAAAGTATTTCTCTATTATGGTCTTTACCTTATCAATCTACAGGAGATTTCCATATATCAGTACAAGAGTGAATTGCTTAGCTTCCCAAATTCCTAACCAATCACAGTACTATCAATCTACCCAACCTTCTCCCACTGACTGGAAGTCTCACCACCTCACTACAGACTTATACTTAGGCACACTGGGTCTGTTTTGGTGCTTCCAGCCTTTCATATTGACATGTTTATCTATTTGTGTTTCTCTACAGTGCCAAATGATTTTATTTATTATAGCTTTAAAATGTGTTTTGATATCAAATATGTTTGATATCATTCCTCCTGAGTTGAGGAATGGCAAGAAGTTAGTAAAACTGAAGTATAAAGTACAAGGTAGGCAGGCAGGGATGAGTTTATGGAAGGCCTTTGTGAACCAGGAAGTCTGGAATTTGTCCAGTGGAGAAGGGGGTACAATTAAAAACAGGAAATAACACAATCCCCTTGGCACCTTACAAGGAGCACTGCTGCAGGGTAGAGAACGGATTGAGGAAATATCCTGGAAACTGAAGAGCCAGTCAGGAGGCCATTTGAGATATCCAGGAGAGTAGGGCAGGAACTGAAGTGAGGCACAGATGGCAAGACCCAGATGGATCTGGGAGACGCTGAGAAGGAAAGTTTTTGCAGAATTTACCACTGAAAAGTTCTGGGAGTAAAGGAGAGGATGGGGTGAGTGTGTGTGTGTGGGGGGCGGGGTGGTAAGCAGGATAAGGGGGATGAGCACAGGGCAGGACCAGTGGAGTTTGAAGTTCTAAGAGAAGCACCCATAAGCAGTTGCATGTATGGAATCTGGGGCTTAGTGGAGAGGTCTAGGCTTAAGAGAATGATCTGGGATTAATGAGCATTTAGATGAGAATTGAAGCTACTGAAATGTTGAGTAAGTAGAGATGAGGCCCAGGTGAGAACCCAGGAGGTGAGCAGAGAATGAAGAGTTTACCAGGGTTACCACTCAGCCAGACAGATACAAAGAAAACCCAAAGGAAGTCAAGGGAAAACATGCTTCAAGGAGCAAGGCATGGTCAGGTACTTAAGGCTGCAGAAAGAGCAAGCAAAATGCAGGCTGAGACGCAGCCTCTACAGTCATCCACAGGGAAGCTACCAGTACCCTTGGTGAGAACGGTGTCACTTCCGTGATAGGACAGAAGCCAGGAAGCAGTGGGCAGAGTGATGGGAAGTGAGATCATGAAGACGATGAACATAGAGGAATTTAGGGCCATGAAGGAGAGGAGAAAGATGGGATGGTACCTAAAGGGATATGGAGGAGCTGCTCAATGAGAATATGAATTATTTTCTAAACAGTTTCAAACTGTTTCATTTGCTCTGACAGCTTAAAGTAATTCCCTCTCTTTTGACATGTTGACATTTTTTGTCTTTCTTGGTCATTCTTTCCTGCTTGCTTATTCCCCCAGCTGACCAGTGGTGTGCTGGTAAATTCTAGCAACAGGCTCGTGGCTGGGGGATGGTTCTGTTGAAGGAAGGGGGAGGAGACTGTTGTTGTGTAGGCAGTTGACCATGTCTGATGCGGCACAAGGTCTTAGCAGACAAGGTCTTAGTGCAATTTCTGACACACAGTTCTCAATGAATTATAACTATAAAAAGAGCCTGAAATAATTAAAGATGGGCAGAGAAACTGATGTATGAGGATGTTCAATCATGGTATAATAAATAATACTGAAATGAAAACCAGAGAACTACCAAAATGTCTAATGAAAGGAAAATGTCTAATTTATGGTGTGTTCATATAATGCATTGTCATAACAGCCATTAAAAAGTCATCCTTTGGGGCATATGCAGTGTCATGGGAAGATGTATATTAATGAGTGAAAAACAAACAAACACAGACCTATATATTGTCCAGAAAATCCCAATTTGGTGAACTAAATAAAAATGCAGGGTAACCAGGGCTGATGCTTAAGTACTTATCTCAGGGTAGACTGATTATAAATGATGTGAATTTTCTTTAGACTTTCTATGACAGTGACCACCTATTCATGTTTATAATTAGAGAATATATTAAAAATGCACATGGACCTAGTGACACCCATTTCCTATGGTTTTTAACAGAATTAAATGACCTCATGTCTTGCCTAGTTCCACTACATGCCTGGAACTTACTGGGGACATAAATAAAAATGAGTTCCAGGGGTGACTGGGTGGCTCAGTCAAGCATCTCCCTTCAGCTCAGATTATGATCCTGGGATCCTGGGATCAAGCCCCACATCAGGCTCCCTGCTCAGCAGGGAGTCTGCCTCTCCTGTTCCATCTGCCTCTCCCCCCACTCATGCTCTTTATTGCTGTGGGACCCAAGGAATTTAACAAAAACCCCCTACCCCTGGACAAGCAGAGCAGGACTAACTCCATTTTGTTCTGCACCAGCCACCTCCTGTATCACCCCCACATGACCTGCTTATTGCTCAAGGCACTCCCCCACCTTAGTCAAGCCACTGAGCACACCCTTACTGGAAACCCGCTCATATAGGAATGGGGAACCCCTAACCGCCAAAGAATAAGTGGGAAATATCAGAAAGGGAGACAGAACATGAAAGACTCCTAACTCTGGGAAACGAACTAGGGGTGGTGGAAGGGGAGGTGGGCGGGGGGTAGGGGTGACTGGGTGATGGGCACTGAGGTGGGCACTTGACGGGATGAGCACTGGGTGTTATTCTATATGCTGGCAAATTGAACACCAATAAAAAATAAATTTATAAAAAATAAAATAAGAATAACAATAGTACTTCCTGCGGGGTTGTTATGTTAGAGTGAACTCAGGTAACACAGTGGGTGTTAAATGGGTGTTAGCTCTTAATATTCTCTTCCTGAGGTCAAAATTTGGAGGCATATGCCAAGTCCTGATTAGAGTTGCAACCTCAGGCTAAATGGTGGAGATGGATGTATCAGGCTAGACTGGCTCTTGGGACCTGCTGCACAGAGGAGCTTGGAAGAACAGGGATAGGAGTATGCTTGGGTAAGAGCTCCTGTATGCACCTCCTAGGAGCTGTGTGACCAAAGACAATGGCCAAATCTCTCTGTTCTTCAGTTGCATCACCTGAATAAATAGAATAATACCCTCCCTACAGTACTGCTTTGAGAATTAAGTGAGATACTATATGCAGGACGCTCTGGAAGAAAGAATTTTGGAATTCTAAAGCTATTCAGTATTTTTTCTTGTTCTCTTTTTTGTTTTATTAAGTATTATTTACATAAATAAAACTTGCCAATGGGCACCTGGGTAGCTCAGTGGTTGAGTGTCTGCCTTTGGCTTAGGGTGTGAGCCCGGGTTCCTGGGATCAAGGCCCCCCGCGGGAAGCCTGCTTCTTCCTCTGCCTGTGTCTCTGCCTCTGTGTGTCTCTCATGAATAAATAAAATCTTTAAAAAAAATAAAATAAAACTTGGCAATTCTAAGTGTACAGCTTAATAATTTTTGGTAAATGTATACAACTGTGTAAGCACCACCACAATTAAGGTATAGGATAGCTCTCCCAAACATTTCCTCCTTACTCCTGGCCTTGGACACCCTCTGAAACCCCAAACCAAGCAACCACTGTTCTATATTCTTTCACTGGTAGTTTTGCCTTTTCTAGAATTTCATTCAAATGGAATAATATAGTATATAACATTTTATGTTTGGCTTTTTAGGTTAGCTTAATGTTAGTCATCCATGTTTTACCTGTCCTAATATTTCATTCTTTTCATCGCCAACTAATAACCCATGATATGGATACACCATAATTTTTTTATCCATTCCCCAGTTGATGGACATTTGGGTTGCTTCCGGTTTTTGGCTTTTATGATAAAGCTGCTAGGCATATTTGTATACTCATTTTCTGTGTGGTCATGTTTCTCTTGGGTCAATAGCTCAGCATGGAATTGCTTGGCTATATGGCATATGCATATTAAATTTTGCTCAGTGTTTCCAAAAGAAATTATGGGTTCCTTTATTGGAAATAGTGTGACATCAAGGTGAAGAAACCATGCACTATCACACTGTACTGTTAGAGTTTGTGTGCAGCTAGCTACAAGACAGTCACGGCTTGTACTTGCTAGGTTTTACTCTGTGCCAGGCTCTGGGATAAGTGATGTACTTGCTTGGCCTATTCTGTCCTCTTGACATCTCTATGTCATGAGTTCTTATATTATTCCCAAGGCAGTTAAATGATTGAGCCAAGATTTGAACCCAGGGATCTGGGTACAGTCTAACCACTGTGCACCACCATGCTCAATGTGCTGTCTCCCTTGAATACAAAATGGTTTAGCTTTGTGCTCAATTAACTTTCTTGTCATAAACAGAGGGCTCAGAGCACTTTGTACAGTTTGAAGGTTCCCGATCTCCTGTTGGACTGCATACTAGCAGCCAAAACAATCTTCAGAAATTTTTGCTCCCAGCTGAAAACCTTGCAATGGTTTCCCATTTCCCCTTAAAACTCAGCCCAATGTTCTTACCCTTGCATAGCCAGCTCTTTTCCCCACCTCTCTAGCCCTGACCTCTGTCACTTGAACAATATAGGTACACTGTTCCTCAAACACACTAAGTGCTTTCCTGCACAAAGTATATATATATATTTTTTAACAACATAGATTAGGTCACACTATACGTATTCTGAGACCTGTGTAATATGTATTGGAAGATTTTCCATGTCAGAGGTCTCACTCCATTCTATCTGCTATTTCTTCCTTCCCTTCTCCCTCTCCCACCTACTTTTCCCCTTCCTTCCTCCTCTCTCTCTCTTGTGATAGATCACTCAGTACAGTAGTGTTGAAAGTAGATAGTGAAAACATCTCTTCCCCTAGATCAGCACTTTCCACTGCTGCAAGGAGATCACATTCACAATTTGGGTATAAGAGGTAGTTCAGGCAGTTCTGACTCTGCTCCAAGGCCTGTGTGGCCCCCCAGCTACCCACCCCCTCCTTGGCACAGCTGTGTCAAACCAGGCCCTCCTAAGTGTGAAGTCATGCATGAGTGCTGCTCCTTCCATTAAACACTTTTTTCTACAAGCGCCAGGCTGGCTCGGTCTGTGGAGTGTACAACTCTCTATCTTGGGGCTGTAAGTTTAAGCCCCACATCAGGTATAGATATTACTTAAAAATAATTTTTAAAGTATTTTTTAAAATTTAAAAACCGAAACATTTTTACCTGTAAAGTACACCTGAAACTCTTAGCCTCTACCAACAGAGGGGAATGCTCATGTGTGCCTTATTGAAGGGAAGTGTTAAGAGGAAAAGTCCAAATGTGTGTAAGTTGATGAGTTACCCAAAAGTCACACTTGGAGAGCTAGGTGTGTGGATTTGAGTCCCCACATCTGGGAAGGCAGGCCTTTAAATGATCTTACTATTGAGTAAACCAAGGCAGGGCAGGCCTTGATGCACAAAGGGAGGTGCCCAGGAGAAAGAAGAAAGCAGCTCTGCAACCACATTGCATGTGAATCAGAAATCCTGGTGGCTTTGATTACAGGTTCCCAAGGAGGGAATGTACTTGAGTCAAAACTCTCCATCACAGTCAATGGGATCCTGGCTGCACTGAGGGGCAGCCCAGGCCCACCTCCCCTGAGCCAACCCGGTAGCCCTGCATGTTCCCTTGGGCACACAGGATCCTCGCCCTGCCCCGAAGTTTCTCTCCGCTCTTCCTCACTAATGAAAGATGAGACATGAAGGGCAGGGAATCTACATTATTCATCCTTTTCAAGCATAAACAGAAGTGCAACTGGAAATCAGAGACCCCAACCAAACATTAGACAGAGATCTGGTTCCAGGAGGAGGGCTGCCCACCTACTGCTGCTCCTCAATGCCATGCTGGCTGCCTGGGCAGCATCTGCCCCTGTGGAAGGCCAAAGAAGTTGCTAGTTCCTGTGTATACTGGGTGACAGAGCAGAAAACTTGGGCTTTGGAGTAAGAAAGACCTGCATTCGAATCACTGCTAACTATGGCTTAGGTGGTTTGTCACTGTGTAGGCCTGTACAAGCTGCTGGAGGATTGAGAGACGTATTATAAACCCTTCTGATGATATCCTATAAGTGTTCATGTAGCCTTTGCTCCCCTTGGAGTACACCTTGCTCTAGGTTCTCTTTCTCCAGAACTTTCTCCAGGACACTCTGGGAGAGCTAATGACAGATGGTCACTAAGTGACTCTGACTGGTCTAGAGGCTGCTGTGGAACAGTGCACAGTTAAGTGCCTCCAAGAACCCCTAGTGCAAAGTTGCCACTGGAGTGCTCAGCTCTGGGAGCTCACGTGTGTGTCTGTGAGGCAAGACTTTGGGCTCCTCCTCACAATGCATATAGGCACAGTCTCCCTACATGCACCAATGGGTTCTGAGTGCAGCTGCAGCTCTTCTGAGTAGCAAGGAAGCAGAGAAGTCTGTCAGATTGCTGGTGCCTATAGCCCCAGGTCACAAAGATCACAGTTATCTACCCCAGGGGTTAAGAACCCACTGGCACAATTTCTCTGGCTGCCCAGACACCTACCATCCCTGGGAACTGGCATCAGGACTGTTCTAGCCTAAGTTTTTGGAATGGAAGACCTCAGTCTTGGGAAAGCAAGACCTGATGCTGTCTAGGTCTGGAGATGTGCGTGGCAGAGGAGGGGGCATCACTGCTTACCTGCTGTGGGGACCTCAGTCCTGCCCTGCTGCTACTTGGGCCCCCAGGGGTGTACTGAACCCAATTCACTCCCTGAAGCACTAGTACAATGGCTCTCCCAGAGCTAGTCTCCCTGGAACCACTGGGACCTATGCTTCAAGCTGTTGCCCCACCTGTTCTCTCTGTCTGCAATGTCTTCTCTTCCCTTCCCTAACTGTTATCCCTTCAAAATAGACTCCTTTCAATTCTACCTCAACGGTCCCCACCTCAGGAATCTCCCTAATTACCCTCCTTCCTTTGTGTCATGGGAACACATTCATTTTTCACTTATTCATATATATCATCATCAATTCCTTGAGGGTGGTCATGGGTCCTTCCTCTCTCCCTCTCTCAAGCACCCACAAGTCTTTTTGCTCTCAAAAAGGTGAGCATCCGGCTCTCTAGTTGATGACACAAAGAAGGAATAATTCCTTTTCCGTTTTTAGGGAAATACAGGCAACAGTAAAGTATGCAGGGGAAGTGGCACTCAGGTGAGGTGGGCTGGTGGGAAGCGCAGTCAGGCCCAAGGAGGAACAGAAGCATACTTGACATGGAGCCTTGGGGGTGCCACAGGGAGAAGGCAAGAGGAGACTCCAGACCCCATGCAGTTGACCCCACAGACAAGCCACCAAGAGAAGCAAAGCCAGAGAACACAAGTGGAGGCAACTTATTTCATCAGCATCTAGTTGGTTAAAAATAACTTCACTTATTAGTTTAAGTGAGATCACCACAGGGCTGGAAATTCACTGTCAGTGAAACAAAAATACTGGAAGGAAAATGAGAAAAGTCTACATTCGTGATGAGCTTTATTTCAAAAGAGAAACACAGGAAGGAAGCTGCCTGGATATTCCACAGGCTCTGTTTTCCTTCTGGGCTCTTTACGAGGCACAAGCCTGCCATTTTTGGAGTTAACACGCTACATTCTTCCCATCTTGCCAAAGAGAAGCAGCAGTACAGAGTTCAGGCGACCTGAGGAGATGATCCTGCACAGGCACGCACGCTGAGCCACACTTCACCTACACCTTCCTTCAGCACACAGATGTCCCTTGTTGACGGTGCTGTCAACAAAGGCTCCACTGAGGAAAAGCAACGCTCCTCTGAGGTGGGCGGAGGGCTGTATGGGAGTGGTTTACAAGCTCTTTCCAAAGGATGAAAGGCAGCACTGAACAGGGACTGACTCTCTCTGAGTGACTTTGGGGAATCCATCTTGCTTTTCCAGAATGTTCGAGAGAGAACAGCCCTCCAACCCAAATCTCCTCTCGATATGCATACCTGAGTCCTCTTCATGGCTCATCTGAAGCCTCCTCATAAATCAGGCCTGTAGGACCAAGATTCCAGTCTTCCCCATATGAACTCATCCCCATTGAGGTGGAGGTGAGGGGAGGCCACTGGAGGCTCACACAAGCTGCTCTTGGAGGCAGGGCTCTGGAGCACTTTGACTCTAATGAGCCACACATGGTGGCACTGCTCCTCATATAGGTGAGCAGCTGTCATGAACTGGCTTCCCATGTTGGTTCCCACGATTCAGACTGTTTTTGTTTTTCCTATTGTTGTTTTTGGAGCAGTACATAGACCGTTCTTTGTTGGAAGTTTTTCATTTTTACATAATTTCAAAATTTCAGAAAGGTTGTGAGAATAAGGATTTCCCATAAAACCATTTATCCAGATTCACCAATGTGTTTTCATTTTGCCCATTTGCTTTATCACTCATCTCTCTCTCTCTCTCTCTCGATAGATGGATAATATAGATATCTATTTATACAGAGACAAATATGTATACACCTATATCTATACTTGTAATTCTTTTCTGAACCATTCGATAGTGAGTTGTAGATACAATGTCTCCTCATCCCTAAAACCTTGGTACACATTTCCAAGAACAAAGATAATTTCTTATAGGCCTGTAGTACAGTTATTACACTATTATCTAATTCATAATCCACATTCAGATTTTATCAACTATTGCTATTTTTTTTCTGGTTGGGGATACAATCCCCGATCATGAATCATATTTTGTATTTTATTATCAAGTCTTTTTGGTCTATTTTAATCTAGAAGAGTCACTTTGCCTTTCTCATCCTAGATATTTTTTAAAGCCATTTTGTAGAATGTTTCTCAAATTGAGTTTGGCTCATATTTCCCCCTGAGTAGATTCAAGTTATGCATTTTTGGCAGAAGTACCACTGAATTGAAGTTGAGTTTCTCTGAGTGCAGTATATCAGAAGGCACATTATATAAGTTTTGCAAAAACTCAATTTTGGAGTTGCTATCATGGCTTTGAGCTTGGTGCCCTATAGAATATGAATAAATGTTTCCAACCTCTGGCTTCATGCACTATAATTGAGGGCAAAAGGGGCACACACTTGTGTGGACATAACCTGTCTCAAGGCCTGTGAGGTGGAAAGCCCAGGCTATCTTGTTGGATGATGATAAACATATAGCTCGGTGACCCTCGGCACCCTGGCCAATAGCCACCAACTCCCAGAAGCAAGGCCACCTAGACAGCAGCTGCCTATAGACTCTGTAATGAGTCCAGCCAAGACCAGCAGAAAAACACAAACTGCTTATCCAAAAAAAGTGAACTAAATAAACAGTTGTTTTAAGCCACTATGTTACATATGTTACATGGCGAAAGCTAACTGATACCTCTTGTTTATCAGGGAAAATGAAGACTCAGAAACCCCACATATTCATTGAAATCACTGAAGAAATAAGATCATGTTCTTTTCCCTCTGGCTCTGTCCTTTCTCTCTCAGGTCTGAATTTTGCCTATGTCTGGGACTCAAAGGATCATTTTAATTAACTTACGTGGTTTTAGAAAACAAACCATGGATATTATTCTCCCAAAGCCTTACAGAGCAAGGCCACATCATTCAGTAGCTTGACAGGGTAGATACCAGGAGACTTTCTCAACACACTCTTCCATAGCAATGAGAAAATGAAGCCTTTCTGGAGGAAAACGCCACAGGAACAGAGAAGCCTGTCACTGATAAGCATCTAACAAGCACCAGCCAAGGCCTTGGGCTTCACCAGACTCCCTCATTTCCCAACTCTTCTGACCTCTTCCCCAGAGATTAGGATTGGATGCCTCTAGGATGCAGCCTGAGGGTATTTCTTACAAGTTCATTTGGTATTTCTCATCATCAGAGAGGTTTGGGAAACTCTACATTAAAAAGTAGTTTTCAAACTGGGCTATGTGTTAAGATCACTAATGAGCTTTAAAAAACCCTAATGCAAAAACAAACAAACAAACAAACAAACAAACAAAAACCTAATGCCCAGAACATTTATATCTGAATCTTTAGGACTGGCACCCAGGAATCAGTATTTCTTAAAACTTCCCAGAAGAGACCAGTATACAGCCAAGGAGTACTTATGCTGATTTCTAGGCCTGAAGAGTAAGTAGCTGGCTTTCTTTCCATTTGTATGGACATTCCCTTTCAACAGCATGTGTTTCTGATGAGGACGGTATACTGATTTCAATGCATATGAAATGCTGACCTGGAGACTCCTTTATGGCTTTCTTCTTGCCACTGGGCTGATTTACCAGAGGGAAGCTGAATTCCCCTTCCTAGGAGAAGTTTCTTAAATCCTGTAAGTTTCCTTTTGGGGAAAAATGATTTTTTCCCCCTTGTTAATGTGCCACCCACCATGAAGAAAGACTGCAGGACAGGCTGTATCAGCAACTGTAGGAGATGCTGTCAAGGGTTTGCCCCATATTGCCTAGATACCTTTGCCATTTCCATGCACAGGGGTTCCTGGTAGGTGTCTGTGCATCTTTGTTGGAGGGTGGCACTCAGGCTACTGGAATCCTTTGCCAGCACACATAAACCAGAAGTGCCTGGGAATATACATCTCCCTGACATTGGCCCCTAATCAATGACTAACAGTGCAGTGGTGTAAATACCCCTGCTCTCTCACCTCTGGACAGAAAAACTGGTGGCCTACACTGTCTCCAAAGATCTCCTGTAGGACTGAGCCAAGATTTGTCCTCACTGTCACTGTGGACTTCGTTTAGAACTGCACCACCTCACCGTCACTGTGGACTTTGCTTAGTACTGCACCACCACTCAGTCTGCTTCCTTTCTCTGCCCACTACCCCACTGCCCTATTGGCTTTTCTTTGGAAGATCTCCTCATTCCAAGGTCTGTCTCTGGGGAATGCAACCTAAGACGGGGCCACCATGCGCAACCTCCAGAACCTTTGCAAAGGCTCTGGCACTAACCTTCATCCTTAATACAAAGTGCATTGTATGTGCCACCGGGAACTGGGTTGCCTTCAATTCTCACATCAACGGCTCTCGTGATTTGCTGTTCATCACTCTCCTTGCTACACACGGTTGTCCTGAAACAGACAAAGAAAACACTGTGCTAGGAGGACCAATGGAAGATAGGAAAGAACAGTTCTTTTCTGCTGTCAGTTCTGAGTCAGCAGAGATTTTCCTGAGTTAGGATCTTTGGCTGAAAGCATCCATAGGGAAGTACTCTCCCCAAACAGAGCCCTATAATCAGGAAGACACAGATGATGCTTCAGTTGAGGCCACACATATCAGTTCAAGAGGTAGAAGCAGTGCATTGTTGACCTTTTCCAGTGTGTGTTTATTTCACAAAATGCTGCTCTTCTTATCAGTTCCTTTCTTCTTGCAGGGGTCTATTTTTTTCTGTTCTTTTTAATATTTGTAAAAAGATTTTACTTATTTATTTATTCATGAGACACAGAGATAGTGGCAGAGACATAGGCAGAGGGAGAAGCAGGCTCCTTGCGGAGAACCTGATGCAGGACTCGATCCCAGGACCCTGGGATCATGACCTGAGCAGAATGGCAGATGCTCAACTGCTGAGCCACCCAGGCGCCCCATGTTCTTTTTTATATTTCTGAAAATGGATCATTACTTAGTTCAGAAACCTTTAGCCTTTTCTCTTTTCTATCACCAGCACCTAAATGTCTGTCTTACATTTCCCTCTAGGTTCAGCTTTAGCAGCATCTTATGAGTTTGAGTATGTTATAGTTTTAATGTCATTCAGTTCTACATCCGTGCTACTTAACAAACCATAACTTATGTTTGTCCCATAACTTATTTAGGGCTATCTTTGGCAAACTGCAAGTAGTAGGATTTTTTTTAAATTATTGTTTTCTAAAGGGAGCATCTTATTTATTTTAATCTAATTTAACCATAGCTCTTTGAATTAAAATCCGCCGTCTTTCTATTAGTTCTGCACATCCTTTCTTTCTCTCTTGTCTTTCCCCTCTTTTGATTGTTTGAATTCTTTTTTTTTTCTTTTTTGGCATTCTCTTTTTCATATTGGTCTGGAAGTTATATATTCTCTTACTATTCTTTTAGTGGTTATGACTTATTAATATTTAATATTACTTTTACCCTCTTCAACAGTACAACTTAAAAATACTTAAAATACTATGTATTAACATACTTAAAATGCATTTTTAAAAATATTTTTAAAAGATTAGATCCATCCATTATCCTCTTAATTTTAGTTATTATATGTTTCACTTCTAGAGTTTCCATACAGTTTTTTCATAGTTTCAGTCTTTGGCCAAAATTCTCCTTATTGTCTTCTGTATCTTTGAACATTTGAAAAAGTTAAAGTCTGCCAATGCTGATATTTAGAGTTTCTATCTGCTATCTTTATTCTGGTTGTCTTATTTCCCTGTGTTATTGGTTATTTTGTATTGTGTGACAAATCCTCTCTTTTCTAAAAGTTTTTTTGTGGAAATAAATTGCCTAGGATAATATTATCCTCTTCTAGAGAGTATTTTAATAATCAGTTCTGAAGCTATCTGGAACACAGGAGCTCCAGTATCATCTCAATCCACATTCATGGGTCCTGAGGATTTTAAGCTATGCTACAGCTCCTATGAGGGCCTATATACTTCTAGTTTACTCTCACTCCTGGGCTATAGCCCTGTAACGTCCCAGCCCAAAGCAAAGGACTCTGCAGGCCGTGTGTAGGTTTTGCCTACACAAAACCTGAATTCAAATCTCTGTCCTAGTCCTATTAGGCTATCTATATTGCTTCTGTTTTTTCAGTCATTCTTTAGGGAATCGCAAAAGCTTCTAGAAGGCAAGTGGCTCCCAATTCTGTATTTACACTCTAGGCCTCCATCCTTCTCTGGATTTTTGTGTACACTCAACATAAATTCATAGACATATAGATCAGATCTACTATATGTTTACTATGCCATCAATTGCAAGATGTACCATTCATATAATAATTGATTTTCACTGTGGAGGGGGGATGGCTGTGTAAGAAAGACCCACAATGAAATGTATATAGTGATGATCAGATACTTCTTGGTTCCAGAAATATTAAAATAGTTTTATTTTTAATATGTTGTGTGGTAAATATATCAAATAAGGATGTTTGCTACAATGAATATCATCTCAGCAATGTAGACATCTACTAATATGTCCTAACACTTTACAGCAAACCCAGAGAGGGTGGGCCTTTCTGAAGACCTGAGAGACAGAAGCCTGGCCCCAAGCTGACTCTTCCAAATTCCTGAATACCCTGGTTACCTGATGCAATTATAATAACAGAGTTATGAGAAGTATCCACGTTTGACTACACTGTGTGCATAGGACTATTTTGTCCGTTCAGGAACCTGGTCGTAAAATGTCAGGCAGAGAGGGTCATGGTTCCAGAGTCACTGAAAATCTTCAGATGTAGCCTGGTTGTCTTCTTTATTCAGCTGCTGCTTCACATGTGGCAACACTGGAGATGGAAGTAAGCCTGGTTGTGTGTGTTTTCTATGGCCATTGGCCAGTCCATCTTCAGGGTTATTATCAGCCAAAGTGGTTGGAGCCCATTTTGCTCTTTCACATTCCTGTGGCATGAAGGAGACAGTGGAATGGCTCCTGCCTTTTCTGAGTATGACTAAAGAAACAGCAGAACTAATGGGTAGTTTTCTCCCAGCTGGCCAAGAATCACTTCTCTACAAGAATTCCTTAGGTCAGGAACTCAGGGCGCAGTGTGTATGGCTGGTCTCTACTCTCTGATGTCTAGGGCCTGAGTTGGGAAGACTCATAGGCTGGTGAGAACTCAACATCTGGGGGCGAGAATCATGTACAGGCACCTTCACTCACATTTCTAGCAGCTAATGCTGGCTATGCCCTGGGATGCCGGTGGGGGCTATTGGTAGGGACACCCTTGCAGGGCAACTCCCCATGGCCTGAGCTTCCTCATGCCATGGCCTGCTCAGGATAGACAGATGTCTTACATGATATCTCAAAAGTAAGTGTCCCAGAAATCTGGGCATGGATTTTTCCAATCTAACCCCAGAAGATACATGGTATCAGGCCTGCTGTGTTCTACTGGCCAAGGCAATAGGAAGCTATCCCTAATTCACAGAGAGAGGATACAGACCCCACCTTTCAATGGGAGTAATGTGAAAGAATCTGTGGCCATACCATTCTCCTAGTCATATGGATGTAGCTGAATATCCACAGAGAAAAAAGAGATAAAGAATATGTACTAGCTGAGGTGGGGGAAGAGAGAGAAACTCACTTTCAGCTTTATATGTATCTGCATTATTTGAAAATTTTTTACAAGCATGTATTATTTTTGTAACTTAAAAAGGAAATTCAAAATAACAAAGGGGAGAAAAACTGTGACAGAACTCCACAAAAATGTTTTTATTTGAGAACTCAAAACACGAATGTGCTGGAAGCCACTGCCTATTGCACTCTGCTGATGCTGGCACCTCAATAATACAATTACTGAGCTCCCTTAGGAGCCCTGGTGGGGTCGCAGGGGCAAATGGGAAGAAGAACTTTCCCCAGCACACCTGACTTACCCCAGGGTGCCATCCGCCAACCAGCCCGTTGTGCACACTGCAAAGGCACAATCCTGGACCACCCTCCGCAGCTCTTCCGCAGACACCAGGTGAGCTCCCCTGCTCCTGCAGGAAAGCCGAGCCACCTCCAGTTCTAGGCCATGAGAGCCATTCTGAGACTCCAGCACAAACAGCTTCCCTGTGTGGGGACAAGCATGAACACAGGCTTACTCCAGGGGCCATGGGAATTTAACCTCACTGTCTGGTGGCAGATACCTGTCAGAACAGGAGTTTCCCGCTTGCCTGAAGATCTGAGCTCAGCACATACCCCACTGCACTCATCCCTGGGACTAGAGGATGACAATAACTTTGGTGTTTTAATCTGTGTTTTGCTCCTGCCTTCTTTTTAAAAAAAATTTACCATCTGCCCTGGCATGTTTATCTGGATAAGCCCTTCAAATCTTCCTTTCTCAAAGCTATTTTACAAGCATCATGTGGTAAGGCTCAGTGTCCTAGGCTCCCCTGAGTTGGGTCAGTTGGTGTCTGGGGCACTGACTTACGTCTCAGCTCTCCCTTCTTCTGCCTGCCTCAGCCCTAGAGTGACCCCACACATAGCTCTCCTCCATTCCCTTCTCTCTGTCCTATTGTCTCAGGACGTTATCAGGCCCTTCCCACAATGAGTTCATTTGTGCCTGCTGCCATTTCTCCTGGATGGGGCGAGATAGTGAGGCCATGTCGGGTGCACCGTGGCTTCCTGCAGTACATCAATATATGGGCATGTAGCGGGCCTCAAAAAATGTGTGACAGATGAGTGGAATGGGAACATGAATTCAGGCAGCAGTGGAAGCTGAGGCTGAAAGCAAAAGAAAGCTTTAGGTAAGAAAATCACAGTGGAGGAGGGGAGCACCGTGGTCCCTAGCAGCCTCCTGTAGAGATGAAGTAATGCCTTAGATAACCTGACCAAGTTTAAGGTAAAAGCAGGGGAGAAAAAAACCCAGTCAGAATGAGATACTTCATTTCTGTCCAGTAGCAAAATTATCATAATATAATAATTTAATTAGAATCATGTCAACTGCTATCAACTGCAAAATACTTCAACTGTTTATTAACTGCAAAATAGCTATAAGAAATATAACAATTCCTCAGCCTCGCAACCAAAGTTACAAGAAAAACACAAAAATGTTCCACAACGAACAGCTCTGTAGGTGAATGGTCCTCCCTTAGACTTGGTGCCAATGTTCAGTACACAACCTGAACAATAGTACTTGATGGCCTTGCCTGGAGAAGCGTATGCCCCAAGACACTTTTGTATTAATAGCATTGGCCTATCTGGAAAAAATATATTATGAAATTTAACTAAGGTATTGACGGCCAAGCTCCTGAGCAAGAGGGATAAAAATGAAAGCCCAAGGCTTAAGAGGTAGGGAATGTGATAGACCTCTCCTGCCCCCTCCACCACCACTGCATGCACACATAAACACACAAAGCTTGGACCCTGAAGGGTTAAACTCTCAGAATAAGCAAGAACAAGGATAAACAATATTCCCTCCCCTCATTCACAAGGGATTGTTGGAAGAGTTATCTTGGTGCTAGGAACCCAAGTGTTAATCCTCATTGGGAATGGCAGTCCTAACAAAAACTGGCCTCAAAAATACTGTAAGCCATGAATTTAGCTTAAAGCGGCTTGAGATTGACATTTATCTAAGACACCTGGTAGGAACAAACATAAATCTTGTCTGGAGAAAAAAACAATCTTCATCTTACGCTTCAGGAGATCCCACGCAAATATTTTTTCAAAGGCGATGACGGGGTGGCTCAGTCAGTTAAGCCTCTGCCTTTGGCTCAGGTCATGATACCGAGGTCCTGGGATCGAGCCTGTGTCAGGTTCCCTGCTCAGCAGGGAATTGGCTTCTCCCTCTCCCTCTACATCTCCTCCCTGCTTGTGCTCTTTCTGTCTCAAATAATTTTTTTTAGAAAAAGGATCTGAATAGACATCTTTAAAGAAATGGCCAATGAGCACATGAAAAGATGTTCAACATTATTACCCAACAGAAAAATGTAAATCAAAACCACAATGGGATATTACTTCATATCCACTAGGATGGCTACCATCAAAAAGACATATTTTGACATAAGTGATGGGAAGGATGTGGAGAAAATGGAACCCTCAAACACAGCTGGTAGAAATGTAAAAGAATGTAGCTGCCTTGGAAAACCATTTAGCAGTTTCTCAGTTAATAGCAGTTTCTCATAGAGTTATTATATGACCCAGCAATCACACTCTTAGGTGAATACCCAAGAGAACTGAAAATATATGTTTATATAAAAACTTCTGTATGAATATTCATAGCAGCATTTGTTTGTAATAAATAACTTAAGTTCATAATTGTAAAATTGTGTTTATAATGGTCAAAAAGTAGAATCCACCCAATGACCATCAACTGATGAATGGGTCAACAAAGTATGATATGAATATTCATACAGTGGAATGTTATTTGGCAGTGAAATGAAATGAAGTGCGGATACATGCTGCAAATGGATAAAAACATTATGCTAAGTGAAAGAAGCCAGTCTCAAAAGCCCACACACTGTATGATTCCATTTACATGAAATGTCCAAAACAGGAAAATTCATAGAGACAGAATGTAGTTGTCGAGGGCTTGTGGGGTTGAGGAGAAACAAGGAGTAAATGCTAACGGGCATAGGGTTTATTTTGGGGCAAAAAGATGTTCTAAAATTGTACATAGTGATTCATAACTCTGTGAGTATGCTAAAGACCAATGAATCACACACTTTAAATAGGCGAATTGTACGGCGTATGAATCATATTTCAATAAAGCTGTTATTAAAAAAGGCATAACTAGAGAAGGACAGGTTCTGTTATGATAGTTATTTCATGAGTAATATAAAAAAAATTTAAACACTTAAATAAACAACTCTAGACTGTAAGAAGGCAATATTAACAAAACTATAGGGAGAATTGGAAAAAATCCACAGTGCTGATAATAATTTCAAGCACTATCCTTCTCAGTAATTGATAAAACAGAAAAAAATAGGAAAGAATATAGAGGATTTAAGCAACAAAATTAACACACTTGACATAAGGACCAATGCACAGTATTTGCAAACTATAGAATACATATTCATTTTTTAAAAGATTTATTTATTTATTTATGCTAGACATAGAGAGAGAGAGAGAGGCAGAGACACAGGAGGAGGGAGCAGGCTCCATTCCAGGAGCTTGATGTGGGACTCGATCCCGGGACTCCAGGATCGCGCCCTGGGCCAAAGGCAGGCGCTAAACCGCTGAGCCACCCAGGGATCCCCTACATATTCATTTTAAACACACACAGGACATTTGTAAAATTCATCAAATACAAGACAAATCAAAAAAACATTTGAAGACTCAAATCATACAAAGCATATTTTTAAGCCACAATGCAACTTAAAATCACTTGATTTATTTATCAAATACTTATACAGTGTTTACCCATAGGCCAGGTATTATTTAAATTGCTTTACAAATAATATTCATTAAATCAGTTCTTATAACAACTCTACGATGTAGGTTATCCCTATAAGTTATCCCTATGTTATAGTTAAGATTTAGTATTAGTGATTTGTCTAAGATCACACAGCTGGGATATAAAACCAGGCACTGATCCTAACCACTGTATAATGCTGCTCTCAACAGCAAAGTAATAATTAGGAAAAGCCCCTTGTGCATGGAAATTACAAAATATACTTCTAAATAAAGCATGGGTTCAAAGAAGAAACCACAATTGAAATAAAACATTTTTATGTGAATGACAAAAGCTGGTAGAGAAACTAAATTAGTATTTAAGGGACATTTATAGCCTCAAATGCTCATATTACAAAAGAAGAATGGTTGATAATCAATGATCTAATTTTCTATCTTAAAAACACAGAAAGAAGAACATAAAATTAAGGCTTCTAAAGAAGTAGAAGGAAGGAAATAACAAAGATAGAATAGAAATTAATGAAATGGATAACAGATATACAATAGAGAAAATAAAGCCAAAGTTGCTTCTTTCTAAAGAATGATAAAGTTGATAAATACCTAGCAAAATTGATCAAGACAAAAAGAGAGAAAATACAAATTACCAATATCAAGAATGAAAAGGGACATCACTACAGACCCCATGGACACTGAAAAGATAACAGATTTTATGTTACATCTGCCAGTACCTATGACAACTTAGATGAAATGGACGAACTTCATAAAAAGCAAACTTAGCAAAACCGACCCAAAATAAATATGAAAATCTGAATATCTCTTTATCTACTGAAGAAATTATATTCATCATTTAAAATCTACCCAAGAGAAAAACTTCAAACACATATGACCTCATTACCAAACACTAAACGAAACAAAGCAAAACAGCTCACCTTGCAGTAACCTTTTCAGAGAAACAGTTGAGACGGTCTCCTCCTATCCCTCCCCCTGCCCTCTCTCTCTAAAATAAATAAACAAATCTTAAAAAAGAAAGAAGAAATGATCACAATCCTGATGTCAATATCTGAGAAGAATATTATAATAAACGAAAATTATAGGCCAATATGTCTCATGGACACAGTCAGTAACCCATAATCCTAAATCTGTTTCCTTCACTCCAGGCTCAGTTCTAGGTCATCTCTTCTCACCGTGAAACCTTTCCCTAGGATTCTAGACATGCATAAGGTTTCAAAGACTATACTTAGTCTTGTGATTGCTCACATTTTTCTCTTCAGTCCAGACCCTTTGCATTCACCCCATCCACCTCTATACCTCTGCCATCTCTCATCCACACAACTAAAATGGCATCCTATATGGTCTCTCTACATCTAGTCTTGCCCAGGTCCCATCCATTCTCCCTACATCACAATCAGGGTGATCTTTTCAAAATGCAAATATTATCAGTCACTCTATAACCAGAAATCATCCAACGGTTTCCTTCTCTTTTCTGGATTAAAACAAAACTTTTGTCTATGAGGACCCACCTCATTGCACCCACCCTAATTTCTCTAGCATAATTTCAAACCATTTCCACGTCAGACTCTTGGCTCCAGCCACTCTGTCTCTTATCATATGGCTCATTTTCCTTGCTCACAGTTTTTTTGTATATGCTATTCTCTACACAGACACTCACTTTTCCTCCTCAGATCCTCCTAACCAAATCAAAATTTCCTAGCATATGCTCTCATAGTACCTCTGTCCTTTAATCTCATCATCTATCAAAATTGCAACTTCACGTTTCATTCATGTAACGATTTGCCTACTGACTCTCTAACCTATTGGATTTTAAGCTCCCTGTTGGCAAGAACTTATTTCTCCTCACCATTCTATCCCCAATAGCAAGGCCTGCACCTAGCTTACAATAAATGCTCAATAAATTATCTGTTGAATTAACAAATCCTTTCCTGTAACACAGTTAATCTGCATTCAGTTAATGTGAACATTTTTGTTTCAAAAGTATTTTAAAGATACAGTAGAAAAAATACAGTAGATCTCCTTTACATACGAGATGCATATCTTATTAACCAAACATAAGCTAAATGTTCTTCATTTGAATTTATCTCATTGACTTATTTTTTAATAGGTCCATAGAGTTTTTAATAACTCCAAGTCTCTCTTCAAACATCTATAACACATCACAGTTTAGCGGAACATTTCTTCTTCTTCCTTCCATCACTGTAGAATGTAGGTAACTAAATATGGAAAGTGATGGTAGTTAAACATATATTTGGAAAAGAAAAGAATCCTTTCATACTATAGGTTCTAATTCTTCAATGGCTCTATTATACAACTTGGAACTTAGCAAATGGAGTTTCTTGAAAGCAAGTGTACCCATAATTGGGGAACGGGAGAGAAGGAAAGAAAGGAGAAAGGAGAAATGGAGGCATTTCTGGCAAGGGGCAATAAGAAAACAAGCTCTGGTGCCACTGTTACTCTTTCCTTCTCCAGTGATATTTCTGCCTCCATTTTTCTATGACCCGCATCAAGCCAGATAGGTGCAAAATATTGATCCATATCCATTTGGCATTCCATTTAAGTGGTTACAGTAGGGTAAAACTCGAAAGCCTCATGGATTGCAGAGATATATCTTTAAAAGGAATTAAGTTGGTACAATACTATTCATTGTTCAAAAGTTAATACTAGCTCCAATTTATTCTACTTGTATTCTTTAAATCAGCTCAATTTTCATGATTCAATGTCAGGCAAAAAAAAAATACTACAGTAAAATATGAACAGCAGATTAACTGCTAATAGGTATGGGATTTCATTTCGGAGATAGAAATTTTCAGGAGTTAGATTGTGGTGATGGCTGAACAACATAATGAATATACTAAAATACTAAAACCACTGAATTGTAAATTTTTAAATGGCAAATTTTATGAATCACATCTCAATTAAGATATGAACAGTTATCACAAGGAGCCTTCAAAGTTAAGAATGTTTTCTTTTCTAACACTCTGAAGATATTTATCCTTAATTAGGAGCAAAGAGTTTTTCAAGCGGCATTTAGGATAAAAAGCACCAAAAACTCTAAGATAGTACCTGGAAGTTTTTGTCTTACTTTCCCCCTTTCCCTAACCAACATGCTTCTTTTTGTGGAGTCTTCTGATTTCATCTGACATTACTTACTAAAAATCAATGATACTTAAAAATATACAAAGCATCCCAAATCAGGTGAGGGTTTTTCTCCTTCATCAATTTAGTTTGTCCTAAGCTTGGATTTTCTAGAAACTGCTCACGGATGTGAGAACTGCTGGTTTCTTTTCTTTCAGATCCTTCTCCACTAAGTCAACGGGGTTTTGTTGAATACAGCTGAATTGGCTTTTTGAAACTTAGCGGATACAAGGCTCTGCTTCTGCCAACGTAAGGGACGTACTGAAAGCTGAATTCAGGTTCAAGAAACAAAAGACGCACAAAAAAGCAGGTCAATTCTCATCACCTGGAATCATCTGTTTCTTATCTCCTTCTCCAGCCTTTTGCCTTACACTCTCACTAGAGTGGTTCCAGCCACTCTATCGTTTATCCCATTTTCCCTGCCACTCCCAGGGCCTTTGCACATGCTCTTTCCTCCCCACAAGACACTGCTCTCCCCTTTGCCTCGTTGACTTCCACTCCTCTTTCAGATATTTTTGGCCCGAGCCAGACCCCCGAGGCAGTCGTCTCTGCCTTGCCGCCAGGAGTACGCTCAATACACGTGGAGAGTGGCGTCTGCAGAGGAGGTTCTGGGCCACCCCGGACGTGACTTGACCGTGAAGACCTTTCGCGAGGACCTCGGGGAGCCAGCGGCGGGCTGCTCCGGGGCTCGGGGGACGCGCTCAGGGCCCGGCGGAGACGCGGTGGGTCGGGCGAGGGCCGGGCTAGCCGCCGGGGGCCCCCGCGGGCGCCGCCGTCCCTACCCGCAGCCCGCGCGCCAGCCCCGGCCCCCGCGCACACTCACCGTCCGCCCGCACCGGGCCGCGCGGCAGAGCGAGCAGGAGCAGCGCCGCCGCCCACAGCTGGGCGCGGGGTCCGCGGCTCCCGGCAGCCATGGTCGCGGCGCGGGCTCGGGCTCGGGCTCGGGCTCGGGCTCGGGCTCGGGCTCGGGCGGCGGGCGCGGCTCCCCGGCCGCAGCCCTGGGCGGTGCGCCCTCGCCGTGCGCCCTGCGCTCTGCCCCGCCGGACCGAGCCGCGCGCGCCGCTCCCGAGGCCGGGCGCCTGGAGCCGCCTGGAGCCGCCCGGGGGCCCCGAGCTCGCGGGGGTCTCGTTCGCGGCGCCGGGGAGGCGGCTGGACGCGGCTCCGCCCTCGCGCCGGGCACCTGGAGGCCTCGGGGCGCCGCCGGGGCGGAGGGGGGCGCTCGGGGGGCGGGCAGGGGAGGGGAGAGCGAGCAGAGCCGCCGCCGGAGCCGCCGCCGGAGCCGCCGCCGGAGCCCCCGCCGGCCCAGGGAGGACAGTTCCCAGCCGAGGCCTCCCGTCCGCTGCCTCCTGACCGTGCAGTTGGCGTCCTCCCACGGGGAGGAACGCGGTTGAGAACCGGAGGACTCTAACTTGCCGACCTCACTCGACGAGTGCGACGCGCGGCCCACCCAACTCCGAGAGGTGTGGCCCGAGAGTCCCGGGGAAGGGGCATCTGCAGGAGCTTCCGTCGCGACCCCCCAGGTACGCGCGTGGTTCCCGACACCCGCAGCGCCGACGTGGGCTTGTCGCCGTTTCAGACCTCCCCAGTCAGGCTCCCTGGACCTGGAGACCGCCTGAAATTCGGATTCTGTCGGTCTGGGCTGGGAATCCACCTCCTAAAGTGTCCCACTGAATCCTGCCGCAGGAGCCCCTGCTCTGAATCGGTTCCTTTTCTCAGCTCACCTCACCCCTGCCCGGTCCGTAGCAGTGGCGTAGTTCAGGAGGGAAGGTGCGTGTGCAGTCTTCACTGCTGGAGGCATAAAGATCAGTATCATAACTGGGGTGCTGGTAACATCGTACAGGTTTGTTTGTGTGTTTGTTTGTTTTATAAGAAATGGGGCTTTTATTGTTCCTGATGGTTTTGTTTGCTTTTTTTTTTTAATAATAATTATTTTTTACTGGTGTTCAATTTGCCAACATACAGAATAACACCCAGTGCTCATACCGTCAAGTGCCCCCCTCAGTGCCCATCACCCAGTCACCCCCACCCTCCGCCCTCCTCCCCCTCCATCACCCCTAGTTCGTTTCCCAGAGTTAGGAGTCTTCATGTTCTGTCTCCGTTTCTGATATTTCCCACACATTTCTTCTCCCTTCCCTTCTATTCCCTTTCACTATTATTTATATTCCCCAAATGAATGAGAACATATAACGTTTGTCCTTCTCCGACTGACTTACTTCACTCAGCATAATACCCTCCAGTTCCATCCACGTTGAAGCAAATGGTGGGTATTTGTCATTTCTAATGGCTGAGGAATATTCCATTGTATACATAGACCACAGCTTCTTTATCCATTCATCTTTCGATGGACACCGAGGCTCCTTCCACAGTTTGGCTGTTGTGGACATTGCTGCTAGAAACATCGGGGTGCAGGTGTCTCGGCGTTTCATTGCATCTGAATCATCGGGGCAAATCCCCAACAGTGCAATTGCTGGGTCGTAGGGCAGGTCTATTTTTAACTCTTTGAGGAACCTCCACACAGTTTTCCAGAGTGGCTACATCATACAGTTTATAAGCCCCTTCCACCTTCACATACTGGTCAGCAGATCCGTAGTGAGTGCCTGACCCTGTGGGGGGCTGCCACAAACAGGCTCAAACTTAAGACACATACTTAAGGAAGAAGAACAAGTGATTGATGCTAAAATAAAAGGAACAAACACTTGTCCCCAAGACAATGAACTAGGACACAGACAGGAAAAGACTACCTACTTTCTTTTTTAAGGTAAAAGCTGGAATTTGAACCCACATCCGATATACTATAGGTCTCATTTTTCAGCTTATAAAGTTTTTGAAGTGTACTGAAAAGATATCTCCTTTCCTTGTTCCAAATGTCAATGACAAGGCTATAGCCTTGGAATTATTATTCCAAAGTGATTAATCCCTTTGTGAATTAAAACTTTGCTTTTAGGGGCATCTGGGTGGTCATTCCGTTAAGTATCAGACTTCTGATTTCAGTTTGGGTCATGATCTCAGGGTTGTGAGATTGAGCCCTGCCTTGGGCTCTGTGTTGAGCATAATCTGCTTAAGATTCCCTCTCTCTCTCTCTCTCTCTCTCTCTCTCACACACACACACACACACACACACACACACAGTCTCCCTCTGCCCCATCCTACCCATACCTTAAAACAAACAAACCGCTTTACTTTTAAAATACAAATACTCTGGGGCATTAAAGTGCAGTGAGGCATGACAACCATTCACATGTAAGTGTAAATTAATTTACTTATCTACTTCTCTTCTAACAGCTAGCTGGCAGCCTAGGGAGTGAGACTTCACATGTCTGGGTTGGAGGGGACCTTTTAAAGTCTGATTATTGCTGAGAAGGAAGGGGAGGGGCAGGAGGCACCTGCAGGATCTACTGACTCACTCCCTCACAGTCTGTGCCACTGTATTTAAAATATAGCCAATTGACTATTACTGTCTAATCCTAATGACATTTAATTTTTTTTAATTTTTATTTATTTATGATAGTCACACAGAGACAGAGAGGCAGAGACATAGGCAGAGGGAGAAGCAGGCTCCATGCACCGGGAGCCCGACGTGGGATTCGATCCCGGGTCTCCAGGATCGCGCCCTGGGCCAAAGGCAGGCACTAAACCGCTGTGCCACCCAGGGTTCCCCCTAATGACATTTTAAAGTTTGTCTTTCTTCGTATCTGTCTTGGCCTGTCCTAATTAGAGATGGCATGCTCTAAAGGTTTGGGACAGCCGATTTAGAAAACTGCTTGGCACTTTCATATAAAGTTAAACCTACATCTCTCCTATGATAGAGGATTCCACTTCTACATGTATATCCAAAAGAAATAAAACTCACCTCCAAAACAAGATTTGTATGCAAATTTCATAGCAGCTTTAGTCACAATAGTTAAAATTGGAAGCAACCCAAACATCATCCACAGATGAACAGAAACACAAACTGTGTCATAGTCACACAATGGAATGCTATTTAGCAATCAAAGGAATGAACTACTGATACACTCAATAATGTGGTTGCCGAGTGAAAGAAGCCTTATACAAAAGAGTTTATACTTTATGATTCCATTCATATGAAGCTCCACAGGGGCAAAACTAATCTGTGGTGACAGTAAATACTATGCTTACCTTTGACAGGGCAGAAACACAAAGGAACTTCTGACGTAATGGGAATGTTCTATGTTTTGATGAGAATGGTGATCACATGTGAGTATACATTCGTTAGACCCCACTGAACTTATGCTTCAAATCTGTGCATTCCTTTGAATGTTATTTATGCCTTAATAAATAGCAAATACTTCAGAATTTGCCCTAAAGAATAAATTGGCTTAATAGAAGAAAGCTCAATAAAAAGACCACATATAGAGATGTGGGCAGGGTTGAGAGAACCAATAAGAAACAGTAAAGGTCTTGGGACTGTCAACAGTAGGAAGCCATCACAACTTGAGGTCTGAAGGTAGGAGGGAAGGTGAGGTGTTACCAAAACTCAGCAAGAGCCACAGACAGGAAAGAAGTTTCCTGAAAGGAATGTTAGTTATACATAAAGGAACAAAAATCGCTGCTGCTTATCCAGTAGGAAGGGAATGGGGAAGAAATACCCTAACATCTTTTCCTTTGACTCCTCAGATTCCTCCTTATGCCTCCTATTGGCTGAGCCATTTGATAGCTGCAAGGCAAAGGAGCACAGGTGCCAGAGTCCTTAGAGATCATCCCCTCAAGGTACAGAGTTGGTCAGAGAAGGGCAGGAAATGGAGCTGGAAAGACCATTGGAAAACAACCACATAGTCCATCTATTCTTTCTTTCACATGATGAAGAGAATTCAAAACAAAACGGGGGAAACATAAAGTCCTATCAGGTTCTGTATGTTGATTCAATCATATTCTCACTTGGAGCTTAACTGTAATACTAACCACCATCAGTGGTTATTTTCACATGAGTGCTATTTCACACAAAAGGCAAAGGGAAGAAGTAAGTAACAATAAAACATGCATGCTAGAGGCCCATTTCCATAACTGGTCATGAGGCCTTATTCGATAATCATGGCAATGTTCCCCCTTCCATTCTATGAGCATCTTGACCTACATGACGTTTTTTTTTTTTTTTTAACTGGTGGGAAACTTTAACTCATACTAAGAATCTATCTTTTTTAGTTTGCCATGGTTTCTTGCTGATTATTGTCACTGGACATGGGCGTCCCCTGGGATCTGGACATTGTCATCCATACCTTATTATGTAGCAGCTACCCAATTTTCCTTGGTAATCAGGATCAATCACCAGCCAGTACGGTGACCTTCTCTGTTTGCTGGAGAGCAATCTTTGCTTCCAAGTTACTAGCATATGGCTGTGTATTTACTGGTGAAAGTAGGTCTCCTTTGCCCTTTGCCCACCCAAACCTTTCAGTTCACCAATCTAAAGATTGTGGGGATGGTATCCAAAACTTTGGGAGGTCGGTTATTAGGTAAAATGGAAAGGAGGTCATTCCCACTTCTGCTCCTTGGTTTTTAGGCAGTGGATTCTGTCTATAAGAGAAATGACACCATGTATTGGCTGCTGGTTTAAGACACATCTGTATGCTGGGTAAATGCCCTAAGCTCTCAAAGTGTTGTCACCAGGTGTGACCTCACCTATCAAGCCACCTGCTTCTGGGTAATAAGGCATGCAGTAAAACTCTACTGCCCTACTGCCTTTGCTGCAAAATCAGTTTCTTGGTTCCAGATGATGTAATGCATGATTCTATGGCAATTGATGAAACATTCTATGAGTCCATGGTAGTCATGCTAGTAGAAGCAAAGAAGGCAAGGAAGGTAATATATCTAGAATAAGGATCTATTACAATGAGAACAAATAACTGTGACTGTGAAAAAAGGATCCAATACAAATAACCTTTCCCCACATACCCAACAGGAGGGGTCTACTAGGAAATGATGCTGTATGGGGACTCTTGGTGGCTTCTGCTGTTGGCACATTGGACACTCAGCAGTGGTGGTAATCAGATCAAATCTAAGAAGATGTTTGTATTATTCCACTATTGCATGGCCTCCATCTCTGCTGCCATCATCCCTACATATCTGCTTCCATTATAGAAGTACAGATGTGGCTGGAGAAGAGGTACCTGACAACTAGAGTGTGGGTCCCATTCTCCAAGTGTCCACCTGATTATTAAGGGCATCCTCTCCACTGAATGCCTCTGGGGGGCATGGGCTGCATATATCACAGGCTTCTAATTCCAAGAGGTCCGTGCTGATAACATTGTTATCAGTCTTCCAGTCTTGAACTTTTCAAGTCTCTGACCAATTATTTTAGGCATTATCCATAGATCTGTGCAGATTCATGAACAAGGCCATGAAAACCAAAGTTCTATCCATTGGGAGAATTTCCTTTTGCTACTTTTTTCTTCATTGTGGTAAAATATACTTAACACAAAACCTATCACTTTAATCATTATTGTAAGTATAATCTGTGACATTTGGTACATTCATGTTGTTGTACAACCATCACCGCCATTCATCTCCAGAAATTTTTCAGCATCCCTAACAGAAGCTTTGTACCCATTAAACAATAAATCCCATTTCTTCAGCCTCCCAACCCCTGGTAACCACTGTTCTACTTCTAGTCTCTCCAAATGAACCATTTACTCGGCTAATAACTACCAAACAGGTACGAAAGCCTGTGTTGGTTTATTCTAGTAATGACAACATTCCAAGAAGAACAGGTATCAACACTTGTTTATCTTGAAGATGAGCCACTAATATTTTCCAAACTCTTCTGGCTTTTGCTCTGGCAAATGGGAAACACTGAATGACCAGACATACTGGTTCATACCTGTTGTTTACAGCTGTTGTCCCAGTATCCCATCCAATTTCATATTTGACCCAGATTTCTCATTTTCTGAAGAAATATTTTTTTTGTTCTGAAGAAATATTATTAATAGTAGAATTAACATTAAGTCAGAATGGTAGTCCTCGATCCTGTACTTCTTCTGGTTTGTGAATGTTCTCATCTAATAGTGTGTGAGATGCATGTGTAGTTCTCACTTGAAAAATGATTAAACATGAAAGCTATCTAGTGAACTATCTCATTTTCCCTGATCTTCTCCTAATGCCATGTAACCAACTTCTCACTTTTAAGGACAGTATGCAAACCAATCAATTATATAATCAAGTATGCTCAGTCCCAAGTGGCTTGGGACAACTCACTCCTTAGAGCCTGTGATTATGATAGGAAAAGTATTCAAACCTCCTGTCAGCCACTTAATTAGGTGATTTTCAGTGACCTGAGATGCATGAGGCCACCAGTCAGAAGGTCAGTAGGAAAAGTGAGACATGATAGGTTAGATTTATGTGAAATATGTGCACAAAATAGGGACTGGATAATTTGAACCTGGAGCAGTTAGTGTATACTTTGAATGCTCTTACTACTTAGAATGATCATTTATTGTACAGTGTAAATCTAGTTATTAGTTATTAGTTATTTTTAGTAACTATTTTGCAGTAAATCCTTTTGGTAACAATGAATTAAGAAAGGAAATGCATATTTAGTGAAAAATCAAGTACTGTATTTCCATTTATCAAGGCAGTTAGTAACGAACATGTTAAGTCGCCCAACATATTTGTCAGTATTTACCACTCATCATGGACCCGAGGAATATCTCTGACAACATGAAAATCAGAATATGTGAATCTACTAAAGAGGCATCAGCAATCATTCTAAAAGTTTGAGGGCAGCATTTAACATGTATAATATCCATTTACATATCATTCCATGAAACATGATTTTTCAATTCAAATGACTTTTAAATTAATTTCATTTTATTTCAAGTTTTCTTGTGCACGTACATTGATTCCATCAATGGTTAAATAATGCCAGCTTCACACAGTGTTATCAGGTACTTTAAGTAGAAAATCAGTCTACTCCAATTTTTTTTTATCAACTGTATACATGAAATCAATATAAACTTTTTGGAGGCTCATTCTGTCAAAGGAAAAACATTTGACATTATTTAAAGGCTATAATTTTTATTTTTTTCTAGTGATTATATACAAATTCTGGTGATAAAAATATCTACACTAAATTAAGAAACCTCTGGATGTTTCTAGAATTCTTGAATACATTATGATGCCTGTATGATCCATAATTTCACACAAGCTATGATATCCTATAGGCCTGAAAAACTTGCTCGGATTATTTATTTATTCACTATTGAATATATTTGACATATATATTTGTATATATGTAATTTGTATAAATTTAAGATGTACAAAATGTCATTTTGATACATTTATACATTGTAATATTATTGCCTTTGTATTCAATCACATTCCATAATTATGGCACAATATTGTTGTCTATATTATTTATAAAGTGCATTAGATCACTGTGGCTTATTCACTACTTGTTGCAAGTTTATACCCTTAAACAACATCAGTCTTATCTCCATCCCTAACTTGTATTATCTTATTATCTATTTGATGTTTCTTCCCTCTGTCGGATTTCTTCTTTTGGATTTCCTACATTTAACATTCTGGGTCTCCTGGATTCATTATCTAATTTTCTTGTTTTTTCCCTCTGGGGTTATGAGGATGGTCAAACACATGACACCCAACACTAGACAGATTAGACTGACAGCAGTTTAGTAGTCACTTATACTCACAGGGTAGGGAAGAAGGACACTGCATGCCATTTAGGGCCACATAGGGGTTGGCACTTGGGAACAGAGTGAGCAAGTAGGGGCTAAGTGACATAGGCTTTATTTATTTATTTATTTATTTATTTATTTATTTATTTTTTAATTTATTTTTTATTGGTGTTCAATTTACTAACATACAGAATAACCCCCAGTGCCCGTGACATAGGCTTTAAATAACAAGAATGTCAGGTGACCTCTGGTTCCTCTGGGAGGATGTGATTGTCCTGTTTGAATAATTTCCTCAGGCTGGTGGAGACCTGGAGCCTGCTACTCAGTGAAAAGCAGAAACTATGACTGGTCCCCGTGAGAAGGAGGGTTGTTTGGCTAGGGGACTTTATCCTAGGAATCACAATGAGAAGAAGAAATTGAGGTTAGCCATGTGAGGGCCTCCTGATTTTACCAGATGTCATGACCTAGGAGAGATAATTTAAGTGCTGGGTTTCATATCCTTGTTTGTTAAATGGGGATAATCATACCAATGCCTTATGGTTCTCACTATGATTAAATGAGATGTCCTATCACACTGTAAATGCAGCAAAGTAATTGGCTAAGCAATAGGTCTATAATTCTTCCTCTTCATTACCTGGGAGACACAAGGAAAGAAAGAAAGTGAGCCACTTAAATAGCTTTATAAACATTTAATGACAGACCTCCTAGCAAACAAATTGATGGTGTTGCTAGTGGGAGAGTCTTATCCTTGGAATGCTTTTAGAAGGATATACCCGGTTGTCTAGGATTGCCTATGTTAAACAAACTTATAATCTATGGATTCCTGGGGCATGTGTGCCTGGAGATATCATGTAAGTTATGGGACCATCTAAATAGAAAACAGAGTTGTCGGGGATCCCTGGGTGGCTCAGCGGTTTAGCGCCTGCCTTTGGCCCAGGGTGCGATCCTGGAGTCCGGGGATGGAGTTCCACATCGGGCTTCTGGCATGGAACCTGCTTCTCCCTCCTCCTGTGTCTCTGCCTCTCTCTCTCTCTATGTCTATCATAAATAAATAAATAAATCTTTAAAAAAAAAAAACAGAGCTGTGTCATGACTTAGATGGGTCCTTGCGTGTAGGTGTCATAGCACACATCCCTTGATAACCTCATCTGTTGGAAGGTGGACAATGCAGGATCACTTTGTACCTGACGAAAACCTGTAAGATGATAGAGGCCTAAAGAAATGAGAAATAAGAACAAAAAACTCGGAAAAGATAGAAACAATGCGGGGAAAAGAAAACTTCAACACAATAACCTTACTGCTCTCGTGGAGATTATACAGCGTTAAAAAAATGTTGAACGGGCATTGTACCCTGTTGAAAAGAAGGCCACAGGCCCCAAATGGCATCACTTAAGTCACCAAATCTGCACTTAATACCTAATTGCAGTTTCAACTTCCTCCAAAATGTAGTCTCAATTGGTCAATCAGGAATTTTCTGATCAGCATCTATGAGGAATCTATCACGGGCACTCTCTCCATCCCCTCAAAAGAAGATGAGGTAATCCACCTTAGAAGACCCATTGTCTTTCCCCTAAGGAAAGGTGACCTAGCCTGAAACAATCCTTTCTTTTCTTTTGCTATTAACTTCTTGCCCCATCCTTCTTCCTATAATAACCTTCCATTTTGTACAACTCCTGAGAGTTCCTCAATGGGGTAAGATGCTGCCTATCTAGTTCATGAATCATTTATGAATCATTTAATAAAGCCAATTAGATCTTTATGCATTTACTTGGCTAGATTTTCTTTTTAGCAACCCCTCCCCTTCAAAAGGAATATTTAGAGGAAAAAAAAAAGATTTCTTAGGAATTAAAGTTTAAGATCAGAAATGGAAAACTCAATAGATGGGTTTGAAGATTAAACTGAGAAATCTCCCAATAACTATAGTGAAAAGACAGAGATAGTAAATATGGGAGAAAAATAACCCCCAGAATGCTCTTCCCCTGCACTCCCTTCATCTTTCTACATGCCCCCTTGAGGCACACCAAATACCTATTCCGCAAGTAATAAACTTAACACATGTTCATTTAACAAAGGCAAGTTTCTGTGAAAAGTCCAAAGTCCACCCAAAGGTTTCGAAAATTTCTGAGACCTGGGTTTTGAATTCCTGCCCCCACTTCTGGTTCTACTGTGACTGCCCTTTTATTTCCACCTAGTATCGACTCAAATGTGGACTTCATGTTGGTATACCTTTTTCTTTACATTTACCAAAACTATTCACTTAAGGCTTTACCTACCAGTCTTTGATCAAAAGATTTAGAAAAGTGAAAGTGTATTTTTGTGTAAATGCAAACAACTTAAAATGGAGTATTAGACTTCCCTATTCTTTTTTTTCCCCCTGAAATCCACTTTTATTCATATAAAAAAAATTCCCAAAGGATAGAGAAAGCATGTGACCCCCTATTTCCCAGAGCTCAAAGTCTCTGCCAGTGTTCCCTGGGGAAGTGAGGGAGAGCTCCCACTCTGGGGCAGGGGTCTTATGGGGGTAAAAGCCTTGTGGCCCGTAGTGGCCAAGTGCCTTCCTCAGGACCAAAGACAGGAAGGAAGGCCTGGGGACTCCTGCCCCCAGGAGGGTGAAGGGAGGGAGTTAGTGTGGGGTGTTTGCCCCAGTTTAAAAAAATCGAATTTCTAAAGATAAAAAGTTTAAAAAAAAAAACAAAAACCATTAGTGTCTTAGCTTCCTGCCCTCCCAGCACTCATCCTGTGGCCACCTCTTGCTCAGAGCTTTTTTTTTTTTTGAGATTAAACAGGCAGGTTTTTATTATCAAATGTAACAATTCTACGAAAACTCAGTGGTATTGTGGTAAAGTATTACTTCCTATCTTAAAGTCTTTCAGAGCTTTGGGCAGACAGCATCTTAAAGCATCTGGTATAAACAACTCTTTTTCTGATCTTAAGTGCCAGTTGTCACCAATCTTCACGCAAAATGGTTTTCTGGTGTTTTTTTCCTACTGCAGTTAAAGGGCTATTGCTGGTCAGATGAAGAGGGAACGTTTGGCTCTCCATTCAAGATGTTAAAGTAATGCAAAGTAAATAAAAATAGCAGCCACATAAATCTGCAGGGCATTGCATCCAAACACTAAGGACAGCAGGAGGAACTTAAGAAACGCATGTACATTTAATCAAATCATATTTTCCTGTTTGGAGTTACGCGAGGCAGCAGGACTAGCTAGCCAGTGTCTAATATTGCACTTTTGTAGCTAAACATATAGTGCTAAACACTGACAGCATCAATAGCTGCTCTAACCGCTTCAGTGTTTACCTCTCAGTCCAGCATGCTGACTATAATCCTATGCTTTTAAAAGTTTTAATTATTTGATAGTTAAGGCATTAGAGAGAAAGGTTTAAGGCTCTAAATATATACAAGCATTCACTTCAGTTAGTATATTGCTTTCTAGAATACACTGTTCAAATAGTCTGATTTTACAATATTAAAAATGGGATTTCTCTTATTAAAGTCCAAATCATCAGTAATGGGAAAAGTACAATATAAAATAATACTTACGAAGCCACAATGTTCCTTACAGTTTAAACTAGAAATGAGGGATCCCTGGGTGGCTCATTGGTTTGGCGCTTGCCTTTGGCCCAGGGCGTGATCCTGGAGTCCGGGGATTGAATCCCACGTCGGGCCCCCTGCATGGAGCCTGCTTCTCCCTCTGCCTGTGTCTCTGCCTCTCTGTGTGTCTCTCATGAATAACTAAATAAAAATATTTAAAAAAATAAACTAGAAATGACCAACTACACATAGCTGCCTCATTTTTGTTTTCGCATTTTGGCCCCTAGTTCATTCTTATTTACAAACTGGTACATGCTGAAGAAAAAGATGCAACTTTTAAGCTATGAATGTTTGGTGGTGGGTGCGCAAGATCTTCTGATTTATCCCAAAGTGTGTTAAAAGTCAAGTTTCATTGGCTTAACTGCAAAACATCATGAGGGCCAAGGCAGTGGGAAAATATTCATTTTATTTCTTAAGTTTTTGACTTAAAGATACCAAGACCTTATTCTTGAATGACTTATTTTATTTTAAAGATTTTATTTATTTATTCATGATAGACACAGAGAGAGAGAGAGGCAGAGACACAGGCACAGGGACAAGCAGGCTCCATGCAGGGAGCCTGACATGGGACTCCATCCCAGGTCTCCAGGATCACACCCGGGCCAAAGGTGGCGCTAAACTACTGGGCCACCGGGGCTGCCCTCTTGAATTCAAGACTTAGTAAGAGGGCACACTTGTGCAGAAGACCGAGAGATGGAGAACGAACAATGGAAACACACAAAGGAAGATTCCACGACAGAGTTCCTAATGGAGATGGTAGACACTAATATTTTTTGTCCAAGACTTAAAACTTAGGAAACATGCATGATGCCATGTTAGCTGGAAGTAATGGCATCCACCTGATTTCAAATTCACATTTTAAATGCCTGTCTGCGACCAGCAAGGAGCCAAGCATGCTGCTTGCTACAAGGATTTGGCTTTACTGGCTCAAATTTTTTACTCTACCCAAAGATAGGGCAAAAGCCTACTGTCCAATCATGTTTGCTGAAAATACTGCAGTCTGAGTGTAGACAAACTTCCTCTGACGTTGCTAGAAGTTGTCATATCTGACAGTTTCAGGATCACCACACATCTTTCAAACACTTCTTTTCTGAGGATGGTCTAACTGCTGGGGCCCTTAAATACAAACCCATTCTTTGGGTAGAGTCCTGGCCTGGTCATTTGTGTGTACAAGTCCATCACTGGCTGCATACTGGTAACCTTGAAGAAGTTAAGAATTTCCTTAACTCCAGTATTGTAGGCCAGACCCTGCATTCTGACCACTGTGCCAGGCTGTGGAGGGACACCGCTAAGATTAGCAGCTGTAGGGAAGTAGCCAAGACTAGTGGGCAAACCTGGGGAGCTGGGATAGCACGCAGTGTAGTTCATGAATAGCTGGGTGCCCGCTGGGGAGTACACGGTGGAGGGCTGTAGCGCCCAAAGATTCAAAAGCACGGAGGGCTGATAAATGGCAGCTTCCATAGGAATGACTGCTGCAGGAGCTGGAAATGTGGAGGAGGGAGGAAACAGGCATGGTAACTTACATGGCGGTGGGGATAGCCATTTCGATTTAAAGCACCCCCCTTTAATACAAAGTTCATCTCAGCTGAACACTGAAAGACTTCAACATATCTGTCCTTCATGGTTTTTTTAATGACACTTCTGTGCAGCCATAAATGCTCTGTCCGCAAACTTCATCTGGATAAAGGCATCTCCTGATGGGCGGCCCTGGTGATTCAATACCACGTGCACCCCATGCGTTCAAATACCCGTAGAAAACTCCCCAGGACGTCCAGGATGTCCTCAATGGTGGCCACATAGGGAAGGCCACAAAGGCATATACAGTCTCTTAACATTCGTAGGGGGCACGAATTGCTTAGGTAATATTGGAATAACGGTGGGGGGGGGGGGGTTGGAAGTGGAATAAGAGGGGCCAAAGAGAATCGGTTCAGCACTTGCTGGACTTTAGCTGCTGTGCTCCTGAAGAGTTCAATGTATCTTTTACCCAACAAGTCTTATGCTTCCTCAATGCATTCTGTGTATATTCTTCACAGGCAAAGAGGACAAAGGCACCCCCTGTTGGCCTACCATCTGGATAGGTAACAAAGAGGATGTCTTCCTTCCCCCCAGTGATGGGGCAGTGCTGTCCGAAGAAGGCCACCACGTCATCTGCCGTGGCCGTAAACAGGAGCCCCGCATGCAAACAATGACTTGATTTTCCTTGGAGAGAAACTGGGCTACCTCATTAGATGTACCACCAGCAATTTTTTTTTAAAGATTTTATTTATTTATTCATGAGAGACCCAGAGAGAGAGAGGCAGAGACACAGGCAGAGGGAGAAGCAGGCTCCATGCAGGAAGCCTGACGTGGGACTCGACCCCAGGACTCCAGCAGCATGCCCTGGGCCAAAGGCAGGCACCAAACCGCTGATCCACCCAGGGATCCACTACCACCAGCAATTTTTTTTCCATGTTATCCATGTTTATTATTTATTTATTTATATAAATTTATTTTTTATTGGTGTTCAATTTGCCAACATATAGAATAACACCCAGTGCTCATCCCAGCAAGTGCCCCCCTCAGTGCCCATCACCCAGTCACCTCCACCCCCCGCCCACCTCCCCTTCCATCACCCCTAGTTCGTTTCCCAGAGTTAGGAGTCTCTCATTTTCTGTAACCCTCCCTGATATTTCCCACTCATTTTTTTCTCCTTTCCCCTTTATTCCCTTTCACTATTTTTTATATTCCCCAAATGAATGAGACCATATAATGTTTGTCCTTCTCTGATTGACTCATTTCACTCAACATAATACCCTCCAGTTCCATCCACGTCAAAGCAAATGGTGGGTATTTGTTGTTTCTAATGGCTGAGTAATATTCCTACCACCAGCAATTTAAAGAAAATCTTCACCTGTTGCTTTGTAAACTTCAATGTACCGGGTCCCCATGTGATATTTGTGCCTCTGTAATGCTAGGTCCCTGTGTTCCTCACTTACAAACCTCACCAGAGCTTCTCTGTTCCTTTGACCCTGGGCATTCAAAGTGCTGCACCTCCCTTGGCAATATTGAGTCCTTTGAAGAATCTTGCAATATCTTGATCTGAAGACTGCTACGGTAGACCTCGCGCCCAGACTATGGTGTTGTTATCAATAAATTCCATCTTGCTGCAAGTGCCACTTTATACTTTGTAATTTACTCTCTCTGGATCTGAAAACATGTGATTATAAGGCTCTGAAATCATTGCTAAAATTATATTCCCCAAATCTTCAACCTGAAAGGCTCCATACCAGGAGACCAAACTATTCTTCTCAAAGTTTAAACACTCTGTCATTGCTGCAACATCCAGTTTATCAATGTCAGGTGAGCCAGGGCAACACTTCTTGAATCCTTTTTGAAGGTCAAAAAAGGAATAGAAGCATTCAGGCAATAATACATTCTTCTTGGAAGCCTCAGGATGCAGGATTTGCCGGACATGAAGCTGTCCATCAGTACAGAGACAGAAGGAGGTTCCAACCCCAATATTCAGTTTGTTGCTTACTGACTGGTTAAACTGTCAGAGGGCTTGGTCCAGCTGCGGGGAGGAGGACAGACTTTCTGCATTGATCTTGGTCTCATCTTTATAGTCCTCCATCAGCTCCAACTGATCCGGTCTGACTAGTACTTTGTGCAACTGTCCTACCTACTTTTTGGCCAGATCCACGACTTTCCATAAGAGCAAGATCAGCTCTTTCTCATCCAAGCCCAGCTTGGCCCCGGTCGCCCCAGCAGTGATCCCAAAAAGCACCACCAAGTAATCCGGAGATGCCTTGACGATAGGTGGGGAGGGGGAGAAGGAGTTTGGGAGACGGTGAGGTGGTCCTATTGGTCACTCTGCCATCTTCTGTGGTCACCTTGTTTTGTTCTTCTTTCTCCCCCCCCCCCCCCCCCGGTCTCCTCAACTCTCTCCTACCCCCAAACCCATCCCCTTTTCAGATTCCCTCCTCCCCTAGTTTCCTACCATTACATACACACACACTACTCATAAACATTCTGTGGTCATTAAATTTGTATTTAAGAAATGGAGTGAGCTTAGGCCCTCCCTGAGAGTCTCATTGTTTCTATTCAAAATATTTTGCTTTGGTTCATTTCAGATTCATGCATTAAAAAAAAATGCCTGGCTATGCTCAAATCCCTAGATAATCCATAGACTAGTCTATACTGTCTATACTGTCCAACTTGTTATCTAATGGTTGTAGGGGAAGTTGTTTTTCTGTTTAAAAATCTGACCAAGTACTCTAATGGCCTACATCATTCAACAGGATCTCTTGGAATAACCACTAAAGATTTTAAAATTTAATTAGCTTACCGGCGTCATTTATATCTTGTTATGTCCAGGTTTCTCCTGGGCAGATAGAGTCAGAAGGCCAAATATTGATCATAGTTTTCTTAACAGTGAAGTAATGAGTAATGATTGTCCTAAATAAACTTAGTGTATCCCTTTGGTACTGGAAATTCATTTCTCAATGTTATACGTGCACTAAGAAGTAATTGCCTTTTATTGATCACCTATGATAACCAAGCATTGTAATGCATGTGTTATCTCTAATCCTTATAAGAACTCTATAGTCAGGTTGCAAATGAGAACATATTCGCTTTTTTCTATGTAGGTTATGCAAATTACCCAAGGTCATACAGCTAGCTTGTCAAAACTGTATATTTGATTCTCAAATCTCTACTCTTACCTTTTATAAACCCTGTAAGCATTTCTTCTTATTAAATTAGGATTATGTTCTAGAAAGTCAGACTCTAATGTAGACAGTCTAATGACAACAGTCTAATGTTGTCCAGATGTGAGAAGGAAACCATAAGTAACCTCATGAACACCTTGTAACTGTAACAGCTTAGGTCACTGTGCTGTAATTATGTATTGATGGGTCTATCCCTTTCTCTGGAGAATAAGTTTCCAGGGGGTCTTACCATCCTCTTTATCACCAGTGTCTAGTACGGCCCCAATTCCATGCCTGCCACATAAAGGTGCTCAATAAACGTCTGGTAAAAGAATGAGTGAGGTACTTTCCATGGTATTGGGGACACTCCGTTTCCCATGGTCCACCTGGATGAACACCTGCTCATCTTTCTTGATTCATTACCAGCAACACCGCCTTTGTGAAGTCCACTTTGTAACTTAGTCCAGTCTTTCCATTGATGACTCTCTCCTTTGTGCTTCCACTGTAGCCTGAACAGTTGTCTCTTAGTAATTATGGCTCTTTAATGCAACAATTATTTGGCAGATCTCTCTCTCCAGTCTGAGGACTAGTCTATGCCTTTTCTGTGTTGTTATCTCTGCTGCCTTGAGAAGTACCGGGTTCATAGTAGTTTCTCAGGTTCATAGTAGTTTCTCAATCTATGTTTGATGATGTTATGTGTGTGATGTTAATCATAAACAGCAATCTGTTGTTAACTCATCAAAGGATCCCAAGAAGAGAGCACGGCAAGTGTTACGGGAATGCTCTCAGTATAATAAGGAACTTGCCAGGGGATTACATGGGTCTCTTCTTAGCATCTTCTCTTTAGGGCAATGACCATGGCCTTTTATGTCTCCCTATCTCTGGTAGCTAATACAGTGCCTAGCACAGTAGGCATTTAATTAACCTTTGAAGAATGGAAGGATGAATGAATGAGCTTCAAAAGCAATAGATACCAGCAAATGTAAAATTTCAAGTGTGATGGATCTGAAGCAGTCTCACAAATCATCTACCACCAGCCTGAAGCCACATAATAAAAAAATCACTGCACAATGTAGCATTTACATGCAGGCTGCCTTTAGGGCTATGGAGGTTGTGGGCTGGTCCTGAATAAACACAGGCTGCACTGAAGAGCCATTGTGGGCACTAGTAGTTCTTTCAAGTGCCTCTGGGGTCTGAAGTTGATTTGTAGCTGAAGCCAAGTCCCTGCCAAGCCCCTCTTTTTTTTTCTTTCTTTCTTTTTTTTTTTTTTTGCAATTGAATTATTAACTAAAAGAAAATCATCCAGAGTAGCTGTTAGCAGTGGGCTGCTGGTGCTAGAGAATTTTTATTTTGTTTACTCAGAGTGTTTGCACCTAATCTAATGAAAGGTAGGAATGAACCTGCAGAAAGCAATTCAGAAGCCTTGGCCCCAGAGGAAGGCAGGCTTTGGACTTGACAGGAAGGCCATTCGGGGCAGCCAAGGATTGGGGCTGCAGTACTACCCCTTAGAATAAGGCTTACTTCTGGGGACATGTCACAAGTTACTGCTGTGCTGGCTTGTCATGGGCCGCTGGTGGGGGGCGGGGGGCTGTGCTCCAGTCTCCCAAATATCTCCAAAAGTCCCTGGTTTGAGTCCTGCAGCTTTCATGGAACACTTTGATCCTTGTTGAAATACAGATGCTACTGAGAGGGACGACTTTGGAGTCAGCAGAACTGAGTTTAAATTTGACTTTTGCAACTTAATATCCATCATGGAGACATAACTTTGCATCTCTGGTCTCAGTTTCTTTACCTATAAAATGGAGGTGATAATGCTACCTCACATTTAGGGTTTTTGAAATTGGAATTACTTGATAAATCACAAATCTTTCTACACATAAAATGACTACCCATAATAATTTCTACATGCATGGTACCTTAGCATATTGCCTTGCTCTGTAAACTACTTAAGGGCAAAGGCTGTGTCTTCCTTTACATCTGCAGCTTCCAGCTCAGTACATGGCACAGAATAGGTGCCCAATAAAAGGTAGGTGAATTGAGCAAGGACAACTTGTGGCAACAGGAAGGATAAGTACATTCCAGTCTTTTACCGTGTCTAATGTCAAGATCCTTACTTCCTTTAAGATAACAGAGGAACTGCTGAACTACATCCTTTTGCTCTGGGAAAACAGAGTACATCCTACTCAATTTCCAGTGCAACTCTCAGCCATTAAACAAGATGACTACTAATCTGGGAATTGTTCATTCCTAGATCTCCTTTAGATAATAGAGTCCTGTTGTACCCATTAATATAAATGTCATTGTCAAGCTATGCACCCAAATCTTTAATTCCAGAAGAATGGTCATCATATACATGAAACATGGTGACAAGACAGGGAAAATCTGGCCTAATGGTGTGACATGTTAAATATCTCTAGTCTTAGACCATATGTTGATTTTGGCTTTTTACCGAAGTTTAGCAAAGACATACATATTTTAACACTACCTTCAAGAAATAGCATTGATAGAAGGGCCCAAGATGCCTGGCCATCAGAAAACTAGATCCCCCTCATAGACTGTCATCAAACCTATTGTTAGGTTAATTATTCTGTTGCTCACCATTTGTTGCTCTATAAGCCCCAATAATGGAGAGGTGCCTGCTAAGCAGAATTCCATTATTTTATTTGGGTCCAATACCTCTTTCCTTATACATAGTTGTTCTTTGTGTTTAGAATGCTTCCTGTTGGGCAGCCCCGGTGGTGCAGTGGTTTAGCGCCACCTGCAGCCCGGGATGTGATCCTGGAGACCCAGGATCGAGTCCCATGTTGGGCTCCCTGCATGGAACCTGCTTCTCCCTCTGCCTGGGTCTCTGCCTCTCTCTCTCTCTCTCTCTCTCTCTGTGTCTCTCATAAATGAAATGAAATGAAATGAAATGAAATGAAATGAAATAAATGAAATAAATAAAATAAAATAAAATAAAATAAAATAAAAATAAAAATAAAAATAAAAATAAAAGAATGCTTCTTGTTGGCCAAGCTGGGGGCTCTACCTCCACACTTCCAAAAGTTGTCAAGCTTGGGACCAAATGTGGGCCCTGATGGAAAGAGTCTGCATAGGGTTGTTTTGGTCCTATCATACAAGGCTATCTGGTAAGGCAAAGATACTTCAAAAGGAAGACAGAGGTTTCTGTGAACATCCAAAGACTGAGAAAAGAGCTGTAAGAGATCCCAAAACAGATACATCCACAGGGACATGGGAACCCAAATAGGTGGAAACTTAATGCCAAGCAAAGCTGTGCATTTCTTTAAGTGTCTAGTGCCAATTTCTTAAAAAAACAAACCTGTATTTGTAAATGTAAGTGGTGGTGGGACTTTACTTTAAAGTGGAAAATACAGAAGACCAGCTAGACGGACAACTTCCAGGAGAAGCCAAGGGACTTAAAGTACACAGAATTAAAGTGGAAAATAAGCCATGGACCCACTGGGAGTTGAGGGACAGGGATGAATATCTTCATTAAATAATGTTCAAAGGAATAGTGGGAGGTAAAAATAAACATGTGCGTTCATCACAATCCACCTATTACCTTTGTTCAAAATACCAACTCATCTACTTTAAATATTTTTTATTCATTCTGGAGCTTCAGTTTACTGTCTAAAGATATGTATCAAGCTTTGTGCAAATATTTTCTTTCTAATATGTATTGGAACATAAAGCCACTCATTGCTGAGTTAATCAGCAATAATTAGGTTAAGTCATCCATAAATAACAGTATAGACTTTTTTTTTTTAAAGTAGGCTCCATGCCCAATGCGGGGCTTGAACTCACAACTTTGAAATCAAGAGTCACATGCTCTACTGACCGAGCCCGCCAGGCACCACTACAGGAAAATACACAAGACAATTTTCCAGGCACTTAGCTAGAATTGACTTGGACCCAGACAGATAGTCAGCAAAAGGAGGCAGATTAATTTTGTATTTCTCTTTTGTTTACTACAGTGGATAGCAGAGAAACAAAAGGGTTCTGCCACTTGGAAATACTGTGACTGTGAGCAATATGCTTAGCTTTGTTCATCCATTCACTCATTCATTCACTTATTCAATAAACAAGTGATGGGGAAACAAGAAGTCAAGAAGCAGTCTCAAGGGACCTGTGAGTTGGAGAAAGTTGATAGCCAAAGTCTAGGGATGAAGCTGGATTGGGATCAAGAGAGGGTAGCCAGAGCCCATAGGAGATGCTATATAGGCATATAGCCCCACCAGACATTGAATTAATGTCTGATTAAACCCTGCAGAAAAACATCCCTGCCCTGAGAAGACTTGCATAATCTGCATTGTGGATTGCTAGTCACATCCTGTTTACTTTCTATGCCATCATAAAAGGGTGGCCAACCTTGCCTTAATTTATTAAAAAGGGTAGGAATAGTCTTGGAAGAATAATTAAAAGCCCACTGTTTTTTCATTATATTGACAGCATATTTTCTTGTCTACTGACTTTTAATAGGGCCCTGCAAATAGTCTGTGTATGAGTAAATGAAAAAATAAAAGAATTGTTCTGTAGCTATTTGGACTTGGTTTTTAAGGAACTTCATTCATCTGAAAAATTAAAAAAAAAAAAAACTTTCAACTTCAGCTTCCAGGTCCCACAAAAATGCACAATGTGTGCCTACAGAAGCCAAAGAGAAAAATGGATGGAAAGAATACCTCCATATTCAGAGGAAGATTCTGTTCTCAGTGAACAGATTATATGGCTTGACTGGCTGGTGATATTGACCAAATTACTGAGAAAAAATGGAGGAATAGGATCTTCTGAAATGCTACAGAGTAAAAGTTACTATAAACACAGTGTGTTAGGGGTGCCTTGGCTGGCTCAATTGTTGGAGCATGCACCAATTTTTTTCCTATATTTAAGGTCTATTTATTATTTATTTTTACAAGTCCTTCTGTTTTTTTCCAGCTTAATATACATGGATATAAAAAGCTATTGATTTCATGCTGCCTCCCACCCCAACCGGAGTGGGGTACAGGAAGTTGTGAGCTCAGAGCAGCCTCCTGACGCCAAGGTGGTTTCCTCTTTACCTCGGACTTAACTCTGCGCTCTAATCAGTCATCCTCTTGCTGATTTCTTTTCAGTTTAAGAAAATCTATGAGTTTGTGAGCATCCTCCCCAGTAGACAGGTCTACAAAGTCCTTGGGAAGTCGGTAACTCAGATGGGGACTGGGTTGAACTGTCACTTCACTTCACTTCACATTTATTTATTTATTTATTTATTTATTTATTTATTTATTTATTTATTCGATGCCTTTATTGATTCTAGGCAACTGGCCCAGACAGACCGATTTTAGTACAAGTTCCTTTACCCACAATACACGTGAAACAGCACCATTCTCGAAGTCAACCTTTTACAGTTATTAAACTTCACTTAAGGAGCTTGAGGGCAGTGTTGAAAGGGGCCAGGTTCTCACATGCCCTCATCCACTTCTGCACATTGGCTGGCACTGTCACGTTGCAGCCTCCCGTCTGCTGGAGCACAGACCATAACACAACATCTGCCACAGTGAGTTCATTCCCAACAAGCCAGGGGCTCTTCCCAAGAGCAGAGTTCATGGGGCAGAACACAGCAGCTTTTTCTTTACTGCTTCCCTCTTCCAGCTGAAAGATAGCTATATCTACCCAGCTATCTATGAGGGTCAAATTTACAGCATTCTGCTTCTGGCCAAACAGAGAGAACAAAAAACGTGCAATATTCCCTTCTCCTTCGATGGGACACATTGTTTGGACACTGAACTTCATCTGAGTCTTCGGCACATTTTTCCAAATCAGAGTAAAACCCAGCTGATATTCGTGACGGGGCTGGTTTTTAGTCTGCTCGCCAAAGCACTTGAGGAGGTTTTCTGGCACGCTCTTGACTGCAGAGTGTGTGTGCGCCTCATTCCCTCCATTCCAGGGCTTCAGACCTCTGCCTGGTGTGGCTCCGTCCTTTGTCCCCTTTGCCAAACCCTCTTCAAGGGAGGACAGTAAGAGGACTGGGTCAGCTGAGTCACTCCTCCCAGCAGGGTGGATGGAGAAGGGGGTGCTGATTAAGATACACTCCCCCTGAGAAGGGGAAGGGGGAGTGTGAGACATCCCTTCCATGTTCAAGTGAAAATAAATCATGTACCCTGCAGCCCTTTCCCCTTTGCTTTCTTCTGGCTTGGGCAAAGGGCATCACAGGTAAATGTGAAGTCATTCAGTATCACCTCCTATCTGCTCTTTCCTTCCCCATTCTCTGCCCCACTCCCACTCCCAAGCTTCCGAGCATGGGGCTGGGACATGCACTGAGTGTTGCACTTTTATTCACTGCAGGAACTGTGGGGAGGCCTGGGGCCTGCAGATGATCTACAAGTCAGTGAAGCTGCCGGCGCTCAAAGTCCGCAGCATGCTTCTAGAGACACCCCAAGGGAGAGTCCAGGCCAAGAAGTGGTCCCGTGTGCCCTTCCCCGTGCCTAACGTCGACTACCTGCAGCACTGTGCCCAGAACCTGGCGGACCTCTCCCTGGACTGAGCACCTCGTCACTGCAGTGCCCACCTCAGGCTGCAGGGGGCGGGACAATCCACAACAGCCACCACCTTGGGGGGGGGCGGGGCCAAGTCCCTCCTGCCTGAGTCACCAGTTGGGGCACCATGCTGACCAGCCACAGAGGAAACCGGGGCGTCCAGGCTGGCTCAGACTGTCATGCTGCGGAAGCACCTTGAGGGCCACAGCTTAGCCCCGGAGCTCCCCTCATACCACAGACATTCAAAGACACTAGATGGAGGTGGGGGGTGGGGGGTATTGGGAGGGAAACTGAGGCAGGATGCTGGCCACACTCTACTAGCAACTACCAAATTTCCCTTGACCCCTTGACATTCCTTCCTTAATAAGGCCAATTCTGTTTTTTTTTTTTTTTTTTTTTTTTTTTTCAGAGTACAACAGCATTTAATGGTCAGAAACAGTTGTACAGTAGTACATCCAGCCACAGGAGCTGTGCTGGAGGACAGGACCCAGTCCTTCCCCACCCCAGGCAAAGCAGTACTGGACAGGAGCTGCCCTGTGGCTGGGCCCACGTCCCCAGGGCCTGAGGGGAGACCACCATCTAAAGTCCCCCAGCTATCACTCTGTATTCGTCGGAGGAGGGGTGTAAACCCCACATGCAAGAAGAACCCCTTGACCCCAGTGTCAAATGGGATGGGGGTGCGAGAGTTATAATGAAGGGGGAGCCCTATGTAAGCTGTTAACAGAGTTCAAAGGGGCAGGGATTACCCCTGTTCTCCATCTCCTAAAGGTGCTCACTTTCCCAGCTGCTTCATCCGCTCATCAATGTTGGCAAAATTCCCCTCAATTGTGGACAGGTTCTCACGCATGGTTGTCTGCACTTGGGTCAGGAGGGCGGTGTTGTCCTTGAGGGAGCTAGCAATCATCTGCTGTGTGGTATCCAAGTGTGTCAGGAGCTGACCGAACTGCATGGCTTGCTCATGCAGCTGCTTGATGGTGACAAGTCTCTGCACCAGCTCAGGCAGGGTGGAGGCGATGGGGCTCTAGCGCTGTATGGTTTCATAGAGCTGGTGCACCTTGCTTTGTGTATCTGCATCCTCTACAGAAGCTTTATGCTTGGCAATCTCGTTCACCTTGCCCAGGACACTCTGTAGCCGAGCCTCCACTTGGTCCAGAACTGCGAGGTCCAGGGCGTTCACCTTTGCTTGCAACAGTTCTACAGTCTCCATAAGACAGGCTCCCTGTAGACCTGCTGAAAGGGGATTCTGAGCGTCCTGATCACAGCGTACAGTGGCTTCCAGCTCTGTCAGGCGCTTCTCAAGTTCTGCAACTTTGGCAGCTTGAGAGAACTTGTCCTGTTCAGGCCGAGAATGTAGTTCGTAAGTGACAAGGTTACTATCTACGGGAGTCCCACCGGTGGTCTTTCCCCCTGAACCAGTTCCTTTGCTGTTTTTTGTTGCTTCCAGCTGCAGCAGCAGGCACTTAGCCAGAGCTCCATCAGGGTCAGTAAGGTTGATAGCTGCATCTGGTCCCAGCAGCTTCTCCAGGTGGGAAGCAACCAGCTGCTGCTTCAAGGCTGCCAGCTGCTTAGCCAAAACCACTGGGGTCAGCTTCTCTTCAGTGGCTGACTCCTTCACCGATGTCTTGATTTTCTCAACTTCAGTTGTCAGCTCTTGGACCTCATGCAGTAGTCGCTGGTACTTTTGCTGGGGTGTCTCCTTCACTCCTAGACCCTCTCCAAGTATCTCATATTCTTCAGATTCATATCCTGTTCTCTTGGTTTTTCCAATACGATCTGAGAAATCAAGTCCCTTTGTCCCCACTCTCTTGTCTTTGAACTTGTCATAGGCAGCATTGGGATTGACAATGATGTGCTCCACACTTGTGCTCGTCAGCTCCTCCGCATCAAACTCTGCTTGATCATCTTCAGGTAGGTCGCTGGTTTCATAAACATCTGGCTCGTTCCTGGCAATGCCGGGAAGGTCGGCGTATTTGGGGTCTGCCATGGCGGCGGCGAGGCGGGGTTGGGGGACCGGGGCCTCGGTGGAGCCGGGGCCGGTGTTCGGGTAGGGGAGAGGCTGGGTCCGAGTCCCGGGCTAAGGCGGCGGCAAAAGCCCAATTCTGTTTTTTGAGGTTCCTCATAAATTGAAAATAGTGGAAAATTGGTAGAGAGAAGGTATGGTGGGGCGCCTGGGTGGCTCAGCGGTTGAGTGTGTGCATTGGGATCAGATCATGATCCCGGGGTCCTGGCATTGAGTCCCACATCGGGCTCCTGCAGGGAGCCTGCTTCTCCTTCTACCTATGTATTTGCCTCTCTCTGTGTGTCTCTCATGAATAAATAAAATCTTTAAAAAATGATTTGGTCTCATGATTGTAAATTCAACCCCCACAATGGGTGTAGAGATTACTTTTAAAAAATTAACACACTATGCTAAAAATAATCCCAAATGCCAAAGAAGTTGTCTGGCAAAGTGACACTCTCTTACCTAAAGGTTTTCTGTTCTTACTCCAAAATGCCTTTTTAACCAATATAACACTCATGTTTCAAATGTTTGATTATGCAACTCAAAACAAATTCATTCACATAATAAGAAAATCAAAATGTTATATAAAATCCAAAGTACCCTTGGGCTACTAACCATATAAAAAAGCAAACCCTTACCCTAACCCTACCTACCCATCATTCTGAGTTTGGTGGTATTATTCAAAAAAGAATGAGGAAGAACTGTATGTTCTAATATAGGAGCCCAAGACATAATTGTTGAGAAAACAAACCTGATTGCACATTACGATATCATTCATGTAAAAAACTGAAATACATTCTAGACAATATTAATAATACCTATGCCTATTTATTTGGGGTGATGTTAACATTGATTGTTTGGTTAAGGTTATTAGAAGTGAAAATTCCCTTAAATATTTCCTGTTTATGTCTCAGAGATAGAGACAAAAATAGATATCAGAGGCATAAATATAGATAGGTAGGTATGTTATAGATAAAGAACTTCTGGTAATGGTGAAATAAATTAGATAAGTCTCTTTCTGAAAATAGGGACAATTTAAAAATTTGCATAAAATTTGGTAATGTCTACTTAAAGGCATCAAATGGCTAATAATAGCAAATAATTAAATTGAATAAATAAACTGAGAAGGGACAACTCTTTCTTACCAACACCACCTTAACCAAATGATCAATGTTAATATCACCCCAAATAAGACTTCCAGACATGTGTACTCTCTTGTGCCATGCACTGAGGAGGAATAGCCTCTGTTATATTCTTCCCCCAAATCTGTGGCCTTAATCTAATCATAAGAAAGTATCAAACACAAATCAAGGAATGTTCTGAAAAACACCTGATCAGTACCCTTCAAAAGGTATTAAGGTCATAAGGGGCACCTGAGTGGCTTAGTTGTTTGGGTGACCAACTCTTGGTTTTGGCTCAGGTCATGATCTCCACGTCAGGAGGTCCAGCCCCACCTAAGGCTCTGCACTTAGCAGGGAGTCTGCTTCCCCTGCTATCCCTGCCTCCCTCTCATCCCACCCCACTCCCCATAGGTACTTGCACTCACGCAAGTCTTTCCCTCTGAAATAAAATCTGAAAGACTAGAGAGGACTGAGGAACTGACACTGACAATGCAGAACAACTAAATTCAATGTCAGTTCCTGGATTTGATGCTGGAACAGAAAAAAGACATTAATGGAAAACTGGTGAAATCTGAATAAAGTTGCAATTCAGTTAATAGTATGGTAGAGGTAATAATTTCTTAGTTTTGATAATTGCACCATGGTTATGTAAGATGGCAGCATTATTAAAGGGAAAGATAACAACTCTGTCCTATCTTTGCAACCCTTCAATAAGTCTAAAAATCATTCCAAAATAAAACATTTCTTAAATCATTATGCAATATGAATAGTCAGCTGTGAGAAAAAAACTAAAAAAGATTTTGAATATACAACACATATTTTCAAAATATGAAAATGCAAACACAAATCTGTTGGAATTTGTAAAAATCCAAATAGATGGGTTGAATAAAAGATTGGACGTGGCCAGAGAGTAATTAGAGAACTAAACATCAAACTGAGAATATCTCTTGGCACACAGCACAATAAGATAAAAGGTAGAAAATAGAATGGGAGAAAGACAAATCATTTATAGACTCCTATGGAGACTAGACTGAGAAGTCCCACTATGTGTGTAATAGGAATCCCAGAAAGAGATGATGGAGAGTGACATCTGAACTGTGTTGGAATAGGAGTTTCTATTATCTTCCCCCAAAGAACATAAATTTGGCTATCAGCCACAGATGAGAGTGCCTCTATGGATGTCCAGGAGTCCATCACTGCTGGAGAAAAAAAAAAAGTTAATGCATTGAAGAGGTAAGAGGAACAGCTTCACTTTACCTGTATCATTCACACCTCCCCCAAGGTGGCACAGCTCAGTGCCAAGAGAAACCTGCTCAGCAGGTGATTTCTCCCATGGCACAGAGTGAGAACATGTGAGTGAGCACTTGGCTTTCTCAGCTTATGGGAGGCTGCTAAAGAGATCCATTCCTTTCTTGCTCCTTCCGGAATGCAGAGGTGTGCTCCACAACTTGGTGAGGTGGGGAACAAGGAAGGGCTAGCAGAACAGCAGCCAGGGCACTCCACAGCATCAAAGAGACACAGATCCTCCTGGCTGCTTTGTGGACTCCACTAGGAAGCCTCCCCACAAATTGCTGGGGATGACTTGCTTGTGGATCCCCCCAACTGGCCTGTGGGTATCCTCCCTTTCCCCTACCCCCATCTCCATGTACCTCCCCCCTCCACACCATCACCCCATGGCTATCTCTCTATGTGCACCCCTGAGGGCAGTGAGCATAAGCCTTTTGCAAATGGCTAGTGAGCATGTGCAGAAAGCCAGCCAAATCATTTTTGCATTCTGTGATGAAAGCTTGATTATCATTAGTGATTTATTACTTTGCTGGAATTGATGTGCTAATATTAATATTGAGGATTTTCACATCAATGTGTGTGAGATTGCCTTCTGTTTAGTTGTTATTATTTTGCTGTCTATCCATGTCTAATTTTTGTGACAAGATTATTCCAAAGTCACAAAATTAGTTTTCATGTTTTCTGCACTCTGGAATCTTTCATGTAAGAGCATTTTTCTGTTCCCTAAAGTTTTTACAAAACTTGTTTGCAACATTGTTTGATACATTTGGGAAGTTTCCCAGAGCTTTCCATTTCTCATGTGATTAGTTGTCTTTTTATGTTTTCTATAGTTCCTTTACTTTTTTTTTTGACATACTATTTATTTTTGAAATTTACAACTTTATAGAAAAATGACTATTTTCATCTGAGGTTTCAAATTTATTGGTGCAAAATTATTCTTAGTATTATGTATTGTTTTTCCCATACAATGTCCTTAATGTTTTTACATGTACCTTCTCCCTTTTTGACTTGATCAGTATTATCAGGAGTTATCTGTTTTACTAATCTTCTCAAAAACCACATTCTGGTTCTATTCAACTCTATTTATCTCACTGTGATAAATTTCTGCTTTTATAGTTTTTTTTTCAAATTAATAGGCATTTTTTAGAGCTGATTTAGATTTACAGAAAAATTAAGGGTCGCCTGGGCGGCTCAGTCAGCTAAGCATCTGACTCGATTTCAGCTCAGGCCATGATCTCAGGGTTGTGGGTTCGAGCCCCATATCTGGCTCTAAGCTGGGCATGGAGTCTGCTTGGGATCCTCTCTCCCTTTCCTTCTACCCCCGTCACCCCTCTCCCTCTCGAAAGAAAGAAAGAAAGAAAGAAAGAAAGAAAGAAAGAAAGAAAGAAAGAAAGAAAGAAAGAAAGAAAGAAAGAAAGAAAGAAAGAAAGAAAAAAAGAAAGAAAAAGTTGAACAGATAGTACAGAGTTTGCATATATCCTGTCTGCCCCCACCCGACTCCATGCTATCCCCTCAGTTTCCATTATTAACATCCTGTGTTACTGTGGTACATTTGTTATGCCTGGTGACCCAATACATTATTAGCTAAAGTCTGTAGTTTACATTAGAGTTCAGTCTTTTGTTTTTTGTTTTTTTTTTAAAGTAGGCTCCATGCCCAGTGTGGAGCCCAATGCAAGGCTTGAACTCACAACCCTGAGATGAAGACCTGAGCTGAGATCAAGAGTCCCATGCTTAATGGACTGAGCCACCCAGGTGCCCCAAGCCTTTTTTTTTTAATGGATGTAGAGTTGACACACAATGTTACATTAGTTTCAGGTGTGCAATATAGAGATTGGACACGTCTGTGCTATTCTTGCCACAAGTGTGGCTACCATCTCTCGTCATACAATGCTATTACAGTGTCTGTTGATGGAGAAATGGATAAGCACAAAGTGGTATATCCATTCAGTGGAATGTTACTTGGCCATAAAAAGGAATGAAGTACTGATACATGGTACAACTTGGATGAATCTTGAAAATGTACCAAATTGAAGAAGCTAGTCACAAAAACCCATTTACATATAAATACATTCATACTTTTAGGCTAGGAAAATCTATATACATCACACAATGGAGCATTATTTGGTCTTTAAAAAGAAGGAAATCTTTGAGTACCTGGGTGGCTTAGTCAGCTGAGGCATCCAACTCTTGATTTCATCTCAGAGTCATGAAATTGAGTCTTGTGTTGGGCTCAGTATGTAGTCTGCTTGGGATTGTCTCCCTCTGCCCCTTCCCCCATTCATGCTCTCTGTCTCTGCCTCTACATAAATAAATAAGTAGATCTTAACAAATAAAAAATAAATAAAAAGAAGGAAATCTTGCCATTTATGAAAATGTGGATTAACCTGGAGGGCACTGTGCTAATAAAAAGAAACCAGATGCAGAAAAACAAATACTGTATGATCTCACTTGTATGTGGAATACATAAATACTCAAACATATAAAGGCAGAAAGTAGAATGATGGTTAGCAGGGGCTGGGGTAGAGGGAAATAGACAGATATTGGTCAAGGGGTACAAGGTTTCAGTTTCTCAAGATGAATAAGTTATGGAGATCTAATGTACAACAATGTGATTATAGTTAACAGTAATATATACTTAAAATTTGCTAAGAGGGAAGATCTTAAGTGTTCTCAACATACACATACACACACACAGAAAAGAAAATGGTAGCTATGTGAGGTGATGCATATGTTAATTTACTTGAGTGTGATGATTCCTTCACAGTGTATACATGTACCAAATCTTAAAGTTGTACATCTTAAATATATTTTATGTTTACACAATACAATACATCAATAAAGTACAAGCAAAAAGTAAAGGGGATTCAAAGGGAAAAGTTCAGGACCAAAAGAGATATTTCATATTGACACAAAGATAAATTAACCAAGAATATATTAGAGTTAAGAATGTGTACAAGCCAACAAGAGAGCTTAAAAAATCTTTTTTTGAGATACATTCACATACCATGCATTTCACTAATTTAAACTGTACAAGTAAATGGTTTTTAGTATAATCACAGATGTGTGCAACTATCACCACTTTTTTAGAACATTTTCATCACTTCAAAATGAAACCTCATACCCTTTGGGTATCATCTTTTTTTTTTTAAGATTTTATTTATTTATTCATGAGACACACACACACACACACACACACACACACAGAGGCAAAGACACAGGCAGAGGGAGGAGAGCAGGCTCCACAAAGGGAACCTGACGTGGGACTCGATCCTGGGTCTCCAGGATAATGCCCTGGACTGAAGGCAGCGCTAAACCACTGAGCCACCAGGGCTGCCCTGGGTATCATCTTTGTACCGTGCACATTCCTCCTCTAGTTCTAAACAACAAACATACTCACCATCTCTATAGATTCTCTCCCTCTCCGTAGGGCTTTCTGGTGTTGATTGTTGAAGGTTGCAATTGTCCATTTCCAAACTACTTTTGCAAAGATTGTAATCCTTGTCCTGTATGCTCACTGAAGCTTCTGTTCTGTTATCTCAACAGTCAGCTAGGGAACAGAATATATTTCCTTAAATGCCTGGAAACAAAATGAAAAAAGAAACAAACAAACCCTTGGTCTTTACATACTGGCTCTGGGCTAGTGTACTCCTTCAATCCTAAGCCAAGCTGACTACAACTCTACCTTAACCTTCACTTCCTACTTAAGTGGCACCCAAAGATCAGCCAGAGATGAAAGGTCCTTTCAGGCCTTTTCTGAGTATGTGTCTGCCCCCAGGGAATGCACATTGCATTCCAGATCCTCAGTGTACATGGTAGTCCTTCACTGCTCTTGTTCCTTTAAGAATCTTCCTCCTCAGCCTCCTCATACCCTGCTTTTGGGCCTGTCTGCTATTTGCCTCATCCTTAATTCCTTGCCCTAGGCAGCAATGGATAGCATATATCTTTAATGCTTCCATCAGGTGCCACTCAGAAAGCCACTCTAACCTGAGGCAGGCAAAATAAAGTTCAGTCTCTGCTATGGTTCCTCAAGGAGCCACTAGACAAGTCAAATGCATGACTACAGTTTTTGAGAATAAGGCCCATATTGCTTTCCCTGGTGCCAATACATTGTGCCAGGGATGGGCCATTGTCCACAAGGCTGCTGTTGATTTGGGGAATAAAGGATGGTAGGCAGGTAAGCAAAAACCACACAATGTCTCCTACCAAAACTCAGTTGCATCTTTCCTCATTAAGCACTCACTGGTTGACACAGGTATTTGACTAGGTTCCAGAGTTCTAAAAAAGTTGATTGTGTCTGTTTATGCTAGCAGAATTCTTGCTGGGAAGACCAGTTTTGCAAGGGACCCATTCTTGGAGCTCTCTATTCTATTAATTCCATGTCACTTCTCTTGCAAGCATTTTGGAAAACAGTTTGGCACTATGTGGTAAATCTAAAGATACAAACCAGGAATTCTATTGCTTGTTATTTACCACAGATCAGTGATTCTCAACTGGGGCAATTTTGCTTCTCCAGTAACATATAGAAATGCCCGGAGACATTTTTGGTTTTCACAACTGAAGCCATGCCAACTAGCAGCTGGTGGGTAAAGTAATGGATGCTGCTAAGCACCCTACAAAATATAAAATACTTCCCCCTTGCCCTGTTCCCTCACCACCTACAACAAAATTTTCTGTCCCTAAATATCAAAATTTCCATGAAACCCTCATCCAGAGAAATGAGTACTCACATGCACAAGAAGAATGCTCACAACTGCATTGTTTTATAATGATGCAAACAACCCAAATGCCCATCAGCAGTGGAATGGATATATTCTTGTGTATACATTCAATGGAATACTTTATAAAAATGAAAAATTAATGAATTATAAAAATTATATTAAAAAGAGCAAAAGTGGTTTTAATAATTATCAACGTAGTGGTCACTTGGAAAAGGGGGGGTTAATATTGGGAAAGGACCCATGAATTCTTCAGGGTTTTTGGCAATGTTCTATTTCTTGAACTAGGTAGTATTTACTACATAGGTGTTCACTTTTTAAAAACTGTACATTTATATTTTACTATTTACATGTGTATTTCATATTAAAATAGATAAAACTTGTCAGTAGCTTTTCTTCTATCACACTCATGCTTTGACATTTTTTTTTAAAGATTTTATTTATGTATTTGACACAGAGAGAGAGAGAGCACAAACAGGTGGAGTGGCAGGCAGAGGGAGAGGGAGAAGCAGGCTCCTCACAGAGCAGGGAGCCCGATGTGGGGCTCAACCCCAGGACCTGGGATCATGACCTGAGCTGAAGGCAGACACCTAACTGATTGAGCCACCAGTCGCCCAACAGGTTACATATTCTTATATTTGTGTCTTCAGATTGACCATCCAGGCTGAGAACATATGTTCTTTTATTCAATCAATCATCAGTATTGAACATCCCACTATAACCAGGAACTGTTCTAAACAGTAGGAACGCAGAGAGGGAACAAGAGAGATAACTTGCATTCCAGGGTGAAGAGGCAGGCGGTAATTAATATATCAAAAAATTGTAAAAGATAATTTCAAGAGGTATTAGGCATTTGAAAACAGGACAGTTATAAGAGAAGTTATAAAGACTGTGGTGAGAAAGAGTAACTGGGGTGAGATATTTCAAATTGAATGATCAGTAGGAAGGCCACATCTGAGGAGATAAGTGGCCTATTTCAAGTGAAGAAATGGGCAGTATGAAGTTCCGGAAGAAAGGCATTCTAAAAAAAGGAAGCAGTTGTTGTGGAGGCTCTTAAGTAGGAAAGTGTTCAACATGTATGAGGAACCTCAGGAAATACAGCATGGTTAGTGTGTAGGATGAGGGAAGAAAGGTGGGAGATGAAGTCAGTGCGGCAGACAAGACCTCTGTCGGGGGGGGGGGGGGGCTGGGTCTTTTTCCTAAGTGCCATAAGAAGCCACTGAAATACTGCTGCTGTGTAGTCTATAGGAGAGAAGACAGGTGGCATGGAGACTAACTTGGGCAAGAGATAATGGTGACTGTGAGGTGGAGACGGTGACAAAAGGATAGAGACTCAAGGATGATTCCTAGGTTTTTGTCCTGAACAGGCAAGGAGAAAGTGGGAACGTTTGCTGCGATGAGGAAAACTGGAGAGTGAGGATGACATTTAAATCAAAATGGGATTTGATTTTAGGGAGCCTGGGTTGCTCAGTCGTTGAAGGTCTGCCTTCGGCTTAGGCTGTGGTCCCGGGGGCTCGAGGTCGAGTCCTGCATCGGGGTCCCCGCAGGGAGCCTGCTTCTCCCTCTGCCCATGTCACTGTTTCTTTCTGTGTCTCTCATAAATAAGTAAATAACATCTCAAAAAAAATCAAAAGTCTTATTTGGGCTACGTTACGTTTGAGATACCTGTTAGACATTCAAAGGGAGATGTCAGAGTGGCTGTGGGACAAGTCTCTGCAGGTGCAACGGGCTGGGTTTGAGCACATTTAAGTTCCCTTCAGCCATATTAAACCCACCCAACTCCTTGCCAACTGATTCAACCAACTGGAACACACACACACACACACACACACGCTGCTCTTCCGTGCACTGGCAGGCAGGATAATTTTTATTGGAAGGCCATAAAAGCGCGTGTGGCTTGCTTCCGCTAATACAATGTACTGTGACACAGACTTCGCTGAGAGCCGCTAAATTATAAGCTGTGGTTACCTGTGCTGGGATTTCGTGTGGCCTTATTCTTCTTGATTCTTGCTATGGTTGGTTTGAAACCTCTTTAACGACCCTGTATTATCTATGTAGATCCACAAAGGCCCCTCTTTCGGCTGAGCGGCGCGTGGCTGGGTCCCCCGCAGGTGCGCGACGTCGAGGTGCAGCGTGAGGTGACGAAGGTCCGCAGGCCGCGGGCGCGAGGAGCAGGCCCCGCCCGGCAGCCGGCCCGGGGAGGGGGGGGGGGGGCGGGGCGCCGGGGCGGCGGCGCGCGGGGGGCGGCGGCGCGCGGGGGGCGGGGCGCGGGGGGCGGCGGCGCGGGGGGCGGCCCCGGCGGCACCGCCCTGGCGTCACGTGCTCGCCGCCGCCAATGGCCGGCTCCGAGCCCACCTTGGGAACGGGGCGGGGCGCCCCGCTGGCGTCACCAGGACAACGGGCGTAGCCGGCGCCGTGTGACTCGGGGCTGTGGGCGCGCGGGCGGCTCTACGGCCATGGTGAGTCGGGGGCCCGCGCGGGTCGGGTCGGGTCGGGCCGGGCCGCGCCGCCCCGCCCCGCCCGGCCCCGCCCGGCCCCGCCCGGCCCCGCCCGGCCGAGCCCCGCAGGCCGCTGCTGGGTGGCGGCTGGCGGCCCCGGGGTCGCGGAGAGGCCGGGCCGCGGCCTGCGGGGCTGCGGGCTGCGGGCTGCGGGCTGCGGGCTGCGGGGCGGGGCGGGCCCGGGGGTGGTGGGAGCCCCGCGGGACCCCGAGCCCGCGACGCGGGTCGTCCGCCGTGAGGCTCTGGGCCTCGGCCGGGACCCCGCTGGGGCCGCCGGGCGGCGTGACGCCAGCCAGGGAAGCCGCCCGGGGAGGGTGTGGTGTTTCCTATTTGTTTTTTAAAGGGCTCCGTGAGTTTTACCTATTCCTGTGGACACTCTTGCCGTCTGTGTACTGTCTTGTTGCTACGTAATTACGTATAAATGACATAATACATAATATGTATTTCTTTAGAATTCATCGTACCGACAGGGGACATTTAAATATGCAATTGTGCATTTTCCCTCTTTAGAAAGGGGGCTTTAAGCTGGAGGTGTTGACCTGTGCGCGACCCCTCAGGGCGTGACGAGTAACCGGCCGTGGTTACTCGCCTTCCATCGCGACTTCCACTCCGTAAACTCGGGAGCGACGAGGCGTCCCTCCCGCCCCTTTGAGCCCGTAAGGAGAACCTGCCTGGAAGCCTCAGCTGAGGGAGGAGGTGTGGGCTTGCCCGGACGGATGCGGGCAGGGGTTAACCAGAGGGCTTGCCCGAGGCCTGCAGGGGTGCAGAGGGAGAGCGGCGCGGGGCTCCGTCCTGGGCACACACCTCTGTGTGACCCGGGCTTGGCGAGGGCAGGAAGGACCTGCCTGGGTTCACGAGGCAGTTCGAACCATCAGTAGTTGTATCTACAGGGCTAGTGGGGGTGCTGGTAAGCTGGCAGGCAGGGGGCTGCCCCGTGCCGCTTGGCCGGCGGGAAAAACCGAGCACTGGGAGCCCTGACGGACTCTAACAACCAGGGAGAGGCAGGTAGGAGACAGGGTGGCCGGCTGGTCTGTATCTGTCATTGGCTCTGAAAAAACAGCTGCCAGATGCGTGGCCTTTTGACAGTAGGGGGAAGAAAACATTACCCACAAATAACAGAAGTGTGGTCTTTATCTCGTGTGTGTTACTTTTTAATTCTGAATGCCTTTTCAGTGACAAATTAGTGGAACCAGCAAGAGTTTCAGAAAATGAATTTTACAAAAGTCTGAGTGTCGTGAATATGGCAATGCCTTTTATATGTTATATGTGAAAGAAGCTCTGACAATTACAGCAAGGAGAAAGGAAGAATTCTTGGGAATTAAATTTTCACAGCTCTCTGAAATCCTCCTGTTGCCCATTTTCCTTTTCTTCTCCCCTTCCATCCTGACCATCCTGACCCATGGTCCATCTTGATTCACTTTGGGCATTTTAGAGTTTTATTTAGTTTAAAAGCATTCTGCTATGCTTGTGTACTGGTAGGTGCTTTGCTAAACTTAGAAACTTTTTTTGCATTTTGTCTAGTTTTAAGCATTAAGGATTTCACTCATGGAAGGGTTTGATTTTATGATGAGCTGATGGCTGGGCTCCAAAGATGGGGGGAATGGTTGATATGGGAGGGGCAGTGAGGAAGCTGCCTGTGTAAATCCCCAGACTGTATTTGAGATTGCAACATTACCATTCATTAAATGCTTGAATCTAAACATACAGCTTTAGCAGTTGATATGAATGACTTTGCACATGGATTTGGAACTCTGCTTAACTATGTCTCAATGAAAATTTCTTCAATTAAGCCACTTGTTTCTATTGCTTCTAAAATGACAGCCGGCATTTATTATGTACATTCTGAGATGTATTATGTACATTCCAAGCACCTTTTGTGTCTTATTTAACCATCACAACAACCCTATGAGGAAGATGCCATTTCCCCATTTTAGAGATGAGAAAATTGAGGCACAGAAGGGTAGAATAACTTGCCCAGGTCACCCCAGTTGATAAATTAAGCAAGATTTCAAAACCAGGCAGATTGTCTCAAAACCTGCTTACGCTGGATTATACTCTAATGTATAGTGTATCAGTATATGTTCTCCAATATATATGCCAGGTATATATTAGGAAATTTGTTCTCTTGGATTTTAGTATTTTTGAGCACTTATGAATACTTGTATTTTACTTTTTATTCCTGGCACTGAGCTAGATGCTACAGAACAGAGTAGGCATGCCTAGCTTTCTCTCCTACCATTTTTCACAAAGATGAAACGAAGAGGAATTAATGAAGACAGATTATTGGATTGGGGCTCACATTCATGGCTGTGATAGCATTGAAAGTTTCTCCTGTCCTTTCACTTTGCATTTAGGAATTGACACATGCTTTTTGTCAATCACAAATAGTGCTTTACATAAAGCCATTTAGACTTGGAGGATGAATATATTTTAAAAAATAAAATTATATTTTCTAAGATTTTTCCTAGTAGTAATTTTTACATATATTTTAGTTGCATATTCTAAAATTGTTTCAAAAAGACAGCAATTGGATTCATATGGTTAAAAATATACATTAGGGGGATCCCTGGGTGGCGCATTGGTTTGGCGCCTGCCTTTGGCCCAGGGCGTGATCCCGGAGACCCAGGATCGAATCCCACATCGGGCTCCCGGTGCATGGAGCCTGCTTCTCCCTCTGCCTGTGTCTCTGCCTCCCTCTCTCTCTGTAACTATCATAAATAAAAAAAAAAAAAAAAAAAAAAAAAATATACATTAGGATACCTGGTGTCATGTTTTTGCTATTGCCTAATACTTTAGCTTGTGAGGCAGTTTTTTTCCCCCTTGAAAAGAAAACAGTGTGTCATTACTGTTTTCCCACTTGAATTCATTCACTTGGACTTTGCTCTTATTTTGACACTTCTCTTTCTGCGTTTATCCCTGGTTAGGACTTCTCAGAGGTGTTGGGAAGCACAAGGTGGGGGAAAACTTTAAAATAAAATATACCCAAGATTTACAGACAGTTTTGGTCTCTTTGCCATCCCATGGTATAGTAAGAGAGCTAATATGCTTATATAACGAGATCTATGTTAATAGATAATGAAAAGAATGCATTTTCCTTCTATTACCAATATCGGTCTCCCTCTGGTTTGCACTGGGGTGGGGATGGAGCATAATTTGTAGTAACTGTAACAGTAACTTTTTCATAGAGCCCTTCTACAGTGTCCAGTTTTAGGCTGATTATTTTACATTTATCTCATTTAATACTTTCACATACCTCTGAGAGTGACATTATTATACCCATTCAGCAGGTCTAGATTGATGAGGTAATCTGTCCAGGGTCACATAGTGAGTGGCAGAGCCAGGATTTGAACTCAAGCAGTCTGTCTCTAAAGTCTGGCATCTTAGCCATCATTATATTACGGCTTCTTTCCAAACTAAAGATTGTTCCCAGTGCTTGGCATGAATGTACTTTGCCAAGATTAAGAGTCTCAGTGTTTTATCAGCTGAGCCAGTAAGCTTTTTTATTTTATAACAGACTCTCTGTTATGATGTTGTTTAATGACATCCTGCAGGATTTACTTGGCTTCCTCCCCCATCTCCTTAACTGTGCAGACAGCCAAAGCTCAGATATGGCCAGCCGTGCTACACTTTCACCTTTGCCTTCCCTGCCTCACGTTATGTGTCACCTCTACCCTGTGTGGGGTCTGCTCCTCCCACCTCCAGCACTGGGGTGGCTATGAAAGGGATCTAAAAGCGTAATAGGGCAGTTGTTGGGAAAGTTTTTGTGGAGTCAGAATCGAGGTTCAAATCCGGCTTTTTGAGTTCTCAGTGCTGCCCCTATAATTGTCTAATTGTCTTTCCATTAAATTTTCTTTCTTTCTTTCTTCTTTCTTTCTTTCTTTCTTTCTCTTCTTTCTTTCTTTCTCTTCTTTCTTTCTCTTTTTCTTTCTTTTCCTTCCTTCCTTTCTTCCTTCCTTCCTTCCTTCCTTCCTTCCTTCCTTCCTTCCTTCCTTCCTTCCTTCCTTCCTTCCTTCCTTCCTTCCTTCCAGATTTATTTATTAATGAAAGACACAGAGACAGAGGCAGAGATACAGTCAGAGGGAGAAGCAGGCTCTCTGTGGGAGCCTGATGCTGGACTTGATCCTGGATCCCAGGATCATACCCTGAGCCAAAGGCAGGCTTAACCACTGACTTACCCAGGCTTCCCTCCACTAAATTTTCTGTCCTATGATTTTTCTATCCAGCAAATATTTATTGTGTGCTACTATGTGCTAGTCACTATTGTGGGCAGTGGGTATCCAGCAATGACACAGGCAAGGCTCTGTCGTCATGGAGCTTACATTGTGGTGACAGGAAGACATAATAAACATACAGATATGGTTGTGAAAGTGCTTTGGAGAAAAGTAAAGCTGAGTGAGAGAGAAAAGAAGTTCTAGGGCAGGATGGGAGAGTGAATGAGAGGAGGAAGCAGTTACTTTTTATATAGAGTGGCAGGGAAAGTCTCTCTGATATGACATTTGAGAAGAGGCTATTTCAGGAGAGGACCCAAATGCAAAGGTCCAGAAGCAAGATCATGCCTAGTGTGTTGGAGGAACAGCAAGGAAACCAGTGTAGTTGGAGTGTAGTAAGACGGGTGCATAGTAGGAGGTAAGATCAAAGTAGGCCAAATCACAAAGGATTTATAAGCCATTTAAAAGACTTTGTCTTTCCCTTTGTGGGAGGGGGAAGTGATTAGCAGGGTTTAAGAAGAAGAATGACATAATAAGACTTTTAAAAAGACCATTCTATCTTTTCTGTGGAAAATGCATTTAGGCTAAGAGTGAGGGGAGAGAGGACAGGAGGATTCCAGGTAAGACATTATTGCAGTAATCCATAGGATTAGTTGATCGATTCATTGTGGAATAGAAAAGGAAATCAAGGATGGTTTCCATGATTTGAGCCTGATTTGATAGGAAGGAGTTGTCATCTACTGTGATGAAGACTAGGGGAGGGAGCACCTGAATGGCTCAGTTGGATAAAGTGTCTGCCTTTGGCTCAGGTCATGATCCCAAGGATCTTAGTTAGGATTGGGCTCCCAGCTCAGTAGGGAGTCTGCTTCTCCCTCTCCCTGCTGCTTATGCAATCTCTCTCTCTCAAATAAAAATTAAAAAAAAAAAAAAAAAAAAAAAAAAGACCAGAGGAGCAGTAAGTTTAGCATACAGATAAAGCAGGAGTTAGTTTTGAATTTGATATATTTGTGATGCTCATTAGACATGTAAAAATCTAAAGACACAATTAGGCTTTCAGAAACTGTGGTAGTGTATATTTTAGAAACAAACTTCATTGTATCTTGAAGTATTAGATTTAAAGGAGATTTCTGAGTTTCTCTAGCACAATTTCTTCAGTTTACAAACTAGAAATACCAAGAGGATAAATGACTTGTACAAATAGCGTTTTTACTACCTGTTGTGCAGTACAAAGAACCCTAGACTTGGAGTCAGGAAATATAAGTATAAATTACACTTTTTATGTTTTTTTTTAATTCTAAACCTCGTACAAGTTATTTATCTGCTTTAAGTCTGTTTTCTATCATCAAAAAGGATAAGAAAGACTCCCACTTTCTGTGAGAATGTTGAAAGTTGCAAAAGTTAGTTGTTGTTCCACTGTTATCAAAGAGAAAAGCGGAGAAACTACAAAATGTTAGTTCTCTAAAACTAGAGAACCAAAGGCACAAAGCAGTCTAAATGAAATAAATTCCAGAACATAATGAGCATTCCCAGAAAAAAGGAGACAGATAGATACTTCAATCCGTGGTGGGACAGCAGGAGGAAGAAGAATCTGCTATAGACCAGGAAAGAGAAACCAGCCAAACTTTTATTGACTACATGTGGGCTGGCATGACTATTTGGAATTTTGAAGAGTCCCAGCCACAGAATAAAGCTGCACCCACCTGCCACCTCTTTCCCATGGGCCTTCACTGAGTTTAAGGATAGAGTATGCTGGAGACTGGGGTCAGGGAAAGAGAGCTAAGAATGATCCTGAGGTGGGTGGAGTCTGCTAAAGGCTAGAGGCAGGGCGGGATAGTTAACAAAAATCTCTCTGAGGCTCTAGGGGCTTTTACCAAGTATAAAGTAGGGCTACCAAGGCTGAGGGCGTGGCAGGAGAGCTGGTGAATGTCCCTCCATGGCTCCAGGTTTTCATTGAGGACAAGGCAACAGCCTTTCAGAAGGTGGAGTCAGAGCAGCAGAGGAGAGAGATCTTAAGGCACAAGCAGTGGAGGGTTCTAGTATACTGGGGAGCAAAAATAGTTCCCTAGCTGGCAGCAAGAATGCAAAATAAAGAAAAATCTCTTGAGTTCAGAAAGCAAGCAGCTAAGAGAGCTGTTAAGTTTCCCCACTATTCAGATCCTGACTTCTCCTGAAGGTTCTGATCTTACCCTAAAATGATTTTAACCCAATCTTGAACTGAATCTAATAAATGCTAAAACAAACCTCAAACTCATCTCAATCATAGATTAAAAGGGTTCAATCCCCTTTACCTCCCCATCTGTACCCTAAGCAAACTAATTAAAGAAGGAACTGCCCTTTGTGAAGGTAAATTACTGTTTTTTTTTTTTTAATTCAAGTATTGATATATAGCATTGTTAGTTCCAGGTGTATAACATAATGATTCAGAAACACTGACTATATATGTATATGTATATATGAGAAATGACCACAATAGGCGTAGTTAATATCTATTGCCATACAAGTTATACATTTTCTTTTTGTGATCAGAACTTTTAAGATCTATTCTGTTAACAACTTTTAAATATATGCAGTACAGTATTACTATAGTCACTGTGTTACATCCCACGACTTATTTTCTAACTGAAAATAAGTACCTTTTGACCCCTTTCACCTACTTTGCCCACCCCCACACCCACACCCCCAGTAACCATAAGCTGTTCACTATATCTGTGAGCTCAGGTGTTTGGGTTTTTTTAAATTTCACATATACATGAGATCATAGGATATTTGTTTTTCTCTATGTGACTTATTTCACTTAGTGTAAATAGCAGGATTTATACCCTCTAGATTCATGTTGTTACAAATGGCAAGACTCCCTTTTATGGCTTTCATCATAAATATACCATAATTTCTTTATCCATTCATCCATTAGATTTTTCCATATCTTGGCTATTATAAGTAATGCTGCAGTGAACATAGGAGTGCAGCTATCTTTTCAAGTTATGTTTTTGTTTTCTTCAGATAAATGTAGAATCTGCATCATAGGGTAGTTCTATTTTGAAGAACCTCCATATTGTTTTCTATAGTGGCTGCACCAGTTTGCATTCTCACCAACAGCATACAAGGTTCCCTTTTCTCCACATCTTTGCCAACAATTGTTACTCTTTGTTTTTTTTTTTGTTTTGTTTTGTATTTTTGTGTGTGTGTGTTTTTGTGTTTTTTTTTTGTTTTTTTGTTTTTTTGATAATAGCCATTCTGACAGGTGTGAGGTGATCTCATCATGATTTTGACTTGTATTTTCCTGATGATTACTAATGTTGATTACCTTTTCATGTACATGTTGGCCATCTATGTGTCTTCTTTGGAAAAATGTTTATTTAGATCTTCTGCCCACTTTTTTAAGTTAGATTTTTTGTTATTGAGTTGTATGGGTTTATTGTATTTTTAAAGATATTAACCTATAATCAGATAGATGATTTGCAAATATTTTCTACCCTATAGTAGGTTCATTTTAGTGATGATTTCCTTTGGTGTGCAGCAGCTTTTTTTTTTTTTTTTTTTTTTTTTGTAGTTTGATATAGTTCCACTGTTTATTTTTGCATTTGTTGCTTTTGTTTTTGGTGTCAAACCCAACAAATTGTCTCCAAGCTATCGTCAGGGAGCTTACTGCCTGTTTTGTAGGAGTGTTATGGTTTCAGGTCTTACATTCAAGTCTTTAATCCATTTTCAGTTAATTTTTGTGACTGGTGTAAAATAATGGTCCAGTTTCATTCTTTTGAACATGGCTGTGCAGTTTTACCAACATCACCTATTGAAGAGACTGTCCTATCCTCATTGTATATTCTCTGCTCCTTTGTCATGGATTAATTGATCAGATATGTGTGAGTTTATTTCTAAGCTCCCTAGTCTGTCCTATTGATCTATGTGTTTGTTTTTGTGCCAGTACCATAGTGTTTTGATTACTTTATCTGTAGCATAGTTTGAAAGCTGGGATTGTAATATCTGCAGTTTTGTTCTTCTTTCTCAAGATTACTTTGGCTCTTTGGACCCTTTCACTTCTGTCTTAACAGTTTTCAGAATATAGGTCTTTAACCTCCTTGGTAAATGTATTCCTAGGTATTTTATTATCTTTGATGTAGTTGTAAATGGGATTTTTTTTCTTCTCCTTTTGCTAGTTGTTATTAGTAATATAGAAACACAACTGATTTCTGGATTGATTTTGTATCCTTTACCAGATTGAAACTTTATTGAATTCATTTATTCTAATGGTGTTTTGGTGGAATCTTTAGGGTTTTCTATGTATAGTACAATGTCATCTGCAAATAGGGACAGTTTTACTTCTTTTTTTCCAATTCGGATGTCTTTTATTTTTTGTCTCCAGTACTACGTTGAATAAAAGCGGTGAAAGTTGACTTTGTTGTCTTGTTTCTGATCTTAAAGGAAAAGCTTTCAGCTTTTCACTATTGAGTAAGATATTAGCTCTGGGTGTGTCATATATGATCTTTGTTATGTTTGTGTTCCCTCTAAACTTACTTTGTTGAGAGTTTTTATCATGAATTGATGTTGAATTTTGTCACATGCTTTTCCTGCATCTATTGAGATGATCATATGACTTTATGCTTTATTTTGTTAGTATGGTGTTTCACATTGATTTGCAGATATTGAACCATCCTTGAATCTCTGGAATAAACTCCACTTGATTATGGTATATGATCCTTGTGGTGTATTTTTAAATTCAGTTTGCAGATATTTTGTTGAAGACTATTATATCTGTGTTCATCAGAACATTATATCAAATTTCATCATACTTTTTTGTTGTGTTTTTGGTATCAGTGTAGAATGGCTTTGTAGAATGAATTGGCTTTGTAGAATGAATTAAGAAGCATTCCTTCCTCTGATGCTTTTTGAAATAGTTTGAAAAAAATAAGTAATAACTATTATTTAAGTATTTGGTAGGAAAAAAAAAAGTATTTGGTAGAATTCACCTGGGAAGCCATCTGGTCCTGGGCTTTGGTTTGTTGGAGGTTTTTTGATTATTGATTCAATTTCATTACTGGTAATTATTCTGTTCATATTTTTTATTTCTTCCTGATTTAGTCTCGAAAGTTTGTATATTTCTAGAAATTTATTCATTTTTTATAAGTTTTCAAGTTTGTTGACATGTAACTTTTTATAGTTTCTCACAGTCTTCTCTCATAGTTCTTCGTAGTTGTGAGGTGTGGGTTGTAACTTTTCTTCTTTCATTTTTGATGTAGTTTACTGGTTCCTCTTTCTCATTGATATGTCTGATTAAAGGTTTATCGAACTTATCTTTTCAAAGAATCAGCTCTGAGTTTCCTTGATTTTTTTTCTATTTTTAAAAATCTGTTTCATTTATTTCTGTTCCGATCTTTATTATTTCCTTCTTTCTACTAACTTTGGGCTATGTTCTTTTTCTAGTTTCTTTAGGTATAAGGTTAGATTTTTTGGAGATTTTTCTTGTTTCTTCAGGCAGGCCTATATCACTATAAGAGCTTTCTTCTTAATAACTGCTTTTGTTGCATCTCTAAGGTTTTGTTTTTTTTTTTTTTTTTTTTTTATCTCTAAGGTTTTGAACCACTGATATCTATCTTTTGTTTGTCTTTATATATATTTTTTTTATTTCCTCTTTGATTCATTTTTGACCTAGTGATTGTTTGGTAGTATGTTGCTTAGCCTCCAAGTATTTGCATTTTTTCCTTTTTTTTTTCTTTTCTAGTTTCATACCACTGTGACTGGAAAGGATGCTTGACATGATTTTATTTAAAAACATTTTTTAAGATTTTATTTATTTATTCATGAGAGAGGCAGAGACATAGGCAGAGGGAGAAGCAGATTCTTCTCAGGGAGCCCGATGAGGGACTCAATCCCCGGACCCCAGGATCACACCCTGAACAAAAGGCAGACACTCAACCACTGAGCCACCAGGCAACCCTGGCATGTAGTTTTTTTTTTTTTTTAAGTTTTTATTTATTCATGAGAGATACACAGAGAGAGAGAGAGAGAGGAACAGACACAGGCAGAGGGAGAAGCAGGCTCCATGCAGGGAGCCTGATGTGGGACTTGATCCCGGGTCTCCAGGATCACACCCTGGGCTGAAGGTGGCACTAAACCACTGAGCCACCTGGGCTGCCCTGGCATGTAGTTTTTTTTTTTTTAATAATAAATTTATTTTTTATTGGTGTTCAATTTGCCAACATACAGAATAACACCCAGTGCTCATCCCGTCAAGTGCCCCCCTCAGTGCCCATCACCCATTCACCCCCTCCCCCCCACCCTCTTCCCCTTCCACCACCCCTAGTTCGTTTCCCAGAGTTAGGAGTCTTCATGTTCTGTCTCCCTTTCTGATATTTCCTACCCATTTCTTCTCCCTTCCCTTCTATTCCCTTTCACTATTTTTTATAGTCCCCAAATGAATGAGACCATATAATGTTTGTCCTTCTCCGATTGACTTATTTCACTCAGCATAATACCCTTCAGTTCCATCCACGTTGAAGCAAATGGTGGGTATTTGTCATTTCTAATGGCTGAGTAATATTCCATTGCATACATAAACCACATCTTCTTTATCCATTCATCTTTCGATGGACATCGAGGCTCCTTAGTTTTTAATAGTAGTCTCATATTTCTTTGTATTTCCGTGGTATCAGTTGCAACATCTTTCATTTCTGATTTTATTTGCATCCTTTTTTTTTCCCTTGAGTGTGACTAAAATATCTCCCAACAAACATACAAACATAAGTCCAGGACCAGATGGCTTCATTGGTGAATTCTATCTGATATTAAATAATTAATATCAATCCTTCTTACGTTCTGCTAAAAAATAGAAGAGAGAACATTTCTAAACTCATTTTACAAAGCCAGAGTTACCCTGATACCAAAACCAGACAAGGACATCACAAGAAAATTACAAGCTGGCATGCCTGGGGTGGCTCAGTGGTTGAGCATCTGCCTTTGGCTCAGGTCATGATCCCAAGGTCCTGGGATCGAGTTCTGCATCAGGCTCACTACAGGGAGCCTGCTTCTCCCTCTGCCTATGTCTCTGCCTCTCTCTGTGTCTCTCATGAATAAATAAATAAAATCTTTAAAAAAAAGAAAATTACAAGCCAAAATCCCTGGTGAACATTTATGCATTATTTATTTTTTCAAAGAAATAACTCTTAGTTTCATCGAACTTTGTAAATAAATGTTCTTTACACACAGTGTCTGACATGAGATAATAAATTTTGAAGTATGCATAGAAACAAATTTTTACATGTGATAAAAGAAACAGAGTCAGTGATGGTCTAGATGTTGAACATGGTGAACAGAAGATATTAATTAGCAGGAAGATGGAAAACTATAAAAAGAACCAGTTTAGAATGCTAGAAATGAAAAATATATCAGAAATTAAGTATTCATTCGATGGGCTTAACAATAGACTGAACACCAAACCCAAGCCAGATGAATATAAAGAAGTCTAAACTTAGGCAAGTCATAGTCAAATTGCTGGAAATCAAAGATTTTTATAAAGGAGGTAGAAAAGAAAAATAAAGTAAAGAAAGTTTGTCTATAGCAGACCTATACAATAAGAAACATTAAAAGAAGTATTTTGGTGCTGAAGGGAAGTGATAATAAAAGTAACTCAGATCTGAAGGAAGAAATGAATTATACTAGGAAAATTAGAGGATTAAAATATAAGATCAAAAGATTATGGCTGTGTAAAGCAAAAAAATAGCAATGTATTATCGGATACTTAGTATAGGAAGTAGAATATATGACTATGAATGCAAAACAAAAAGAAATTAAGTTTGTGATAAGTTAAAGATGCACTCTGTAATCACTAGAGCAAATGTTAAAAAAGAATACAAATAGCCACAGCTATAAGGTCATTAAAGGAAATTGAATAATATTGCTTTATCAAAAATAAGTTATAAAAGCAGGAACAAAGAAAGAATAGACAGGACAAATGGTAGATAATATCAAGATGGTAGACAAAATGAATCATATCAAGAATTACATTTAAATATAAGTAGGAAAAAATATAAGTAGAGCATACACTCCAGTTAAAAGTTAGCAATTGTCAAACTGTATAAAATAGCATGGCCCAACTATGTGCTGTCTATAAAAAACACTTTAAATATAAAGGCACACCAAGTGTCCATCAATAGATGAATGGATAAAAAAGATGTGATATGTATCTTACATAGTGGAATATTATTCAGCCATAAGAAGAGTGAAATCTTGCCATTTGCAGCAACATGGATGGAATTAGAGAGTATTATGCTAAGCAAAATAAGGCTTATTTTGCCTTATTTTAAGATAAATACCACAGATGTTTTAAAGATAAATACCACATGATGATTTTACTCAAGTGGAATTTAAGAAACAAATGAACAAAGGAGAAAAGAGAGACAAGCAAGAAACAGACTCTTTAAAAAAAAAAAAAAGATTTTGTTTATTTGAGAGTGAGAAAGCATAATGAGGGGGAGGGGCAGAGGGAGAGGGACAAACAGACTCCCCACAGAGCAGGGAACCTGACATAGGGCTCAGTCCTAAAACCCTGAGTTCATGATGAGCAGGAAGTCAGATGCTTAACTGACTGAGCCACCCAGGCACCCTAAGAAACAGACTCTTAACTATAGAAAACAAAACGATGGTTACCAGAGGGAAGATAGATGGGGGCTGAGTGAAATAGGTGATGGGAATTCAAGAGTACACTTTACATGATGAGCACTAAGTAATGTATGGAATTATTGAACCACTAAGTTGTACAGCTGAAACTAATACAGAAACTATACTGGAACTAAAATAAACAATAAGGATGTGATATATGTATATGTATGAATATGTGTGTGTATTTGTAACTACAGTATATATAATTACATTAAAGTTAACTACACTTATTGTGGTAAGCTTTTGTAAGTAATTGCCAAATCACTACATTTTACACCTGAAACTAATATTTGTTTAAAAGACAAGAATACTTTTTCTTTAAGAGTTATTTTTAGGGGGCAGCCCTGGTGGCTCAGCGGTTTAGCGCTGCCTGCAGCCCAGGGCGTGATCCTGGAGACCCAGGATCGAGACCCACATCGGGCTCCCTGCATGATGCCTGCTTCTCCCTCCGCCTGTGTGTCTGCCTCTCTCTCTCTCTCTGAATAAATTAAAAAAATAAAAATAAAAAAAAAAAGAGTTATTTTTAGGGATGCCTGGGTGGCTCCGTGGTTGTGTGTGCCTGTGTCTCAGGTAGTGATCCCGGGGTCCTGGGATCAAGTCCCGCATTGGACTCACAGCAGGGAGCCTGCTTCTCTCTGACCTCTCTGTGTGTGTGTGTGTGTGTGTGTGTCTCTCATGAATGCGTAAATAAATTCTTAAAAAAAAAAAAAGACTTTTTTTAAATTGAATGCTATGACTCTTAAATATTACTGAGAAGGGTCAAAGATGGCAGTAGGACCCTAGGCTTGTCTTGTCCCATGAACCCAGCTAGGTAACTATCAAATTGTCCTAAATACCCCAGAAATTGGCCCGAAGACTGACAGAACAAACTCCACAACTAAAAGAAGAGAAGAGGCCATGCCACATCAAAGAAAATAGGAAGTACAGATACATGGTTTAAGGGAGAAGTGGATCACAGGTACTGTGGAGGGCAGGGAGCTGTGGTCTTAGAGAAGGATAAGAAAGAGAGGAACATACAGGGGAATGCACAAGGAGAACATTTCCCCAAGGGCACTGGCCTGGAAAATGAGAGCAGCTGAATTTAGTGAGTTCTTGCAACCAACAGGGTTTAAAGCCTGGAGTTTTAAAGGTCAGTGGGCTTGCCTGGAATAAGCAGTGTGGGCACTGCCTTGCTCCAGGAGAGAAGGCAGGCAAACAACCTGGAGACAGACAGTGTGGAAATAGTGATCTGAAGAACACCTGGGGTACACAGAGGGGAGATTATTCACTTATCTTAGAGAATGTTCCTGGGAGGCAACATTCACAGAGATTCCTCTCCAGAAACAGGGGAGCTGGCTGGCATCATTTCCCTCCCCGCACCTCATAAACATAGAGCATGAACAGGGTCACCAGCAGTGCCATCACTGGCTGACTAACTTACTTACACCAAGCCCCATCCCCACCCTCAACCCCAGAACCCCGGCAGGACTACCCTTCTCATTCAAGCTTGCCTCAATCCCAGCATGGCAGATCCCTCCCCCAGAAGACCAGTACAAACCCCTACCCATACCACATCTCCACCAGAGAGTTCTGCATGGCTTCAGTTGAAGTAGAAGTAGCATCAGGTCTCATTTAACAAGCAGACCAGAGCACACCTAGTTAAAGCTTACCACATTCAGGCCAGGGACCAAACACTGCCTAGAGCAGGCAAGGAGAGCCTCTGCAGACAACTGGCCTGAAGGACAGAGCAGCCAAAACACAACAGCAGATACTTGCTGAAGTGCCAGGCCCTGAACAGTATATGACCTCTTCTTTGTAAAGCCATTACTTTCAGGAGAGGATAAAATGGACTTTTCCAACAGAAGAAGGCAGAGATTTATACGAAATGCCACGATGGGAGGAATTTATCCTAAAGGAAAGAAAAAGATAAGGCATCTGCCAGAGAAATCAGCAAAACTGATATAAATAACATGCCTGATGGAGAATTTAAAGCAACAATCATAAGGATACTCACTGGGCTTAAGGAAGGAATAGAAGACATTAGTTAGACCTTATGGAAACTACAGAGATAAAAGAGTTAACAAAGAATTCGAGATAAAGAATGCAATAAATGAGATTGGGAACAGGTTTGATGCAATCAACAGCAGCCTGGAAGAAGCAAGAGGAATGAACTAGTGACCTAGAGAACACAATAATGGAAAGTAATGAAGCTGAACAAAAGAGAGAAAGAATTATGCAAAACAAGAATAGAGAACTTAGTGACTCCATCAAATGTGTTAACAGTCATACTATAGGAGTCCCAGAACTGGCCCATTCAGTGAAGCATGTGACTTTTTTTTTTTTTTTTTGTATTTTAAAGATTTTATTTACTTTTTGACAGAGAGAGAGTGAGCACACAAGCAGAAGGAGCAGCAGACAGAGGAAGAAAGAAGCAGGCTCCCATGGAGCAGGGAGCCTGATGCAGGGCTCGAACCCAGGACCTTGGGATCATGACCTGAGCCAAAGGCAGTTGCTTAACTGAGTGAACCACCCAGGAGCCCCAAGCATGTGACTCTTGATCTCAGGGTTGTGAGTTTGAGACCCATGTTGGGTGTAGAGATTACTCAAAAAAAAAAAAAAAAAAAAAAAAAGTCCCAGAAGAAGAAAGAAAAAAGAGCAGAAAATTTATGTCAAGAAATAGCAGAAAACTTCCCTAATCTGAGGAAGGAAACAGACATCCAGATCCAGAAGTAAGGAGAACACCCATCAAAATCAACAAGCATTAGTGCCTTAGTTTTGACCAAGACCTATTGTAATTAAATTTTCAATATACAGTGATAAAAGAAAATGTTAAAAGCATTAAGAGAAATGTCCTTAATCCACAAGGGAAAACCCATAAGGCTAGCTAGAGATTTCTCAACAGAAACTTGGCAAGCCAGAAGGGAGTGAGTGGCATGATATATTCAAAGTGCTGAATGGGAAGAACCTACAGCCAAGAATACTCTGTCCAGCATGGCTATCTTTCAGAATAAAAGGAGAGATAAAGAGTTTCTTAAACGAAAACTAAAGGAGTTCATGACCAATAAATCAGCCCTGCAAGAAATATTAAAGGGGACTCTTTGAGTGAAAAGGAGAGACCGGAAGTAACAAAGACAGGAAAGGATCAGAGAAAATCTCTAGAAACAACAACAAAACAAGTAATAAAATGGCAATAAATATATATCTATCAATAATTACTTTGAATATAAATGGACTAAATGCTTCAATCAAAAGATATAGGGTGTCTGAATAGATACAAAAAAAACCAAACAACTAAGACTTATCTATATGCTACCTACAAGAGACTCATTATAAACCTAAAGATACCTGCAGATTGAAAGTGAGAGGGTGGAGAGAAATATTTATCATATACATGAATGTCAAAAGAAAGGCAGAGTAGCAATACTTACATCAGTCTATATATAGAGAGACCTTTTTTTTTTCCTGTATTTATCCTGTTTTGGGTGTCTCTTTTGGTTATGTGATTAAAGCATTGGCAGTTTCAATTTTTTTGGAAAACTGGTCATTACTTTCAGTTTTATTATTTTTCTGGTCTCTATTTTATTTCTGATTTTTCTTTGTTCCCTTTGTCTACTAAAATTCAGCTAAGTTTCTTCTTTTTCTGGGTTCTTGTGTAATTTTATTTGAACCTTTTTGCTTAATACAAGAATTTGTAGCAAAATTTCACTCTAACATCTGCCTTTGCTGCATCCCATTGGTTTTGAAATATTGTGTTTTTCTTTTGAAACATATTTTGATTTGCCATTTGATTTCTTATTTGGCCTATTTATGTGGTAGTGTGTTGTTTAATATTTACATATTAAATATTTAGTATTTACACTGTATTTTCCAGCTTTATTTTATTGTACTATAGTTTGTTTATTGTTCTATAGTTTTGTACCATTGTGGTTGGAAAATATACTTGTATGGTTTCACTTTTCTTAAATTTGTAATAGTTGTTATATCTCTTTTTATGTAATTTAACAAGGGGATTCTTCTATGTGTACTTGAAGAAAATGTATATATATATATTTTTTTTGGATGGAATTTTTTATATATATATATTTTAGAGCCATGTATTCTGAAGTATGCTTCAAGTAAAAAATATTCTTACTGAAAAAAATAACTTTAACTGAGGGTACTCATTTAAAATAAAGCATATCAGAGGGGAGGGGAGTGGGGGCAATGGGTGAAATAATTGAAGGGGATTAAGAGTACATTTGTCATGAACACTGAGTAATGATATATAGAATTAGTGGGCAGCCACCATGGCGTAGCAGTTTAGTGCCGCCTGCAGCCTAAGATCCTGGAGACCGGGGATTGAGTCTCATGTCAGGCTCCTGCATGGAGCCTGCTTCTCCCTCTGTCTGTGTCTCTGCCTCTCTCTCTCTCTGTGTCTCTTGTGAATAAATAAATAAATAATATTAAAAAAAATGAATTGGTTAAATCAGGGGCTCCTGGGTGGCTCAGTCAGTTAAGTGTCCAACTTTTGATTTTGGCTCAGGTCATGATCTCAAGGTCATGAGATTGAGCCCCATGTTGGGCTCTATGCTGGGCATGGAACCTGCTTAAGATTCTTTCTCTCCCTCCCTCTGTCCCCACTCACTCACTGTCTAAAAAAAAAAAAAGGAATTGTTGAATCACTATATTGTACACCTGAAACTAATATAACACTATAAATATACTGGAATTAAAATTAAAAAATAAGGGACACCTGGATGGCTCAGCGATTAAGCTCTGCTTTTGGCTCAGGGCATGATCCTAGAGTTCAGGGATCAAGTCCCACATTGGGCTACCTGAGGGTGAGTCTGCTTCTCCCTCTGCCTATGTCTCTGCCTCTCTCTTTCTGTGTGTCTCTCATGAATAAATAAAATCTTTTTTAAAAATTTAAAAATAACAAAAAATGAAAAAATGTCAGGTAGATAGAACACTAAGAAATACTGTTTGGTTGCTTTAAAGAGCTATGTAACACATCTTTCACAACAAATATAGAAAATTTGAATCTATAGTGATAATCTAGAAGATTTTTGTATACTCAGGAATGTTATATATTATTGTTTTGTTTTGTTTTTAGATTTATTTATTTTTTAGAGAGAGAGAGAGAGAGTAGAGGGGTGGAGGGGCAGAGAAAGAGAAACCAAGCAGACTCTGTACTCAGCATGGTGCAAAACACAGGGCTTAATCTCATGAGCCTGAGATCATGACCTAAGCCGAAACCAGGAGTCACGCACTTAACTGTGCCAATTAGGTGCCCCTGTGGTCACTGGTATTGTAATAGCATTGTATGGTGACAGATGGTAGCTACACTTGTGATGAGCAAAGCATAGCATATAGATAAGTTGAATCACTTTGTTGTACACTTAAAACTACTGTAACATTGTGTGTCAACTATACTCAAAAATGTTTTTAAAAATAAAAAATGGAAACCACATTTGAAAATATAAGTATGTACACACACATATAAACGCAAAGATTATAAGTAAAAGGATAAAAAAGATGCAAAATTAGAAGAAAGCTGGTGTTGCCATGTTAATATCAGTCAAAGTAGATTTTGGAAAAAGGATAATTTCTAGAAAGTAAGACATTTCATAATGCTGTAAGGGTTAATTCATTGAAAATAAATAACAATCTTAAATGTTTATGTACCTAACTACAAAGCTTCAAAATATATGAAACAAAACTAGACCAAAGGGAGAAAGAAACAAATGTACAATCAGTAGTTTTAAATAGCAACACCTCTTACTAATTGAATTTTTGGGTAAAAAAATAATCAGTAAGGATATAAAAGATGTGTACATCACTACCAACTAACTTGACCTAATTGAAATTCATCTAATGATATACTTCAGTATACAAGAATAGCAAAATGGCAGAAGTAAGTCCTTATTAGTAATCACTTTAAATGTAAAACTGTTAAGCTTACCAAGTTAATACAGACTGGCAGAATGGATTAAAACCCCCAAAACCCATGATCCAATTATGTGCTATCTATAAGAGACCTCTGATAGACTAAAGATAAATAGGCTGAAAGTAAAAAGATAGGAAAAGATTTTTTATGCAAATACTACCGATATCATACAAAATATACTTCTGAGTTAAAACAATAAACAAAGATGGTCATTATATTTTGATAAATGGCCAATTTTTGAAGAAGTTATAATAATTATAAACATACATGCACCAAACAACAGAGCCCCAAAATATGTACAGCAAACTGACAGAATTAAAAAGGAAACAGTTCAATAATAGATATTTCACAATCATCATCATAACTATTATTTGTTGAGTACTCACTATTTGCCAAGACTGCTATAGGCATTTTACATATTCGAATTCATTTAACTCACAGCAACCCTTGTGGCAGGGTTATCTATTATTCCCATTTTACAAAAGAGGAAATCATGGCATAGGAAAATTAAATGACGTATCCAAGGTGACAGAGAAGTACATAGCAGAACCTGGATGATAGATGCAGTAAACTAAATTTGGTTCTTAGGGGCTTTCTATTCAAACCTCCCACTGAAAGAAGGGATTTTTTTCTTAGCATTCCTGGTTCTGTCATCTCTATAGGAGCACTGTAGATGGAGCATCATCACTTTAAAGAGTAAAACATTCTAGTAGGCTATTCTGATTGCTATCCAGTTCTTCCATATGTTGAGTTGCAATCTTGTAATTTTGATTTACTGATCTTTATAACGGAAAATAAGCCTATCCTTCTGACAGCTATTGAGGTATGTGAAGATTGTCATGGTGTCATTCACCACCACCCTCAATACCGTACTTTCAGTAACATGGCAGTTAGCAGTTCAATAAGGAAACAGAAGACTTGAACAACAGTATAAACCAAATAGACCTACTGGAGATGTATAGAACACTCCACTGAACAATAGCAGAATTCGTATTCTTCTCAAATGCCCATGGAACCTATTGCTGTTCCTCTGGAACCTGTCCTGTTTTCCAGGGTAGACCTTATGTTAGGCCACAAAAAATAGTTTAATAAATTTCAAAAGATTGACCTCACATAAAGTATCTTCTCTTATCACAATAGAATGAAGCCAGAGATTGAAAAAACAAACAGAAAGAAAACTGGAAATTTTACAAATACTTGGAAATTAAATGGCACACTCTTAAATAACCAGTGGGTGAAAGAAGAATTAAAAAGGATATCAGAAAATAATTTGAGGCGGGACGCCCGGGTGGCTCAGGATGTGATCCCGGAGTACGGGATCAAGTCCCACATTGAACTCCTGCATGGAACCTGCTTCTCCCTCTGTCTGTGTCTCTGCCTCTGTCTCTTATGAATAAATAAATAAAATCTTAAAAAAAAAGGAAAATAATTTGAGGCAAATGGCATTGAAAACACAACATATCAAAACTCATGGGATGCAGTGAAAGCAGCGATCAGAGGGAAGTTTATAGTAAATGCCTACAGTAAAAAGAAGAAAGATCTGAGGCACCTGTGTGGCTCAGTCGATTAAGCGTCTGCCTTTGGCTTGGATCAAGATCTCAGGGCCCCATGTCAGGCTTCCTGATTAGCAGGGAGTCTGCTTCTTCCTCTCTTGCCTGTTCTTACAACTAATGCTCTCTTGTTCTTTCTCTCAAATAAAATCTTGAGGAAAAAATCCCTCAAATCAATAACCTAACCTTACATTTCAAGGAACTAGAAAAAGGTAAATTATCTAATGAACACAGTGCTAAGTGGAGTTTGGAATACAACAGACACTTAAAAAATGTTAGTATCTCACTGTTAAAAGGTAGAGGAAGGTCAGTAATACATCCTCCAGATTGAGAAGGCACTTTAACACTGAAAAATGAAGCAATCTACTCCATACCATTAATACAGAGTTTTATTCAGTCATTTGTTGACAGGGTATTGGGCTAGCAGGTAGATGGAGGATCCAGGGTACTACACCACATTCTCCACCCAACTTGGACCTTGACCCACACTTTTATAGTACAAGGGGTATGGTGGTGTGGTCACAAGGTAGTTATCTAAAGTGATACCATCTGGTACTAGAGGATCTGTACTAGATACCTTAAGTGGTACCACCTGTGTGCCCGAGCGGGCTGTCTACTAGTTTTCTAAGGTAGCACCATCTCTACACCAGAGGGGAGAACAAGATGGAGGGCCAAAGATGAAGCCAGTTTTGTCAGCAATCACACTACTAAACGTAATCATTGAAAGTACTTTAAAAATGAATGTAGGATACTTTTTACAGCATTCTTTCCATTTCTGCAGTTTGCTTTGATGGGTTAGGATATATCTGGGTTTTTTAACCTGTTTTTAAAATTGAGGTATTACAGGGACACCTGACTGGCTCAGTTGGTGGAGCGACTCTTGATCTTAAAGTTATGAGTTCCAGACCCATATCAAGTGTAGCGATTACTTAAAAATAAAATCTAGAAATAGATAGAGGTATTACACATATCCTGTGATTTCATCCACTTAAAATGTACAATCCGGTGTGTTTTAGTATATTCTCCAAGTTGTGTCTTCATCACATCTAATTCAAGAACATTTTTATAACTCTAAAAAGAAACTCCATACCCATCTGCTATCATCTAGTCTTAGGTGACCACTAATCTATGTTCTCTCTTGATGGATTTGCCTTTTCTGGATGTTTAATGTAAATGGAATCATACAATATGTGGCCTTTTATATGTGTCTTTTATATAGTGTAATACTTTCAAGGCCATTTCTGTTATATCCATTTCCATTCCTTTTTATTGCTGAATTTTCCAAAGTATGAATATACCACATTTTGATTATCCATTCATCAGCTGGTGAACATTTGGATTGTGTCCACTTTTTTGGCCATTAGGAGTGATAGTGTTGTGAACATTCATGTGCAAGTTTTTGTTTGGACACTTTTTTTTATTTCTCTTAGATACTACCTATGGTTGGAATTGCTAATTTATATGGTAGCTCTATGTTTAACTACTAGACTGTTACCAAAGTGGTTGCATCATTTTAATCTCCAGTATATGAGGATTCCAATTTCTCCACAGTGTCGCCATTATTATCTTTTTATTTTAGCCATCTGTGTGGCTGTGGAATATCTCATTGTGATTTTGATTTGCCCTTTCCTAATGACTAATTATGTTGAGCTTATTTTTATGTGCTTATTGGCTGTTTGCGTATCATCTTTGCAGAAATGTCTACTCAGATCTCATGCTCATTTTTTAACTGGTTTATTTTTCTGTTTGTTGAATTGTGAGAGTTCTTTATGTATTCTGGATATAATTCTCTTATCAGATATGCAATTTGCAGATATTTTTTCCTATTTTATGGATTTTCCTTTCACTTTCTTGATGATGTCCTATGAAGCACAAAGGTTTTTAATTTTAATGAAACCAATTCATTTTTTCTTTGGTTACTTGTACTTTTGGTGTCAGCTCCAAAACCATTACACAATCCAAGATCACCAAGGTTTATGGTTATGTTTTCTTTTAAAGGGTATAGTTTTAACTCATATTTTTTTTAGATCTTTGATCATATTGAGTTAATTTTTTAATGTAATGAGAGGTAAGGATACAGCTTTATTGTTTTGCATGTAGACATCCAGTTGTCCTGACACCGTTTGTTGAAATACTATTTTCCCCCCATTGAATTATCTTAGTGCTTGCCCAAAATTGATTGCTTATAAATATAAGGGTTAATTTCTAGACTATTCTATTCCATTGATCTATATTTCTATCCTATGCTAGTATCATAATGTTTCAATTACTGTAACTTACTGTTTTGAAGTCAGGAAGTATGAGTCCTCCAACTTTGTTTTTCTTGTCAAGATTATTTTGGTTCTTTGGAGACCCTTGCATTTCCATATGAGTTTTAGGATCAACTCTTAAATTAAAAATAAAAGACACCTGGGATTTTGATGGAGATTTCCACTAAATCTGTGGATTAGTGTGAGAAATGTTGCTAACTTAATACTCTTAAATCTTCAAATTTGTGGACATGAGATGCGTTTCAATTTGTTTTCTTTAGTTTCTTTCAAAATTTTTTTTGTGTGAGTTCTCAATATATGTCTTACATTTCTTTAAATTTATTCCTAAATATTTTATTCTTTTTCTGTTGTAAATAAGATTTTTTAAAAAGATTTATTTATTTATCTTAGGGAGACAGAGAATGAAAATAGGGGGAGAGACAGGGGGAGAGGGAAAGAGAGAATCTCCAAGCAGACTTCCTGCTGACACAGAGCTCGATCCCAGGACCCCAAGATCATGACCTGAACTGAAATCAAGAGTCGGTTTTTCAAGTGGCTGAGCCACTCAAGTGCCCCATGAATGAGATTGTTTTAATTTTATTTTCAGGTTGTTCATTGCTAACGTACAGAAATACAATTTATTTTCATATAAATTTATTGCATATTTGTATATTATGTCGCTGAATTCTTTGATACTTCTAATGGTTTTTTATGGATTTCTTGAGAATTTTCTGTATACAGGATCAAGTTATCTGTGAATAGAAGCAGTTTACTTCTTCCTTTCCAATCAGGATGCCATTTATTTTTCTGGCCTAATAGCCTTAACTAGAACTTCTAATACACTGTAGCATAGAAATTGATGTGTTGCATTTTTATGAAAGGGTGATGGGGTATGAACTCTTTTTATATCCATTAAATCCACCACTTCAATATTGTGGTGGCTTAATGAAATTAGTATCATATATGTAGGACAGTAATTGGGGGTGTTATGATCATGTAACTTTTTTTTTTTTTTTAGTTGAGGAACACTTTAACAATGTCCTTGTTTTTTTTCTTTTAGGTTTTCTCAAATAATGATGAAGGCCTTATTAACAAAAAGTTACCCAAAGAACTTCTCTTAAGGTAAATGTAGATAAACTCTATTGAATTCAGATTTGATTCAGTCATCATGTTCCAAGACAATCTTCTTTCTCACTATGAGTCCATAGCATAGAAAAACAGACAGAATTAGCCTAACTGACTTTTTGTTTTTGTTTTATAGAATGCTGTTCAGCTTGTTGTTAAATTTTACTTGGTCTAATCCAGAATGTACTAAGTATGTACATAGCATTGGTCTGGATTCTTTTTGTAATGTGGTAAGTATTGTAATAATCTACAGTAGGTGCCATTGTTTTGGTATCAGTAGATATTCTCAATGTAGTCAATAACAGGATATTGAGCTCCTGAAGTCCCAGACATTTAGATGTTTTCTGATAAATCACTTTTAAAATAAGTACAGTTATATGTTCTTACTGAGAAGTTGAAATGCTCAGTCTAAATATTGATATATTTTTATCCATTTTGTGAGAATTATCTGCTCAGTGGCAGTGAGTACTATAAAACATGATTTTTGTCCTGTGTTTCTGGCATCACTGAATATACAGTAAATAGTATCTTGCTTGTCATTTTACCAAATAAACCTATCAACCAATGTTTGTTGATCCTGAGACACTACAGTTTCTTCTAGTACTCTGCAATCATCAGAGAAATCCAATTTTAGTTTTGGATGTTAGATTTTAATTATTTACAAGTAATTTAATACATGTATACATGGCAATCTTTGCGTGGCATTTCCCAAACTCTTCTCATATCACTGATAATTCTGTAAAACCAAACAAAATACAAGTTTTGTGATCAAATAATGATGGGAAGCACTGGGATAATGAAACCAATTTCTTTACTGCATGACTTCTCAGGACCTCGATAGGCTAGTTTGCATGATGATACTCCCAGATGGATAGTTGTGACAATTCAAACTTACTGACCATGGAACCCTTTTAATATTCCATATTAATTAATATTCCATATTAATTCCACATTCTATGGAAAAAGTTTTGGGAAATGGCTGACATACAGTAAGTAATTGACCAGATGACTCCATTCCCTTAGCTTCTTTGTGGTAGTGATCACATTTGAGGGGCTTCAGAGGTGTCCCATTAGTCATCAGGTATTGTTTGATATTGTTGCCATAAACTAATTTTACTCAGTTAATTAAAAAGAAAATTATGTCATGACAGGATCGTATGAAAAATACAGCAACCATATTTCAGTAAAACAAATACTTATTTGGATAAGAGAGAATATTCTTTGGCCTTTTAGATCCTTTTAAAGTTAAGAAAGTGGTAACAAGAAAGGAATACTATGTTTTTCATATAAACCTAGGAGGTCTTGATCAAGCATAGAGAGCAGTTAGAACCCACATGGCTGGGTTAGGATGGGCAGTCTGTTACTGCACAATTGGAGGGGATGCCATCCACAACAGATGACAAAGTGCGCGGTATTCTCTGGAGTCGTGCAGTGGTTCATTCTTGGTCGGAACATTTGATGTCTCTACAATAGACATCAAGCTGTAACATGAACATGTCATTCTTACTCTGGAGGATCTACCATTATTAGTCATTCAGCACTGGGGTGTAATTAAACTCCACTCTTCCCATAAATAATACTGCTATCTGCGACTCAGAGCTACTAACTTAATATTGTCCCCTTTTGTAGGGTTAGCTTTGACACTGTTCTCAGCCTTGGAACAGTTTCTGTCTGCTGACAAAAAAGGGGGGAGGCGTTATATCACTTTTTGTGCTAGTGTGATTTCTGAACTGCTATTTTAGAAATTTTAGTTCTTTTAAGGATTCATGATAGACCCAGCTGTGTGAATCCTGCAGTTACAGGTTTTGAATCATACCACAAGGCTCATACATAGATCAATTTTCAAAAAGAATTGCCATTTGAGACCAAATGTTCAAAATATGTCTATTCATAGGTTTGCATTCCCACTTCTCTTATTTTGGAGTTTGTGAGCGGAATTTAAATTTTAAAGTACTGCTGCTACAGGTCTTCTTTGACTTGTGAGCCTCAGAATTAACTCCAGCTGCCCATGGTATTTTAATGTTTGTTTGCCTTTAAATCATCTCTGCCATTTTACTCTCATACTTTATGTTTTCAATAATAGTAGCTCTGCCCTTTGCTTTTGCTTTCTGAGCAAAATTTTGAAGAAGGGTTTGAGCCAAAGTAGCCATCTTTATCATCCTTCATGGAGCTTAAGTCTTGATTATTTTGCTTTGTGTCTGTCCTACGTTTACGTTTTTACTTCACACTATAGACTTCTCTGTGACAGTGCAAACTTTCTGTTCCTGTTGTATTCCTCCTATTTACCTTCTGTCTTACTTCATCAGTAGAGTTGAATTATTTGACTTAATGATAATCTTATTTACTTGCAGCCAGGTCATCTTGTCTCTGCCTTTTTTTTTTTTTTTTTTTTACTACAACTGTTACCAGGGACCCTCTTAAATTCTCTGCTAGGTCCCGTTACTGATTACATCAAGCAAAGCCTCAGCTTCCCCTTTGGAACTATTAATGAGCACAACCTGGAATTGTGTGTTTCTTTTCATCTCTTCATATCACTTTGAATCCACTCAGAAAAATCTCTGGTTTTTCATCTGATCATCTTATTTCTAGTTTTAGGACTACCCAATATTGTTTACAGTTTCTTTCTTTTTCTTTCCTTTTTTTTTTAGATTTTTATTTTATATATTTATTTATTTATGATAGACAGAGAGAGAGAGAGGCCGAGACACAGGAGGAGGGAGAAGCAGGCTCCATGCCAGGAGCCCGATGCGGGACTCGATCCCGGGACTCCAAGATCATGCCCTGGGCCAAAGGCAGGCGCTAAACTGCTGAGCCACCCAGGGATCCCCTGTTTACAGTTTCCATCTACCATCCCACTTTTAGTTTGTTGCTTAATAAGTTTTCACAATTTTGCTTTTTCTACATATCTTTCTTTCATAAATTAAGGGTACTCCAGTTCTCTTTACCCTTTATGTTCACACAATTCAATAGCTTGTAATTTTACTCTCCCTAGGGAGTCAGTTATGTAATGCTTATAACAATCAAAATCTTTACTTTGTTGAAATCTATATATCTGTTAGTGATTTGGGTTGTCCTTATATATCCTCATTGTTATTGTATTACTTTTGGGGCCAGAGTTGTTTGAGATTTCAGCTCCCCCGTTTACCACTTGTGTGACCCTAAAGTGATTTACCTCTATAAAATGGAGATAGTGATGGTTCTTACTGACCGGGGTTATGCTGGCTGTTAGAGTGCATGGCACTTAATGAATGCTAAATAAATGTTAGCTTCTATTGTCATTAATGAAGATCATTTTGGGACACCTGAATTACTTATTAAATGCTACTTGACAATGTAGTCAATTTTAATGCAAACAACTGATAAAAGCAAGCTGTCCTGATAGAGATCTCAGCATATACTAGTACTAACAATCTCAGTAAAGAACCTGGTTAATAAGTTAATGTAACCCAGTGCTTGATTTCATCGCTCTGGTCTAATTCAGTCTCACTGGAAATTGTGCACTACCAAATGTTATTTAACTGACAACTTTTAGGGCTTAGGCAGGCTAATAATGGAGCTGTGATGACAACTGATGATTATATCATATTATAAAAAATGTAGTTCCTTACAAAGACCCATTCCTTTTTTAAAAAAAATAAATCTTAGGTGAACTGAGTATTGGCCTAAAACTCAGACTGTAAATTTTATTTATTTTAAAGATTTTATTTATTTTTTCATGAGAGACACAGAGAAAAGGAGGCAGAGACACAGGCAGAGGGAGAAGCAGGCTCCCTGCAGGGAGCCCGATGTGGGACTTGATCCCGGGACTCCAGGATCACACCCTGGGCGGAAGGCAGACGGTCAACTGCTGAGCCACCCAGGTGACCCAAGACTGTAAATTTTGATATTAACTTTTTGACCTTAGGTTTTATTTCTATCATGGTTGTCTTCAGATGTTGAGGATGTAATGAAGACACATGTAAACTACCTCATAAGGGATAGGGAGTGCTGCATGTAGTAAGTATTTTAAAACATTCAGAGAGGACAAAGCTCTTGTTGGTAATAAATAATAATGAAAGAAACCTCTTATTAGACACATTTATAAAACCTTAAATCATCATTATTTGGGTCATTCTCTCTCCATGTAAAATTTATGTGGATACATGATGGAATTAAGTATTAATAGTATTTGTTGGCTTGGTGAAGGGAAGGTTTGATTGCCCTCAACAGGAAAGCTGAGCCTAATAATTTGGGCAAATGAAATCAACTATACAGTTACATATATTTGTCAGTTTCACTAGTTTGCTAGGGAAAATTATGAAATGACTAGTGCAAAAATTTTCAAATTTTCCTTCTCTTAAAATCATAAACCAATTCCATGAGTGAAAATAATTGTGTGTGTGTGTGTTTTTAGAACAGAGGGAGGGGCACAGGGAGAGGGAGAGAGAGAATCTTTTCTTTTTTTTAAGATTTTATTTATTTATTCATGAGAGACACACAGAGAGAGAGAGAGAGAGAGGCAGGCAGAGACATAGGCAGAGGGAGAAGCAGGCTCCATGCAGGGAGGCCAAAGTGGAACTCCATCCCGGGACTTGATTCCGGGACTTGATCCCAGGATTCCAGGATCATGCCCTGGGCGGAAGGCAGGCGCATAACTGCTAAGCCACTCGGGGATCCCCAATAATTGTGGTTTTTGTTGCAATCATTAAGTTACAGCCCAGTGCTTATGTGTAATTGTGGGACCTTGGGGAGCCATGCAGTGAAGGGCTCCTTCCTGTTTGGTGTAGCATTGAGTGGGTGTTCTTACCTGCTGGTTGGTTTCAGCATTCCATGGATTTTTTCAAGGACTGGTGCGTCTACCTCCTGCTGTCTGTGATGCCTTATGTGTATTCCAAGGCAGCCTAGTAGGTAAGATGCTCTTTTGGGGGATACATACTGCAAAGTCAAGTTAAAGCATCTGTGCAGATTTTTCTTTCTTGTTAAAGAATTTTTTTGTTTGTTCATCTTTATCATTTTTTCTTGTCTTGCATGAGGCAGTACACCGCTGAATTATTGTGTGTAGAAATCAGATGCAGAAGCTTAAAGGCCTTTTCATTACCTCTGTATACTATTATGTACTATTTTAGGGTTGGCATCTAAGTCCAAATCATGGCAGAAGTAAATTTTCCTTTGCCTGGGTTGGGGTAATGCTTATACATTAAAAGTCTAACGATGCCTTTGGATTTGCTGTTGGTTTTATTTTCTTCTTGTTTTTAATACTCTATCTTCTGTATTTTTTTCTTCATCCAATTAGCCAAATAGTGTCCCAATTTAATAATCTTTACAAGAGGGCAATTTGGGGTTTTAATGATTAAAACTCATATTTTATTCACTGAGATTATTAAAATTTTCTATTTTGTTATTTCTTTATCTTATCTTTATCTTACTGATTCTGCCTCTTTCCCGCCTCAAACCTTTCCTATTACCTTTAGTGTAAAGTGCATTTAAATTGTTATGACCTAAATTATTCTCCCAAAAATATATACTTATTAACTCTTATTCTGTCCCATTTCTCATTCTTTTCCAACTTCCTTGTTAATTCTGGCAGTTCTGAATTAGTTCCAGTCTCTGAAAGTGTCGTTCTCTAATTTGCTCTCTCCTGGGTTCATTCTACTTCTTGAAAATGTCTTTTTTGCTTTACCCCACTTTCACTTAGTTCAGCCTAAGGCTTTCCCCAAGTTCAAGGCTATGTTTTCTCCCTCCTGAGTATGCCTATAGATTTTGTAAGCATTTTGTAACTTCTGGTGTTTGACCTGGATTTTATGTACCATAACACAGTAAATCTAACTTTTAAAATGATTTATATATGCATTTGACATAGCATTACATTAGTTTTAGGTATATGGTAAAATGAATCGATATTTGTATATATTGTGAAATGAACATCACAATAGGTCTAGTTAACATCCATCACCATACATAGTTACAAAATTTTTTCTTGTGATAACAATTTTTAAGATCTACTTGCTTAGCAATTTTCAAATATGCAATGCAGTATTATTAACTGTAGTCACCATGCTGTATGTTACATCCCCATGACTTTATAACAGGAGTTTGTAGCTTTTGACCTCACTCACTAATTTTGCCCACCTGTTTGCCTCCCACCTCTGGCAACCACAAATCTATTCTCTATATCTATGAGCTCAGTTTTTGTTTTGGATTCCACATATAAGTGAGATCATACAGTATGTCTTTCTCTGTGTGACTTCATTTACCATGATGCCCTCTGAGTCATACATGTTATTGCAAATGGCAAGATTTCCCTTTTTTTATGGCTGAATAATACTGCCCTATGTATATACACCACATTTTCTTTATCCATTCTTTATAACAACTCAGGTTGCTTCCATATCTTGGCTATTATAAGTAAAACTGTAGTAAACATGGGGTGCATATATCTTTTCAAGTCATTTTCATTTTCTTCAGATCAATACCCAGAAGTGAAATTGCTGGATCATATGGTAGTTCTATTTTTAATTTTTTGAGGAACCTCCACACTGTTTTCCACAGTGGCTTCACCACTTTACATTCCCACCAACAGTGTACAGGGGTTCCTTGTTCTCCACATCCTCACCAACACCAACACTCACATATCATTTCTTGTCTTTTTGATACAAACCATTCTGACAGATGTGAGGTGATATTTCATTGTGTTTTGTATCTGTATTTCCATGATGGTTAGAGATGTGAGCACCTTCTCATGTACATGTTAGGCTGTATGTATGTCTTGGGAAAAATGTCTATTTAGATCATCTGCCCATTTTTTTAATTGGATTGTTTGGATCAATTTTGTGTTTTGTTTTTGCTATTGAGTTGAATAAGTTCTTTTTATATTTTTGATATTAACTTTTTCACATATATAATTTACAAATATCTTCTACCATTCAGTAGATTGCCTTTCATTGTGTTGTTTCCTTTGCTATGCAGAAGCTTTTTAGTTTGATGTAGTCCTACTCGGTTTTTTTGTGCCTTTTTTGCTTATTTTTGCTGTTGATGTCAAATCCAAAAAATCATTGTTAAGACCATTGTCAGGAAGCCTCTTGACTGTATTTTTTTTTTTCTAGGAGTTTTTACGGTTTCAAGTCTTACATTCACATCTTTAATCCATTTTCATTGTTTTTGTTTGTGGTATAAATAGTGGTCCAATTTCATTCTTTAAATGTGGCTTTCCAGTTTTCCCAGCACTACTTATTGAAGAGACGGTTGTTTCTACATTGTATATTCTTGGCTCCTTTGTTGTAAATTAATTGACCATGTATGCATGGGTATATTTGGGCTATCTAGTCTGTTCCATTGATCATGTGTCTGTTTTTATGCTGATGCCATACTGTTCTGATTACCATATCTTTGTAATATAATTTGAATTCTATTGAGTTCCTTATATTCTCAGTACAACCTTTGTACTGAGCTTAATGTTTTCTGACAGGTTCTTTGTTCCAATTTATAAGTTTTTTTTTCTCATTCTTTAAGGCATAGTTTGATGAACCGAGCACCTTTTATAAAGTCAAATATGTCAGTCTTTTCTTTCTGGCTAGAGTTTTTTTCCCAAGACATACATACAGCCAACATGTACATGAGAAGGTGCTCACATCTCTAACCATCATGGAAATACAGATACAAAACACAATGAAATATCACCTCACATCTGTCAGAATGGTTTGTATCAAAAAGACAAGAAATGATATGTGAGTGTTGGTGTTGGTGAGGATGTGGAGAACAAGGAACCCCTGTACACTGTTGGTGGGAATGTAAAGTGGTGAAGCCACTGTGGAAAACAGTGTGGAGGTTCCTCAAAAAATTAAAAATAGAACTACCATATGATCCAGCAATTTCACTTCTGGGTATTGATCTGAAGAAAATGAAAATGACTTGAAAAGATATATGCACCCCATGTTTACTACAGTTTTACTTATAATAGCCAAGATATGGAAGCAACCTGAGTTGTTATAAAGAATGGATAAAGAAAATGTGGTGTATATACATAGGGCAGTATTATTCAGCCATAAAAAAAGGGAAATCTTGCCATTTGCAATAACATGTATGACTTACCTTGAGGACAGATATATTCATGTGTATTTTCTTCTAAAAGTTTAAAAATTTTGTTTTTGATATTTCAGTTTCTAATCACTCTGGTGTGGGTCTTTATTTATGAGATAGAATCATTTTTATTTTCTTTTCCTTGTGGATTATCAATTTTTTTCAGAATCATTTGTTAAATGGTCCTTCCTTTACTCAGAAGAATGTCATTACCCCATCATATATTCTGCTCTTTAATAGATATATAGTCTTTATTCTCTTCCATTCATTAATTTTCTTTGTGCCAGTACACACAGAAGACATCTGTATTTTTGAGTAACTAGGGCCTTTAAATTTATTTCTCATTGTTTTTATCTGATTTTGGAATTAATTTAAGTGTGTAGAATTGAGTTGTGGAGTATTCAAGTCTTTTCCAGCTCTCTGAAATAGCCTGTGTGTTTTGGTTTAATTGTTCTTTTAAAGTTTGATAGAACTAAAATTCTAAAATTGTCTGAGTCTGCAATTTTCTCTGTGGGAAAGTTTTTAACTAATTTGATATGAGTAGGATTCTTCAAGCTTTCTATTTTTTCTTGAGTCACTTTGGTAATTTCATTTCTCTAGGAATTTGTCCATTTTGTCTGGGTTTTAAAATTTGTTGTCTTGGTAGTTTTTTTTTTTTTCTTAAAGGATATTCTACCCCACTGTGTCTTATTTTATTTATTTATTATTCAAATATTAACATATATTAGTGCTATATTAGTTTCAGGTATACAATATAATTCGACAATCCTATATGTTTCTCTGTGCTCATCAAGATAAGTGTACTCTTCATTTCCTTTGTTTTACCCATGACCCCACTTCCCTCCTCTCTGGCAACCACCAGTTTTTTCTCTGTATTTGAGTCTGGTTTTTTGTTTGTCTCTTTTTTCTTTGTCCTTTTATTTCTTAAATTATACATGTGAGTGAAATCATAAATTTGTCTTTCTCTGACTTACTTCACTTAGTATTTTACCCTCTCTGTCCATCCATATTGTTATAACTAGCATTCCTTTTTATGGTTGAATAATATTCCAGTGTGTGTGTGTGTGTGTGTGTGTGTACACACATACACACACTGTGTTGTCTTTATCCATTCATCTATCAATGGATACTTAGGTTACTTACATACCTTGGCTATTGTAAATAATGCTGCAGTAAACATAGGAGTGTGTATATGTTTTCAAGTTAGTGTTTTTTTTTTTTTTTTTAGATTTTATTTATTTATTCATGAGAGACACAGAGAGAGAAGCAGAGACATAGGCAGAGGGAGAAGCAGGCTCCATGCAGGGAGCCCGATGTGGGACTCCATCCTGGAACTCCAGGACCACGCCCTGAGCTGAAGGCAAACACTCAACCACTGAGCCACCCAGACATCCCTCAAGTTAGTGTTTTAATTTTCTTTAAGTCAATACCCAGTAGTGGAATTACTGGATCATATGGCAATTCTATTTTTAATTTTTTGAGGAACCACCATAACGTTTTCCACAGTGTCTGCACCAGTCTGCATTCCCAGCTATAGTGCATTGAGGGTTCATTTTTCTCTGCATCCTCACCAACATTTGTTGTTTGTGTTTTTTATTTTAGCCAGTTTTGATGGTTTTATTTTTATTTTTTAACTCTGAAGTATGTGCTGTCATGTACTTATTTTCATTTGAAATATCATTAATTTATGTTTAAGCGCTCACCCCATTTTTTAAAATCAATTTTACTGAAAGTTTACCTATTTTGTCAGTGCTTTTAAAGAACACCTTTTGGTTCTTCTTATTATTATTTGGTTCTTCTTATTATAGTTGTTACTATTATTATTTTGGCTTTAAAATAAGTTTATTTTCTCACAGTTCTGGAGGCTAGAAGTGCAAGAACAGGGTGTCAGCATGGTTGGTTTCTTCAAAGACATCTTTCCTTGGCTTCGTAGATGGCCCTCTTTTCCCTGTGTCCTCACATGATCTTCCTTCTATAGCTGTCTGTGTTTTAATCCCTTATTATGAGGAGATAAGTCATACTGGATTAGAGCCCGCTCTAATGACTTCATTTTACTTTAATTATATCTTTAAATATCTTGTCTCCATATGCAGTCACTCTGAGGCACTTGGGTTTAAGACTTTAATATTTGAATTTTGGGAGTATCTGGTTCAATTCATAGCCGTGCACATTAGCATATGTGTATGTATTTGTAAACGTGTACTTATCTGTACACATATATGTATTGGGTGGGTATGCTTGTGTGTGTATATGAATGTATATGTGAACATGTGCCTGTGTGTATGTATGTGTCTTGTGTGGGTGGGTATATGAGTGTATATGTGTGTGAGAATATTCCAAGCAGAGGAAACAGCACTTGAAAAAATTATACTGTATTTGGGGAATCTTGCACAATTTAGTTTCCTTCTACTCTTGGCCCATGTGTATATTTATTTGCACTTAGTTGGAAGTGCATGGAATATAATCATTTTCCTCTGAGCTTTCCTCTACCTAACATTTTATGATTACCCTCCCCTATCAGCACATAATCTTCATAATTACCACTTCAGTGGCTGCTTAATATTCCATAGAGTGCATAAGGAATGATTTACTTAACCTTTTTATTGCTTTTTTTATAACTGTAGATAAAGTTCAAATAACCACTTTACATTTTTTCTTCTTTTGTTAAACTGTTTCATGACAGCTTCCTGAAGTGGAATTACTGATCAAAGAAAGAGAACATTTTACAGCTTATCACAAAACCATTGCTTTCCAAAGGTTGTAACAAATTTTCTTATTGAAATATACTTGACATATTACATTGTGTTAGTTTAAAATATACAACACGTTTGATTTGGTAGTTTATATATTGCAGTGTGATTGTCATTATAGCTTTAGCTATTACCTCTATCACATAATGTAATTATCAGTTCTTTTTTGTGGTGGGAATAATTAAGATCTGGTCTCTTAGCAGGTTTGATTTTATACCACAATATTGTTGCTTATTATCATTATAGATCTCCAGGACTCATTTATCTACTAGTTACAAATTTGTACCCTGAAACAACCTCTTTTATTCCCCTACCTCTTACCCCTGGTAATTATTTTACTCTTTGTTTTTATGAGTTCAATAAGTGATATCATATGATATTTGTCTTTTTCTGTCTGACTTATCTCAGCATAATGTCCTCAGCATCCATCCATGCTGTTGCAAATGGCAGGATTTCCTTCTTTTTCATGGGTAACTAATACACATACACATACATATACACACACACACACACCATCTTCTTTATCCATCCATCAGTTGATGGTCAATCAGGTTGTTTCCATATCTTGGCTGTTGTGAATAATGCTGCAATAAACATGGGAGTACATGTATCTCTTCAGTATCCTGTTTTCATTTTCTTTCGTTATATGCCCAGAGCTGGAATTCCTAGATCATATGGCAGTTCTATTCCTAATTTTTTCGGGAGCCTCCATGTCATATCCCATCCAAATCACAACCGTTTCTCCCTTCTCCAGAAGTAACCACTATTTTGACTTTTATAGTTATTATTGTATTTCATTTTTAGATTTATTATCCAAATGTACATCCCTAGACATTATATAGTTTGTTGTCTTGCCTACTAAAAATTAAAAATCTTTTTAAGTCTGATAATTAACAGGTCCCCTGTTCATCTCTTTCTGTTCCATACATATGCTGTTAAAAGAATTTGGGTTATTTGACTTTCAGAAGTTCCCACAGTCAGAGTTTGCTAACTGCATCCTCATGGTACAATTTCAGCATGTTTCCTTTATCAACTATATTTATTGGAAATTGATAGCTGGCTCCAGAGGCTTGATCAGACTCAGGTTCTCCCTTTGGTAAGATTTTTATGTGATATTCTTTCATCAGGGGTCACAAAATGTCTGGTTTTCTTTTTTAATGGGGGATGTTAACATCTATTGATGCTTATTGCTTAGATCATTTGACATATTGGAGCTGCAAATTGATATTCTGATTCTTTTTTCATTTATTTGTTAGCATACTTCTATAAAGAGCTATTTATCTTCATTTCTACTTGATTATAAAGTATTACAGTTTACATTAGAAAGTAGGATAAATGCCTCATTCTTTCTGTTTATTTGCCAGCTTTTGGAAGTGAGGTATGGGAAGGCATGACATTTGGAAAACAAAATATTTGCATAGTTTCAAATAATCTTCCACAGAAATCTTTATTTTTTTAAAGATTTTTAAATTTATTTATTCATGAGAAACAGAGAGAGAGAGAGGCAGAGACACAGGTAGAGGGAGAAGCAGGCTTCATGCAGGGAGCCCAATGCGGGACGCAATCCTGCGACCCCAGGATCATGCCCTGGGCCGAAGGCAGATGCTCAACCACTGAGCCACCCAGACATCCCAAAAATCTATTAATTAAGGGAAAAATAGTAATTTTATAATGAGGCAATCTGGTAGACATCATTTTAATCAAATAATCACAATTAATATCACCAATAACAGGACAAATGGACACCATGTGCCTCCTGATGTGATGAACAAGAGGACCACAATATTATTTCTGTGGCATTCCTGACAGAAATTAATAACTTGAATCTAATTGTGAGGAAATATTGGACACACAGAGGGAAATCCGATAAAGTAACTGGCTTATATGCTTCAAAAATATCAAAATAAAAAAAAAGATAAAGAAAGGTTGAGTGTTCTAGATTCAAAGAGACTAAGGAAAAAAGACAGCTAACTGTAATATGTGGTCCTGTGGCCAGAAGAAAAATGTTTTTCTTTTGTTTTAAAGGCCATTAATGGCATAGTTGGCACATTTTGAATAAGATCTATAGACTAAATGATAGTACTCTGTTACTGTCCTTATTTTGATAACTGTACTGTGTCTTTGAACAAGAATGTCCTTGTTATTAGGAGATACTTGAGTATTTAGAGGCAAATGAGTATCATGTCTGAAGCTTACTCTCAAATATTTCAGAGACAATTACATATATGTATGTATATATGATATTTGTTAAAAGATAGGCTGAGGTATATTAAAAGTTGTAAGAATTTATCTGAGCAAGATTCTGTTGGATTGGGGTGGGGGAGTGCTGAACCAGGAGTAGCTGAGAGTGCTCTACCAGTCAGAGCCAGGGGAAAGACTTTCGTAGAGAAGGTGGGAAAGCAAAGACAAGAAGTGATCTAGTTGGATATATCTTAAAACCTCATTTGCCCTTTGTGATTGGTTGTCCTTAGTGTTCTGATTTTGTAATTTTGGGGCATTTAAAAGCTTAGATTTTAGTTGCTTAAGTAGGCAGCCAAAGCATCAGAGTCAGTCTAATAGCCTCCCTGTTTAATTAATGTAACATATTTTATAACATTATATATATTTTCTCCATATACATATATATGTGTGTGTGTGTGTGTGTGTATATATATATGTATATGTATATGTGTATGTAGAAAAAGAATGAGAAACTTTCCTGTAAGTTTGAAACTTTCAAACTTCTATAAGTTTGCAACTTTCATATAAGTCTGAAATTACTTAAAAATTAGTTGGTTTCTTACCATCTTCTGAAGGGGACTTAGATTTTTTTACAAGTATTATAAATGTATTAATTTAAACCTGTTTAATGGTTTTCAACTCATTGCTATTATTACTTTTATTGAAATTCAAATGATCTTATCTTTGACTCCTCAGTCCTTTTACATGACCCTAGTAGTTTTTTTTTTTTTTTTTTTAATTTTTATTTATTTATGATAGTCACAGAGAGAGAGAGAGAGAGAGGCAGAGACACAGGCAGAGGGAGAAGCAGGCTCCATGCACCGGGAGCCTGACGTGGGATTCGATCCCGGGTCTCCAGGATCGCGCCCTGGGCCAAAGGCAGGCGCTAAACCACTGCGCCACCCAGGGATCCCGGCCCTAGTAGTTTTGATAGTTGCCTTCTTGACAAATATATAGATGTATTAGATTTATCTCATATATTCCCTGCCCTAGACCTGGAATCAGCCATTTTTTGAAGAAGCATTGGTTTCTTTTTGTGGGAAAGGATATTTCAGGACCACAGTCTGGTTACTAGAGGTATATCTAGGCCTTTTCAATATAGTGAACATATATAGAGAGATGAGAAACTCATGATTTCATACTGATATATCTGATGCAAATTCAGGATTTTAAGTTATCACTTCATCAGTCTGAACATCTGTATCTCCTTTCTTTCATACTAATAATCCTGGTTCTGACATAGGAGATTATAGAATTAGAATATTCCTATATTTGCTCATTTGCTTTATTCACAACACAGACACTATAGCCTCAGAATAACAATACTAATATAGTTTTTATCAGGGTAATTACTGAAAACGTGACTTTTTTGCATATGTTCTCTCTTTCTCCTCACTCCTGCTTTCAAATGACTGTACTAAATCTACATTGTCAGGTGTATACCCATCATATATTGTACCCCCTCCTTTTAAACTCTCATTTGAGCTTATGAATAATGCTCACACTAGTCTCTATTTGATGTCTATGTAGTCATTTTGTTGTCTGGTGCTTGTTCTCCAGAAGATTCATTCTTTAGGAAGAGTTCATGGGAACAGTATTCTCTAAGGTCTTGTATGTGGATACCAGTTTGTGCCCTTTATACTCGAAAACCAGTCTTGCTGGATATAAACGTCATTCTTTACATTTTCTTTTCCTGATTATCTTAAATGTTATTTCATTTGCTTCTACCATAAAGCTTTGTATATGTAGTTGGAAAAGGGAAGAATATTTTATTTATTTTTAAAGATTTTATTTATTTATTCATGAGAGACACAGAGAGAGAAAGAGGCAGAAACACAGACAGAAGAAGAAGCAGGCTCCATGCAGAGAGCCTGATGTGGGACTCAATCCCAGGACCCCGGGATCACGCCCTGAGCCAAAGCAGATGCTCAACCACTATCACCCAGGTACTCCCCCATTATTATTATTATTAAACACTGAGGGCCTGGCATTGAAAGCCAAAATGACTCTAAGTACAGTTCATCCCACTGCCTTTATTTGTGCTAAGGAACCACCAATTTTACCTACCATTTCTTTTGCACCATCAATGGAAGTATTAATACAGAAAAGGTAAATAATATCTTTGTATTGAGAATACTTTTGATCTGTGGAATCCTTAAAGGAGTCTGAGATGATTGTCATGAGTCTCTGAACACTGAACATACTTTGAGGGGTGCTGTCTTTTTTTTTTTTTTTTTCCCTGTTAAAATTCTTTCTTTTTCCTTTTTGGTAAAAAATTGAGGTATAAAGACATACAATATCCTAGTAATTTCAGGTATACATCATGGTAATTCAGTATTTTTATACTTTAGGAATTGATCCCCCACTATAAGTCTAGTTACCATCTGTCCAAAGTTGTTATGATAATTTTTACATTTGTAAAGTTATTACAATTAATTGCATTTCGCTTATGAATTGCTGAATATCTCTTTGTGCCTTATTTGGCATCTATATATTTTCTTTAGTGAATTGTCTGTTCAAAATATCTTGTGCATTTTAAATTAGGTTGTGGGGCACTTAGGTGGCTCAATAAGTTGAGCATCTGACTCTTGGTTTTGGCTCAGGTCATGATCTCAGGGTCATGATCTCAGGATTGTGAGATTGAGTTCCACATCTGGCTCCACACTGAGCACAGAGTCAGCTTGGGATTCTCTCTTTCCCTCTCCCTCTCCCTCTTCTTCTCTCTTCTCCTGGCTGGCACAGACTGCTCTCTCTTTCTCTAAAATAAATAAATAAGTTAGATTGTTTGTTTCTTAAGTTTTGAAAATTTTCATATATGTTAGGGATACTAATCCTTTATCAGATATATGTTTTGCAATATTCTCTCCCAGTCTGTGGTTGATCTTTTCATTTTCTTAACAGTGTTGTTTTGTTCATGTAGTTTTGTTTTAAATATTTTTTTTGTATTGCTTTTGCTACGTAGTTGTTGTTTTTGAGGATTTGTAACAATTCAAAAGCTATATCCCTACCATCTTCCCAGAATCCCCCATATATTATTTAGAAGTTTCTTAATTTCCAAATATATAATAATTTTAACTTTACCCTTTTTTATTTACATCATACTAGATTTCTTTATGGTTAGAGAACATGGTCTGTATTTTTCAACATTTGTTTTATGTGTGCATTAAAAGAATATGTGCTTTGTCAGATGTTAGAATGTCATATAGGTGGATTAGCTTAAGATTGTTTTAAGTGGTCTAACCTTTGTTGATTTTTGCCTCCTTGACCTGTCAGTAACAAAGAGAAATATGTCAAAATGTACAATTGTAATGGTTATTTGTATAATTCTCCATGTAGTTCTGTCAGTTTGTTGCTTTACATCTTTTGAGGCAGTATTATTACACAGAGATGCATTTTTAAATTGTTGCATTCTCATGGTGAAGTAAATATTTTATTGTTATATAGCTGTTATCTCCATTCACATTTATATTTTTTATCTTGACATTTGTCTTGTCTAATAATAATAGCATGACTGTGCTTTGTTTTGGTTAACATTTATCTGCTGTATATTTTTAAATCCTTTTGAAAAATTTTTATGTTACACCATTTTAGGGGAAAAGTACTGATGACACATAATATTAATGACACATGGTAATCTATAGTAAAATTTAGATAATTGCTTGGAGGAGCATGCTGGGAAATTCCTGTGTGCAAGTGACACATATCATGGCCTCACATTTAGCTTGATAATAATCCAACCACATAGCCCCACCTGACTGCTGTAAAAGAAGCAGACTCAGCTAGCTGTTCTCCAAAATCCACATAGCCCTATTCTTTCTGGGCACATAATTAGGCATGTATGCCCAGGAAAAGAGAAAAACATGACATTTTGTGAGCAGCTAGTTACTTATGCCATAGTCTGCCTTTCTGGTTACCAGATTACCATATTGGTGATCTTTATTTCCACACAGAACACACTTCATCCCCAAGAGATGAACCAATCCCATCCATTCACTGCATCCAGCTCCAAGTGTAGGATCTCTGGCTAATATACAGTCCTCTCCATCATATCTGCATGTGTTGCTTCATGATTTTGTTACCTTTTTCCAACTACTGCCCCTCTCCTTGTTCAGGATCAGGGACAGGGTGACTGCAATAAACAAAATTTGAGAAGTGGAGGATTGCAAGACACAGTAGTTACTGTTCTATAGCAACGATGGGATTCTGCTAGGCCAGCATTAAGAAGTCCCCCTTGTGCTGGCAGTAGGGGAAGTTCCTACTCTGTTTTCTGTGAAGAATTCTCTTGCCACTGGTTTTGGTGACCTTAACTCCAACCTCTGGAAGGTTTTCCTCTTCCATAACTCTCCCGAAGTGGGATATCTTGGGGTCTCTTCCTATCTCACAGTCATTTCTTACCTGTGCAGCTTTGGACACCTGAGGATGAGTTTATAATTGGGATATTTTAGGCCAAGATCTTGGATGGACTTGACAGAATTTAAGAAGTCGCTAGTCTTCTGATTTGATTCTAGTTAGTTCGCTGTGCCTGTAACCCACCCACAGATATTTCCTAGACTACAGCCTCAGGACTCCTGTATTTTACTTTTTGCCTCTATGCTTCTCTTTCTCAGTGGTATCTGCAACAATAATAGGCTTGGAAAGAAAGGAAGAAACTTTAGTCTTTGTTACAGGGCTTAGCTAATATATTTAACAGAGAATTTCAAGTAATCTCTTGTAGCTCAAGGTACTTTCAAATTTTGGAAAGTAATATTTAGACATAATTGGCTTTTTCAACAGTCCAAGGCCTTCAGTTTCTGTGCTCTCTCTCTCCTTTTTTCTGCTTGCAAGCTAACCAGTTTTATCCTGAGTAGCTTACTTTCTTGTAATGCCTTGCTAAATACAGCAATGATAAGCCATTAGTCACTAACCTTTTGGCACTTTCTAGCCTCTTCTCTAGGTTAGATCTACATACTGTGTCTGCCCTCCACATTATCACAGGCAATAATATCACAGTTACCAGCTCTGTTCCTGTGCTGTCAGCCATTAAGCAGATCTCACATATTTTAGACTTTTGTTCTGGAAGCACCCCACTTCAAGGTGTCTTTTTTAAATTTTTATTTATTTTTATATTTTTTTATTGGAGTTTGATTTGCCAACATATAGCATAACACCCAGTGCTTATCCCGTCAAGTGCCCCCCTCCGTGTCTGTCAGCCATTCACCCCATCCCCCCACCCACCTCCCCTTCCACTACCCCTTGTTCGTTTCCCAGAGTTAGGAGTCTCTCATGTTCTGTCACCCTCTCTGATATTTCCCACTCATTTTCTCTCCTTTCCCCTTTATTCCCTTTCACTATTTTTTATATTCCTCAAATGAATGTGTCTCTTTCTTTATTAGTGTAGAATAAGCTAATGTGGCATATGAATCCAATAATCACCCAATGTCTAAAACACAATAGAAGTTTACTTACTGTTCATCTAATAATATTGGGAATGGTATGTTGAGTCATCAAGGAAGCCCTGCTCTCTACAGTTATTAAAAACTTGTTTGAAGGAAGTGCTGCTATTTTCAACCATGGTTTCCCTCCAGCTAGCCCCCTTCCCATGGCTAGCTCTTAGTTATGTGGCTACTTGTTCCTGCAAGGGAAGCTAAGAAATGAAATATAGGTGTGTACCTGGGAAACAATTGTCACTGTCCTATAAAATTTAACATTGGCATTGACCCAGCACTACAACTTTTGAGTATACCCTAAGGAAGCTCTTGCAAACATAAACCAGGTGACATGTATAAAAGCGTTCAGGGGTGCCTGGGTGGCTCAGGTGGTTGAGCATCCAACTCTTGATTTTGGCTTGGGTCATGATCTCAGAGTCATGAGATTGAGCCCCACATCAGGCTCCACTCTCAGCATGAAGTCTGATCATCCCTCTCCTTCCCCTTCTTCCTCTCCCCCTACTCATGCTCTCTCCTTCTCTCTCTCTCAAATAAATAAAAATCTTAAAATGTTCATAGCACTATTTGTAATAGCATAAATACTAGAAACAACCAAATATTCACTGGAATATGGAATATTATTAATGTAAATGATAAAATGTGCTAAAATGTATAATGTGAAATATAAACATGATGAAATATATGAAAATCTCACAATGGCACAGATAAATCTTAGTGTTATGATGCTAGTGGGAAAAAAGCTAGTTTCTTTTTTTTTTTTTTTAAAGCTAGTTTCAAAAGACTACAACATGTACTATTTTTTTTAAGATTCAAAATCAAAAGCTAAAAAAAACAAAATCAAAAGCTGCATTTTAGGAATGTATACATTGCAGTAAAACTCTGAAGGGAACAAAAAGCAGAAATTATGAACATACTTATTGGTTGAGAGGGAGAGAAAAGAAATAAGGAGGAATATAAAGTAGATGCTGTGATTCTGGTAATGTTCTAGTTTTTAAGTTTCAGTGGTGAATCATATACTTTAATTATTAGGGACTACAGAGTGTCATATATTCTTTTGTATGTATCAAAATATTCCTAATAAATAAAAAGATTTGTAATAAGTTTGACAGATATGAAGAAAAGCTACATTTTATTCTTTTCTTGACTTGTCTCCTGATTAGTTTTTATTCATGTGCCTAACCACTTTGTTAACTGCATCTCCCCTTGGCTGTCTCTTAGGGTTAGGTATCTCTGATCTTTATAAATATTTTGTTTCTCACTTCTTATTCAGAACTATTCCCATTTGTTGTGTTCCAACCTTTTTGAGTCACCACTTTGCTAAGTTTACTGTTAATTTCTCAAATTACTTTTGTTAAAATTCAGAGTTACTTTCTTCATATTTTATTGTAATTTGATTCAATCTTAATAATACATTCTACCAGGATTTTCTTTCCAGTGTTGACTTTGCAAATCTCCCTTCTCCAGCTCTATGATGCAATGCTCTAACCTTCGAAAATTTTACCTTTTTTATCATTCAGTTGACTTATATTTTAAAAGTCAGATATTTCTCTTAGAAACTCATTTATGGATTCTTTAAGGTCACTAGCATTATGGCAGAAGTAGATTTATCATTGGTTAAGTGTCTTGCATTTTCATGAAGTCACTGATCTTTGATTATACTCTTCCTGTTAAAATGTTTTTTAAAATGGGAGGATTGGTGAGATAGATAATGGGGATTAAATAGTGTACTTACCATAGTGAGCACTAAGTAATGTATAGAATTGTTGAGTCACTATATTGTACACCTGAAACTAACATAACAATGTATGTTAAATATACTGGAATTAAAATTAAGAATAAAATTTTTAAAAATTAAAATTAAATAAAATCTTTTAAAAAATAACTTTAGTTAAAAGCTGACTAACTTCTTTTTTTGTGGGTTTTTTTTTAAGATTTTATTTATTTATCCATGAAAGACACAGAGAGAGAGGGTATGTTCTATTTTAGTTACTATTTAATGCTCAATATTTATGATGAAATCTTTATTCATCATATAGTAATTGAATAATTGAAATTTAACCATAAAAGTTATTTTCTTTATCAGAAAATGTAATGATTGCAAATATTAACAACTTAGTTTTAACTTCCCTTGAAAATATGGAGGGTCAAAAAGAGACTACATTTATGTGAAACTAGTTTTGCTATTATGGAGTAATTTTCTTGTTGTCGTCTTTTCTTTGTTATATTTTAAATTAAAAAGCCTAATAACTTTAGCAAGGACAATAAAAAAGATAAATAAAGAAAATGATAAATCTGCTGTTAATATGCTTCAGCTCTCATACTTTGAGGTAAAAAGTGTAAATAGTGTCTATGCTTTTGGAAACATTTCTGAAGTGGTTAACTCTTTTAGAGCTTTTTTTTTTTCTCTCTCTCTCTCTTAGATAATATCACTAAACCAATGCTCTGAAACCTCAAATGTCTAATATTTGAACATAATGGTTTTCTGTTCACTCATCTGCCTTAGTATATGAGAACAGGATTAGTGGTCTTTAGAAAAAGATTTTTCTTCTATATCCACACTTCAGAGACTATTCATTTACATAAAAAATGAAACCCATATTTTCAACTTTGGAGGCATTATTCTAAGGTAGTTCTTTGAAGAATATACAGAGGGCTTGGCATCACTTTTTGTTATCCTAGTTGTCTAAGGGTATGAAGGAGGTGTATAAATATAGAAATGCCAAAAGTCAGATTCTGGGTCTTACTACCACTCTCCATCCACAGCAATTCTTAACAGAATAGCTGACATTCATGTGATAATTTAAAGTTCCCCACACTTTGCTAAGGGACTGTTAAGGTTCTGCTTCTGTTGATATTTTTTTTCATCCAATTTTTAAAAATTGTTCTCAATGTACATCAGCCATTCAGTCTAAGACTTATTAATGATTATTATTGGGGGGGGGGAAGAACTGAGTATATGTGTAGCAATTTCATAATCATCACATGATACTCAAAATAATCTTTATAAGTAGAAGGAACAGTTTTAATAAAAAATCTTAGGCACAGAGGTTGAGTGAGTTAATCAAGATTCCACAGTTGTTTAAAAACATGAGACTTGGGGGCGCCTAGGTGGTCCAGATGGTTGGGCATCTGCCTTTGGCTTGAGTCATGATTTTCAGGTCCTAGAATTGAGTCCCACATTGGGCTCCCAGCTCAGCAGCGAGTCTGCTTCCTGCTCTTCCTCTGCCTCTCCCCCTGCTTGTGTTCTCTCTCTGTGTGTGTCTCTCTCTCAAATGAATAAATAAAGAGATCTTAAAAAACAAAACATGAGATTTGGAGTTTAAAGGGTCTGTGTGGATCTGAGACTTCAAGGCTTTTAACTTCAAATTTCATATTCTTCCTTCTATACCTTATTGTTTCCCAGTCAACAAAAATTGTCTCCAGAATATGTTAGTCTTATAATCTATAAAATAGACAGACAAAAAAATCTTCACACATCTTCATATATCTGACTATAAAAGATAAGGCATATACTTTTTATTCTTTTCAGCAGAGCACAAACTTCCAGTTTAACAGATTATTCATCACTATAGGGCATGTGTCTAATAAAAAGTTAACTAGCTAATGTACCTAATTTTCTTTGCTATAGTAATGGAAATGAAGAGTAGCTGACATTCTACTCCTAGAGCATTCTGTATACCATGCTGTTATTTGTTATCAAAGCAAAGGAACATCCTGTAACCTTGTAATTGAGCTAGTTAAGAACACAAGGAGAAACAGTGGTTATAATAAAATTTAAAAATCAAATACATAGTTCAAGATAGAAATAATCTTAGTGTACTAATAACTGGCAGTGGTTAGCAAATCAGCTATCAGATTGTCTATAATAACTAATGCCCAGGATTTTAATGCCACCAGGGAACGGAGATGAGGCCTCAAATGTACCTAGAGAGGAATTTAGAGACTGTGGAAAGGTTCCCTGCACCATGTAAGATGCAAAAGACCTTGCTTCTGCTTAGGGTTCTGGGGGAAAAGGTTTTTCTTGGGAAATCTAATTTCCTGTGTGGAGGATTCAAAATTCAAACTTAGAAATTAATATTAAATTGATGGTGGAAAGATGAAACCTTTGAGAACTTGACAGAATCAAATGTTAAACAATTTCATTAGGGACATTTCACAAACCAAGATGCATGAGTTTTCCACACATCAATAATCAGATGAAAATTAGGTCGTGGTCAAATATTATAAGTTACCTAAGGAAATGAATGACTGTAAGGTAGAGTAAATGGATTAAACAGTCATTAGATCAAGCTGAAAAAGAAACTAGGAAACTGGAAAATAGAGATGGGAAATTCAACATAGTTTAACATAGAAAGAGAAATATAGAAAAGATTAAGGAACCCAAAAGGTGGGATTAGATGATTCAGCATATGTGTAAAGGAAGTTATAGACAATATAACAATAGACAATATAGAGAAAATATGGAAGGGGTGATATTTGTAGCAATAGTGCTGAAAATGTTTGAGAATGGAAGAAAGATATAAATCCTCAAATTGAAGTAGTGCAGTGGGCCTTGAACAGGATCAATAAAGATAAATTTGTACCTAGGCAAATGAAACAACAGAACTTCAGAGACAAATGTCTTAAGTAAATCAGCAAGATGAGTAAAATTACTCATCTTGCAAAAAATTAAAAGGATTGGCAGTTAAATTGACAGTAGATCTCTCTCTCATCAGCAACAATAGAAGCAAAGAGTAGAAAAATATTTCTCATGTGCCAATAGAAATGTAAACCTAGAATTCTTTACTTACCTAAATTATCATTCTAAAAAGTAAAGCCTTCGTAAAATAGTGTAGCCACTGTAGAAAACAGTTTGTAGCAGTTTTTCAAAAAATTAGGATTACCACATGACCCAGACATTCCACTCCTAGATATATACCCAAAAGAATTGGAAACTCAAATACTTATACATGAATATTCATAGTGTCATTATTTACAAAAGCCAAAATGTGGAAACAACACAATGTTCCATTGATGATGAATGAATAAACAAATTGTCGTATACACATACAATAGGGTATTATTCAGCCATAAAAAAGAAAGAAGTACTGATATATTCTACAACTTGGATAAGCTTCAAAAACATTTTGCTAAGAAATGAAGCCACACCTAAAAGACCACATATTATATGTTTTCATTTATATGAAGTATCCAAAATAGATAAATCCACAGAGATAGAAAGTGGGTTGGTAGTTGCCAGAGGCTAAGAGGAAGTGGGGAATAGAGAATGGCTGCTTAATGACATGGTGTTTTCTTCTGGGGTAATGAAAATATTTTGAAATTAGATGAAGGTAGTGGTGTGCAAATTGTGCATGAACTGAATGTCACTGAATTGTATGCTTTAAAGTGGTTTTGTTTTGTGAACCTTACCTCAATTTTTAAGGTCACAGTTAAAAACTTCCAACTTTTAGAACACACTTGTCTGAAGGATAAAATCTAATAAGTTTGATTTCAGAAAGGATGTGTGAGAAACAAACTGGTAAACAAAATGCAACCATGTGGGTAAATATTATTTAGTATTGACTCTAGAAAAAGAAAATATTGATAATAACTAACATGGAAGATTTCATGGAAGCAATGACAGCAAGAACAGTTGTCGATGGTTTCAGTTGGATGATGGGAAGATAGTGATCAGAATTAAAGTGATTTAAAATTTTGAGGGAGACATGTTGATTAACTTATAGAGACTTATGCATTTGTTTAGGAAGGACACAAAAGACTTTTGCTCTGATGGTAATCACAAGAAAAATTACACACAAAATTTAAAAGTCATACTTTCTATAGGGCAAGCAAAGAACAGTGGACAAAGGGAGGTCTGAAGGAACTGAATTTCTCAGAGAGACAAACCCTTTTAGTGAGCAGAACCACAGCAGCTTCTATACCCACTGGTGCTTCGTTGTGTACAGATAGGCCTGCTTTATACACAAGGCTAAATTAGCCATGCTTTGGAGACTCAAATGCAAGGACAAATAATTTGGTCTAGCAGTTCTTCCCTGTTAGTTCCTCTCCACTCCTCCCTGGACCTTCCAAGTTTTGCCAAGAAGGAAGGGATAGAGAAGAGACTTGTAAGCAGGGAGATATTGTCCAGACCATCATTCTTGCAATGATGGGATTCAGAATATTTGCCAGACTGAAATCCAAAGGCAAACCAGAGCTAACTGAAATTGCAGTTTAACCCCTTCTAGATCATACACTGATAAGATTTTTTTTTAATATTATGTATGGCTCAGGAAACTGGAGATTGAGCCAAACACAAATGAAATTTAATTTTAGCTGTGACCCAACTTGAACTCAACTCAAGAAGGATTTTGAATGATCAGATCGAGGAAATGGCTTGCACTTTCTGGGAAATAAGTCAAAATGATAGGACAGTCTTTACTATTTTAGCCACAATGTCTGGAATACAGCCTAAAATTATGAGACATACAAGTAAGCAAAAAAATGTGACCCATGAACAAGAGAAAATAGTCCATGTAAGCAGACTTTTAGATGACCCAGTTATGCAAATTAGTATATTAGGACTTTAAAACAACTATTACAGGGTTATCTGGGTGGTTCAATTAGTTAAGCATCTGCCTTTGGCTCAGGTCATGATCCCAGGGTCTTTGGATGAGTCCTGTATCAGCCCCCTCCTCAATAAGGAGCTTGCTTCTCCCTCTGCCCCTCCCTCCTGCTTGTAGATCTCTCTCTTTCTCATTCTCTCTCTCTCTCTCTCCCTCCCTCTCTCCTCTCTCTCTTTCATAAATAAATAAAATCTTTTACAAAATAAAGCAGCTATCACAAAACATTAAAGATCATTGATGTATCTTAACAGGAAAGGGAAACAAAAGCAAAATAAACTCTTGGGACGATACCAAAATAAAAAGCTTTTGCACAGCAAAGGAAACCAACAAAATGAAAAAAACAACCTACCAAATAGGATAATATATATGGAAATGATATTGATAAGGGGCTAATATATAAAGAACTCCTACAACTCAATACTCAAAACCCAAATAATCTGATTTAAAAATGGGTGAAGACCTGAATAGATATTTCTTTAAAGAAGACATACAAATGACCAACAGATACATGAAAAAATGCTCAATGTCTTTAGTCATCAGGAAAATACAAGTCAAAAGCACAATGGGATACCACCTTACAACTGTCAAAATGGCTATTATCAAAAAGACAAGAAGTAACAAGTATTGGCAATGATGTGGAGAAAAGAGAATCATATACTGTGGCTGTGGTATAAATTAGTACAATCACTGTGGAAAACAATATGGAGTTTCCTCAAAATATTAAAAATGGAAATATGTAATTTAGTAATTCCACTACTGTGTATTTACCTTAAGAAAATGCTAATTTGAAAATATATATGTACCTCTATGTTCATTGCATCATTATTTACAATGGGCAAGTTATGGAAGCAGCCTAGGTACTCATTGATAAATGAATGGATAAAGATGTTTGTAGGTGTACACACACTGGAAAGTTACTCAGCCATAAAAAACAATGAGATCTAGCCATGTATGATGCTGTGGATGGACCTAGAAGGTATTATGCTAAGTGAAGTAAGTCAAAGACAAATATCATATCATTTCACTAATATGGGGATCTGTGAAACAAATGAGCAAACAAAAATAGAAACAGAATCATAAGTACAGAAGGGCGCCTGGGTGGCACAGTCAGTTAAGTGCCTGGCTTTTGGTTTTGGCTCAGATCGTGATGTCTGGGGTCCTGAGATCAAGCCCTGTGTTAGGTTCCACACTCTGCACGGAGTCTGCTAGGGATTCTCTCTCTGCCTCTGCCACTCCCCACTCCATTCTCTCGAACTCTTTCTCTCTCAAATAAATAAAACTTAAAAAAAGAATCATAAGTGCAGAAAACAAGCTGGTAGTTGCCAGAGGGAAGGAAGTTGGAGGGGTGGGTGTAACAGATGAAGGGAATTAAGAAGTACAAACTCTCAGTTACAAGTCATGGAGATGAAAAGTACAGTGTAAGGAATATAGTCAATAATACTGTAATAATGCACTGAGCATAACATATAGAATTGTTGAATCATTATGCTGTACACCTAAATACTGGATTATATTGTATGTCAACCATACATTAATGATTTTTTTTGAATTTTTTAATCATAAAAAATATGTTGAAGAATATACAGAAAAAAAAGATGGCTATAATGAGTGAAAAGGTGGGTTATCTCAGGAGATGCAGAAATTCTAAAAAAAGAAATAGAATTTCTAGAACTGAAAAATACAGTACTAAAACTTTTTTAAAAAATTGGTTATGCTTTTCAGCAAATTAGGCACTGCAAAAGATAGGATCAATGAACTTTCAAGGTAGGTTAATAGAAGTTATCCAAAGTGACATAAAGAAAGAAAAGAGCAAAATAATATCAAATGTAATAACACACATGTAATTGGAGGTCCAGAGAAAGAATGGGGCATAAAAAAGCTTAAAGAAACAGCCTCAAATTTGCCAAATCTGAGGACGGTCTCCAGATTCAGGAAGTTTAGTGAATGCCAAATGAATAAATACAATGGAAAATAGCACCTAAGTACTCTATGGTTAAATTACTGAAAACTGAAGATAAAGAGAAATCTGATATGATATGATATCATAAATATGATAAATATATATATGAAGATAAAGAAAAATATGAAGATAGATATATTTATATATATATAAAATTCATATTATATAAAATTCATATTATATAGAAGTCAATGAAATTCATATTATTGATATATATATATGGCAATAATATGAATTTCATTGACTTCTTGTAAGAAATAATTAAAAACAAAGACCATGGAATGGCATCTTTAAAGTACAGAAAGAGGGATCCCTGGGTGGCGCAGCGGTTTGGCGCCTGCCTTTGGCCCAGGGCGCGATCCTGGAGACCCGGGATCGAATCCCACGTCGGGCTCCCGGTGCATGGAGCCTGCTTCTCCCTCTGCCTGTGTCTCTGCCTCTCTCTCTCTCTCTGTGTGACTATCATAAATAAATAAAAATTAAAAAAAAAAATAAAGTACAGAAAGAAAAAAAGCCTCAAAATTATATATCCAGTAAAATTATCTTTATCTTTTATTTTTGTATTTTTTTATTGAAGTTCAATTTGCCAACATATAGCATAACACCCAGTGCTCATCCTGTCAAGTGCCCCCCTCCATGTCCGTCACCCAGTCACCCCAACACCCCGCCCACCTCCCTTTCCACCACCCCTTGTTGGTTTCCCATAGTTAGGAGTCTCTCATGTTCTGTCTCCCTTTCTGATATTTCCCACTCATTTTTTCTCCTTTCCCCTTTATTCCCTTTCACTATTTTTTATATTCCCCAAATGAATGAGACCATATAATCTTTGTCCTTCTCTGATTGACTTATTTCACTCAGCATAATACCCTCCAGTTCCATCCACGTCGAAGCAAATGGTGGGTATTTGTCGTTTCTAATGGCTGAGGAATATTCCATTGTATACACAGACCACATCTTCTTTATCCATTCATCTTTCGATGGACACCGAGGCTCCTTCCACAGTTTGGCTATTGTGGACATTGCTGCTAGAAACATCGGGGTGCAGGTGTCCCGGCGTTTCACTGCATCTGTATCTTTGGGGTAAATCCCCAGCAGTGCAATTGCTGGGTCTAGGGCAGGTCTATTTTTAACTCTTTGAGGAACCTCCACACAGTTTTCCAGAGTGGCTTCACCAGTTCACATTCCCACCAACAGTGCAAGACGGTTCCCCTTTCTCCGCATCCTCTCCAACATGGTTGTTTCCTGCCTTGTTAATTTTCCCCATTCTCACTGGTGTGAGGTGGGATCTCATTGTGGTTTGGATTTGTATTTCCCTGATGACAGGTGATGCAGAGCATTTTCTCATGTGCTTGTTGGCCATGTCTATGTCTTCCTCTGTGAGATTTCTGTTCATGTCTTTTGCCCATTTCATGATTGGATTGTTTGTTTCTATGGTGTTGAGTTTAAAAAGTTCTTTATAGATCTTGGATACTAGCCCTTTATCTGATACATCATTTGCAGATATCTTCTCCCATTCTATAGGCTGTCTTTAAGTTTTGTCGACTGTTTCTTTTGCTGTGCATAAGCTTTTTATCTTGAATAAGTCCCAATAATTCATTTTTGCTTTTGTTTCCCTTGCCTTCATAGATGTATCTTGCAAGAAGTTGCTGTGGCCAAGTTCAAAAAGGGTGTTGCCTGTGTTCTCCTCTAGGATTTTGATGGATTCTTGTCTCACATTTAGATCTTTCAACCATTTTGAGTTTATCTTTTGTATGGTGTAAGAGAATGGTCTAGTTTCATTCTTCTGCACGGGGCTGTCCACTTTTCCCAGCACCATTTATTGAAGAGACTGTCCTTTTTCCAGTGGATAGTCTTTCCTGCTTTGTCAAATATTAGCTGACCATAGAATTGAGGGCCCCATATCTGGATTCTCTCTTCTGTTCCATTGATCTATCTGTTTTTGTACCAGTACCACACTGTCTTGATCACAGCTTTGTAGTACAACCTGAAATCCGGTATTGTGATAACCCTGACTCTGGTTTTCTTTTTCAGTATTCCCCTGGCTATTCGGGGTCTTTTCTGATTCCACACAAATATGAAGATGATTTGTTCCAATTCTGCGAAGAAAGTCCATGGTATTTTGATAGGGATTGCATTAAATGTGTAAATTGCCCTGGGTAGCATTGACATTTTCACAATATTAATTCTTCCAATCCATGAGCATGGAATGTTTTTCCATTTCTTTGTGTCTTCCTCAATTTCTTTCAGAAGTGTTCTGTAGTTTTTAGGGTATAGATCCTTTACCTCTTTGGTTAGGTTTATTCCTAGGGATCTTATGCTTTTGGGTGTAATTGTAAATGGGATTAACTCCTTAATTTCTCTTTCTTCAGTCTCATTGTTAGTGTATAGAAATGCCACTGATTTCTGGGCATTGATTTTGTATCCTGCCACACTGCCTAATTGCTGTATGAGTTCTAGCAATCTTGGGGTGGAGTCTTTTGGGTTTTCTATGTACAGTATCATGTCATCTGCAAAGAGGGAGAGTTTGACTTCTTCTTTGCCAACTTGAATGTCTTTCATTTCTTTTTTGTTGCCTGATTTTTGAGGCCAGGACTTCTAGTACTATGTTGAATAGCAGTGGTGAAAGTGGACATCCCTGTCGTGTTCCTGATCTTAGGGGAAGGGCTCCCAGTGTTTCCCCATTGAGAATGATATTTGCTGTGGGCTTTTCATAAATGGCTTTTAAGATGCTGAGGAATGTTCCCTCTATCCCTACACTCTGGAGAGTTTTGATCAGGAATGGATGCTGTATTTTGTCAGATGCTTTCTCTGCATCTATTGAGAGGATCATATGGTTCTTGCTTTTTCTCTTGTTGATATGATCTATCACATTGATTGCTTAATGAGTGTTGAACCAGCCTTGCATCCCAGGAATAAATCCCACTTGGTCATGGTGAATAATCTTCTTAATGTATTGTTCGATGCTATTGGCTAGTATCTCGTTTAGAATTTTTGCACCTGTGTTCTTCAGGGCTATTGGTCAAAAATTCTCCTTTTTGGTGGGGTCTTTGCCTGGTTTTGGAATTAAGGTGATGCCGGCCTCATAGAATGAGTTTGGAAGTATTCCATCCTTTTCTGTCTTTCAGAACAGCTTTAGTAGAATAGGTATTGTTTTTTCTTTAAACGTTTGATAGAATTCCCCTGGGAAGCCATCTGGTCCTGGACTTTTGTGTCTTGGGAGGTTTTTGTTGACTGCTTCAATTTCCTCCCTGGTTATTGGCCTGTTCAGGCTTTCTATTTCTTCCTGTTCCAGTTTTGGTAGTTTGTGGTTTTCCAGAAATGTGTTCATTTCTTCTAGATTGCCTAATTTAATGGCACATAGCTGCTCATAATATGTTTTTAAAATCATTTGTATTTCCTTGGTATTGGTTGTGATCTCTCCTTTTTCATTCATGATTTTATTAATTAGGGTCTTTTCTCTTTTGTTTTTAATAAGGCTGGCTAATGGTTTGTCTATCTTACTAATTCTTTCAAAGAACCAACTCCTGGTTTTGTTGATCTGTTCTACAGTTCCCTTGGTCTCTATTTCATTGAGTTCTGCTCGAATCTTTACTAACTCTCTTCTTCTGCTGGGTGTAGGTTTCATTTGCTGTTCTTTCTCCAGTTCATTTAGGTGTAAGGTTAGCTTGTGTATTTGAGTTTTTTTCCAATTTTTTGTGGGATGCTTGTATTGTGATGTATTTCCCTCTCAGGACTGCTTTTGCTGTATCCCAAAGATTTTGAATGGTTGTATCTTCATTCTCATTGGTTTCTATGAATCTTTTTAATTCTTCTCTAATTTCCTGGTTGACCCTTTCATCTTTTAGCAGGATGCTCTTTAACCTCCACGTGTTTGAATTTCTTCCAAATTTCCTCTTGTGATGGAGTTCAAATTTCAAAGCATTATGGTCTGAAAATATTCAGGGGACGATCCCAATCTTTTGGTATCCGTTAAGACCTGATTTGTGACCCAGTATGTGGTCTATTCTGGAGAAAGTTCCATGTGCACTTGAGAAGAATGTGTATTCGGTTGCGTCTAGATGTAAAGTTCTGTAAATATGACCTGAAGCCAAGAGTCGGATGCTTAACCAACTGCACCACCCATAGACCCTACAAAATTATCTTTAAAAAAAAAAAAAAGTGTTTTCTGGTAAAATCCATCTGGTCCAGTGTATCATTTAAAGCTCTTGTTTCTTTGGAGATGTGCTTAGAAGATTGGTCATTTGCAGAAAGCGCCGTGTTGACGTCTCCCAGTATTATCTAAGTATGTCTTTACTTTTTTAATTGATTGATATACTTGGCAGCTCCCACATTAGGAGCATAAATATTCATGATTATTACATCCTCTCATTGGATAGATCCTTTAAGTATGATAGAGTGTCCCTCTTCATCTCTTACTACAGTCTTTGGGATAAACTTTAATTTATCTGATATGAGGATGGCTACTCGTGCTTTCTTTTGAGGACCATTTGAATGCTAAATGGTTCTCCGACCTTTCATTTTCAGGCTGTAGGTGTCCTTAGGTCTAAAATGAGTCTCTTGTAGACAGCAAATAGATGGGTCCTGCTTTTTTATCCAGTCTGAAACCCTGCGTCTTTTGATGGGACCATTAAACCCATTCACATTCAGAGTTACTATTGAAAGATATGAATTTACTATCATCATAATACCTATTCAGTCCCTGTTTTTGTGGCTTATTTCTTTGGGCTTCCTATTTCTTTTACAGAGTCCCCCCTTAATATTTCTTGAAGAGCTGGTTTGGTAGTCAAATGTTCTTTCAGTTTCTGCCTATCTTGGAAGCTCTTTATCTCTCCTTCTATTCTGAATGAGAGCCTTGCTGGATAGAGTATTCTTGGCTGCATGTTCTTCTCATTAGGACCCTGAATATATCCTGCCAGCCCTTTCTGGCCTGTCAGGTCTCTGCTGTTAATCTAATATTTCTCCCCATATAAGTTAAGGATCTCTTGTCTCTTGCTGCTTTAAGGATTTTCTCTTTATCCTTGGAATTTGCAGGTTTCACTATTAAATGTCTAGGTGTTAAACAGTTTTTATTGATTTTAGGGGGGCGGGAATCTCTCTATCTCCTGGATCTGAATGCTTGTTTCCCTCCCCAAGTTAGGGAGGTTCTCAGCTATGATTTATTCAAATATGCTTTCTGGCCCTCTGTCCCTTTCAGCGCCCTCTGGAACCCCAATTAAATGTAGATTTTTCCTTCTGAGGCTGTCACTTATTTCCCTTAACCTTTCCTCGTGGTCTTTTAATTATTGTTTTCCTCTTTTTTCCTCAGCTTCCTTCCTTGCCATCAACCTGTCTTCTATGTCACTCAGTCTTTCTTCTACCTCATTAACCCTTGTCATTAGGACCTCCAGTTTGGATTGCATCTCATTTAATTTTTAATTTCTAATTTCGGCCTGATTAGATCTAAATTCTTTTTTTTTTTTTTGTTAGATCTAAATTCTGCAGTCACAAAGTCTCTTGAATCCCTTATGTATTTTTCCTGAGCCACCAGTACCTTTATAATTGTGCTTCTGAATTGGTTTTCTGACACTGAATTGTAATCCAAATTCTGTAACTCTGTGGCAGAGAGTAGTGTTCCTGACTCTTTCCTTTGTGGTGAGTTCTTTCTATTCATTTTTCTCAGTGCAGAGTGGCTAAAAACGAGTTGTACTGGAAAACAGAAGAAAAAAAGAAAACAAGGAGGGGTATCCTCTGGTTCTATATACTGTAAATCCCTCAACTTCCCCTGGAGTTTTCCAGAGCTGGTTGGTCAAGAACTTGCTCTTCCCCTGTCCTTCCAGGTGGTCTTCTGGGGGAGGAGCCTGCTGTGCTGATTCTCAGGTGTGTGCACCTGGGGGACCTGCCCTGCCCCCTGCCAGGTGCACGGCTCAATGGGAGCTGTTTATCCTGTGAGGCCCCTGTTCCCTAATGGCCCTACTCCATCCCAGGCACAGGGTGACACCAGGAGGGACAACAACACTGGCCGCGGCCAGCTCTCCAGCTCTTGAGTCAGCTCCCGCAGTAACTACCACAGTCTCCCAATCCGCACTGGCCTGCGGGTGGGGGGGCGCTGACCTGCATAGCTTGGGGGCACCTGGCCACAGGAGAGTCCTCGCTGTCCTGTGCCCTCCCCGCCTCCACCTGTCTGGGGGGAACGCAGGATCCTAGGCTGTGTCCCCCGGCACCCTGGGATCCCGGGTCTGTGCTGCTGGAATTGCGCTCCCGGGCTACGGCTCCCAAAGGTAGCAGGGTGCAGCCCCTCTTTATCTTTTTTTAAAAAATATTTATTTTAGAGAGAGAGAGTGTGAGGGGTGGGAGCAGAGAGAGAGAGAGTCCTATGCAGACTCTGTGCTGACCATGGGGCATGACATGGGGCTTGATCTCACAGCCCTGAGATCACAACCTGACCTGAAGCCAAGAGTCAGATGCTTAACCAACTGCACCACCCACACACCCTACAAAATTATCTTTTTAAAAAAAAAAAAAAGCGTTTTCTGGTAAATAAAAACTGACATCCCCATTACTATAGAAATGCTAACGCGAGTTCTTAAGGCCGTAGGTTGCTGAAAATCATGTACAGGAAAGAATGAAGAACACATAAATGGTAAGTATGTAGGTAAATATAGAATACCTTTTACCTGTTAAAAATTATCTAAAAGATAATTGTTTTAAGCAAAAAGCATAACACTATATTGTTTGGTTTATAATATATGTCAAAAATATATGACAACATAAACACAGAAGAAAAAAAGATTAAATGAGAGTATACTGTGATTGTGCCTATGGAGGGATAATATTAATTGAAGCTACACTGAAATAGATATGTGCTGTATTCATAGCAACCACCAAAGACATAAAGATCATTTTAGCTATTTTAAAGAATTCTTAAAAGGAGAGTAAAGGAACAAGGAGCAGTTGGGGAAAATGGACAGCAAATGGCAGGATGGTAGATTTAAGCTATATCCATGATTAAGTGTTAAATGACCTTAACACTCCTGTTTAAAGACAAGCCATGTTAAACTGGAGTTTTAAAAATAACAAGAGACACAATTTGATTGAAAGTAAAAGTTGGGAACATTAAAAGCTGTTGCGACTATGTTAGCGTTGACAAAGCAGACCTTAAGGCAAGATGTATGTTAGACACAAAGACATTTCTTCACAATAAAAGGTCAGTTGGACAATAGGAATCTTAAGTTTTGATGAGCCTAATAAAATAAGTTGAAAATATATAAAGCAAAACTAAAGGGAAAAATAGACAAATCCATAATTATATGTAGAGCTTTAACATACCCCTGATAGACTCACAGTAACTGATAGACTAATCAGACAAAAAAATTAGGATATAGGAGATTTGAACCACACTTAACCAACTAGACATATAATAGAACACTACATTCAGTAACTTTAGAACACACATTCTTCTGAAATGCACATGAAACATTTATCAAAATAGATTATATGTTGGGACACCTGGGTGGCTCAGCAGTTGAGCATCTGCCTTTAGCTCAGGGCCTGTGATCCTGGAGTGCTGCGATCAAGTCCCACATTGGGCTCCCTGCATGGAGCCTGCCTCTCCCTCTGCCTGTGTCTCTGCCTTTCTTTCTCTGTGTGTGTGTGTCTCTCATGAATAAATAAATAAAATCTTTTTTAAAAAAATAGATTATATGTTGAGCCATAAAGTAAATTCAACGAATTTCAGAGAACTGAAACTAGCTAAGAATATGTTGTCTTACCACAGTAGAACTAAACTTGAAATCAATAACAACAAAATATTAAGCTACAAATTTCTTTAAAAAATATTTTATTCATTTATTCATGAGAGACATAGGCAGAGAGAGAGAAGCAGGCTCCTCACAGGGAGTCCCATATGGGACTCGATCACGCCCTGAGCCGAAGGCAGACACTCAACCACTGAGCCACCTAGGTGTCTCAAGCTACAAATTTCTAAATCTGTGGATCAAGATGTTATCACAATGGAAATCATAAAGTATTTCAAGCTAAATAATGAAAGTATGACATATAAAAATTTGTGGGATGATGTGTAGGGGAAAATGCTTTAAATGCATGCATTAGAAAAGAAGGGATGAATGTGATCAAAAGTTCCAGCTCAAGTAACTGAAAAAACACAGCAAATTCAAAGAAACTATAATGAAGGAATTGATGAAGAGCATATATTAATGAACTAGAGAAATCAAAAAAGATAATTTTTATTACTTGAATTGATAACTCTCTAGCTTGACTGATAAAGGAAAAAAACAGAAAAAGAAATTATCACAAAAAAGGGACATTTCTAATTTTTAGAAGTAGTATGGACATAATTATGGAATGCATTTAACAACCGTTTGAAATCAGATTAAATGGGAAAATTCCTTGAAAAACACAGCTTTTAAAAACTGTAAGAAATTAAAAATCTGGAGTTATCTGTTACTACTCTTGACATTATCCAAAAGAGATTACTGGATTTATCTGTAAATAGAATTTATAAATAAAATTTTCCTGCAGAAAACAAGCCCAGAAAGCTTTTCTTGGAGTTTTTCCAAACATTTATAGAAAGATACAATACCAGTCTTACAGACTCTTTCAAAGTATAGAGACAGTTTTATGAGGTCAACATAACCCTAATACCAAACTGAATGAGGATGTTAGAAGAAAGGAAAATTACAGGCCAATATTTGTCATGACTATAGATGTAAAAATCCTTAACAAAACTAGTAAGCCAAATCCAGCAATATATGAAAAGCTGAATAATTATAACCAGTGGGTTTATTTTAGAAATACAGGATTTATTTGTATGTTTGAAAATCAGTGTAATTAAGCACAATAATCTGAGTTTCCACTTTTGGAAACTAGAGAAAGAGGATCAATTGAAGCCTAAAGTAAGCAAAAGAAAGGACCTAACAAAAAATGGAGCAGAAATCAACAAAATTGATAAACCTCTGGCCAGATTAACCAAGAATGAAAGAGAGAAGATACAAATTAGTACTATCAGAAATGGAGGAGGGATCATCACTACTGATTTCATGAATATTAAAAGGATAATAAAGGGATATTATGAACTGTATGTCCATAAATTTGGTCACTTAAATGAAATGGACCATTTCTTCAAAAGACAAAAACTACTAACTCTCACACAAGGAGTAATAGATAAACTGAATGGATATATACCTATTAAATTCATTACATCAATTATTAATAACCTTCCCAAATAGAAAGCACCAGACCCAGATGGTTACATTGGTGAATTCTACAAACATTTAGGAAATAAATGATACTAATTATTTTTTAAAAAATGATTTTATTTGAGAGAGAAAGAGAGCACAAGTAGGTGGAGGAGCAGAAGGAGAGGGACAAGCATACTCCCTGCTGAATAGACAGCCTGATGCAGGACTTGATCCCAGGACCCTGAGATCATGACCTGAGTTGAAGTCATATGCTTACCCAACTGAGTCACCCAAGTACCCTGAAATGATACCAATTCTTTATGTCATCCAAAAGATAAAAGCAGAAGACTTCCTAACTCATTCTGTGAAGACAGCTTTATCTTCATACCAAAACCAGATAAAGACAATATAGAAAGGAAAAACTACAGAACAATATATCTTGTAAACATAGATGCAAAATCTTCAACAATATATTAGCAAACCAAATTTAACAATATATGAAAAGAATAATACACACAACCAAGTGGGATTTATTTCAGGTATGCAAGGATGCTTCATTCCAAAATTAATGTAATCCATCACATCAGTTGTTTAAAGAAGAAGAAATTATAGGGTCATCAGTAGATGCAGAAAAAGCATTTGACAAATTCTAATGTCCACCATAACAGAAACCTTCATCAAACCAAGAATAGAGGAGAACTTCTCAACTTGATCAAGAATATCTACAAAAAAATAGTCCACCTGGCTGGCTCAAGCATGAGACTCTTGATCTTGAATTCATGAGTTCAAGCCCCATGTTGGGCCTAGAGCTTACTTTAAAAAAATAGAAAATAAATATCTATAAAAACTCTTCAGCTAACACTATACTTAGTGATGAGAAACTCGATTCTTTTTTCCCAAGATCAGAAATAAGAATGACTACTCTTACCACTCCTATTCCTCATAGTACCAGAAGTCCTAGCTAATCCAATTAAATAAGAAAAGGAAAGCAAAGGTATACATTGGGAAGGAAGAAATAAAACTGGTTATGTTTGTAGATGAAATGATTGTTTCTGGAGAAAATAAAAAAAAAGTGACAAAATATTTCTGTATTGGGAACCCTGGGTGGCGCAGCGGTTTAGTGCCTGCCTTTGGCCCAGGGCGTGATCCTGGAGACCCGGGATCGAATCCCACATCAGGCTCCTGGTGCATGGAGCCTGCTTCTCCCTCTGCCTGTGTCTCTGCCTCTCTCTCTCTGTGTGTGACTATCACAAATAAATAAAATTTATTTAAAAAAAAAAAAAAAAAAAAATATTTCTGTATTTAACAAGTAATTACAGCAAGTTTGTAGAATATAAGGTTAATATGTAAAAAAGGTCCTTGCTTTCCTAAGTGCCATTAGTGAACAACTAGATATTGAAGTGAAAAGCAATTACCATTTACATTAGCATAAAAAGTGAAATACTTAGGTATAAATTTAGCATAATTTGTACAGGATCTATATGATGGAAACTCCTAAACTCCAATGAAAAAATCAAAATCTAAATAAATGGAGACATGCTATACATTACTGGATAGAAGGACTCAGTGTTGGGTATTATGCTGAGTGAAGTCAGTCAGAGAAGGACAGACATTATGTGGTCTCATTCATTTGGGGAATATAAAAAATAGTAAAAGGGAATAAAAGGGAAAGTAGAGAAAATGAGTGGGAAATATCAGTGAGGGTGACAGAACATGAGAGACACCTAACTCTGGGAAACATACAAGGGGCGGTGAAAGGGAGGTGGGCGGGGGGATGGGGTGACTGGGTGATGGGCCCTGAGGGGCACTTGATGGGATGAGCACTGGGTGTTATGCTATATGTTGACAAATTGAACTCCAATAAAAATATACAAAAAAAAAAAAAAAAAAGGACTCAGTGTCATTAAAATACTCATTTTTCCCAAGTTGATCTGTAGAATCAACACAATCCCAATCAAAATACCACCAAGTTATTTTGTGGATATCAAAAGCTCATTCTAAAGTCAGAAGACTCAGAAAAGCCAGTTCAGTACTAAAGATCAAAACTGGAGGAGTGACACTACTTACCTTAATGCCACAATAATCATGTCAATGTGTTGTTGGTGAAAGAAAAGACAAATAGAAAATAGTTAAACACCATAAAGATCCCAGAAATAGAACCACACAAAGTGAACTGATCTTTGACAAAGGAGCAGAAGCAATTTAAATTTTTATTTATTTATTTTAGAGAACGAGCAAGCATGTATGAGCAGCAAGCATACAGAGGGGCAGAGGGAGAGAGAATCTCAAGCAGACTCCCCCTGAGCATGGAACCTGACATGGGGCGTGATTCCATGACACTGAGACTATGACCTGGGCCGAATCAAGAGTCAGATGCTTAACTGAGCCACCGAGGCACCCCAGAAAAAAAAAGAAATTTAACGGAGAGAGTATCTTTTTCAACAAATGGTGTTGGAATAATTGGACATCTAATGCAAAAGCAGAATGTAAACACAGACCTTACACCTTTCACAAAAGTCAACTCAAAATGGATCATAGACTTGTATGGCAAATACAAAACTATAAAACTTCTGGAAAAAAAATAAAATAAAACTTCCGGAAGAAGCATAGGAGAAAATGAGAAAATGTAGGTAGCCTTGGGCTTGGCAATGAAGTTTTAGATACAATAAAGCATGACCCATCAAAGAGAAAATTGATAAGTTGGACTTTATTAAAATCAAAAACTTCTGTAAAAAAGACTGTTAAGGGAATGAAAAGACAAAACACAGACTTGGAGAAAATATTTGCCAAAGTCATATATATATATATGTTAAAAGACTGATGTTCAAAATACACAAGAAAACAAACCAATTTAAAAATGGGTAAAATATTTAGATACCTCACCAAAGAAGAAGTATTTATGTTCTTAAGGATTTGAAAACTAAGAAATGAGATATCACTGTACACCTATTTAGAATGGCTAAAATTTAAAAATCTAGCAATACCAAACATTGACAAGATTCAGAGCAACAGGAACTCTCATTCATTGCTGGTGGAGATTCAAAATGGTATAGGCACTTTGGAAGACAGTTTGGCGGCTTCTTACAAAGCTAAACACAAGGTTACATGATCTATCAATTCCACCCCTAGGTATTTTTCTAACTGAGTAGAAATGTATCCACACAAAAACTTGCAAACAAATGATTACAGCAGAATTATTCATAATCATCCAAAACTGAAAACAAGTAAGATAGCCTAAAGTAGATGAATGGATAAACTGGTACATCAGTTTCAATATTGTTCAGTATTATACAGGAATAAAAAATAGTGAGCTATCTTGCCACTAAAAGACATAGAAGAACCTTAAATGCATATTGCTAAGTGAAGGTACTAATCTGAACAGGCACATACTATATGATTCCAATTAGGACATGCTGAAAAAGGCAAAACTGTGGAAACATTAAAAAGACCAGTGGTTAACTGGGCTTCATCTGAAGGAGGGAAGGGATGAACAGGTGAGTCAGGTAATTTTTAGGCTGATGAACTATCCTATATAATGTAATGTTGGACACATGTCATCATCCATCTGTCAAAACCCATAGAATTAATTGTACAGTACAAAGAGTGAACTTTAACCTAAACAGCAGACTTTAGTTAATAATGTATCAGTATCAATTTTAACCAATGTGCCACACTAATGCAAAATGTTAATAATAGGGGAAACTATGTGTGTCAAGTTCAGGGGTAATATATGGGAATTCCATATGTTCTTACTTTTAATAAATTCTTAGGAGAGAAGTGAATGTTAGATGTTTAAGTCAAGCATGACAAAACAGACCTTTTACAGGGTATAACAAAAAATACCTTAAAGGTTGAAAAGGTAGGGGGAAAATCCCTATAGTGAATATCATGATTGTTGATTAAAAAGTGACAGCTTTCTCTCTGAAATAACAATGAGAAAAAGCTGTCTTTCATTATCATTAGTACACTAGAGAAGATCATAGCCACTTCAATAAGGCAAGAAAAAGAAATTAAAAGTATTGTAAAGGAAGAAAATCAAATGAATTGTTTCTGTATGTAGACAATCATTAGAATTGGGGCATCTGGGTGGCTCAGTTGGTTAATTGTCTGCCTTTGGCTCAAGTCATGATCCTAGGGTCCTGAGATCAAGCCTCATGTTGGGCTCCCTGCTCAGTGGAGAGCCTGATTCTCACTCTCCCTCTGTTCCTCCCCCTTGCTTATGCTTGTGCTCTCTTCCTTTCTCTCTCTCTCTCTTTCTCTCAAATAAAGTACTAAAAAAAAGAAAATCTTTAGGATTTAGTAATGAATTTGGAAAGGCTACTGGATATAAGCTAAATATGTGGAAATTAACTATGATGTATATTAACAATTAGAAAAAGATATTGAAGGGGTACCTGGCTGATTCAGTTGGTAGAGCATGTGACTCTTAATCTTGGGGTCATGAGCTCAAGCCCCACTTTGGGCATAGAGATTACTTAAAAAAAAAAAAAAAACAGAAAATGACATTTTAAAATTCCTTTTTAATAGTAACACTTTAAATAACTGTGGTTTGTGGAATCTAAAGATGAGCAGAGTAGCTATATGGAAAACTGCAAAAATTACTATGAGAAATTAAAGACATCCTAAGTAAATAATGGAATATATCATGTTTCTGGATTGGAAGACTATATTGTGAAGATTTCAATTCTCCCCGAAGTTTCTATAAATGCAGTGTAATCTCAGTAAAAATTTCATAAAGTTCTTGTGAAAATTGACATGCTGATTCTAAAATGTAAGTGGAAATTCTAAGAACCAAGAATAGCCAAGGTAATCTTGAAGAAGAACAAAATTGAAGGACTTATATTACCAGACATCAAGACTTATAAAGCTTCATAATTAAAACAGTCTCGTGGCATAAAGGTAGAAAACAGACCAGTAGACTAGAATACAAAGTCTAGAAGCACATCCACTCCAGTATACCCCTGTATATATTTCTTTATAACCAATTTGTACACTGCAGTGCTTTCCTAATGAAGGGTGAAGTTATCACATTTGAGGTAGGAAGCAATTTCCAAGAAAAGAAAGAAAGAAAAAAAAAAAAAAAAAAGAAGATGCTTTGGAAAGGCCAGGACTCTAACTCTTCTAGTTATCTCTGTTTCTATTGCCAGTGTCCCACGCTCTGTCACTTAAGGCATTTATTTTATCCACTGAAACATGATTCAGGAATTTGGCTTAGGATGCAGTTTGGCAGTTTGGAGTTCTATCATACCTATTTAACTTGTGCAAATACAACTACATATATCCATGGGGTGATAGGAAGAGGGAAAATAATGTAAACACCAAAGGCAATCTACTTTTTCATTCAGTAACCATAAAATTTGGTAGTAACCATGAAATGAAAAATGTAAACTTGTGTTCCAGCTGTTGGTTCTCATGTGTATCTGGATGTGTGAGCATTTTGCTTCAGTTAGTGTGATCCTTGCATTCAAAGATAGGTGATTTCCATACGGCATGCTCACTAAGCACAATTACTTCATCTGCTCTTCAGTTGAAGAAATAGCATTTAGTCCAATCCTGAGGGAAGAACATCTGTGTTAAACTTTCTGAGGCTGTATATGATAGTAGTCATAGGCTTGGGCTCTCAAGCCAGCCTACCTGGGCAAATCCCAGCTCTGCTCTTCCTATCTGTGTGGACTGGGCAAGTTACTTAATCTTTCTGTGCTCCATGTCATTCTCCAAAAAACAGAGATAATATTAGCATCTTATAACAGTGTTGAGATAATTAAATGACTAACAAACTGTGGCTAGCACATAGTAAATACATAATCAAAGTTAGCTATTCTTATCAATATCAGTGCAATTGTTCTTACTAAGAGGTGATAGAATGTGGTCTCCAAGGTAGTACAGTCTTAAGAGATTCTCAAGGAAAACTTACCTAACTCCTTTTTCACCTAGGTTTGTAGGTTTTAGAACCCAACCCTTGCATGAAATACTCTACCATATGCATTTCTCTATCTGGTCCTTGGTCTTTTAGAGAGCTAGTGATGAGTTGTGGCTCATTGTGGAATGGTCATATGGTATAGAACATGGATGTTAGGGAAGAAAGGCCTATGGGTGGGCAAGATGTATTTCCATAGAGGCAATGTAGGTGTTTGCAGACACCCTGAAATATGTTTAGCATATACTTTAGTGCATATTTTCAGCCACCAGCATTTTCCTATGCATAGTTCCACTGAGTCTTTTAAGATCAACGCAGCCCTTATGCTTCCATCGTTTGCTTTTCACCAGAAAATTATTGGAGCCTATATTATAGAGTGGTATCTGTAGCGTCCCTAGTCCTGTGGTGCTACTTGTGTATACATTATTGTAGGTTACAATGCTCTGGTGTTTTATGAATCTGTTATCCTTCCCTAAGCCCATGGATTTTTCAACTCACCACTGATTGTTACCTTTGAAGTACTTTGAAGAACTTTATAGGTAGCTGTTTGCTATCTTACCTTCTCCCCCTTCTACACACAGACACAAACTCTCATTTATCTCCCAGGACTATATGGATTCAGATCCTATATTGTCCCTCACCTTATCCTCACTCACCTTTTTTCTCACAGAAAAGCTGTTCTTTATTTGCAGCTATTACTACACAGCACTGAGACACATGGCAGCTATTTGCCACTGTGCTATCATCAGCAACTCATCTCCACTGCTGGTGTTGGGACCTCACTCAGACCCATGCTGACAGCTTCCTCTAGGAGCACTGCTGATGTCAACTAGGTTTTTGTTTACTTCTCTGCTTTTCTTTTTCCCCATCTTTCCCATCTTCTGTGGTTCTTGGCTTCAATTCAATTATAACTGGTCACTATAGAACTTACCAATGAATGGGCTCCATCTTTCTGCCCTGTGAACAAATACATCAAAACCAAATGGGTTTTATCATTGAGTCCTCCTTGGCTGTGTTACATGAGGCTCAGGCATCTGAGCCTGTTTGGTACATCTACTACCAGAAGAGGGGGTTTGTACTGTGTGTTAGGGACATGAGAATTAGAAGGATTTAGCTTTCCTGAGGCTTAGTGTGTAGGAGATCAGACAGTTGGTTTTTGAATAGGACAAGTTACGATCTGCTATCTCATGTCCAGGTCTTAGAACAAGGGACTTAAAAGTTTAATGGGTTTTGTTTTAAGGGGATTTTTGTAGTGTGTCTAAAACAGCTTTGGAATATGTGAATATTTAATATTTCACAGTAGTGATGTAAAAATTATAATGAGCTTGTATATTGCAAACTGAAGAATCTTGAAAAAATTTGTGATATATGCAGATGGCATATTAGATTTTATCTTTCAAGTTGTAAATATCCTAAAATGTTAATATCGTCTCATTTTTTTGTTTTTCCCCTTTCTTCCTAGAATATTTTCCTTCTTGGATATAGTAACTTTGTGCCGATGTGCACAGATTTCCAAGGTAGAGTATTAACCAGATTTTTGTCAATCAATATTGAGTTTTATTATAATGAGAATGAGTTTTAGTTCAAACAGGCAGTTACCTTTATTTTTTTAATTTAATTTTTTTAAGAGAGTGTGCACACACGCTTATGCATAAATGGGGGAGGGGCAGCAGGACACAAGGAGAGAGAGAGAATTTTAAGTAGACTCCATGTCTAGTGCAGAGCCAGTGCAGGGCTCAATCCCATGACCCCAAGATCATAATCTGAGCCAAAATCAAGAGTTGGATGCTTAACCGACTGAGCCACTGAAGTGCCACAAGCAGTGAACTTTAAATATCATCTTTTATATTTAACCTAACATGGAGTTACTATAATTCTATATTTGATAGTTCACTTAATGTATATCAAGAATAAAAGTTGGGAAATACAAAGGTTGAATCAGGAGTTCCATTAACAGTCTAACTTAGTGTGTCCGTTTCACCCCCACCTCTCCTCCTGTACCTCCCCACTCCAGGCCTGGAACATCTTAGCCCTGGATGGAAGCAACTGGCAAAGAATAGACCTTTTTAACTTTCAAACAGATGTAGAGGTAAGTTAGCTTTATTTTAGACAAAAGACTTTTTTAAAAAGATCAGTAAAATGGTCACTCTTTCTTGCCTTTTTCTTTTGCTGCATTTAGATTTAATATGAAGGTGTCAAGGTGTAATAGAGAAGAAAAAAACCTGGAAGGTATCTGTGTACATCAAGACCAAAATTCTGCTCGTATTTTGCTTTGGCTCCATATCAGTGACAGACTACTTTTCCTCCTTGTTCATGTTTATAGCCCTAGTATTACTGCTCAGCTTTTTATTGCCCCATACCTGCATCATTAGGTATGTTCAGTGCTTAAATCTTAGGAGACTCCTGACAAATATTTATTGATCTGAAAGATCCACTGAGAATTCTAATTCAGCATCAAGAATAGAGAAATGGCAGAAGTGTGGTCCAGGAGTAAAGCTGAAGATTTGAGATATCACTCCAGCTCAACCACCTAAGCCATATAATCTCTCAGTGCTTCAGTTTTATTATCTATAAAATAAAGAAGCAAAATAATCCTTAAAGCCTTTTATAATTCCAGGATTCTCATGTATTTATCTGGGAATATGTGAATATCTCCATGTAAGAGTGGTAGGCCTGACCAAGTGAGAAAAGTTTATTTTAAGACAACTTGTAGATTAAATACCAATTTATAACCAAAAAGAAAGAAGGAAGTAATCTTCATTGCACTTAATAATTATCTAGATACTGTTTTAGGGGTGTGGAGGTTCTGAAGTTTATCAACCCAATATTAGGAAAACCTTACTCATTTCTAATTTAGCCAACTCAGTTACAGTCATGGAGCTGTATTTTAATTCAGTTTCTCACATAGCATTTTCATCATGTGTTTTTGCTGAAATGTATGTTTTGTGTCTTTTTTTAATGGATCAAGAAATCATCATGCTTAACATTGAGATGAGCCCAAACAGTTCCCTGCAAGTTACTTCACCTGGTGTTACCTAGGAGAACTAAGGGTCCATTGTGGAGGCCCTTCCGTCCTTCTATGGGTTACTAGCTGGAGAGTCTCTGATCAGTCTCACGGCAGTGGAGCAGAGCAGCTGCAGCAGTGGGGTAGAGCACAAGTTTTCACTCTGGGACTCCTCCTGTGCTGTGGTGCTCTGAGTTTGGAAGGGTCACCCCCAGCCTGGGAAGATACTCTCAGTTCCTGTTTTGGACTATGGTCCCTGGATTAGGAGTTCTTTGATGTTCTATCCAGGCTTACTAGCAATGATTGCAACAAGGTCCTACTGAAACATGCTGATGTGTGACTCCTCTTCATAGAGCTTTGCTCATTGTGTTTACTTAGTGATGTTGACAAGCACATTAAATTCCAAAAATTGTAGTCATTTCTGCTCACCAAAGGAGAGTCATTGTTTTTTTAAAATTTTTGCAAATTATCTTTTCTCTTTTGTGGTTCTTACTGTCCCCTCAGTTTTCTTTCATGATTTTTCCAAACTGTACAATTTTTTGGAAGGCATATCGAAACTTTCCAATTCAGATTTTAAAGAATACTAGTTCAAGTAAACAGCACAACCTTGTACGGAATCTCAGCTGACAGCAGACAGTGTAGAAATACTTAAGAGCACTTCCACTAAAGGAGACACTAGTGTACAGGTCACCAGTTGTGTAAAGAATTACATGTGAGAACTTAAAATAGCTGGCACCATGTTAGTCTAGTCTAGTCTAAGACTAGTTAGTTGCCCTTTTGGGCTGACTACTTGAATCCAGATTGGATTATGAACCAAGTGTTGGAACCCCTATATTCTCTAAATAGGACCCATTGGATAGTCACCTATGGAATAATTTGAGCATCTCAAATTATTTCTTCAGGATGAAAATGATGATTTATGGATATGCTGAGAGAAGAGAGAATATACCAAGGTTCAGGATTAATATACTAACAGTATTTACTACGTGCCTAGCACTGTTTAAGCAACTTATATATAATCAATTAATCTTCTCAAAAACACCATATTGAAGAAACTGTGGCATAAAAAATTTGAATAGCTTACCCAAGGTCATTCATCTAATAAGAGGAGACAGTTGGTACCCTGAATAAAATGGGTTATGTGACTGTTTCAGAGAAAAGGTAGAATAAAGCATCCAGATGACAAGTGTGCATTTTGCTTTTCCTTGAGAATGATTCTTCCCAGGGTATTATTTCCCTGATGTTTAAGCATTTACCAGGCCTTTAAAAGTTGGACGTTTTTTGTGTCTTTATGGTTACTAAAGATCCCACCCAGCCAAAAATTAGAAATAACCAAGTAACATATTAATCTAAAAGTTTTAACTCCAAAAGTCCCTCCATTTAGGCCTTATTTTTTTCTAAAGCCCTTTATTTCCAAATCCCCATCTACAACATATTATCTAAATGGATAATTGACTTAAACTTTGCATTTGGAGATGGTTTGCCCGTTTTTCCTCTTAGCTGGAAACAGTGGAGCAGAAAATACTGAATGTAATTTTTTTAAATCTCAGTACAAAAACTTTTACTCCAAAGAAAGAATAGAAAGCTTATATAAATGTGACTGACTTGAAATGGAGAAAAATATGTTGTGTCCTCCATTTGTAGACATTGCTATGGAGACCTTTTTGTTGTTTTATTCTGTACTTAAATATTTATCTTGGACTTCCAAGTCATAGTCTTTTTTTCTCCCTAATGACAAAAATGTCTTAACTTAGTAATACTCAAGAAAGCACAAATAAAGCTGCTATCAATATCAGAGTGTAGATTTTCATCTTAAGATGTTAGCCAGGTAATGATATGTGTGAGCCCTGTTCCTGTGATCCTGTGGTTTGATGTGTCCTACTGTATTTTTAGTGCTTGCAGTTCAGTGCCAAGATTGCTGTTTTATAAAGTGGGGATAATAGTGTTTTTTTAAAGACCAGCATGGCCCTTTTTCATATTTCCTCCCTTGTGGAGATAGTAGTTGTGCAGCCTTTGAATCAAATAAACCTGTTAGAACCTTAACTCTACTACTTACTAAGTGTAACCTTGGCAATTTAACCATTTAATTTCTTTATTTGCAAAATGAAGGTATGGATCCAGTCTGTATTAGTCAGGATTCTCCAGAGAAACAATAGGGTATGTATATATACAAATACGTAGATTAATTATAAGGAATTGGGTCATGTGATTGTGGAGGCCAAGAAGTCCCAAGATATGCATTCAGGAAGAGGAGACCCAGGAGAGCTGATGTGTAGCTCCAATCTGACCTGTGAACCAGCCAATGGGGTAAATTCCAATCTGAAAGTTAATAGGTTCCAGACCTAAGAAGAGCTGATGTTTCGGTCCCAGTCCAGAGACCAGAAAAGACCAGTGTCTCAGCTCAAGCAGTCAAGTAGGGGGGAGTTCCCTCTTACTCAACTTTTTTTACTCTATTAAGTCTTTAATTGATTGGATGAGTCCCACCCACACTAGGGAGGGCAATCTAGTTTATCCTGTCTACTGATTCAAATGCTAATCTTATCCAGAAATACTCTCACAGATTCAAAAGTTTGTGAACCCTGTGGCCCAGTCAAATTGACACATAAGATTAATGATCAAAAGTTCATGTCAATTTAGCACCCATACATATTTAATCTCAAATAAAGACAATAACAAGATCATAATTCGACCTAATGTGATACAAGTATCCAATATACAACCACACACACAAAAAGAAGAGCTAAAGTCCTTGAGTGATGTTCAGAAGGTGTTAAAAATCGTGCCTGAAAAAGTGAAAGTACTTAATCAATGTTCATTTTTTTCCTTTAATGTATTTGCCAGTATCCAGCCAACGTTCCTATTTCAAAGCAAATGTGTTTAAGTAGGGGATTGCTAAGGAGGTTGAGGAGGAGCGTTTATGACACATTTTCAAACTTTTAGAGTGGTAATGTTTAGCTAAAAGGGAGTTTCTTTTCTTTCTTTTTTTGAGCAATATTGTTTTAGATTGCTGCTACAGCCAGTGTTCCCACAGCTGACCTCAGAAAACCTTGTAATTGGTGAAGTAGCTCTGAGCCCTGGGTAGAAGAGGCCTAACTCCAGGATTGAAACTTCCAAATTATAGTGCACTAGAGTTTTTTTAATACCTAATGCCTAAATAGAAAACATTTTTCGGTGCTTGCAGCTCTTTTATATACTAGGAACAGAGTGGGATATTGGAAGAATGTTCCAAAATAGCTTCTTTTAACCTGGAAAAATATATTCAGTTTCTAAATTTCAGGTTAGTATGCTGTTAGATAAGCAGCATGGAAAATAAGATTTTTTCCTAACTTTTTTAATTTAAGGGTCGAGTGGTGGAAAATATCTCAAAGCGATGTGGTGGATTCCTGAGGAAGCTCAGCTTGCGAGGCTGCATTGGTGTTGGAGATTCCTCCTTGAAGTAAGTTGAATCCACAGTGACTCACTTTGTCATAGCAGCTTTGTAGCTGACTTGTCATCAGCAAAAATAAACCAAGATATTACGTGCTTTTCTTCTGTTAAATTCTCTCTATTGTAATTTACATAGAGAAGTGACAGAACCATGACTTGGGAGTCAGTAGGCCTGGGTTAGGGATACAACTTTAGGACAAATTATTTCACCTCTCCACTTCTACAAAGTGAAGGTAGCTATAGTTCCTGCATGAAACAACACATATGAAGTGCCTGGTGCATAATAATGGTTTACTCCTCTGTTTCCTTCTCCACTTTTCTGATCTTCCTAGTTTCGTTCTCATAAGAGTGACTGTCTTTTTATATATTATATGACTTAACAAAATAATTCTTCCAAAAACTTCCTTAGCACACCTGGAATTTTGCTTACTCATACTGGTATGAAATTATCCACTTGTATCCTATCCAAACAAATGCTTGCCCACCTCTTCTTACTGGATAGCCATTATTTATTGGAAATGTTATTAATACACTGCTAAGGATATGTGCTTTTCTAGAGACAAGACATAATTAAAACCTTTATATTCTCATCCTTGTGGCCTCTACTATTTCTTGAGGTTGTCTAAATTAGAACACACAGTGCCCCCCTAGAACCCTGGGACAGACTTTGTCTCTTGCAGACCTAAGCATCGCCACTGTGTATATCAATTGCAACTGCCAGTAGAAATGTGCAATACATAGTGATTACAGATAGTGGAATTTGTAATTGAAACATCTGCTATACCATTGCCAAGAAAATGATTCATAACATATTTTAAGGATCAAAACACTCCTTATAAATGTTATGGAACAAAGTTTTTTTTTTTTTAATCAAGAAATTCAGATCATCAGACTAAATTTTATGCTACTTCAAAAGCTTTGTAAACTGATGGAATAGATTGATTCTATTTTAATACAAAGCTTAAATATATCAAATAGATCCTAAGATAACTTATAAAAGAGAACATAAGTTTAATAGTGGTTCCGTTAAAAAAATAGTGGTTCCATTAAAAACTAAAAAACTAAAATGTGAAGATATGGATTGTCAATGAGGAATATCAAAGAAATATATTCTTATCTTGGCAATTAGAATAAAGCCATATGTACTAGCAAAACTATCCTGAGGCTAAGAATGTTAGTGGTTTACTGTAATTTTTATAGTAGAAATCTATGTTAATATCTTACACACTTTTTTTAGAGAGAGAGAGAACGCATGCATGTGAGAAAGCAGGGGAGGAGCGGGGAGGAGCGGGGAGGAGGGAGAGAAAGAGAGAATCTTCAGCAGGCTCCACCCTCAGCAGTGTGGAGTCTGATGTGGGGCTCAGTCTCAGAACCCTGAAATCATGACCTGAGCCAAAATCAGAAGACCTACACTAAACGACTGAGCCACCCAGGTGCCTTATTATCTTATACATTTTTAATATGTGAGATCAGATTACTGTGAGAAATAATGATAAGCATAATTCTAGTATATGACTCAGAAGGAATTTCGTTATCCTTCCAGTTGTTTATTGTAATCACCTAAAGCCAGCCTCTACTCTGCCCCACTTGTATATTGTTGTTTTGGTTGGAGGGAGGCTATTCATTTGCAAATATTTATTGAGTACACCAGGTACTGATCTAGGGAATGGAGATACAGTAGTAATCAAAATAGATTAAAATCCCAGTACTAGGGGCACCTGGGTGGTGCAGTGGTTGAGCGGCTGCCTTTGGCTCAGGTCATGATCCCAGGGACCTGAGATCGAGTTCCCCATCAGGTTCTCTGTAGGGAGCCTACTTCCCCCTCCGCCTATGTCTCTGCCTCTCTTTGTGTGTCTCTCATGAATAAAGAAATAAAATCTTTTTTTTAAATTTTTTATTTATTTATGATAGTCACACAGAGAGAGAGAGAGGCAGAGACATAGGCAGAGGGAGAAGCAGGCTCCATGGATCGAGAGCCCAACGTGGGATTCGATCCCGGGTCTCCAGGATCGTGCCCTGGGCCAAAGGCAGGTGCTAAACCGCTGCGCCACCCAGGGATCCCCAAGAAATAAAATCTTAAAAAAAAAAAAAAATCCCAGTACTAATGGATCTTATATGTATCTTCTCTGTAACTCTTGCTGTATCATTATATATGAAGTCCTATGGATTGTTAACAGCTTTATTGAGATCTAATTGAGATACAATAAACTATGCATTTAAAGTGTACAATCTGATAATCAAGATAATGAACTTAGACCTGTAAAAGCTTCCTCATGTGCCTTTATAATCCCTTCTTCCTACCCTGTCCCTGCCCCATTGCTAGGCAACCATTGATCTCCTTCTGTCATTATTGGTTAGTTTAAATTTTTAAAAACCTATATATAATTATACACACACACATACACACACACACACACACACTGTACTCCTTTTTGCCTGGCCTCTTTCACTTTGTATAATTGTTTTGAGATCCATCCATGTTGTTGTGTGTATCAATAGTTCGTTCTTTTTTTTTCTTAAGATTTTATTTATGCATGAGAGACAGAGAGAGAGAGAGAGAGACAGAGCGAGAAGCAGGCTCCATGCCAGAGCCCGATGTGGGACTCGATCTCGGGACTCTGGGACCATGACCTGAACCAAAGGCAGACAGACGCTCAACCACTGAGCTACTGAGGCGTCCCCTAGTTCATTTTTTTTTATTGCTGAATCCATTTTATGGTTATACTACAAAATTATTCATTTCTCCTTTGGATTCTTGCCAGTTTGCAGCCACTAAATATAAAAGTGCTATGAACATTTGTGTACAAGATTTTGTATGTCATACGTTTTCATTTCTCTTGGGCAAATACCTAGGAGTGGAAAGACTAGGGATCCCTGGGTGGCGCAGAGGTTTAGCGCCTGCCTTTGGCCCAGGGCGTGATCCTTGAGATCCGGGATCGAATCCCATGTCGGGCTCCCGGTGCATGGAGCCTGCTTCTCCCTCTGCCTGTGTCTCTGCCTCTCTCTCTCTCTCTCTCTCTCTCTGTGACTATCATAAATAAATAAAAAATTTAAAAAAAAAGGAGTGGAATGACTAGGTGTATGTTTAATTTTTAAAATTTTTCAAGCTTTTACCAAAAAGGATTGTATCACTATATATTCCCACCAGAAGTTTATGGTACTTCTAGTTCTTCCACATCCTTGTCAACACTTGGTAGGTCAGTCTTTTTTATTTTAGCTTTTCTAATAGATACGTGTAGTAGTATCTCATTGGGGTTTTAATTTGTGTTTCTAATGATTAATGCTGTTGAGTATCTTTTTATGTACTTTCGCTATCCACATCTTTTCTTTGCTGAAATGTCTGTTCAATTGTGGGGGAGTTGCCTGTTTTTTTATTAGATTGGTTTTTATCTTACCATTGAATTTTGAGAGTGAGATTCTGCATACGGGTCCTTAATCAGACTTATGTTTTGTAAATGTTTTCTTGCAGTCTGTGGCTCATCCTTTTATTCTCTTAACTGTCTTTTGAAGAGAAGTTTTTCATTTTAATGAAGTGCTTTTAGTGATGTGTAAGATCATGCTTTTGGTGATGTGTGAGATCTTTGACTAACATATAGAGTCATAATGATTTTCTCCTGTGTTTCTAGAAGTTTTGTAGTTTAGATTTATGATCCATTTTGAGTTGATTTTTATATATGGTATGAGGTATAGATTGAAATTCATTTTTTGCATATGATGTATGATTGTTCTAGCACTGTATGTTGAAATAACCACTCTTTCTCCACTGAATTGCTTTTGCGTCTTTGATGAAAATCAGTTGTCCAAATAATTGTGGAACTGTTTTTGTACTCTCTATATTTTTCATTGCTCTATTTGTCTGTCTTTATACCTAACCACATTGTCTTGATTAAGTGCAGCTTTATAAGTTTTGAAATCAATTAGTATAAGTCCTCCAACTTCATTCTTCTTTCCAAAGTTGTTATGGCTATTCTAGATCCATTGCATTTCTTTTTTTTTTAATTTTTAAAAGATTTTATTTATTTATTTAACAGAGCAAGAGAGCACAGTAGGGGGAGCAGCAGAGGGAGAGGGAGAAGCAGGCTTCCCGCTGAGCAGGGAGCCCTCATGCAGGGCTCGATCTCAGAATCCTGGGATTGTGACCTGAGCTGAAGGCAGAAGCTTTAACCAGTTGAGCCACCCAGGCACCCCAGGCATTTTCAGATAAATTATAGAATCAGCTTGTCAATTTCTACAAAAATCTTGCTAGGATCTTGATTTAGGATGATATTGAATCCATAGATCAATTTAGGGAGAATTGACAACAATATCAAGTCTTCCAACTCATGAACATAGTATATCTCTCCATATATTTTGATGTGTTAAAATTTCTCTCAGTATATTTTACAATTATTAGTAGTATAATTGTACACCTCTTTTGTCATATTTATCCCTAAATGTTATGAAATGTTATTATAAGTGATATTTTATATTTCAATTTTTGATTGTTCATTGTTAGTAAACAGAAATACTATTGATTTTTGTACATTGATCTTTTATCCTCCAACCTTGATAGACTTGGTTTTAGTAGCTTTTTTTTATTACTTTGGATTTTCAGCATAATCATGCCACCTATAAGTAAAAATAGCTTTTCTTCTTTCTTTTCAATTAGTGCCTTTTCTTATTCTTAACTTATTGCACTGACTAGAATCTCTACTACAGTGTTGAATAGAAATGGTTAAATAGAAATGGTGAATAGACATCCTAGCCAGTTCTTAGGCTTAAGGGGAAAGCATCCAAATATGATGTTAGCTATAGATTTTTGTTGTTGTTGATAAGCATCAAATTGGGGAAATTTTCTTGTATTTCTAGTTTGTGGAGAGTTGTTTGTTCATTTTTTTTTTTTTTAATTGAGAATGAGTGTTAGATACTGTCAAAGGCTTTTTTTTTTTTTTTTTAAGATCTTATTTATTTATTCGTGAGAGACAGAAAGGCAGAGACATAGGAAGAAGGAGAAACAGGTTCCTTCAGGGAGCCTGATGCAGGACTTGATTCCTGGACCCGGGATCATGCCCTGAGCCAAAGGTGGAAGCTCAACTGCTGAGCCACCCAGGCATCCTTGTTAATGCTTTTCCTGCATCTTTTCTTTTGGATGATTGTATGTTTTTTTTTTTTTTAATTTAGTTAGCATGCTGAATTACACTGGTTGATTTTTGAATGTTAAACCTGCCTTCTATCCCTTGGATAAACAAAGTTTATTGGATTTATAAGTTTATAGCTTTCATAAACTTTGGAAAAATTTTGGCCATTACTTCTTCAGATATCCTACCCCACCCCTGCCCAATCTCCTGTTCCTTGAGAACTCCCAGTCACTTGTATATTTGATTACTTGAAGCTATCCCACAGCTCATGCTCTGTTCTTTTTTTTTCCCCTTTCTTTCCATGTTTTGTTTTGGATAGTTTCTATTGCCATGTCTTCAAATTCACCAATCTTTTCTACCATAATGTCTAATCTGCTATGACTCCCATCCAGAAAATATTTATTTTAGCCATTTTCTGAAAGTTTAATTTGGGTCTCTAAAAATAGCCCTGATGTCTCTACATAACACATTTAGTAAACATAATGTTTAATCTTTATGTAGCTCCATAGAACTCTATTCTATAGAACATAGTTATAATAACATATAATATCTTTGTCTACTATTTCTAATATATGTATCAGTTTTGGGTCAACTTTGATTGATTTTTCTTAGGCAATCAAGAAGGAGAAAAAGGAGAAAAAAGAAAAAGAAGGATGTATTTTCCTTCTTTGAATGCATGCCAGTTTTTTTGCTCAGCGCCAGACATTGTGAATTTTATTTTGAGTGCAGAATATTTTTTGTATTCCTATAAATATTCTTGAATTTTATTCTGGACATAGTTATTTGGACATACTTCCTTTAAGATCTTTTTTCTTTTTTTAAGTTGTTAAGTTGGACCAAAGGCATGTTTAGTTGAGGACTAATTGTACACCTGTATACTTTTCAGTGCTCTACCCAGTGCCCCACAAATTAAGACATTTTTCACTATTGGCTTATGGGAATTGACACTTTTGTCTCTGGGTGAGCTCTGGCTGTTGTTCCTTCTGTGCTTTTTGATGATTCTTTCCCTGGCTTTGGATAGTTACCCAGGATGCATGCTCTGATTAGTACTCTACTGAATTCTTGAGGGAAACCCTCTGAATTTCTCTGTGCCCCCAATACTCTTCTCTGATAACTCTAATCACCTTGGTCAGATTTTGGCTCCATATCTTCAACTCAGGGATTCCACAAGGCTCCAGGTTAGTTCCATAGCACCAAACCAGAGCTCAAGGAGCAGAGAAGAGTGACATCTGGTTTGAAGCCAGGTTTTGGAGACATTTGGGTACTGCATGGAAGAATCAGGACTCAACACTATAAATACATTGAAACAGTATTTCAGGAAAATGTGGATGACTTGCCAGTCCTTATTGAATATGTTAAGGAATAAGTAGTGAATAAGAGATATTTAATTTTCCACTTTTGGCCTTTCTACCAACCCACAAATCATTGAGGAAGTTGCCCTTCATGACTCAGTATCCTCACCAGTAAGTGGATGATTCTTCATACCAATCAACTACTGATCCTGTCAATGGCCAAAGATAATTTCTTCAGGAAGACCCTTGAATAACCAAATGACAGCATGGCACAGTATAAAAAAGATTCAGTCCCTTTGCTTCCAACTGATTTTTCTATAGAGAAGAAAGAACAAGGAGCCATGCCTCCATTCTCAGATGTTCACCAAGGTGTGGGTTGAAGGAGAATTATGACTGATATGTAGTCAGTCTTGGGCTTTGCTTCTCAAAGTATAGTTCCCAAAGTAGCAGCACTGGCATCACTTGGGAATTTCTTAGAAATGAGACCATCAGTTTGTCAAGGTATACCATTAGAATCTGCACTGTGACAAAAACCCCAGGTGTTTCATGTCACATTAAAACTTGAGGAGCACCAGTACCTTAGTCAACAATAACATATTGTACACTTTAAATTTGTTGGGAGTGAATCTCATGTTAAGTCTTCTTTCCACAGTAAAATAAAATTTAAAAGTTTGAGCTCTGTTCTAAATGTGAATGGTGACACATGCCCTCTAGTGGCTGACTGCAAGTTTTTAAATGTTTTTTTCTTTTTAGGACCTTTGCACAGAACTGCCGAAACATTGAACATTTAAACCTCAATGGGTGCACCAAAATCACTGACAGGTAAGGAATGAGAATTAGTTTGGTAACTAATTGGCCACAGGAAGAGTGAGGGGAGAGAAACATGGTTGAAAATACCTTTAGTGTGTCTGCTCTTTTCCAGCACGTGTTATAGCCTTAGCAGATTCTGTTCCAAGCTGAAACATCTAGATCTGACCTCCTGTGTGTCCATTACAAACAGCTCCTTAAAGGGGATCAGGTAAGAGTACCTGTTGTCAGATGAAGCACTTAAGCCTATGAGTATCCTGGTGTGTCTAAAAACCGTTCTAATGATCCCATTGGAATAAGAAATAGGTGACTCAGGTCACAGAGGTTTTCTCTCCCCTTAATTTTTTTTTTTATTTACCAAACTCAAACTTGATAATACACTACCTGTAGGATAGATTGCACATGTATGGTCTTGTTTCTTATTCTTTCAGTGAGGGCTGCCGAAACCTGGAGTACCTGAATCTCTCTTGGTGTGACCAAATCACAAAGGATGGCATTGAGGCACTGGTGCGAGGTTGTCGAGGCCTAAAAGCTCTACTCCTAAGGGGCTGCACACAGGTACCGAGGGGTCTATTGAGGTGTGTTTATCTAACAGGAGGTGTGGGCACTTCATTAGAGAACTTGCTGTTGCATTTTTTTTTGATTCTTCACTATTCCCTCACCTGGTTCCATCCCTCTCTGTCCACTCAGTTAGAAGATGAAGCTCTGAAACACATTCAGAATTACTGCCATGAACTTGTGAGCCTCAACTTACAGTCCTGCTCAGTAAGTAACGTGCTTTACCTGGGAGCATCCTCCTGTCCCAAGCTCCCTGAGTCTGCTGTAGGCCCTCTTTGAAGTACCCAGGCAGGTGGGATGGTCGCCACACCCTTTTTTTTCTTATTCTGTGTCCTCATATGATCTGTTAGTTTGCCACAAGATGAAAGAATAACAGTCTAAACACAATGGCCAATACAAAGCCACTAACATTTTCCTCTAAAAATAATATAGATTGACATTGCGATTTATTTTAAGATATCAGGAATACTGTGAACTAGTCAGTAACCTGAACAAATTCATGGTAAGTTCTTAATGTCTTTTTTTTTTTAACTTATAAACTGGGGATAATGACACCTCTCATATCTCAGTGGATAAAATGAAATGATAGATGTGAAAATGCTTTGAAAAATAAAGCAAGAGCAAGATGCAATTTTCATTTTGGCATTAGCATGTGAAAAACACTTGTTCCATCCTCACGGCCATTGTCAGTGTTGATTCTTGAAGAGCGCTTACTACATTCTCCTGGGTTTCTCAAGGGGAGCATAAATTTTGAGAAATATAAAAGAAATTCCTTGCAGTTGGTATTCAGTAAATGAATCATTTAAGTCTTTAGAATCCTTGATGGTGGGAGATAGAACAGAAACTGTCTTCTGGACAAATAATGACTTTATGGGCACTGTGCAATATTAGGATCTTGCATTACATGTAGGAGGGAACTGGCAGATGGCTTAAAGTAGAATATAAGTGTGCAAGCCAGGGATGCCTGGGTAGCTCAGTCAGTTAAGCATCCAACTCTTTGTTTTGGCTCAGGTTGTGATGTTATGGGTCGTGATCTCACAGGTTGTAAGATTGGGCCTTCTGCAGGTCTGCTTTAAGATTCTCCCCCTCTAACCCTCCTTCCTCACACTCTCTCTCTGTCTTTAAAATGGATAAATAAATCTTTAAAAAAAATAAATATGCAAGTTATTTATCAATAATTTAGTGATTTATTTCATATGCTATTTTCTAAAACATTTGAGGAAATATTTATAAATATATACATATGTGGTTTATATGGTAGATACTTAAAACATTAATCTGTAGAAATTCAACCAAAAATTATTATATCACTTAACTAGGCAAATCTTTTTTTGTTTTGTTTTGTTTCTTAACTTTTTTTTTTTTAACTAGGCAAATCTTATGAGCTCTTTATTTAATCTGGTCTTTAACATAAGTTTATGAATTCTTCCTGAAAAAAAAAAATCAAATGAATGCTGGAGAGGGGAATGGAATTTTTAAATTTCATTCTTGGGAGGCACCTGGGTTGCTCAGTTGATTGAGCATCTGACTCTTGATTTCAGTTTAGGTCATGATCTTGGGCTCTTGAGATTGAATCCCATGTTCAGCTCCACATTCAGTAGAGAGTCTGCTTGAAGATTCTCTTTCACCCTTCCCTTTGCCTGTCCCCCTGCTTGCGCACACATACACTCTCTCTAAAATAAAGAAATCTTTTTAAAAAATGTCATTCTCTATTGGTAATGCTAGAATATTTTAAAGCTGTACAGAGGTAACCAATACATGTCAACTCTGTACTTCATTTTATTTTATTTAAACTGTTAGGATAAAATGCTAGTATTTGGCAACTTAACAGATCAGCAGTAGATTCCATTTTTTGCTGCTCTCATTTCAGTATTGTTGGTGCCTTCTGATGTTCTTTCCTATTTTGGCTTTCCCTAGCGCATTACAGATGAAGGTGTGGTGCAGATATGCAGGGGCTGCCATCGGCTTCAGGCCCTCTGCCTTTCTGGCTGCAGTAACCTCACAGACGCCTCTCTCACAGCCCTGGCTTTGAACTGCCCGAGACTTCAGTGAGTGCACCATGCTTTTGCTTTGTAGCTCAGAGCTTGGCAGGACTGACCAGGAAGTCTTCCTGCAGGAAGGGAAAGGTTTGCCAGCAGGTGGATAGGTAGTGATGGAGGTGGCAGTGGGATTGTGTTATTGCTGGCTTTTGCTAGATGGGTTGGGGTGGAACAATATGTAATCCAGGTTATTTACGGGTATACAGGAGGGTACCAAACTGTCCACCATCAGGGAACCTGAACTGTAATTTCTTGGTGGACTTTACACATGTGCCCACTTGATTTGCTTCATCCTGTTATAACTTTGACATCAGAGTGATCTGATAGTGTCAGAATGACAACCTTACATCCAAATGTCACCAGATTCTCCCCTACACCAGATGCTAAATGGACAGAAGGGGGTAGGGGATCACAGTAACCTTATTTATCACCTTCCCCAGGAGAAAGAAGTTCTGTTGTAACAGATAAATATTGATTTTCTCCAGTAATATTATGAATATTAAAACTTTAATAATGGCAACAAAGTAATAATCATAATTAACATCAGTTGAACTCATTTATATTCCAGGCTCTGTGTTGGGCACTTTTATAAGCATTATCTCAGTTAATCCTGACCACATCTATAGGAGATATGCACTATTATTCTCACTTGTTTTGCAGAGGAGAGATTGGGACTCAAAGAAAATCACATAATGTATCTTGGGCCATATGATGAGTAGGAAGTAAAAGTAGTGTTTGAGACTTAACCCCTGTACAAGAGGCTGAAAAAAGATACTTATTAAAAAAAAAAGATACTTATTTTGTTGTTTACTCATCAGTGAAACTGATCCATTTCTCATGCTTACACCAGTTTTATATCTTTTAAGGATTGTCTCTTGGTGTCTTTTGCCCATTTTTCTTACTATTGCATTAGGGACAATTCTAGACAATTTTGATATTTCTGAATTGTAGAAGGAATATGGGTGATCAAAACTGGTCAGAAATGTGGTTAAAATTACTGCTACAAGGGCATATTTAACTTTAAAATGTTATTTATTACTCCATCCCCATTAAGCATGGGCATTGAGAATTAACTCATGTTTTTCACTTGCTGCAAATTTTTAAAGTTTCTATTAGGGTAACTGGGAATTTCACTAAATGCAGTTTATATATCAAGATAACTTTGTTGAGTAAAAGTTCATTTTAATTGTGTTTAAAAAACAAATATTGGAGTAATATTTAAAAGCAATAGCAGCAGCAATGTCCTGATATTATGGTAAGATTCCTGGGTTCACTATCTGAATTTGAGCTGGAACCTTGGGACTTAAGGCAGGCCACATTTCTCCCTAAGCCTGCTTCCCCTCATCTATCCAGTGGGACAGTATTTGCATTTACCAGTCCTCAGGGCTGTTCCAGAAGCAAACATGTGTCAGAGAGCAGAATAAACTCAATTGTGTGCATCTTAAAATATGTGTTTCTATTGTTAATCAGTCACTACCTTTTCCTCCCATGCACCCTATATCCCAGGATTTTGGAGGCTGCCCGATGTTCCCATTTGACTGATGCAGGCTTTACACTTTTAGCTCGGGTAAGCCAGAGGTTTCAAAAAACAGAACCAAACTATAATTTACCTCCCCCATTTCAAAATAACTTGCTGTGGTTTGGAATGTGCAAAAATGTGTGTACCTTCAGAAAGGACAGATATGAAGTAGAGTGCTCAGGGTACATTTTCACATTTTCCCCAAAAAGGGAAAGTGGTCCTCTAGGGGGTTCTGGAGCAGGTCTAGAGCACTCTCACTTGGTCAGGTGGGACCACAATGAGAGAAACTTCTTCCCTGGCAGGACATGCCCTTCCTCATACAAACCCTGATGCAGCCTGTCAGTAGCTTCCCCTAACTGAATTGTGCTGTGCCTCTGCTCCTTCCACATCACCCTTTAGACACTAACCATCATGGGGGTCTCTCTGGCCTGTTGCTGGGAACCCATGGGGATGGTGATATACTCTTCCTCCTACCCTAACCCTCACCTGTCCACACTGTGCTTGAGCACTCTACCCCATGCCTTCCCAAGCCTATTCTATGGCTAAATTTAGAGGAGGATACCCATGAGCCACTGGGAAGGTGGAAGGCCCTACCTTTCCAGATGAGAAAAGGAAATGAAGCCCAGGGTGGCCACATTCCCATTTTCAAAGTGAATGTGATTCAAAAGGCACCTTCTCAGAAGTGCTGGCTCACTGGGTCACACTCCTTAATGGAAGAGAACAAGGATTCGGGGCCAGTACTCAGATAGGGCAAGTCACCAGTGTTGCCCTGACCACTGACCACATGGTGGGGGATGTCTTACGGACTTTTCCAGAATTGCCATGACCTGGAGAAGATGGATCTTGAAGAATGCATCCTGGTAAGTACCCACCTGACAAGCCCTGCAGGGCTGCCCCTCAGTCCTGAGAGACAAACAGGCACAGCCAGAGACCCCAGCTGGCTGTTGTCTGAACCCTCCTCACCCCAGTGTGTGGGTTAGGAATTGGGAACCCATGAGGGCCATGGCAGTGGGATGCATGAACTTTGGGCTATTCTTAGCCACCAGAGCTACAGTTGAGAAGTCAGGGTGGCTCCATTTTTTGCCAAACATTAAAAAAATATGTATTTCACAGAATTGAAGGGAGAAATAGGTTTGCAAGTACAGTGATGAGGTGACTACAGAGGAGAATCCTGGGTGACTCCCTCTTTGTCCTCTGTCCTTGGGTCACCAGAGGAGAGACTAAAACACAGCTTTGTGTCTATAGAAATTGAAATTGTTGGTGAAGAGAGGAGCTCCCAGCCTGAGTGTACTTGAGATGAGTTTTTAATTCTGTTTTACACCTTTTGATTCTCATGTTCAGGAGAAACCAAAATTAGGTATTAAGTTCTGGTGTGGAAGCCACACTGACACAGCATGTTTCTCTCCAGATAACCGACAGCACACTCATCCAGCTCTCCGTTCACTGTCCTAAACTGCAAGCCTTGGTGAGTCTGAGTTTTTGGTGACATTATTCACCTTTTAGAGATGAAAGAACTCTCCCACCACAGCAAGAATCTGTTTGGTTTTCCTTTCTGTAAAGGTATCATCATTCTTGGTTTCAAAGGTCTGCTAGTTGGGCTAATTTGGGAGGTAGGTTATCTAAATGTTACTGCTTTCATTTTAGGATGTGAACCTGTTGTAGAAACCCATGTCCTTACCACTCCATTCATGTTCATTATCTCAGGGAGAGTGAAACTTAGCATGTTACAATGATAAAATCGAGACAAAAGATTGAGGCCATCCTTGTGTCATATTTCATTCCATACCTGCTTATATCTATCTATGGGGGAAGAAGAATTAAAATATATTAAAAGCTCCTGGGGTGCCTGGGTGGCTCGGTGGGTTAAGCATCTCCTCAGTTCATGACCCAGGGTCCTGAGATCGAGACCTACATTAGGCTCCCTGCTCAGTGTGGAGCCTGGAGGAAGGATGGAATCCCCACCCTTTGGGCAAGCCCACATGAACTGTGCTACTATGCCCACTAGATATATTGTCTCATTTTATTCCATCCACAGCCCTGTGATGTACGACTCTGGACATCTCCATTTTATCAGTGAAGACCCTGAGGCTCAGAGCAATTAAACTTGCCCAAAATCACACAACGGTTTGGAGGCCCCAGGTTTTTTGGCCTCCATGGGCTCTGGTCTTTCTGCTGCCCTGAGACACACAACAGACTTTTTCTTAAGCTGGCTTTCTCTGTTGTCTTGAATCTTGCTCTCTCTGTGGGAGCCAGAATTTTATAACACCATTAAAGCTCCATTTGGCTTTGGGGTACTGACCCCACCAATTTTCCTAATTTGTACATTTCCTCTGGATACTTTCTGTCTTAGGCACAAGTACAACTGGGCCCTGGACAGCTCTGGGACATTTTTTTGTTAAGAGTTTGGAGTCAGATTTCAGAGATTAGTCAGGAACCTACCTGTATCCAAACTCTCTGACTAGGAGCACCTGGGTGTTTCCTTGGTTGAGCATTGGACAGTTTGTTTTTGCTGAGGTCATGGTCTCATGGGTTGTGGGATCAAGCCCTGAGGTGGTCTCCACACTCAGCAGGGAGTCTGTTTGGGGTTTCTGTCCCTCTGCCCCTCCCCACAACTTGCGTATGTGCCTGCTCACTCTTTCTTCTCTCAATAAATAAATAAATAAATAAATAAATAAATAAATAAATAAAAAAAGAAGAAAAGACTTGTTTTAAAAAATAAATCTTCAAACTCTCTAAATTGTTTCCCTCTACTATTTTGTAGTACTGTCTTTACTCCCAAATTAGTTCAGATACAGTTTTATAATTGACAGAACCTGTACTGAAGATACTCTCCCTTTATCCTCACCACCCTTTGCCCCTTGACCCCCAACCTTTCAGAGATGGGAAATTTAGGAGCCCTGGTACTTTATTATTCCCTTTAACCCCTCCTCTCTGCTGCTCAAAGGCTCTCTCTGCCCTACCCTGAGATAGCCTAGACTCAGACTCCCAGCTCTTCATCAGCATTTACAAGAAATCTTGAATCCGGATGGAGGGGCCCCAGGAGGAGTTGCACTGAGCCAACAGGGCCTCCCACTAGCTCTCTGCCTCCTGCCCTGCTGCTATCTCCTCAGTAGTGCAGGCTCCACTGGTAACTTGTCAGGGAACATCTAACAATATAGGGTGTTTTCCCCAGCAGGGATACTGGTGACTGAAAATCTTCTCCATCATGTCCCTTGTACTTATACAAGCTACTTCTAGAAACAGAACTTAGAATGAAAGATAAGTATAATAAAGCCAAAATGCCAAGATAAGAGCCCAAAATAAAAACCAGAAAGAATTATTAGCAGAAAAAACAGGGAAACAATGACAGTTGGAATCTAAACTTAGCTTTGAAGATGTCTAAGAGCCAAGACAAAAAGGAAATGAGCCAGATTACATCTATTCCACCCCCATCTCATTACTATCACCTCCAGACTCTCACAAGCCAGGCACTATTCTCGGCACTGGGGAATAAAAAGACAGTTCAATAGGAGAGGCCAACTTTATCCTCATTCTGAAATTTCAGAGAAGTGGTCTGGATCCTTGTTTCAGGGGTACTGTACTCCAGGAGCACTAGGCACTCTAATGATGGACAGTAATAGCAATGCTTCTCAACCCTCAGGTCAAGCTGAGGGCAGGTTAGAGTGCAGGTTTTGTTGTAAGTACATGTCTACTGCAGCAGGTCTGACAGAGCAGATGTGCAGTAGCTTGCATATGATGGCAGCTCTTGGAGGATGTAGGATGGCAGGCCATGAGTGTGTCAGGTGATGCCTGCACATCTCTCCTCTATAGGCCTCATGCTGAGCCAGGCGGCAGCCCAGGAGCAGCCCATTCCCCATCACAAGGCAGCTCACCTTATTATGGGAGGCTCAGAGAGTATTGCCTCTGACAGAGCCACAAACAGGCTACTCTGGGGTTCCCAGCAGGGACTCCTACCCCAGCCTACAGAGATCAGAAGAGGCAACTATAGTTGGGGGAAGGACTCTGTAGATTCAGAATTGCAAAGTATGGCTTTTATATTTTACTAGAGATCTGCAAGCATATAGGAATGAGGGAAGTGACCACCAGGCCAAAGCCAGGTGATCACTGCACCTCAGTTCCCAACACTGCAGTTTCCGAGGTTGTCCTTCAGACAAGAGGCAATTGTGTACACACACTGCCCTGTCTAGGAGTCACTCGGTGATCCCCAAGGGAAGTGAGGCCTTGTACACACACTTTAACAAAATGCAGATGGCTATTTGAAAAGGAAAACTAATCATGTTTATTTGAAAAGTCATTAGATATTTTCAAACAAGGGGAATTCCAGATTCAAAAGAACACAGAGTAGGACCTGGAAGGATCTATAGTGTCATGAAATTTGATAAGAGGATGTTAAGGATCCTTTCTCATACACTAGTTTTTAACTTGTAGGATGTGTCATCAGCAAGTTCTGTTGATTTTGAAACTTGCTTTGTTTTCTGATTTCCTTTTCAATATCAGAGACAGTTTTGGGGAGCTTTTAAAAATCTTATTATGCAACTCATTTGTCCTAGAAGCTATCCAAGAAGAATTTTAGGAATTTATTATATTAAAGAATAAGGAATATAGCCAAAAAGGAAATCCCCATTACTGTCTTCAATGCTATAGAGTTTTATCTTTCATCCTGATTTATCGAAGCTCAGTGATGTTGCATAGGAGGCCAAGGCCATCAGGTGTCTAGTGAGTCACTGTCCTTTCAGAATGACAAGTATACAAGTTACTCAACTGGTGGAAAGCTGCTCTTGATGATATGAAACAATCTTGTTATCAAACCACTACTCAACTGGGACACAAGAGGGAAAATAGGGGTAACAAGACTTGGTAACATTTAGATAACTGTTTCATCCATTTTAAAATGAGACATTGAACACTTTGGAAAATAACAACGTGAAATAGAATGTGTGTTGTTTATGTCTCAGTGTCACACCCCACGGTCTGACCAGCATCTCTTGTCTTTCCCAGTCACTCTTTGTGTCACCCAGCTGCAACCAAAATTGAATCTAAATGGGTCCCTTTAAGCCTACCATCTTATCATTGTCAATTCCCATTTGATGTCCCTTTCTCCTCCCCACTCAGCCTAAATTGTGTGGTCAATTATTTTTTTTTAAAATAGATTTACTTACTTACTTACTTACTTACTTACTTACTTACTTACTTATTTATTTATTTATTTATTTATTTATTTATTTATGATAGACATAGAGAGAGAGAGAGTGGCAGAGACAAAGGAGGAGGGAGAAGCAGGCTCCATGCCGGGAGCCCAACATGGGACTCGATCCCAGGACTCCAGGATCGTGCCCTGGGCCAAAGGCAGGCACTAAACTGCTGAGCCACCCAGGGATCCCCTGTGTGGTCAATTATTAACTCATTTCCTTGATCCTCAAGATTCACCTTCTTTTTTTTTTTTTTTTAATGAGCTAGATTTTTAAAATTTATTTATTTATTCATGATAGACATAGAGAGAGAGGCAGGAGACACAGGCAGAGGAAAAGCAGGCTCCATGCAGGGAGCCCGACATGGGACTCAATCCTGGGACTCCAGGATCGCGCCCTGGGCCAAAGGCAGGCACCAAACCACTGAGCCACCCAGGGATCCCCAAGATTCACCGTCTTCACTTAGCTGTCATTCTGTTTAACTCTCAGCTGCTGAGCCAGTCTTGAAGCGGTAGCAAGAGTACGGTAGAGAAGGGCTTACAAGCCTTTTTTATGGAGAAAACAGCACATATTCTTAGATTGACAGAAGCCATGTCTGGGTTTCAGAGTGAGGAAGGAGAGGAGATGAGGCTGAATAGGAAGCAGGACCAGAGCGTCATGGCCCCCACTAAAGAGGGTAGACCTGTTCCAATCAACTGTCTCTGTGAGGCCTACCAGGCTGACAGTGAGAAGCTGAGATAGGGGCTCACAGTCTGAAGGCCAGTGTTCTGTGGCATACCTAAAAGTAACCTGGCCCATATTTTGCTCCCAAACTGGAGACCCTGGTTTATTCATTTCTTCTAATTGTCTCAAGTTAGAATGTTGAGATTCACCAAACTCATTAGACCATTCCTAAAACTTTATAAGTAGAACAACTCCATGCACACATGGAAACCCACAAATCCTGAACAAGGTATTGGGACTTAAACCTCATATCCAGTTCAGAGTAGCCTCCTATGGCTCAGACTTTTCTTATCCTCACTAACATTTTATCCTCTGATTTGAGTGCAAATTTATAATTACTGTATCTTCTGGAAGACTTGACATTTTTATCATTATTAAATGTTATTGATTGATTAAAATCTTATCATTGATTAAATCTTTGTCCTGAAGTCTACTTTATCTGATATTAAGATCATTCTTTTTATGCTTATTTTTGCAGGACATATCATTTTCTTTCAATTAATCTATGTTTTTGTATATAAAGGCTGTCTTGCTTTTATCCAGTCTGATAAATTCTCTTTTAATCAAAATGTTTAGACATTTATATTTAGTGTAATATTGATGCAGTTGGGTATTTTCTCCCTTTTGCTTTCTATTCTCTGCTCCTCCTTTCCCATCTTCTTTTTGGATTAACTAAATATTTGTTTTAATTGCATTTTAAATTGTCTGTTGGCTTTTTAGTCATATCTCTAGCCTTGATTTTTTTTAGTAGTTGCACTATTAGCCAAGGAAGCTTTCCTCAGTAGTAATTTTAGAGGTAGTCTAGGATTGTGATTTAGACTATCAATTCCCGGAAGACAGAGTCAGGATCTTTCCTCTTTCTTCTACCAACAGCATCTTGCACAAGGCTTAGCCAGGAGAAGCCACTTCCAATCCTCTTTTGGAACAAAGTAGGATGTGAACAAGCCAGCCCAAATCTGAGCGAGTCAGGCACAGAAACTGTTATGTGAGTAATGATCCCTACAACTGTGGTGCTCAGGTCCCAAGGAGTGCAGCCCTTTTCTGGAGACTGCCAGCAGTTCCCTGGCCATGCTAGGATCTTACATGAGAAGCTGCTTTTTTGGCTGAAGGAGCAGGTGAGGAGTTTCTGCAATCAGGAATCCTAAACTCCCCAAGTTCTCCTTACCTATGGTATCAAGCAACCTTGTCAAGGCAGCCTGACCAGCTCCTTCAGTTTCACATCACCAAACTCAGAGAGAAAAGGGGGAGGAAAAGAGTTCTTATTGTTGGAACAGATCTCAGGGGAAGATTCTGGGCCCTGGGGAAGAGGAGAATATCCAGATTTCTCAGGTCATGGCCTATCCTAATTTTAACAGACAAGTGGCTTGAATTTTTTAATTTCTTATTAACATTTCAGTTCAAATTCCATTAAGTCCCTGGGTTTTGGTAGGGAGCAATGCCCAAGATGTGGGATATACACACATACACACGCACTCACACAAACATACTTCTGAATCATAGGACACTCCCTAGCAGCCTAGTAGAAGTGGAAGAAAAGGGGTGAGAACAAACAAGTCTGAGTACTATCATGTCATCCTCCTATATCTGCTGTAAGCGAACTTCCTTAGCTTAAAAAATAGCAATAAGTCCTTCCCTGTCAATAATCACTCTAAATGTAAATGGATTAAATTCCCCAATCAAAAGACATTGAGGTGCTAAATGGATAAAAAACCATGACCCAACTATATGACTAGATCTAAAACAATCTAACTTTACACTTCTAGAGCTATAAAGGAAAAAACAAACCAAGCCCAAAGTTAACAGAAAGGAATAAATAACAAAAATTAAAGCAGATATAAATTTTAAAATAGAAAATAGAGGAGTGTCTGGGTGGCTCAGTTGGTTAAGCGTCTGCCTTCAGCTCAGGCCATGATCTCAGGGTCCTGGGATGGAGCCCCGAGTCAGGCTCCCTGCTCAGCAGGGAGTCTGCTTCTCTCTCTGCCCCTCCAGCAGCTCATGCTCTCCTCCCTCTCTCAAATAAATAAATAAAATATTTTTAAAAAGAAGACAATGCCATCTTTAACATATATATACCAAATAACAGAGTTGCAAATTATGTGAAGCAAAAACTGTTAGAACCGGAAAATCCACAGTAATAGTTGGACACATTAGTATTCTACTCTCAACAATTGATGGAACAACCAGACAGAAAATCAGCAAGTATATAAAACTTAAAACCACTATGAGAATGCAGCCACACTAGAAAACAACACCCCAAGGGAAATTTTTTAACAGTTAAACTAAATGAAAAAAGCTAGAACATATCAAAATAGGGCACTTGGGTGGCTCAGGAGGTTAAGCATCTACCTTCAGCTCAGGTCATGATCCCAGGGCCCTGGGATTGAGTCCCACATTGGGCTCCCTGCTCAGCAGGGAGCCTGCTTCGCCCTCTGCCACCTGCTCTCCTTGCTTATGCTCTCTCTATATATCAAATAAATAAAATTAATTAATTAATTAATTAAAATCTTTTTAAAAAATTAAAATATGTTGGATGCAGTAAAGCAGTGCTAAAAGGGAAATTTGTGGCATTAAATGATTACATAAAAATAAGGAATGTCTTGGGGTGTCTTTTTGGCTCAGTCAGTAAAGCACCTGAGTTCAAGCTTAATGAGCACTCATGATGGGTGTAGACAGTACTTAAATAAAATAAATAAACTTTAAAACAAATAAGGAAAGTCTCAATAATCTTAAACTCTGACCTAGATGAAACCAGAAAAAAGCAAAATAAGGAAAAGAAAGAATAAACTAAAAATAATAGTAGAAATCAATAAATAAAAAGTAAAAAACAATAGAAAAAAGTCAGCAAAACAAAAAGCTGGTTCTTTGAAACAGACCTCTAGCAAGACTGATGAAGAGATGATATTACCACACAATGAGAATGAAACAGAAGTGCTATGGTCTGTATGTGTCCCCCCCAAATTCATATGTTGAATCTTACCCCCCAACAGGGATGGTCTTAGGATCTTGGGGAGGTGATTAGGCTAAGAGCTCATTCACGGATGAGCTAAATGCTCTTCTAAAAGAGCCTCCAGATGGATCCCTCACTGCGTCCACCACTTGAGGAGTATACAGCCAGAAGACACTGGCTGTGAACTGGGAAGGGGCTTGTCTCCAGCCACCACATCAGATCTGCCTGCACTGTCATCGGAGATTTCCTGTCTCCAAACTGTGAGGGAGAAATTTCTGGGGTTTATACGCCTGTCTGTAGCATTTTGTTACAGCAGCACAAACAGACTGAGACCCGGGCCATCACTACAGGCCCTGAAGACCTTACAGGATGATGAGGGAGTATTAGAAACACCTCCACAGAAATCAGTTTGACCACTTCCCCTAGTACATTGAAAAGGCAAAGCAAGACAGTTCATTCATTTTAAGAGGTCATTTCAATAGCCTTGTAGGTACTAAAGTAATTGAATTCATAATTTTTAAACTGTCAAAAAAGAAATATCCCAGTCCAGATGATCTCACTGAAGAATCCTACCAAACACTGAAGTCAATTCTAAAGAGTTTCTTCCAGAAAATAAATGACAGAATAGTTCACAACCCATTTCGAGGCCAGTAATACCTGATATAAAAGCCAGGCAATAGGGGCACCTGGGTGGCGCAGGCGGTTAAGTATCCGACTCTTGGTTTCCGCTCAGGTCCTGATCTCAGGGTCATGAGATCAACCCCCCTGTTGGGCTCCACACTCAGCAGAGTCTGCCTAAGATTGTCTCTTTCTCTCCCTCTGCACCCCCATTCCGTGTTTGCTTTCTCTCTCTCTAAAATAAATAAATCTTAAAAAAAAAAAAAAACAGGCAATAGTAGTACCAAGAGACAAAACTATAGACTAGTATCCCTCATAAACATAGAAGTAAATGCCCTTAAAATATTAGCAAATAGAATTCAGCAATATAAAAAATAATTACCCTGAGCATGCAGGGTTTTTTTCCAGGGACACAAGTCTAGTTTAATATTTGAAAATGGATCAGTATAATCCACCATGTTAACGGGCTGGGTAGAAGAAAAATTAGTGATCACAGCAATTAATGCAAAAAAAAAAAGCATTTGATAAAATTCAGAAGAAAAAAATTAAAGCTTTTTTTTTTTTTTTTTTAAGATTTAATTTATTTACTTAGAGAGAGAGAATGAAGCAGGCTCCATGCTGGGAGCCCGACGTGGGACTCAATCCTGGGTCTCCAGGATCACACCCTGGGCTGAAGGTGGCGCTAAACTGCTGAGCCACCTGGGCTGCCCAAAGCTTTTTAAGTGCCAAAAATACAAGAGAAAAATCCCACTCATCTAAAATCTCCCAGTTACCCTGTTTCCCAACCTGCACCGTCAGGGATAGTGTCTGTGGCTAATGTCTCTTTCTTCTGGAGAAATTCTATGTGAGATTGAGAGATTTTCTCCCCTACTCTCCCTCCTTCTAGCAAAAGACACCTGCTGTTTTGCATTTAAAAGTAGTTACACAGGGGGATCCCTGGGTGGCGCAGCGGTTTGGCGCCTGCCTTTGGCCCAGGGCACGATCCTGGAGACCCGGGATCGGATCCCACGTCGGGCTCCCGGTGCATGGAGCCTCTCCCTCTGCCTCTCTCTCTCTCTCTCTCTCTCTCTCTCTCTGTGACTATCATAAATAAATAAAAATTAAAAAAAAAAAAAGTAGTTACACAGGGATCCCTGGGTGGCTCAGCAGTTTAGTGCCTGCCTTGGGCCCAGAGCATGATCCTGGGGTCCTGGGATCAAGTTCTGCATCAGGCTCCCTGCATGGAGCCTGCTTTTCCCTCTGCCTGTCTCTGCCTCTCTCTCTGTGTCTATCATGAATGAATAAATAAAATATAAAAAATAGATAAATAGTAGTAGTAGTAGTAATGGTAGTTACACTTCTTGCTCTGCATATTCACCCCTACCACCCCTGGCTGCTACTGCTTTCTCAGGAATGATAGGATAAGCTGTTCACTTGCAGAATATGACACTCCCAATTAGCCTGTGAATAGATAATGCCTATCAGTGGTAAACTTGTTTTTCTAGAATATTCCTTCCTCTTAACACACCTACCATAAACAGTCTTAAATCTGCAGGATACTGTGGGTGGACGAGATAAGGCAGGGCAGGGGGAGAGGCTTATTAAGGCTACCCTGAGCTTACTATAATGGGCACATCCCAACTTCTTTGAACCTCAGTTTCCTCATCTGTAAAGTGGAGAGCTCTGCAGGGATGCTCTGAAGCATAAAGGAAATAATGTATAAACAGTGAGTGGCCTAACCCAGATGGCTTTGACCGTTGGCCCATTATTAGCATAAACTAAAAGGCCCCTCTGCTGAGTAAACTGTGTTGGCAGATTTTCCATTGACCCTGGGGAACATGTCAAGAGCCCCTCTGATTATCCTTAAATTAAACCAGTTTTTAAATTATATAAATACTTGGCACGCCTGGGTGTCTCAATCAGTTAAGTGTCTGCCTTCTGCTCAAGTCATGGTCCTGGGGTCCTGGGATGGGGCCACAGGCTCTCTGCTTGGTGGGGAGCTTGCTTCTACCTCATCGTCTCCCTCTGCCTGCTGCTCTGCCTGCTTATGCTCTCTCTCTCTGTCATATAAATAATACATAAAATCTTTAAAAATAAAATTTAAATTATATAAATACATGCATATGCCAGTATAGAAGCTTTTAAATTAATATGAGAGCATCTATCCCTTTGGTCCCAGATGCAACCATTAACTTTTTGATTCCTCAGTTCCCCTGTATTAAAACAACAAAGTTGTTATATCTTATATATCTTATATCATCTTGAACTTCTTCTAATCTGCATGGTGTATATGTGTGCCTATCCATATATGTGTATATGTAAATAATACGTATACATACACACTTTGTTTCTGGTTGTACTTTATTAGAAATAATCAAATTCTATTTCTTTTTAAAATTTTTTAGTTAATTTCTTTTCAAATTCTATTTTTTAAAAAGATCTATTTATTTGAGAGAGTGAGAAAGAGAGAGGGAGGGAACTGCAGAGGGAGAGGGAGCGAGATTCCCAGGCAGATTCCATACTGAGCACAGAGCCTGACATGGACTGGATCTCACAACCCTGAGATCATGACCTTAGCTGAAACCAACAGCTGGACACCCAACCAACTGTGCCACCCAGGTGCCCCTAATTCTATTTCTTGATTTAAACAGCTTCCTGGGGATCCCTGGGTGGCGCAGCGCTTTGGCGCCTGCCTTTGGCCCAGGGCGCGATCCTGGAGATCCAGGATCGAATCCCACGTCAGGCTCCCGGTGCATGGAGCCTGCTTCTCCCTCTGCCTGTGTCTCTGCCTCTCTCTCTCTCACTGTGTGCCTATCATGAATAAATAAAAATTAAAAAATAAAAAAAATAAAAAAAAATAAACAGCTTCCTGAAAAGCTTTCTGGCTTTATCCATAAATCAGTTCTAAAGCTAAAAGCAAGTGAACAGGAGTAATCGATCATATAAATACTGTTTCACATAGATCATATGGCATGTTTGGATTCAGGAGAAAGGAAGTATTTCCCATGTTGCTCAAAGAAGAGCTCAAAGAGGAAGTGTTCAAGCATCAAGGTCCGACAGAATTTCTCTCATTCTATGTTCCCTTCCCTCTAATTTGTACTCAGCTGCCTATTTCTTGTATCCAGTATCAGTCTTTCTTGACTTTTTTTTTCACTTTGCAAAAATACCTCACACCACAAGTAAGTGGATACTTACTTGTCTCCTCCACCAGAACTCATCACGTCCAAACTGGCAGGCATTTCCTTGCCTTAAAGATTACAGTAGTCTTCTATTTGCTCGACTGTATATCCTCATTTACATCCTGAATAATCTGGCAGTCGGGATGACTTATCTTTTTTTCTTTTTTAAAAAATTAATTATTTTTAAGTAACTTCTACACCCAATGTGGGGCTCAAATTCATGACCAAGGGTCACATGCTCTTCTCACTGAGCCAGCCAGGCACTCCAGGGTGGTTAATCTTTTCAATTTTAATTTTTTACTAAAAACATACATGCAAGAAAGAGCACTCAGTATAGGTGTATATATCAATGCATTTGCATAAGTTGAATGATGAAGAATCAACATTACTGGACTCCAGACAGCCCTTCTGTTGCTCCCTTCTGGTCACTAATACCTCCCCCCCAACCACCTACCACCAAGGGGAGTGACTTCCACCCCAACCCTAGATTAGTTTTGCCCTTGTTTTGTACTTTATTATCTAACTGTATGATGTAAACTGTATGATGGAATTCCATTCCATATGAATGGAATTATCATATCTACTCTTCTGTGTCTGGATTCTTCACTATTATATTTGTGAAATATATCCATATTCTTGCATATAAGTGAACAATGTTCATTCTCATCATTGTGTAGAATGGGCACACTATGGTTTAATTATCCTTGCTAGTATTGATCATTTAAGTAGTTTCCAGTTTGAGGGTATTAGAACCAGTATTATTCTGTCTTATGGTGAACACATATATGCATTCCAGTCAGAAATATCCAAATCCTTCTGCAATGCAGGAGAGTTCCAGTTGCTCCACATCCTCACCAATGACAGATTTTCCATCTTTTTCATTTTAGCCATTCTGGTGGGTATGTAAAAATACATGATGGTCTCTTTGAAAAATAAATTATCACATTCTCCTTAAAACTTTTCCAAAAAACCTTAGAATCAAAGTAAAACTTCTTTACATGGCCTGCACAGCTGTGATCTGGCTCCCAGCTCTACAATTCCATTCATCTAGATACTTCTTTCTTCCCATGTGCAGTACTTGCCATTCTTCTGCTGCCTGCAGTGTCACACACAACACACTCTTCACACACTTCTTCCTTCTTGGCTCCTAGTCCCTCAATTATCAATTGATAGGATAGGTTGTGCTTACTGCCCTCAGTTAGGGACAGGTGGGCAGCAGGGTGCTGGAAGAAAAGTCAACTGTTGGATATTAGATTACAGTGTGGACTAAAACACTAATATTGTAGATTATTCGCTATTCTGGTGATCAAGGAATGGAATCAAAGCCCACTCCTGTCTTAGCATGGCAACCAGTAAGCTGCTGTGTCATTTTTATTAAATTATTATTAATTTGTTCATTTATCATTAAAGACACTTTTAACATTAAAAAAAATATTGCAGGGGAAATTTCAGTTTACTCCATTCAGTGCAGTTTGATAGCCCACTTCTCCACTTGAGGGGAGGCCAGTGCAATGACTTCTGATGAATTATCAATTATCAATTATCAATTTAGTGTTCTTTTCCTCAGGTCACCTCCTACTGCCATGTGTTCTCAGAGCACTTACTTTAGCTTCTGTTTAATAGTGATGCTATTTCTAGACCCTCGTCTCCACCGGTGCAGAGAAGTGTGTTTTTACTTACCATTGCAACATAGGGCCTGACACAGAGTGAGAGCTCATATGTTTGAAGTAACAAATGAATAATGAGACTTTGATGTACAACTTTTTGCCTCTGAACTTTTATCGTGGGGTGAGTATTATATTTTATATGCATTTGGAGAAAACATCAGGTCTTGAAAAGACTGATATGAAGAACTTAAAATATGGAGATACCATTTGTGGGGCACCTGGGTGGCTCATTTGAATGTCCAGCTCTTGGTTTTAGCTCAGATGGTGATCTCAGGGTCCTGAGATCCCTCAGGGGATTGAGTGCTGTATCGGGCCCTGCACTGATAGTGGAGTCTGCTTGGGATTCTCTTCTTCTTCCACTGCCCCTCCCCCAACTTGTGTGCACTTTCTCACTCTAAAATAAATAAATCTTTTTAAAAATGCCATTTGGCTATATAATATTAATCTGAATTTGTTACATTCTGCAATCTTTACTGTTTATACCCAAGAGAAGCCAGTAATGTCAGATCACATTGTTCAAGGTCTATTTAATTATAACCATCAAAAGTGTTCACTATGCCTCTGAGTCAAGGCTCTTTGCACAATTTCTAAATGACATGGGCATCAGAAGTCATTGCACTGGCCTCCCCTCAAGTGGAGAAGTGGGCTATCAAACTGCACTGAATGGAGTAAACTGAAATTTCCCCTGCAATATTTTTTTAATGTTAAAAGTGTCTTTAATGATAAATGAACAAATTAATAATAATTTAATAAAAATGACACAGCAGCTTACTGGTTGCCATGCTAAGACAGGAGTGGGCTTTGATTCCATTCCTTGATCACCAGAATAGCGAATAATCTACAATATTAGTGTTTTAGTCCACACTGTAATCTAATATCCAACAGTTGACTTTTCTTCCAGCACCCTGCTGCCCACCTGTCCCTAACTGAGGGCAGTAAGCACAACCTATTATTCTTTTGCTCATTACTGAACTGAATTCTTAGAGCACCTGCCTCTGGGGCATGGAGAACCCTGCTTATTAGGCAGACCACCCAGGATTCCACAGGAAAGTCATCAGTCTGAGTGCTTGATCTGCCCAGGTGTCTGTTAAGACCCATTTAACTCTGTCTTGATGGGCACTTCCACACATTGACTCCTTCATTCCCAAGCTTTGTGAGCACTAAAGTTTGAATTTTCCAGAATTACTGCTACTCAGAGAGTCCTGGGTACCACCAGTTGGTTTTTTTTTTTAATTCATTTTTTTAAAAGGTTTTATTTATTTGAGACAGAGCACAAGCTGGGAGGAGAGGCAGAAGGAGAGGGAGAGGTAGACTCCCTGCTGAGCGGGGAGCCCAACACTGGGCTCGATCCCGGGACTCTGGGATCAAGACCCAAGCTGAAGGCAGATGCTTAACCCACTGAGCCACCCAGGTGCCCTCTCTTTCTTTTTTCAATGGAGGTATACTTGAGAAAAATACATGTATCAGGTGTACAAAATGATTTGATATTTGTATATATGCCAAAATGATCAACATGAATGAGTTTAGTTAACCACTGTCATACTGTTGACAATTTTTTTTCCTTAGGATGAGAACTTTTAAGATTTTCTCTCATTATATCCCTGTGACTTATTATTTAACGATTGGAAATTTTTCCATTTTAACTCCCTTCACCCTTTACATCTACCCACTCCCACCCCACCTCTGACAACTACCACTTTTTTTTAATGTTTTTTAAAAAATATTTTATTTATTTATTTGAATGAGGGAGAGAGACTGAGATAGCGGAGAGAGCAGAAGCAGAGAAGGAGAAGCAGGCTCCCCACTGAGCAGGAAGCCCCATGTGGGACTCACTCCATCCCAGGACCTTGGGATCATGACCTGAGCCAAAGGCAGATGCTCGACCAGTTGAGCCACCCAGGTGCCCCTTTTTTTATGTTTCAAGTTTTTATTTAAATTCAGTTAGTTGGGGCACCTGGATGGCTCCCTGCTCAGCAGGGGGCGTCCTTCTTCTCTCTCTCTGCCTGCCACTCCCCTGCTTGTGCTGTCAGATGAATGAATAAAATCTAAAAAAAGTAAAATAAAAATAAATAAATTCTAGTTAGTTAACATACAGTGTAATATTGATTTCAGGATGTATTCTCTGTATGAACTTGGTTGCTTGTTTTTTTTAATTCCACATATAAGTGACAACATATGGTATCTTTCTGTGTCTGATTTACTTCACTTAGCATAATACCCTCAAGGTCCATTGATATTGTCACAAATGGCAAGATTTCATTATTTTTTTATGGCAGGATAATATTCCACTCTGGGTATGGGTGTGTGTATTTGTGTGTGTGTGTGTGTGTATCCATGTTTTCACTACCCATTTATTCACTGGTGGACACGTAGATTGTTTCCCTGTCTTGGCTATTATGAATAATGCAGCAATGAACATGGGAGTTCAGATACGTTTTCAAATTAATGTTTTCATTTTTTCCAGATAAATACCCAGAAGTGGAAGTGCTGGATTATGGTAGTTCTGTTTTTAATTTTTTGAGGAACCTCCATATTGTTTTCCATGGTGGCTGCACCAATTTACATTCCCATCAGTGGTGCACAGGGGTTCCTTTTTCTCCATGTCTTTGACATCAGTCATTTCTTTCCTTTTTGATAATAACCATTCTGGTAGGTGTGAGGTGGTATCTATCTCATTGTGGTTTTGATTTGCATTTCCCTGATGATTAATGATGTTGAGCATCTTTCCATGTGTCTGTTGGCCATCTGGATGTCTTATTTGGAAAAATGTCTACTTGGGCCCTTTGGCCACTTTTTAATCAGACTTTTTTTTTTTTTTTTGCTACTAAGTTGTACATGTTATTTATATATTTTAGATATTAGCCCCTTATCAGATATATGTTTTGCAAATATTTTCTCCCATTCTTGCCTTTTCATTTGGTGAGTGGTTTCCTTTGCTTTTAGTTTGATGTAGTCCCATTTATTTTTACCTTTGTTGCCTTTGCTTTTGGTATTCATTCCAAAAAAATTATTACCAAAACCAATGGCAATGAGCTTATTGCCTATGTTTTCTTCTAGGAGTTTTATGGTCTTAGTTCTTCCATTAAGTCTTTAATTCAAGTTAATTTTGTATATCCTATAAGATAGGAGTCCACTTTCATTCTTTTGCATGTGGCTCTCATTTTCCCAGCACTACTGGAGTGTCTTTTCACCACTGCATATTCTTGGCTCCTTTGTCATAAATTAATTGATGAATTATGTGTGGCTTATTTTTGGGCTCTTCTGTTCCATTGATCTGTGTGTCTATTTTTAATGCCAATACTGTACTATTTTTATTACTATACCATTATTTGTAATATGGGTTGAAACCAGGGAGTGTAATGAATTTCAGCTTTGTTCTTTCTCAAGATTGCTCTGGCTAATAAAGGTCTTTTTTTATAGTTCCATACAAATTTTAGGATTGTTCTATATTTTTTTGAAAATATTTCAACTGGAATTTTGATAAAGATCGCTTGAATCTGTAGATTGCTTTGAGTAGTATGGACATTCTTTACAATTTGAATTTTTCTGATCTGTGAACACAAAGTATCTTTCCATTTGTGTCATTAAATGTCTTTCATCAATATCTTATAGTTTTCAGAGTACAGGTCTTTTATACCTCCTTGGTTAAATTTGTTTCTAGACTTTTCTTTTTGATGCAATTGTAAAGGAGATTGTTTTCTTAATTTCTCTCTCTCTCTCTCTTTATTTTTTTAGAGAGAGAGCAAATATGAGTAGGGATAGGGGCAGAGGGAGGGAGTGAGGGGGAATCTCAAGAAAACTCCCCACTGAGCAGGGAGCCCAACATAGGGCTCGTTCCTGAAACCATGATCTGAGCTGAAATCAACAGTTGGATGCTTAACTGACTGAGCCGCCCAGGTGCCTCTTACTTTGTCTTTCTGATAGCTCATTATTAGTGTATAACAATGAAACTGGTTTCTGGGCAGCCCCGGTGGTGCAGCGGTTTAGCGCCGCCTGCAGCCCAGGGTGTGATCCTGGGGACCCTGGATCGAGTCCCACATCGGGCTCTCTGTATCATGCCTGCTTCTCCCTCTGCCTGTGTGTCTCTCTCTCTCTGACTCTATGAATAAATAAATAAAATCTTTAAAAAAAAATGAAACTGGTTTCTGTGTGTTAATTTTGTATCCTGAGACTTCACTGAATTTTTTTTATTAGTTCTAATGGTTTTTTGGTGGAGTATTTAGGGTTTTCTATATCTAACACATCATCTGCAAATAGTCACAGTTTTACTTCTTTCTAATTTGTATGTCTTTATTTCTTTTTTTGCCTAATCCCTCTGGCTAGGATTTCTAATACCATGTTGAATAAATATGGCAAGAGTGGGCATCCTTATCTTGTTTCAGACCTTAAAGGAGAATTTTCAGCTTTTCACCATTGAGTATAATGTTAGCTGTGAACTTGAGCTTGTCTTATACAGTCTTTATTATGTTGAGGTATGTCCCTTCTTTACCCACTTTGTTGATGTGTTGGGGTTTTTTTTAATCATAAATGGTTGTTGAATTTTGTCAGATTCTGTTAGTGCATCTATTTAGATGATCATGTGATTTCTATCCTTCATTTTGCTTCTGTGCTGTATGATTGATTGATTGATTGATTTGAAATGCTGAACCATCTTTGCATCCCTGAAATAAAAATTCCACTTGACTGTGGTGTAGGATTCTTTTGATGTACTGTTGAATTCAGTTTGGTAATATTTTGTTGAGAGTTTTTGCACCTGCGTTTATCAGAGATGTTGGTCTGTAATTTTCTTTTCTTGTAGTGTCTTGGTCTAGTCTTAGTATCAGGATAATGCTTGCCGTGCAAGATGAGTTTGGAAATATTCCTTTCTGTTTTTTTAAAGAGTTTGAGGACAGTTGGCATTAATTCTTCTTTAAGTATTTGGTAGAATTCATAAATGAAGCCATCTGGTCCTCGACTTCTCTTCATTGGGAAGTTTTTGATTACAGATTCAATCTCCTTACCAGTAATCAGTATGCTCAGATTTTCTGTTTCTTCATGATTCAGTTTTGTTTGGTCTTTGTTTCTAGGAACTTATCTGTTTCTTCTACCTTGTCCAATTTATTGGCCTTCATTGTTCTTAGTAGTCTCTTAACGATCCATCGTATTTCTGTGGTATCAGTTGTTAACATCTCTTTTTTCATTTCTGATTTTATGTACTTGAGCCCTCTCTTTTTTCTTCTAACTAAAGGTTTGTCAATTTTGCTTATCTTTTCAAAGAAACAGATCTTAAGTCCATTGATCTTTTCTATTGTCTTTTTAGTCTCTTTCATTCATGTCCTCTCTGATCTTTATTTCCTTCCTTCTACTAATTTTGGGCTTTGTCATCTATCTTTAGTTCCTTAAGGTGTGAAGTTAGGTGGTTTGACTTTTCTCATTCCTTGAAGTAGGCCCTTGTTGTTATGAACTATTGCCTTAGAACTGCTTTTGCTGCATCCCATAAATTTTGGTATATTACATTTCCATTTTCTTTTGTCTCAAGATATTTAAATTTCTCTTTTGATTTCTTCTTTGACTCATTCAGTGGTAGTTCAGTAACATGTTAAATATCCATGTATTTGTGAATTTTCCACTTTTCTTCTTGTAATTATTTCTACTTTCATAGTATTTTGGTCAGAAAAAAATGTTTGATATGATTTTACACTTCTTAAATGTATTAAGATTTCTTATGTATTCTAAGATATGATTTGTTTTGGAGAACATTCCATGTGCACTTGAGAAGAATGTGTATTTTGCTTTTGTATAGAATCTTCTGTATATATCTGTGAAGTCCATCTGTTCCAATATGCTATGTACAGCTTATGCTTCCTTACTGATTTTGTCTGGATGTTCTATCTATATCATTAAGTAAGTGTAAGTGGGTATTAAAGCCCTCTACCATTATTGTATTGCTAATTACTTACTTTAGGTCTGTTAATATATGCTTTATATATTTAGGTGCTCCTATGTTGGGTTATAAATATTTACCAATGTTTATACGCTTGTTGGATTGACCCCTTTATCATTATGTAACGTCCTTTGTTATTATAGTCTGTTTTAAAATATATTTTGTCTGATGTGACGACTATGGCTACCTCCAACTTTCTTTAGGTTTTTCTTTGCATGGGCTTTTTCCATCCCTTCACTTTCAATCTGTGTGATCCTTACACCTAAAGTGAGTCTCTTATAGGTAACATATAATGAGTCCTTTTTTTTAATTCACTGAGCACTTTTTTTTTTTTTAAGATTTTATTTATTTGAGAGAGGAAGAGCAAGAGATAGTGAGAGAGAGCACAAGCAGGGAGGAGAAACAGGCTCCCCACTGAACAGGGAGCCCAAGGTAGGGTTCTATCCCAGGACCCTGGGGTCATGACCTGAGCCAAAGGCAGATGCTTAATTGACTGAAGCACCCAGGAGCCCCAGCTCTATGTCTTTTGATTGGAGAATTTAGTCCATTTTACATTTAAAGTAATTATGGATAGTTATGTACTTACTGCCATTATGTTCGTTGTTTTCCGGCTGTTTTGTAGTTCCTTTCTGTTCCTTTATTCTCTTCCTTTGTAGTTTAATGACTTTTAGTCTTAGACTTAGATTCTTTTATTTTTATCTTTCATATATCTACTATAGATTTTTACTTTGTGGTTACCATGAGGCTTACATATAAATATTTGTCACAGTCTATTTTATGATAATAGCTTAAGTTTGAATACATTCTTTTTTTTTTTTAATTTTATTTATTTATGATAGGCACAAAGTGAGAGAGAGAGAGAGAGGCAGAGACATAGGCAGAGGGAGAAGCAGGCTCCATGCACCGGGAGCCCGACGTGGGACTCGATCCTGGGTCTCCAGGATCGCCCTGGGCCAAAGGCAGGCGCTAAACTGCTGCGCCACCCAGGGATCCCAGTTTGAATACATTCTAAAGCTCTGTATTTTTACTCTTCCCTCCCTCCTCCGTTTTTGATGTTACATCTTTTTATCTTGTGTATCCCTTGTTTGTAGTTTGGGGTTTTGTTGTTGTTATTATTTTTTTTACTACTTTTGGCTTCCAGTCTTCATACTGGATATGATTAATCCATTACACTTTTACGATATATTTACCTTAACCAGTAAGATTTATGCTTGCACAAGTTTTATTATTAGTGCCCTGTCTTTTCATCTTGACAGAGTCCCTTTAATATTTTTTGTAAAGCTGGTTTAGCAAAATGATTAACATCTTTAGCTTTAACTTGTCTGGAAAACCCTATATCCAGTTCTGAATGATAATATTGCTAGTTAGAGTATTCTTGGTTGTAAGTAGTTTTTCCTTCAGTACTATGAATGTATCACGTCACTCCCTTCTGTCCTGAGGTTTCTGTGGAAAAATCTGCTGATAGTCTAATGGGGGTTCCCTTGTACAGAAGTTGTTTTTGTCTTGCTGACTTCAAGATTCTCTAACTTTTATATGAATCTTAGTCCACTTGATGTTGTCCCATAAATCCCTTATGCTATCTCCACTTTTTTTCATCTATTATAGCTATAGAATAGGGTATTTATGGGACAAGGTGAGTCCAGGATCCCCTCAGAGCCAGGTTGATCCAAGAGCATCCCTGAATGGCAGGCCCCAAAGACTGGGGCACCAGAAGCATATAAAAGCTCCCCTCCAAGAGATCCTGGTGCCCTCCGAGGTCTCCAGTGAGGATAGTCCGCCCTTTGCTGTGTTTAATTAGAAGTCTGCCCCTCAGGCTGCAGCTATGATGATAAGCTATTAGGCCTCTTTTACAGAGTCAATTGCTGGGCCTGTTGTCTCTTGCTGTGCCCTGGGAATACTGGACATTTAACCACTCTCTCTGTTGGTTATGGTCCTGTGAGGCCCACCAGCTTAAGTCCCATCTCCTGGCCCCCAGAGCCAGGAGATATAGAGGTGTCCTCTAGCAGCAGCTGCAAAAGCCTATACATATATATTTTTAATTTTATTTATGAGAGAGAGAGAGAGAGAGAGAGGCAGAGACACAGGCAGAGGGAGAAGCAGGCTCCATGCACCGGGAGCCTGACGTGGGATTCGATCCCGGGTCTCCAGGATCGCGCCCTGGGCCAAAGGCAGGCGCCAAACCGCTGCGCCACCCAGGGGTCCCCTATATATTTTTTAAAAAGCATCCTCCAGTTGGAGCAAGATAGGAGTGTAAAGATGAATGCCCCCTAGCCCCCATACCTAGAGTACCCCAGCATGCCCCTAAATGTGTCAAATCAGATACCTGACCCTCAGGCTAGTGCTCTGAGACAAGTAAATGGGCCTCTTCCACACAAAGTCCAGGCACCCCTCAATGGGCCACTTCCATGCGGGCCCTGAGATGGGTGAGTCCAAGTGTGTGAGCCCTTTAAGAGCTGTTTCTGGGATCCCTAGTCTTGTGGGTGTCATGGTTTACATCCATTGGTTTTCAAAGCTAGATGTTTTAAGGGTCTCTCAAATACAGATCTTAAGGGCCAGGATGCCCAATGTGGGGTTTAAGGCCTTTGCTACTCAGGGAGAAACTCCAGGTTTTGAGTTCCCTCCCTCCCAGCTGTGGGTCTCTGCATTGGGAGTGGGACTTATGGCAAGATTGTGTCCCAACGTCTCCTACCTACCATGACATGGGCCTTCTCTCATTCAATGTGGAGTCAGCCAGTTTTTAGGTTTTTGGGGTTTTTGTTTTTTTGTTTTTTTTTTTAGAGTAGGCTGTCCTTTATGTAGCTGTAGAATCAGGGTGTTTATGGAAGGTTCAGGATCCTCTCATGTTGTCCTCTTCAACTGTATTGTGACCTGCAATATGATTTCCATTTTTACGTAATTGTAAAAATGAGAGAAGTCAGTCACCAAGAGCTGCAGCAAACCCATGGCTAGAGCACCCCAAGGTTTGGTGTTTAATCCTCCTGTGGTCAGCAGTTACTGTAGGACTCTGCTCCGCCCAGCATGTGCGCTTCTCACAGGCCTGGAGCCTGGGAGAGAGCAGGTCTCACAGATATCCACACATGTCTCCCTGTTCCAGAGTCTGTCCCACTGTGAGCTCATCACTGATGATGGGATCCTGCACCTGAGCAACAGCACCTGCGGTCACGAGAGGCTGCGGGTACTGGAACTGGACAACTGTCTCCTCATCACCGACGTGGCCCTGGAGCACCTGGAGAACTGCCGCGGCCTGGAGCGCCTGGAGCTGTACGACTGCCAGCAGGTTACCCGCGCAGGCATCAAGCGCATGCGGGTAAGCGGGCACGGGGCTCCACTTCCTGCAGTTTTTAAGCCATGAATACATCAAGAATCCAGCTTCCACATTTTCTCTTAAGCCTATAGTGATACAAACTGACGCTATGCAAGTGTCTTATTCCAGATTTCCTTATTAGGTCTCCCTCCTGGCAGATTCAACTTCCAGAATGGGTGTGGGGCAGAGGTGCCACAGTCTGGGGATCAGAACTCTTGTAAGGAAATCCGGGACATAGTCATCACCAGTGGGAAGGAGACCACAGTCCTGGTTAACTTCCAGAGAAGAGGCCTTAAGCAGAGGGTTTTCTCCCCCCAGGCAGTTCCCCTAGTCTCCTTGAGTGTGCTTTAGGTTGAGGCAGCTTTGCATTCATGTCCCAGAGCTGGCCCAGGGGCTGTGGCTGTGAGGATTCCGCTCAGGGCGCAGGACTAGTGACTGCCCCTGGGCAGATACTCTGTTCACCTCTCTTCAGAAGGTGTTGCTTTAGGGGATATGTATGTCAACAGGGGCAGCTCTGGCCTACACTAGAAATGCTATATGAACTCTGCCTGAGCATCAAGTAGAGTGGATTCTACATGGAGAACTGTAGGCCTGTCTGGGATTGTCCCTCTAATCCTCAGCGTAGCCTCTTGATGACTACTCGGCACTCCTCATCTGTCTTCTGCTTCCAGGCTCAGCTCCCTCACGTCAAAGTCCACGCCTATTTTGCTCCTGTCACTCCTCCGACCGCAGTGGGAGGAAGTGGCCAGCGACTTTGTAGGTGCTGTGTCATCCTCTGACGACAGCTGCCTGAGCCCAAGGCACAATGAGATGTTTCTTCCTCCAGAGAAGACCCAAGTCTTCCCCACCTGCTCCACCTTCACCCAAATCTCTTGGTTCTCCACTGGGAAAGACATTTACAGGTAAAAGACTTCAGTAACTGGTGATAGTTTTCACCTTTAGTCTACCACGATGCAATCAAATCAAAGCCTTGTGTCTGTCAGCACATGGCAAGAGTGGTCTCAGTGCCGCCTGGAACATGCAAGAGACCTGAATCTAAGAGGTGGGTGCCTTCTTAGGTACAGAAGTTCTGCTGTTGGCTTTGTCAGCATTCCTCAATAGACCATCAGTGTTAGCACAAATCAAGCAGAAAAAATAAGCTGTTGATTTTTTCTACCTGATACTTAAGCCAGTGGCCTACTTTAATTCACATTGATTTCATTTTGATTAGCAGGACTTTTTCCACTTGATGAAACAGCAAAACTTTCTCAAAGTGACCTGTACTGCAAATTCGTGATGCCTGAGAGTTTTATATGTAGACTTAGGTGGGAGGCAAGTTAGTAGATTTCCATGAGACACCAAAGAAATGAGGACTCAGAATTGGGTGGAGCAGGGTCTTCACCTTTCTGTTTCTGTCAGCTTGTCATCTACACTTTTGGGGACCAGAAACTAAACAAACACAACTCAGAGGCTGTGTTGCCTGACTGGAAATAAGCTGTGGCGTGCGCTACAGCAGAGTGCATTTTTGTTGTAGGAGAAAAGCTAATCATGTCATCTCTCACAAAATTTGGGGGACCTTAAGGAAATAGAATTAAGGCTTAAGTTATCTATAATATATATAATCAATTAAAAATAATGAATGGATGCATGTAGAATGGGTGTGATTTTTTTCCAAGTTTATTTTAAAATCTTAGAAATCAAGTTACACCAGAACTATTCAAAAATTGTACACACTTAAAACTCAGATCAGTAAAGTGTTGGCACCTTTTAGACTCATAAAAATGAATAAACCATTGCAATGCTTAAGTCAGAGGGTTTTATTGCTATAATCTTAATGGCAGACAAATCTGAGCAAAACCATTTTCCAAATTCAGACCTTCTTAGTATTATCTAAAATCAGGATAAGCTCTGGTTTCCATTCTGTGCTGTTCACATGTGTAGTATTTATTAAGATTAGGAACCCATCACCACTCTCACATTGTGAACTTCAGTGTTCATGGCAGCTGACCCTTCCTAACAACCAGCACAGAGCTCACGGGGAGCTGGAGTGGAACAAGCCGAGACGGTTATTTTCCCACAACTGCAGGGCTTCCTTTACACGGGCCGTTTAGGAGCATTCAGGTTACAATGGAAGAGAAGGCAGGTGCACACACGACCCCTGTTAATTTAACAAGACTATCAGAATGAGCATCCAGGCCCTGATGGAGTCAGGGCCGGACGATGTCCTCCAGTATTGCCCGGTCTAGCATGTGTGCTTTTATACCACAGCGACAATTTTGATATACGTTGACACCACTCTGCGTGGGGGCGTGACTGATGTAGGAAGCTATTTAAATAAAAAGCATAAAACACACACTTGCTTCAGTAAATTATAGTCTCTCTTAAAAATTTCTATGACCAGGGCTTTCTATACCATCTCTTTTGAGCCAGGACACAACCATATCAGAGTTACTGGACTCCCTCCTCAATGACCTTTGACTTCATTAGAAGAAGGGAACAGCACAGATGAGGTTTCTCAAATGAGAAAAGCAAGGCGGCTTCCTCTGTAGGCATGGAATAGTTCATGGAATAATCTGTCCTCAGCTGCATCAGCTTTGAGAAAACAAACCAAAAAGAATGCAACACATAGGCCTCACCTCTTAAAACATGTAGACTTGGGTGTGCTCAGCACACACGCATGGAACCCCCTCGATTCTAGGGCTTGAGGTGACACCATCAGGAACTGGGATTTTAAATGAGACACGAGTTTGCAAAACAATCGGAAAACATTTATTATACTGAAATGTATACATCCTACTATTAAAAAAAATAGCAAATTTGCTGGTGCCATAATTTAACCTGCTTTGCTGGGACAGACTAATGTTCAATGCTGCTTGGTATAATTTCAAGTTCAATGAGCTTTTAAGTGTTCTTGACCCCACTTCTAAAACCTGATGAGGAATTCAAAATAGCACACAGCATTAAATGACATTTATTGTTCCATATATGTTGAGACTCAAAAAGGAATGCTAAACAGACAAGCAAAACTCTAAAACAAGAGATATGCTCACTTCTTTTCCAAATGATTGGTACAGAAGAGGTGTTCATATGAAAGCAAAGGGAGATGGCAGAAAGAAAAGTTCCCCCGCTTCAGGGTCTACAGAATTACAGATCTTTTCAGACTGAAGATGAAAATGTATGAGACCAGGCTCCTCTGTATCCAATAACCCCCTCTACAAATAAAACACAAAATGTCAAAGCTTTTTCCCATCGAAGTAGTTTGTCTTCTGGGAGAGATTTCAAAGCCCAAATTACTCATTCCTATTCCTGCCTGAGCAAAGATAAGAATCAAGGAACACATTCAGAACCAAGACAGCTGGTCAATGGTCAGAGATGCTACAGTCAGAGTGGAACTGAAGTTTAAAAAACCGGTCTCCTATACCACAGGCCTCAGAGATGCTTGCTGGGGCGTGTGGGGAAGGCTTGGGGCCGGGAGAAGCGACAGAGGAAAACAGCAAAAGCCGTGGACTCCCTTTGAGAAGTGCACTGGCAGACAAGCATTTGGTTTTGTGGAAGAGGCACCTTTTTATGGAAAAGAAGCTATTATGTTGTATATTAAAAAGCCTCTTAATCACCAAAATGTTTACCCATGATTGTACTAAAGCTCAGTATTTCAGAAGTGTGGTGAAATTTTACGGTACAATTTAGTGTTTCATTTATGACATCTCGTTTGCCATGAATAATTTCTACTTGTTGGTAACTCAAAGACCCCTTTCACAGCAAGTCAGAAACTACCATACTTTCCCCCCTACCTAGGTCACCGGTTTCCACTGTCTGGGGAAGGGCTTTAAAAAACATTTCAGAACAGGACAGTGCAGGGTGGGGAGGACAGAGAAAGGGAGGAATACCACATGAGTTTAAAAAGCAATGGGGCTTCAAAAATGAAAACCAGAAACAAAATGCTAAAAATGGAAGCAGAAGCAAAAGGTTTTTCAATAAATCTTGACAAAGCAAAAACACAAAAGTCTTTGTACCTATTAGGATTTACACTGATCCTCTCACCAAGGTACTCTTGATAATGCAGTTTGCTTCAAGCCCGCCTTCCTGGCTTGGATCTTCCCCGCTCTGGCACGAGCCCGTCACACACACCCTTAGACATGATTTGTTCCGAGAAGGTGCCAGGCCTCTTACCTGACCACTGATCATGGTATGGGCACATCACATCTGCAGACAGATTCTGTGCTGAGTCCACGACACCACTGTTCCCACCCCCACCCTGGGTCAGCATAAGGTTCAGGCAATAAGAGCCAAACTGGCACAGAAGGTAAATGCCCACAGTACGTTTTTACATTCATTTCCAAACCGCATACAGTGTAAAAAGACAGCAAAGGCTGCTTCTAGGAACTGTATCTACTGGCCTCTGCCAGGGAAGCAGGCAGCGCTGCCTGCATGTGGCCCCCAGAGCTGCACGCATGTTGTCCCAACGTGCTCACTCTCACGAGGATGCTTGGCTGTGGCAGTGACAGTGAGGAGATTCGCCTCTCATACAGCTCATTAGAAAGGTCATCTTGTGTTTTCAATATGAAACATTTCATACGGTAAAATCCAATCCCAAGACTTCTTGGATTCAGTCTTCACACACTTTTAAGCGTGACTTTATTTGGTACTGAATATAGTTCAGACTAAGTAAGACATCACTTCAAAACTATGTGGATACCATCGCCATTCTCAGCTGCAGGAAAAGGAAAGAGATGTTACACACAATTCTTTCAGTCAGGCTTAAGACAATCAAGGCTATTAAACTGAAAACTGCCAGAAAGCTACAGTTTCCCTTCCCAACTCAAGTTCCCTTTAAATAATTCTAGAGAAAAAAAGCATGTACAACACAGTCCCTGTTGAGATATTTTACTTTCTGATGTCAGGCCCATATGCCCATCAGCACCCTGCACCCATGCTCCCTGTCACCTCTGGGGGGTACGGGACTCAAGACAAGTGGCCAAAATGATGTGAGCAGGGGGCGGGGAGCTGGGGACAGAGCAGTGAGGACGCCGTGCAGCCCACGGGACAGCCACCTCCACACAACACAAACTGAGTGCTTCCGTCCACCTTTTCTGGAAATAATTTTGTAGCTCCTCAGAGGCAGATCTGAAACATTTTGAAAATATCACTACTTTTGTCTGATGGCCCAGTGTTAATCGGAATGGCTAGGAACAGTACAGGCATTCATCAAGAAACAAAAGAAATTTTTTCACGAGGACAGGAGCCTGAAAAACAGTGTACTGAGATTGTAGGGGATGTCCTGTGATGTCTGACATCAGCAACACAACCATACAATTACAGGATGAATTTCCTTGTTTACATCATTTGAGTTTTGCAGAGTAAAAGCTGTACTGCTGTGACAACAAAACACTGAGGAGCACTACGCCAAAGATGCTGTGGCAGTGAAAGATGAAGTGAACAGCTCGGAAAAGCAACCCTGCAGATAATGAGATGGCAACCTCGAGGCACCCGGCACAAGCAAAGCCGTAACATGGGTGCTATTTTACACTGCTCCCTTCAAGAATGACATCTAGGAAAAGGGGACACAGGACTTGCTCTTCAAAGTACAGCTTTCGTGTAAGATTAGATTCAGATTTTAACCCACCAGACTTTTAAAGTCTCTTCTCATATAATAATTTTGCATTTAAAAATCCTTCCATTGGTGGCTTAGTGAAGCGTCTGCCTTTAGCTCAGGTCATGATCCCAGTGTACTGGGATCAAGTCCTACATCAGGGTCCCAGCTCATCGAGGAGTCTGCTTCCCTCTCTTCCTCTACCCTTCTCCCTTGCTTGTGCTCTCACCCACTTTCTCATTCTAATAAATAAGTGGCTAAATAAATAAGCCCTTTAAAAAAAAAAATCCCTCCATTAACCCTCCAGCTGGAACCTCCTTCCATATTCTTTCCCTAAATGATTTCCACAGCTTGGAGCTACTGCACCTTAAGTCCAGGCCTTTCCCACCAGCTGCAGATGGGTACAATTCCCTGCCAACTTGACCTTTCCAAGCACACCTAAAATGGAACTGTTGACTGCTCCCCCACAACCATTCCTGCCTCTCTTCTGCAAATACCATCTGCCCAGCTGCTCTTACAAGAGTCACCACCACCTCCCAACTGTGGAGCCCAGCAGGGCCCTGCCCATAAATGTGTCATACCCAGGTGACCTCTCCTGCCTCCAGCTTTCCCCCATTCTCACAGAGTTGTAAGACTGAAAGAAAAACCTAATCACATCACTCCTTGGTTTAAACAACTTCACTGACTTCCCAATGTATTTCTTTTCTTTTCTTTTTTTTTTTTAAAGATTGTATTTATTTATTCATGAGAGAGACAGAGAGAAAGGCAGAGACATAGGCCGAGGGAGAAGCAGGCTCCCTGCAGGGAGCCCGATGTAGGGCTCCATGGCAGGACCCTGGGATCATGACCTGAGCGGAAGGCAGACACTCAACCACTGAGCCACCCAGGCGTCCCAACCCAGGGCATTTCAAATAAAATCTAAACTACCATTGTGCCTGGGTCCTGCACACCAGACCATACCTCTCACTGTGACTCCATCTTGCTCCGTGTGCCCTTCACACCACCACATGGCAGTGACACAGACTTCGCTTGGCTCTGCACAGCAGCCCAGCTCTTTCCTTCGCACCCTTGGAGTGTTCCCCAAGTGGGTGGCTCCCCTCATTCTCCGGGTCTCAGCATTATTGACACCTCCTCTGAGGCCTTACCATCCACACCACATCCCTCTACCCAACCTCCCCCTTATACACGAGCACCTCCACTTTCCCACTCCTTCATGGCACTTAAAAGATTTTTAATTATATGCATCTGGTGGTCAATTCTGCTCTGCTTTCCCCACGAGGAGTTTCATGGAGTTCTGTTCCAGACCTTTCTAGCACCAAAAGCTGTCTGACACAAGGTGCCCAGTGAAATGGTGGCTGAATTGAGTTTCCCCCTCAATAATCTAAGACTGATTCCACTTCCTTATTTGCTAGTTAGTTTTTCTATTACAACCACTAGAAATATTCTCAATCCATTTTTCAAACTCTTCTTAAAACAATAAAGCCAGCATTTTCAAAAGTAAACACACAGGATGACTGTTGATTACAGGCACACACTTTCATGATTCCAGCATTTCAAGACACATGCAGTCATGCAAAGTACCTTTTACTGTGAAGAATAAAAAACAACTCTCATCTTGAAAGTTCTGAACCATCTAGAAGGATAAAGCAAATAACACAATTAAGATCCAACTTTTTTTCTGAGCTGATCAGAAAACAGTTGAATTAGCAACCACAGGAAAATGTCATCATCTACATACTGTTGCACAAGTACAGAACTCCAAGGTCAAAACAGTCTGGTAAAAGCAGCGTGAGGTAGTACGCATTTCCACCTGCTGTGCTGGCAGGGCCATGTGCTGACCAGGCTTGCCCGTGGCTGGTCTGAGGCAGTGCAACAGCACACCCTTCCCACCCAGCCCCCAGCCTACCAGGTCCCCTGCAGGCTCTGTGAATAACGACTCAACACAAAGCCTTGACGTGAGCGCTCCTCTACTGTTACTTGCTTGTCGCTGAGCACTGGGGGAACAATAACCTTAACACTTTCCTAAATCAGTCATCGAACAGTGCACAAAAGGAAAATACACCCAAACACCTCCCTCCATAAAATGGGCCAAAGCCCTGCTAAGCCCAAAGTTCCTGGGTAAGTTCTAAGGGAGGGTGGAGAGCAGAGGGGCTGAGCCACAGAGCTGGGTTTATAGTCCTTGTATCACTAAGATATCCAAAACTCTTGGTTACAGATTATTAAGTTTGATCCCAGCTCTTTAAAACTGATTCTCAAGAGCACAAGAGATCACAGAATTTTCGCACAGTCCTTTAACAACAGAGAGAAAGTAAATGCCAGTGTGGTAGGGACAAGAGATGGCACGCCAGTTTACGTTACCTGATCGCTAACGAGAATGTGAATACCAGTGGGCCCCTGTCTGTAGACCTGGTTAATCTGGTGGAAAGGAATATTAAACACCATTGCAAGTTTTCGAGCAACTTCTGAAGCAACCATTTCTTCCAAGTAGATTGCATGATAAACTGAAATAAAACATGAGAATAGAATTTTAGCAGTAGTCTTTGATCTGTGTTCCACAAGTTGCAGCACAGTGCACCTAGGGGCCGGTGTTTCTGGAACATTTAACTTAATAGCAGGTGTCATCTGTTGCATCCACAGTGAGCACAGCTCTTTATAGGTCCTGCTCAGTGACAGACTCGAGCCAGCCAGCGACAGATCATCAGTGCTAGAACCTGGCTTCCCCAAACAAGAGTGGTCTCTTGAGTGCTTAGAGTGATGGAAACCTCTGCTGAGTACACATCATGAGAAGCTTAGAATGAGGAACTACAATTACGGTGAGCCACAGAGCTGCTCTAGTGTGGAGTCCCCAAACTACAGCTTGTGTGAGCCAAACCCTAGCCTCACTCGTTCCTTTTTTTTTTTTTTTTTTAATTTTATTCATTTATTCATGAGAGACAGAGAGAGAGGGAGCGAGGGAGAGAGAGAGGGACACAGGCAGAGGGAGAAGCAGGTTCCATGCAGGGAGCCCGTTGTGGGACTCGATCCCAGGACTCCAGGATCATGCCCTGGGCCAGAGGCAGGAGCTAAACCACTGAGCCACCCAGGGATCCCTCACTCATTCCTTTGGAGCAGAATCTTATCAGAACATGGCCACACCCATCACTATATAGTCTTGGTGCTTCTGGCAGCACAAAGGCAGAGCTGGTGGGAAAGAGCCCCTACGGGGCCATAAAGTCAAGGCATTTCCTACTTGGCCTTTTTACGGAAGTTTGTGGAAACCCTTGATCTAGGGCTGTTGGTCAACATTTCCTACACTCCTCCTCAAACACCTTCTGAGGCCCATCAGGCCTGACCCTGATCGCATAGATATGATATATGACATTTTGATGACACACGGAGAGCTCCTTTAGGATTTTATCATTTCAGACTAAGCCTCTGTATCCTCGGTCTTAAGATTCACAGCTTTTAAAGTCAAAATGAAAAAAAATTAAAAAAAATAAAAAATAAAGTCAAAATGACACCACATGGAAAAGCTCACAAGAGTGATGCTTTCCCTGGGATTTATCAAACACAAAGTGATTCTGAACAGAGCTTTCCCCAAAATTAGGGTAAATGACTGTTTCTGTTAATTCCTTAACACATCTCTCTGGAAAGTTCTGAGTGTGTTGCCCTTATTTTGTTTCCGAATATGGGAAGAAGGAGTGATTGTTTTCCTTTTTCAGGGCCATATTTAGAGGACAGAAGGACCAGGGCCTGTCTCTGCCCTAACCCAGCACTCTATTACAGAATAAGGAGAGTCCATAGGCCGAGCAGCCCTCCCAACCTACAGACGGATAGGCATGGAGTGTGCGTGTGGTGCCACCGGGATGTGGTGCCCTCCGCACACTGCTCCCAGGGCTGGCCAGCTGCCTGTCAAGACAAGGCTGCACACTCAGTGCGGTTATACGCACCAATCTCTGCACATGTGGTATTTTAAGTTTGTGCCCCCAGTCTGTAAAATGGAAAACAAAACAAAACAAAACAAAAACCCTCCTGCTTTCCTGGCACACAGCAATCTTATATTCATCATTTCAGTAATTTTGAGATGTAAGTGGGGAATTAAAGCCAGCAAAAGTCCCAAAAAGCATTCAGGCTAGTCTTCCACCTTGTTAGCTATATCTGGCACGAAGGGCCACGGACAAAGGAGATTCAGTGTGGTGGGGGAAGCGAGAAAGGCAGTAGATCCCTCTCCCCCGACGTCTTGGCCCAGCCCCATGGACCCTCAGGCCACCCTCAACACCGGCCATACTCCCACCCGAGCCACTCAGCAGTCCCCATGCGGTGACAGCCCTTCCGAGCCTGGCTCCCGGCCTCCCTGCTGCTGCCTCTGAGTCAGTACCCACCGTAGGGTGTCCCACTGCCACTGTCACCTCCACTGCCTGCAGGCTGCTGCCCTTGCAGTGGTGAGCTGCTCGGCTGCTCCTGGCAGACATAGATGGTTAAGCGGGGCCTGACCGACCTGCAATCAGAAGACACCACATGGGAGCCGAGGGGAGAACACAGCCCCACGGTAGGTACAGATGACAACTATAGGACTCTAAGTTCTATTTCCTTAAAAGAACTTTACAGTATTATTTCATTACACAAAATAATTGACTAATAAAAATATAAAAACACACACCTCACACCAACTATCACAGGTGGTCTAATCTGATGATCCAGACTCTAAACCATTGAGAGGGTCTGTCAGATGCTGGTAAATTTAAGTTTCAAGATTAAGTCAGCAATTTAAAGTTAGTAAGATTCAATTTTAATGGAATTCTCACACCACAAGTCTAGAAATAGCAATGATAATAAATGGATCTTAAAAGCCAGAAAAGTTTACAATTCCATCATTTTCATTCACAATTAGAAGTTTACATTTTTAACAACTGTTTAGTAGTAGTCACATGACCTTGAAAAACCAGAGATTTGTATCGCTCACCTAAATGAGGAGTTTGTTTTCTTGGCAACAAACCCAGTCGTCTTCAAGAAATCAGTACTGCCCATGTGCATTCCTAGTCTTACAGTCTACCTCTGCCCTCATCAGTGCCTGCATCATATCTGGGCCTGCCCTGAAGGTGCACACAAAACAGTCTTCTTGTGAGCACAATGCCGCCACGCCCCAAGTGCACAGGCGCACGCCAACCTAGCACGGTTACACATTCTGCCCCAATTCCCCACACAAAGGTACAACCTAATTTCGAGCAAATGGTTCCTTTTAAAACACAGTATTTTACCTTGACTTCAGTGAATTATAGAGCCGAATCCCATCGGCTGCACCACAAATTTGTACTAAATCTTCCTTTGTCAGTTTTAATAAGTCGGCACCTGGAGAACAGCAGAAAGAGATTCTTCTCAAAGAGATGGAAAAAGAACAAGCAGAACTGGCTGCTTTACAGCATCTGTCTTCACACAGTGAACCGTCCCTCAAAACCATCACGGTCTCCCATATGTACGCTCATACACGCAAACACAAGAGCACCCACAGAGCCTCCCCCCACCCCCATGCTGGCACTCCCATGTTATGTACTGAGGAGGAGCTCAGAAGCCCAGAGGAAGGTCAATCAGAATGGCGAGCGGGGCCTACTGGACTGCCTGTTCCCAATACATGACTTCACCTGGTCTTGGCTGGCTGGTGGTCGTGTGGGTAAACATAAATCTGACCCCAGACATTTAACCTTGAGATCACAATAATAATGTTTTATTTTACAAAAAGAGGATATGGAAGTCTAGAGTTTTGGGGACTCGCCCAAGTTGGTAGCAGAGCTGGGACCAGGCCTCTTTACACTTCAACATGTAAATGTTCTGCAACATAACTCTGTCACAGCAGCCAGTTTTAATATGAAAGGGAAAGCATGACACAGAACTGCATATCACCTTAAGACTGCCCCCACAAATCGCTGCTAAGTGTAAGCGCTTGGTAACTAGGATGTGCTTTAAAATACAACAGAAAAGCAGGAGAGGGAACGGTAGAGAGCAAGACTGACCAAAGGCTGGGGTTGGATACATGAAGTTCATCCCACTTTCCTACTTTTTATGCTTCATTGTGTCCATAATCTCCTCTTTCCCTTCATTAACACTCATGATGTGGTTTACTGGTACAGTTCAAGTACCCTCTGGGATTAAGACAGGACTTCCATGTAATAAATACCCACTTAGGTATGTAACAAGATAATGGAGTTATCTTTCTATTTTTGATTGAAGGCTTGCAGGGGAGAACCTACTGACTTCCTAGCTTGTAAAAGAAAAGACCAGGAAAGCCCACCACCATCAAGCAGACACTCAAGGTGTCGGTTTTCAGAGCTGGGGAAGCGGAAGACTGGCTACCTCCCCCAGGGCCCAGAGCTGTGGCCAGAGATGTGTGTGTGCATCTCCTTGACCTGCACACAGCCTTTTGTGAAGGTGAGTGCCTAGAGGTTCAGGGCGGCAGCCTCCCTGTCCCCCCTCCCCATTCTACTGCTGGGAGCTCCTGCAAGAGAGAAATGCAAGAGGCCAGCTCCACATTTTCCAGACAGAAACACACACTCATCTAACAGGACCTCCCTCAGCTCCCACCGCCAGAGCTCTTCATAGCTCTGCTCTTCCCGTGTCTTTCCTGTGAGGGTTGAACATGCATCTTGCCTACACACTGAAATTTTTAGATTTTCAATTTTCCAGATAAAGATACAATCATATATAAATGTGGCTACAAGCTAGCAACACTTTTATCCAGTACTTTAATTTTGAAGAGACAAAGAGCTACACAGGGAATGACTACTCATTGCACAACGTCACAATAAATGGCTGACAGAATAGGAAACTGTGTCCTTTGTGAAATCAAACTTTCCCCTAGGTCAGGTGTGTGCACATAGTTCTGTCCTCTTCAAAGGCTCACACTCCATTTCCCTGGCCCCACAGCACTGCGGGCCAGGCAAGCTCACTACCAGTTTACTGTGGCCTGGCAATTCTCAGGGGGTGTTTAGCCAGGCTGTGTTAGGCAAAGGGTCCTACAGCCAAATATACTTGGGAAATGCTGCTTCTGTCCCACATGGTATTTCTATCTCTGTCCCTCTCAACAGGTTTCTTACAGCACCACTGCAAGCACCTTGCTTGGTCCCTTTTAAAATTCCATCAACAGGGACACTAGGGTGGCTCAGTCAATTAAGCATCTGATGCCTGGTTTCAACTTGATCTCATGGGTTGTGAGATCAAGCCCCCGAGTCAGGCTCCACACTTGGCAGGAGTCTGCTTGGATATTCTTTCTCTCTGCTCCTTCCCCAACTCTTTCTCTTATATAAGTAAATAAAATCTTTTTTAAAAATTCCACATACTCCCTTAGCTAACTCAGCAAGAAAAACCTTAAGTATACAAACACTATACCTGAGTAGATTCATAGCACATACTCCACCAGCAATAAAACAGAACTATTGATAAACATTATCACTCGGATGGACTCAAGGGCATTATGTTGAGGGGGAAAAAGCCAACCTCAAAAGGTCACATACTATGTAATTCCATATATCTGACATTCTCAAAATGACAAAATCCAAGAGACAGAACACAGATTAATGATTGCCAGGGAGTAGGTATGGTGGGGGAGGAGCAGGGTAGTATAAAGGTGGTGATAGCATCCTTGTGGTGATGGCATAATTCTGTATCTTAACTTTGGTGGTGGTGATACAAATCCATACATGTGATAAAATGACACAGAACTATATACACACTTTGCACCAACGTCTATTTCCCAGTTTTGATACGATACTACAATTATATGAGAAACTGAGAGAAGGGTACACAAAACATCTCTGTGCTATCTTTGCAACATACGGTAAAGCAAAAAATTACTTTACAATAAAATGAATAAAATGAGACAGATTGCATAGAACTATATATACCTGTACAAAAATGAAGGTACATTAAATTGGTGAATCAGTGGATCATACTGACATCAGTTTCCTGGTGTAAGAGGGACACATGATGTTACCACCAGGTGAAACTGGAGAACAGGTACATAGGACTTCCTGCTAAGTGTTTTGACAACCTCTTATGAATCCATAATTACTTCAATTTTTTTAAAAATTAAGGTTAATAAAAGTTCAGAAACAAGTACAAAACACACATGTACACAAACACGAACACAAACATACCTGAAAAATTGGAAAACAGTCTTGTGTATGAAGAGAATCTGTTTTTGAGCAGCCATTGTTGTGTTTCCTGGATCGTGGCTGAAGGCTGAAGTTGCTATTAACAAAGAAAAAATGAACAGAAACACAAGAAACTATTCAAACTTACAAAAACAAAAACAAAAAAACCCCCCAAAAAACCAAATCCCAAGTGGCTGGCATGTTATGAAGAACAATATTCACACAAAACACAGAAATCCTCCAAGTTTAAAGTAAAAAAAACACCCAAGAGGAAGACAGGTGTGACTACTCAGGGACCCAACAATGCCTTGGATCTCTGTAAGAGCCTTACAAATGCAGGCCCCTCAGAGCTTCAGGCAGCTTCAGGGAGAACATACTTACTTCACTGCAGGCCTGTGAAACTCCATCTCCCTGATGATTTGGGGAAGAAGAATTGCTGGGGAGAATGGAGGGAAGGAAAAGAGAATTATTTCATATATACATCTATATGTATACATATACACACATATTTAAATCAAGATTTAAAAGCTATCAAACTGGGTAAATTTAACATAGTATCGGAGGACAGAGAGTATAAATTTGTGATTTAAGAATGCTGGCACCCCTGGTCAGGGAGTGAGGACAAAGAAAATGACTGTTTGATTTGTGACTCCTCCTTCTCCAGCAGGTATAGTAAGAATTGCAAGTTTTAATTGCAATTAAAAAAGAATTCCAATTATCTCCAGGGGTGCCAGGAAAATGAAGGATACTCATTCATTTTAGTAAGGAAAAATACAAGAATCAGGATAAACAGTTAACAGTAAATTGCCACATACACACACACTTTAAGAAAATAAGGAGCTCTTAAAAAAAAGAAAGAAAGAAAGAAAATAAGGAGCTCTAACAAAGGGTCCTAAGTAAAAATGGAAAGTGAGATCCCTTTAAATAATACATGTACCCATGATAAAAGAGGGGGAAATCCAGGGCAACAAAAGGAACAAAGGGTGCCACCCCCCTTGAGTTTTTAAGGTAACTCCATGGGGGAGCATGGCACTTCCTGGTCCTGGGCTCAGACTCCTTTCTTAGCACCTGTACTTCAATGACTTAAGTTATGATCTGACCAGTGATTGTCCTTCCTGACCCTCTGGGACAGGAGGGTGTGTGTCACTCGTGGAGCACAGCTCCCAGACAGTGCGGGCCCACAGCCCGCTTCTGGGGTCATAAGCGTCGCCTGAGACATCCCAGCCTGTGCTGTGAGACTAGTGGCGCCCCCAGAGGGCACGTGCCAGGGCCTGGTCTCCCGGACCAGAGTCCAAGCACCTGCTCCTCCTCGTAAAGTACCAACATCTACCAGATGAACTGCCTACCATCTCTTCATCTCCACAGGGAAAAGCAGGTTTTTGTTTTTCTTATCAGACTGTTACAGACTGAATTCCTGTGTGCCCTCCAAATGCGCATGCTGACCAACCTTGTCCCCCCTGACCTGACAGCGTGACTGAGGCGGGGCCGCTGGGAGGTGGGGTGTCCACTCCACCGTGTGAGGACCCAGGAGGCATCTGCAACCCAGGGGGCCCTCACCAGAACCTACCCTGACCTCACATGTCCAGTTCCACAACAGCAAGAAGCAAGTTTCTGTTGCTCTACAGCTCCAGTCACAGCCGCCAGGGCTGACCAAGACAGGATGCTAAGTGTAAGAAAGAGAAGCCTTCCTTCCCAGCTGGAAACTTCCTGACTGCAGGGAACTTCTGAGGTGACCTGCTTGGGCCGTTCAGAAAAGCCCCAGGAAGGCCCCCGCTCCCGGCACCGCGCGGCCCCCACAGGACCCCGGCCCCCACCCGGAGCCCCTGGGCTACACAGATGCCAATCAGAGCCGCAGAACAAAAGAGAACAAGTCCACCATCACCATTTCTCAAACCACAGCACTTTCAGAAACTGAAAGCCTTTCCTTTAAATTTAAAGACTTACCTAAATCAATCAATCATGTGTTGTGGGGGTTGTGGGGCAGAAAACGGCTCTCGTTTGATATGGTGCATACGTCGAACGCAACCTGAACACATCCACATCACAGTGCACTGTACAACTCACTGCCCTTTTCCACCCACAGACTCCACTCATGTTTTCTCTCACAAAGGATATATCTTAAAAACACCTCCTTTTCTACAATTTCCACAGCTGTGAATGTGTGAGGCACAAAGGGCTAAGAGCAAAATGGCTGGCGGGCAAAGAAAAGTCTTCTCCTTTCACACTGAGGAGGCTAGCTCCCATGACTGGAAACCTCAGCAAAGGAGATGCTGGAAGCTGAGCACAAGAACAGCATAGGAGCCTGGCATGGCCAGGCCTGGGGGAGCGGCGGCACGAAGCGGTACCTGTCGGGGACGCTGCAAGTGCCCTGCTGTGGGGACGTGAAGGCGGGCGCTGTGGAAGGGCTGCTATTCACGTAGGCTGTGGGGGTATCGGGCCATGGAGAACACTGAGGGCAGAAACAAAAACAAATTAATGAGATGGTTTTAGAAGTGTATAGAAGAAATATTTTTCTAAGTCACTCTCTAGTCTGGCCAAATGTGAGGTTATCAAACACAAGACACCTGACAATCAAGCAACCTCACAGAAACATAGCAAATTTACTTCTGTGCGCCTTTACCTGCCACCTGCATCTACACACTGATTAGCCTCAGGGAGACCTGAAGTGATAAGAACAGCAAAAATGTATGCAGGCATTTTTAATGTACACGTCTGCACCACTGGCTTTCAAGAACTTTCACTCTCCTCTTTATGAGTTCTGTAGCAGGCACCTATCAAGGTTTAGAACAGCAGAGGCAGGAATGGGTTCACAGGTGACATGAGACCAACAGTGACCAGGATGGGGGCTCTGTCCCATTAGCTCGCCTTTGTCCTCTCACCCAAGGAGCAGCCTCACCAGTACCCAACTGATTCGTCGATTCCTCTAAAATTAATAATCCCTAAGCAAAGTGAGGCAGGCCTGGTATCAACATACAACAACATGTATCGTGCTGCTCATGTCTTTCCACCCATCTGCACAGGTTTATTATTTACAGTTTCTCAAAGGGCATGGTGAGCTAGGGTGTTTTTAACTTCAGGTACCATTTCGACCAAATGTAGAACAAAGATACAAAGACGCATTGACTATTATCATCAGGAGACGTGAAGAAGCTAGAGTCAAAAGCATGCTGAGCGGGCTGAGCAGGCCAGGGCAACCACGTACAAGCCTTTCAACCTGAGCTACACACAGTGTGAGTCCACCTCCCTCACGTTCCATCTAGAGTGAGTCTGTGAGGATGGCCCCAGTTCCAAGGCACCCTTCAGAAATCACTCTTCTCCCATTTTATACAAAAAAGTTGTCATACCTCACCAGGGACAGGGGAGAGAAGACTCCCCAAACCACGCAAAAGACCGTTCAAAGATACTAGGATAAACAAAAATATATATGACCTCCAAACATTTCTGTGTGTCTTCAAACTTCCTGCCTTCAAAAACTTCAGGAGACCTGCTGTCAGCTGACAGACTGAAATGATCTACCAGTTCATACAAAAATAGGTCACTGGGATCTTGTGCAGATGACTCAAAAGGAATTCCAAGACCTGAATGACACTGCTCAACGAAAAATAAGCACATCTAAACAAGTTTCTCTTACCTACAAAAACATCTAGAATTTGAGTGCATACTACTACCCTCATTCTTGATACATTTCCAATAACATTTCTACTTTTAACAACTATTTGTCAAAATGTATATGATTTGCTGTTTTGATAAACTGGTACCACAATAAGTAGTTTTCAATTTATTGGGACACCTGCCTGGCTGGCTCAGTCAGCAGAGCATGTGATGCTTGATCTTGATCTTGGGATGAGTTTAAGCCCCATGTTGATTATAGAGTTTACTTTAAAAAAAAAAAAAAAAAAAAATCTCAACTGACTTATGAGCCTTATGGTCAGAGGAAATTTTAAATTTCAATTTCTGTAAGTTTGTCATAAAGAAGTAACTAGGGTGATCATTTAAAGATTTTCAAGCAGGGGCACCTGGGTGGCTCAGTTAGTTTTGCATCTGACTTTTGATTTCGCCTCAGGTCATGATTTCAGGGTTGTGAGATTGAACCCCATGCTGGGCTCTGCACTCAGCAGTCTGCTTCTTTCCCTCCCCTCTCTCCCTCTACCCTCCCACCCCTTCCCCCACTTGCTTGCCCATGCATTATCTCTCTCTCAAATAAATAAATAAATAAATAAATAAATAAATAAATAAATAAATAAATCTTTTTTTTTTAAGTTTTTTTTTTTGGCATAAAAGTATGTCATATTGGGATGAAATTATTTATAGGCAGTGGAAAAGAAAATGGTCTTCTTGGGGATCCCTGGGTGGCTCAGCGGTTTAGCACCTGCCTTCAGCCCAGGGCGTGATCCTGGAGTCCCGGGATCGAGTCCCACATCGGGCTCCCCGCATGGAGCCTGCTTCTCCCTCTGCCTGTGTGTCTGCCTCTCTCTCTCTGTGTCTCTCATGAATAAATAAATTTAAAAAATCTTTAAAAAAAAAAAAAAAAAAGAAAATGGTCTTCTTTGCAACTGTTTACATTCATGATGAAAAGTTTCATGTCAACCTCAAAATATGTAAGGGAGTATATACTTTTTCAAAATTATTTTGAGTATAGAAGGGTCTAGACCCCAGTGTGAACGAGCTAAGAAACTGTGAAGCACTGTGAGGGCAGAAACTAGTCTCCTCGATGGTTACAGGTGCTTACAACATGTCTGACATCCAACAGAAGTATGGACAGAAGGAAAATAAAATAGAAATCCCAAGCTCTTCCCATTCTTTACAACCACCCATTATGTGCCCCCTTAAAAATGGGAAAAGTGACTACAGAGTTGTTTCAACTACCAACTTTCTTAAAGAGCAATCTACTCTAGCTGGATAGCACTGGTGAACTCACTGCACACATACCAATTTCACTAGAAAGGATCTTTCAGTTGTACTTCCTCCTTTTAAACTAGGGCCTTGTTTCTCTCTTCATCTTACAAAACAGTACCTCCTTGGCTTGTGCGGTCTGAGGAACCCAACTGGTAGATCTAATAGCTTTCTGGGTGTCACATGTTCATCATCATCTCCACTGGCTGGAAGATTATTTCCTTACTACACCACCCCCCCCGGAAACAAAATACTACAACGCAGCCTAACTTGCACATCTGAGTGAGGTAAACCTTATAACATCAGGCCCCCTCCACATCTGCTCTGTTAACACTACCAGCTATCTGAGGAAACGAAGCCATCAAAAGGCTTCAAGTTAACACGGCACAGTAATATGGCAGAGCCACCAAATGTACAGAACCTCCATATACACACCTATTTCACTTGCACACATCGAGATTCCTTTAACAGTAGAAAAGCACAGCTGCTAACATCTGACATCTAAAACTTGTCCAATAAATAGGAGGCCCTACTCACTGAACACCAAACTGGTCCTCCTGGGAGGCCTCAGCTCCTAGGGAATAATGGGTGGCAGGTTCTGAAATGGCCCCCCTACCCATGTCTCACAGGTTCCTCTTCCAGTCTCCACCCAGGAGGGCAAGGACAGATTGAAGAAGACTTTCACAATGTTTCTACTACTCTGTCATGCCTCCCAGCCTCCCTGTCTTCAATGTGAGCAATGCTACACTGTGCTGAGTCTGTAATTTGTGATGGCTCCAGCAACAGCTGGCTTGGACTTTTGTGGGCACCGTTCTGCTGCATGTAAACAAAATCCCTCCCCCTTAAGATTGGAAAATGCCAACCCACCCTAGACCGTAGACAATAGCGGCCCCCTTGTGAGCCAGTAAAATACAGCTCGGAGACAGAGGCTGGCAGATGCCTTAAGGGGTTTGTCAGGTAGCAGCTCTTCGGAACCAACAGCAGGGCCTCCATGCAGTTGGGACCATTTCATAGCACCTTTTAACAGGTGAACCTCACCTCCCATCCTAAAGAAAGCCACTGTCACTATCCAAGAGCTGTGAGCAACGCTGGCCTTTCTTTGTAGACACTTACAGAAATAGAGGAAATGCTATGGACTTTTTTAAGGTATTAATCTGTACCTTGTTTTCAGACAGGTTTCAAAAAGGAGCTTTAACCACCCCCTAGAAGTATCTTACCAAACCAAACACAGCCCAGGGCAGTAAGCAACACGCTCCAGGAAGATGTGAAATCCCAGGCCAGTGAACTGCTGACGTTTTGCATACTTTAGGCTTGAGTTAAGAATCATTAATGATTTACCAACAATTCTACCATCTCCAGATAAGCTCTGGATTATAACAGATTTCTTTAATTTATGAATTATCAGAACCCATTCCTTTTAATTAAATAGTTTCTAACAAGAGAGGAAAACTGATTTGAGTTACCAGGATCTCCCAGAAAAGTTTACCAAGAGCCATTTGTGAGTCTTCAGCTGGGAAACGAGAAGATTAAAAACATAAAACTGGAGGGGGCATTCCCGGGAAGGAGCAGTTGTTCCACACAACCAGAGAGCTCAGTTAAAGAAAATGCATCCTGTGTGCTGCCCATCCATCCAGATGACTAAATGTGCATGGTTCTTGCCTATTTTCATGCAGTGCTTTGATTTGGAAAGGAGGTTCCTGTGATAGTGCCGGTGACTTGCAGAACCTCCAGAGAATCACACAGATGTGTAAGAGTGAAAATCCCCTGTCTGGCACCTTGATAGCATAAGCACTGCCATGATGGAGAGAGTGGCCATTGATATATATGATGATGGTTTAAAATAAATTTAAATAATTTAAAAAATTATAGAATGCTCTGTGTTTACATTTATTGTGGGGACATGGTGATCTAAGATTAAAGGACAGAATAAACCTTCCTAGACTGTTCAATGAAGAACTGGGTCATAAAATAAGGATCTGCTGCACTGAAGCTGACGAAGCCAAAACCCTTGACTGCATGTTCGGAGGACCAGGTCTGAGGGTAGTGAGGTGCGCTAGACTGGCCTGAAGCGTTAGATCATACTGCAGGAACCAAGAGGAAACACTGATGCGAAGGTTTCTACCAGTGCTGCCAAACAGGCTTTTAAAAGCACAGACACACACTCTTATACTACATGCAGGGAATTGTGACACAAAGTATTGAATGTTAATGTCAAGCTCGCTGCCATCATTTCTCTAAATATCCATGAAATTTTCTTAATCAGTTATACACATGAGAAAGCAAAACTTTTCTTTAATTACACAAAAATGATAACTATTTTACTAAAGAAAGTATTTTTATTAATTTCAGTGCTCTTGAAGGAAGTGTGTGTGCCAAGGAAAGAGAGGAAGGGAGGGAGAAGGGGAAGGAGACGGGGAGGGAACACATTTCTGGGTGTCGTTTATCCCTCCAAAACCACCCAATATGGTCAACTTTGTTTTAAAGTGTTAGATTTAGGAAATTTTCCTCAGTGAGGAACAAACAGAAAGCAGGAAGTCTAAACAAAAGCAAATTAAATCAAGACAAGGACATCAAAAACAAATTTGGCTTTACTTTTCTGTGGAAGTCGATCCTATATCTAACACTGCACAAGGTTTCTTGCACAATGAAAAGAGAAGCAGAAGTCCCTTACACTGCCTCGCTTTGCCAGAGAATCACCGTAGTCTGCTGGCAAAGTCCGCTTGCTGGACTTTTTCTGCTCATGTTCAACTGCATCTTCAATTATAGGCTCAAGCCTCATCTGGACAAACACCAAAGATTGGGATCAATGTCTTTTCATTATACAAAGAAAGATCTAATACCCTGTTTTATGTCTCTGCAGTCCAATTAAACAAACGTATGACTAGCAGGATTCAAAGTTAAAGAAAATGCAAAACCCCAGCAGTGAAAAAAAGTCAGACATTCTAGGTCCCGACTTCATCTCTCGCCAACTTCAAGGTTTTGAAGGTCTGTTTCTGAGACCTGATTGGGATTTCAGCATCTTCATTCAACCCCACCCAGGAAACTTAATCTATTAAAACCCCCAAATTTAAGTAAAATCCTTTCCCCACAAATTTCACCAAGAACATTCTACCACCCCACCTTCCCGACCCCGCTACAGCGCAACTCCTCCTTAGAGAGTGCTGATATGCAAACCGCTCTCCTCCTCGGATACCAAACGCTACTGTGCGCTACCTCTGTAAGGATGGTGGTGTCATAGGACGGCTGATACTTTTCCTTCTCGTGAGCCGTTCTCTTCTCCATCTTCTCTCGGTCGGTTTTTTGTTTCCTATCCGCACCTTTAGGCTTGAAAACAAAGCAGATGATTTCATCCACTGGGCTGAAGATGGACAACTTCCAAGCAAAACTGGGCTTCAGTAACTAAAAGCCTTGTTTCTATGGCTCACCTTAAACACTTTGATTTGGCAGCTAGCTGAGTGTAGATGATCCGTGTATTCTCCATTTTCATTCTGCTTAAAGGTATCAACTTGAATCCTGAAAGGCACTCCCTTCTCACCACCATGCTTCCTTGGGGTAAACTCTGTGCTGATGCAGTGTACCTGAAAAACAACTCAAGCTGAAAGGGGACCCAACGGACCGTCCGCTGAGTCTCCTACTTTGCTCCTTCTCAGATGTCCTGCCACTGCCATAAATTCAAGATCCTTTCAAACTCCTGCATATTAGCCAGATGGCTGACATGAATTTTTTCCGTACGGCTTTCACAAATCCAACTGGGCCTTTCTGACCATTCTAGCAATGAGCTCTCCCCCAGTCCAGTGCCTCTCCTCGTCTAATGCAGGACTTGTTTGGATCATAGGTACATCTCCTACCCTCCACTCCGGACTGAATGATGCTCTCAGATCCGGACTCCCTGGCTCAGTCCACAGCATCCAACACCTCACTGCTGAGAGCTTCTGTTGTCTGCCCTCTTCTGTCACCACCTGGACTCTAGCCAGCCCAGCAGCTTACTGCTGTGTCTACACACACCAGCTGTGAGACCGCCTGGAGCAGGGCCACTATTCACCCTGCTTGGATCAATCCAAACTCTTCTGTCAACCTTCAAAGTTCACTGAGGACAACGCTCATTTCCCACCACTTCTGCCCCTCTCCCAATCCCAGCATGATGTCAACTAATGTGTACCATGCCCTAGTGATTATTGGTAGTATTTGGTAAACCACAAGAAACACAAAATACTACAGATACTTAAAAAAACAAATATTCTTTACAGTTCACACAAATCAGACTTATGCTGATTAACAATTAAGCAATTTCCCTTTCTACATAAAGATTACCTTTTCGTATACAAGGTATAAAAACTACTACTGATTGCATTTTACATAGTTTTTTTTAAAAATTCATCTCTTAGAGATACAAACTGAGTATTTATAGGTGAAATTAAATGCCTGGGAGTCGCTTTAAAGTATTCCATCAATAACTAAAACAAGGGAAACTACTACTAACTGCTGAAGCCAGATGATGGGTACCCTGAGGATTCATCATTATTATTCTTTTACTTTTGTGGGGCTTGAAATTTTCAATATTAGAATGTCTTTAAATTATACTAGAGAGAAAATCTTGAAACTGTACACTTTTCTCAATCCCACCCTTTTATTCTATTTTTTTAAGTAAACTCTACACCCAATGTGGAGTTTGAACTTACGACCCAGAGATCAGATTCGTACATCCTACAGACTGAGCCAGCCAGGTACCCCACTCCCATTCTATTTTAAACAGCAGCTTTTAAGTTCAAGAGAAATGTATCTTATGAACAATAAAAGTTTTGATTACTGTCACTATCAATGGTAAAAGTAACATTTGAATAATGCTTTACATGCCAGACTGTCTTTATATATATATATATATATATATATATATATATATATAGTCTACAAATGAGTCAGTAGATTAAGTCCAATTTAACAGCATATACATATGTAAGTTTAAAAGTGTGTAAAATAGAAAACATTACAAAAGAGCTTACAAACAAGCACTTAAAGAAGATACATTCATGTGTCAAGAATTCAATCTCATCTATGGCCTTCTAAATGCCTCAGCTAGCATGCTTCTAATAACATAAAAACTCCAAACCTGAATGAAAGCAGACGTGCGCTTTGCAGGGTCCCACAGAAATTCAACCGCATTTAACTGGCTTGGATTAGTCCTTGTGTCAATTATTCCCACAGACATTGGGATATCTGTATTTTAAAAAAAGTTACATAGAAACTCATTCACTACGGGTAACTAAAAAGCTTACAACTTACTATAATTATGTTCAAATGAAGCTATTACAGCTCTACACAGAACCTTTCCCTTCAATGCTTTCCCTGTCAACGGCTCAATAGGTGCTAACACTGAAACCCACCTAATGCCTATCAGACTTTCTCCCAGGATGGCTGGTGGTTTCTTTTCTTTTCTTTAAGATTTTATTTATTTATTCATGAGAGACGCACAGAGAGAGAAGCAGAGACACAGGCAGAGGGAGCAGCAGGCTCCTTGAGGGGAGCCTGATGCGAGACTTGATCCCAGGACCCTGAGATCACACCCTGCGCCAAAGGCAGATGCTCAACCACGAGCCACCCAGGCATCCCTTTCACCATGGTTTCTATCTCATTTTATTCAACATATGATGGATGGAGCCAACTGAGAATTAAATAAATGATTTTAAACCCCAAATTCTTGGTTTAGGTTCTTTTAGCACTAAAAGCCCACTTCATTTCTAAACCATAGAACAACTCAAGGCACACAGGATCTGCTAACATCAAAACTCTCTCCACCCAATTATACATGGTGCAGGTATACATGGCGCCTTCCCTACCCACCAGGCACACCTAAACAACTGCCTTCATCTCTCTTTTGACAGCCACTCGTACCTAAATCAAGAAGTCTGTCTCCTGGACGATTCCACTTCCAGCCTTCAAGCTGCTGATGCTCCGTATATTGTAGCCGTCTGTCATGGAATACAACTCTTATGATGCTCTATGGAACAAGTAGGGAAAATGAGTACTTTTAAACTGTTCCAGCTAACATGCAGAAGCATTTTCACTTGTTATGTATTAACCTCTAACAGAGGAGCATACCAAAAAAACAAAAAACAAAAAAAAAACCTGCTTTAAACAACTTTCTATTATTTTTTTTAAAATTTATTTATTCATGATAGACACACACACAGAAAGAGAGAGAGAGAGAGAGAGGCAGAGACACAGGCAGAGGGAGAAGCAGGCTCCATGCCTGGAGCCTGACATGGGACTCGATCCCGGGACTCCAGGATCATTCCCTGGGCCAAAGGCAGGTGCTAAACCACTGAGCCACCCAGGGATCCCCCTTTAAACACTTTCTAAGTGAACTGCTTTCTTGGAATAATATCTGGATTATGAGTATAATTATTTGGTGCAAGATTTGTAACTTGGAAATAAAAGGTGCAAATAAAATGGTTACTTAGGGAAAATTTCTATTTAAAATCTGATAGTGCAATTCAAAGTTAAGGTACATGCCCATAAAATCAGTGAGCAAGAACTCCATTTCTATGAAGAAAACATCAGATGCACACAGGAATTACTAAAATGAAAGGGCAGTATAAACAGAAACAAAGAAACCAAGGTACAATGGTAAAACTGTTCATTTAAAATAATAGTTGAGGGCAGCCCTGGTGGTGCAGCAGTTTGGTGCCGCCTGCAGCCCAGGGTGTGATCCTGGAGACCTGGGATCAAGTCCTACATCGGGCTCCCTTGTGTGGAGCCTGCTTCTCCCTCTGCCTGTGTCTCTACCTCTCTCTGTGTGTCTCTCCTGAATAAATAAAATCTTTATAAAAATAAAATAAAATCAATCAATAAAATAAAATAAAATAAATAAAATAAAAGTTGATAACTGAACTTCTTTAAAGATAGTCAAGGATGAGTACTAATATATAGAAATGCTGAATCATTATATTGTACCTGAAACCAATAACATGGCATGTTAACTATATTTTAATGAAATGAAAAAACAAAAGGATTGTCAAGGAACAGGTAGGGGAATCTGAAAAAAAAAAAAAAAAAAGAAGAAGAAGAAGAACATATATATGCAAAAGTCATCTCTACAATTTCACTTGCAAGAGGTTATCTGAGGTAAGCAAGGGAAAGGAAAAAAAAAAAAAAAAACCTCACAGGTAAACTTTATCCAAACAGGATGGTTTGTTTCCAGGGAAGACTTTACTCCACAAACTCTAGGCCAGCTCTCTGTTCTCCACCCATCCCTCTTTCGCCTCCCACAGGTTTGGGGTGCCAACTATTGTTCCATTCCAGGAACAGGAAAACAGGTCATCCAAATGCCTTCAGATACCACGTTTGCACTAATTCATGATTGTGACACATTTATATAGATAACTTTCTCATGATGCAATAAGATAATCGTATTTCTAACAGATGCTCTGGTATAAATAGGAAATAATTTGTTAGCAATACATACAAATACTATTTTAGTGTGCCTGCCTTCCCTATCCACCAAGTACTGTCCAAAACATAGTAGATAAGTATTTTGAAGCAAACTATTTAAAATTAGCTATATCTTAATTTGAAATATAGTTGACCCTTGACAGGATGGAGATTAGGAGTGTTGAATTCCCACACAGTCAAAAATCCATGTATAACTTTTGATCCCCCCAAAACTTAACTACTTAACAGCTTACTGTTGACTAGATACTTTAGTGATAACATCAACAATTGAAGAACATATATTTAGTATGTTATATATTATATGCCATATTCTTACAATAAAGCTAGAGAAAAGGAAATGGTTACTAAGAAAATCATAAAATACATTTACAGTACTATACCTTATTTATTGAAAAAAATCTGCCTGTAAATGGAACCATATCATTCAAACCTGTGTTGTTCAAGGGTCAACTGTAGTTTAAAGAGAGGCCAAGTCAGTCATCAGGACCAAAGTAGAAATCTACAGAGGCACAGTTGCTGCTCTGATTCATGTCTATCTGCCTTCCCCCACCTGCACCCACGTGTACAGGGCCTGCCCAGGCAGTCCACCAACACCCATGTCATGCTGCCACCCACTGGCAGCAAAAACCTCACAGGGAAGGTACACAGGCTGGCAGTGGCCCCTGGGTCACACTCACCAACACACTGAACTCAGAATAAAGTGCAGCACTGAAATGTCATGATTTTGATTCTTCCATATTTAGTAAGACCCAGACTGAATCCACAAGTTCAGATGGAAACAGTATGAGAATGTGGGTATCATTTGAGAGCTTTACTAAACCCCGTTCTAGATCAGACTAAGATAGTACAGTAAGGAATATGAAAGGAGAACCATACTTAAGAAGTGGCAATATATATAAGAAATCTTCTTAAATGCAATTTGAAGAGAAAAAAAAAGTCATTAACTCAGACACCTAAACAACCAGCAACAGCTAAAGGGCCCTACCAATATGACGAATAGAATAAGCACCTCACTGAGTACAGTAAGCATGTTCAGCGAGTTCCAAAGCATCGCTGACACTCCAGCATTTGCTCCCCAGACTCCCCCACAGTAGCAGAGTCAAAGATCATGGGGCCAGGAATTAGGTAACAGACTGCTATGGAATATTTTGGGGATCTTCTTGGTAAAAAAGGATGTAATTTTTAAGAAATTCACCCTGCAGTCTTTGGCTGTAGCAGACTGTAGCTCTGAATCCTGGACCAGCTCTCAAGACTTAATTGGATGTGTTCTGGCACAGCCACCAAGTACCAGAAAAGGGGCTTTATCAAGTGGAAGATAAAACCAATTTAAGACCTTTTAAAAATTAACCTTTCCAATCCGGAGCTCTTTAAGGAAACTGATGTTTCCAAAGACAAATCCTGGTTTAATGTCAACAAAATATCCACTCTGTGCTTATAGGTGGATGGTTTCTCTACTGTCAACAGTTCACTATCTCATGATGCAGACTCATTTTTGCTGTAATTTCTTAACTTGCATTAATTTTGTATATTAAGTGTTTTTAATGTATTTTAATTTAGAACTAAGTCCAAGGAAGCTGAACTTAAAAAGCAGTCATGCAACAACTTAATTAATCCTTGGAATTACCATTCCAAGTTACTCTGACAGATATTTTTAGCTAGCTTACCAAAAGTATTTTAAACATTAAGTCTCCTCTAGTAGATGAGTTATTTCTAAATTTACCACCTATTTTACAGGGAAAAGCCAGCTTATCTTCACTGCTTCCAAAGGGACTTTCTCTAGTGCTTTGACTGAAACCTAAATTTGGAATTTGATCCACATGCCAAAGTTTGTTTTATTTTGCTCAGAATGCTGAACAGCTATGAATGATGAAATGATGAGCTTAGTTAAAATTACTGTTTAAAAGAGAAAATAAAATTATGAGTTAGTAAATTCTATAGTCTAGCAAGGAGAGAAGGAAGGAAGGGAGAGAGAGAAAAAAAGAAAAAAGCAAGCGCAAGCGGAAAGAGATACAACAAGCATGGCAAACTGACGATTCTTGTGGAAGTTGGTGGGAGAACTTTCATGTGCATCAATGATAGACATGTAGAGTTTATCATAAACGACCACATGATAGACACATATGGATGCATCATACCATTCTACTTCTGGGTTATGTTTGAATTTTAGCATAGAAGTAGTTTCTCAGTAGTGTTCTAACATTTTTGGATCCAGTTTTAAGGGTATCAATATGGGGCACATAATGTCTTACTCCAATTTATAGAGAAATCTACAATTTAAACAATTTTTCTATACTTCTATACTGATTTAAAAAAGAACAAAACCACATCTAACAGTCACCGAATACAACTTTCACAGAAACAGAAGGGTTCACCCACATCTTCAAAATATGTATATTGGTTGAATTTTATTTTTTACTTTATATAAGGATTTTATTTATTTGATAGAGAGCGAGCGCACGTGTGCACACACACAAGCAGGGGGTACAGCAGGCAGAGGGAGAGGGAGAAGCAGGCTCCTGGCTGAGCAGGGAGCCCAATGCAGGATTCGATCCCTGGACCCTGGGATCGTGATCTGAGGGGAAGGCAGAAGCCCAACCACTGAACCACCCAGGAATCTCTATTGGTTAGACATTAAGTGGGTGTGACACAATTGGCAGATCTGCCTAAAGGGGTGTCGGGGTGCCCAATGGCCTGACAATAAGCTTCCTACACACTGGAAAATGAGAGCTGTTAAGTCTGGCCCTTGACTAGACCGTAGCTATCTGCCCAGCAGGAAACAGCGAATCCAAGTAGGGTCTGCTCACTCTGAACGATGATGGCTTTTTAAAACGGTAAGCTCAGTCAGTATTCACTACAGGTCAGAATGCCAATGGAGAGAATGAAAAAATAAAATCATCTGACTCACCCTCCAGGGAAATGACCAAATCCATCAATTGAGCACAGACACAACAGACTCAAAGAACAAATGGCAAATGTGAGAATGGGCAAATAATCTCTCCCCCTCTGTTCTGGGTAAGATGCGAGTCCCAGGAGTCAGAAGGAGAAGTCTGGGAGCTCACTCCAAGTTGGCAAGACACTAATCGGTGGGGAGCAAGCCCCTATCTTTCCCTCAACCTCTCACAGGATTGGGAGGCTTCCTGCCCCCAGGAGTAGGAGGAACACTAAAACATCCCAAAGACTCTCAGGCCTCTGGGTGCTGGGCACCTGGCTTTCCCAGACACACCAAATTTGTTAGCCTTATATTAGTATCCACTCCCCTGTGAAGGCTGCCTTTCCTGTACTCACCCTCTAAAAAGGCAGATCCACAGAGGGGAGTCTTTCCAATGGAATGCCTCTCCATACTGAGGGCCCAGCAGTGCCCAGGCCCCTACATGCCTCTCTGTAGGAAGAGGGAAGCATCAAGAGAACTCATGTCTGCTTTTCTCTTGCTAACACTTAGACAAACTAAAGTTCTGCCTTCTTCCACTTAAGCTTATTCTAGAAGTCTTGCCTTGTAATACTATGGAATTTATAATACACCGTGGTGAGTGACAAGTAGAGGCTAGAGGACCCACCCTGCATGACACTGGAGGGGGCAGAAATGGTTCTGATGATATAGTCTAAAAGCGGTGGGCCACACCTTCTATACTTGGAATGACTGCCTTCATTCAAATACATCAATAGAGTGAACAGAGTTTGATTTTTACTTAGAGAAATTTTAAGAGGTAAAATAAAAGGGTTTTGAAGAGTTTCATATGAACACTTACATTACCCCCCACATATCTTTTAAAGAAAACCTTAAGCCTTTGTTGTGGTGGTAGGTTTTTTTCCCCCCATAGCCACAACTACAGTACCTTAGTTTCCAAAGGGCTTTCACATTTACTTCACCCAATAACTGCTATCATTTGTTTTACAGATAAGTAAACAAAATATAGCTCAAAAAGTTAGGAGTTTCAGAGATGCCTGGGTGGCTCAGCAGTTGAGCGTCTGCCTTTGGCTCAGGGTGTGATCCCGTTCCCGGGATTGAGTCCCACAACAGGCTCCTTGCGAGGAGCCTACTTCTCCCTCTGCCTGTGTTCTGCCTCTCTTTCTCTCTCTGTGTCTCTCATGAATAAATAAAATCTTTAAAAAAAATAAAAGTTAGGAGTTTCAATACAGCTATTACTTCTTAAAGTGAAATTAAATAATTTGTAAATAACTCTTGTGCAAAAAAAACCCCAAAACTTTTACAGCAAAACTGTTTTTTAAGCATTGCAGTATCTGTTAGGAATTATGATGGATCATCCTTACCTTTACCAATTTTCCAGTGATCTCAGGCATATCTCCCATTTTCCGATTATCCAGCATCCGAATTTCATAAGACTGACCTATTTTAAAGAAATTATTTGATGGTAAAGAAATTGTGTATCATTAACAATCCATATAAAGAACATCACTCTGTTTTTTTTTTTTTTTTTTTTTTTTTTTTTTAACATCACTCTGTTTAACATAAAAATTCAATAGTCTCCCAGGGCACGTGGGTGGCTGGCTCAGTACGTTAAGTGATTAGGTTAGTCAGGTTAACTGTTGATTTTGGCTCAGGTCATGACAACCTCAGGGTCATGGGATGGAGCCTTGTGTTGGGCTCCATGCTCAGTTCAGGGTCTGCTTAGGATTCTCTCACTCTCCCCCTTTGCTCTTCCCCACCACTTGCATGTATGCACACATGCATGCTCTCTCTCAAATAATAAAATCTTTGAAAGAAAAAATTCAACTGTCTCTCAACTAGAGAAGTAAATTCAGATTGATCTTTCTCTTCCCTGCAAATACCACCATCCTTTCCTTCTTGCACAATCACAGAAGACTGAGGAGTTTCTCTGGCATTACTTTCATTTGCTATACTCCCACACTTTTTTTTTTTTTTTTTAGAGAGAGAGATTTTTTTTTTTTCTTAAGATTTTATCTATTTATACATGAGAGACACACAGAGAAAGGCAGAGACACAGGAAGAGGGAGGAGAAGCAGGCTCCATGCAGGGAGCCTGACGCGGGACTCCATCCTGGGACTCAGGAATCATACCCTGAGCCAAAGGCATCAACCGCTGAGCCAGATGCTCAACCGCTGAGCCACCCAAGCGCCCCCACACTAAATTTTTATTATGCATACATGCATAACCCAAGAACAAATCTTGATCAGTGTTATTGAGATAAAACTTACATACAATAAAACTCATCCCTTTAAAGTATATGATTAACTAGTTTTTAGTATATTCAGAATTGTGTAACCATCACCACTACCAATTTTAGAGGATTTCATGGCCCCAAAAGGAAAATTCTACCTTAGCAATCACTCCCCATCCTCATCCATTCCAGCCCCTGGCAACCATTCATCAATCTACTTTCTTTGTCTAGCAACTTGCCTACTTCGCACATTTGATACAAATGTAACCACACAACATGTGATTAACTGGCTTCTTTAACTAAAACATATTTTTAAGGTTCTCCCATGTTGTAGCAGGTATTACCACAGGCAGATCTCCTTTTGTTGGGTTCTGCTTTATCACACTTTGCAGATATTGTGAGTTTTATAAGTGAAGGCTTATATGTGACAATCCCACATCAAATGAGTCTAACGGGGCCTTTCTTCCAAAAGCATCTGCTCACTTTGTGTCTCTATGTCACATTTTGTAATTCTCACAAGATTTCGAACTTTTTCATCATTATTAAGGTGAACTGTGAACAGTCATTATAACCCAGTTTTTAGCAATGAAGTATTTTTTAACTAAAGTATATACATGTTTTCTTAGACATTAATGCTACAACAGACTACAGGATGCTGTCACAGTAACTTTTATATGCACTGGGACACCAAAAAACTCACTCACTTTACTGCAGTATTTACTGTGGTGGTCTAAAACAGAACCTGCAGCATCTACAAGCTATGTCTATACTTCATTCCTTTTTTGTTGCAAATATTATTTCACTGCACAAACATATTACAACTTGTTCATCCATTCATCAGCTGATGGACATCTGGATTGTTTCTCCTTGGCTACCATGAGTAGTGATATTATGAACACTGTGTACCACATTTTGTGTGAGCGAAGACCAAATTTTAATCCTAGAGCCTTCTTCCTTGTGACCAATGAGCCCAACTCACATTCTCTCAGTGTTCATTTAGTGTCCATAAGAAAACACAAACAGATATTCACACACAAGCTATATAATTAGGAAAATATGCTGCTGCCAAAAGTTAAGAAGGTACTCCAAACCACAAAAATGATTTCTGGATTACCTGCCATAAGTAATAAAAATGACAGTATAACTTGATATGGAGAAAATCAAAAGTAATTAAAGGTGTGCTTCTAGCACCAAATGAAGTTGAGGATCTTTATGATCCATCCATACTCCAGTGGGGTTTACAGACGGTAAATATACAAACGGTACTAGGTCATATGGCCACAAAATACAACCAAACCACTCCAAAGCTGGTGAAGGAAAACCATTATTTAGAGTATGTTACTAAGGAAGAGTCCTTAAGTCATTCAACAAAATGAGAGAGATTATCACTAAATAATACTATGCCAAAAGATATTTTTAAAAAGTTAAATTTGCAGCATACTTAACAATGGATCTAAACTCAGAAAATAAATTTTAAAGTATATGAATAAGTATTTTTTAAAATTAAATACTATATTCTTTGACTCGTGGATTCCTGCTAGTCAACACAAACAGGAAAAATGCAAGAGGGGGAATATCTGCAACTCATATTAGACACAAAAGGCTAATCTTCCTAATCCATAAAGAACTTCTACAAAATCACAAACTAATGTCCAACATCCCTACAAGAAATAAAATGAACAAATGACACGAATGCGTGGTTCACAAAAGGAAATGCCAACAACTCTTAAACATATTAAAGGACATCTAATCTCCATCAGAGAAATGCAAATTAAAATCATACTGAAATCAATTTTCACTTATCAGGTTAGCATAACTCCCTCAGTCTGAAACAGTCACTCAAATACAACAGTAGGAGTGGAGACTGTAAGAAATTGTCACTGGAGATTATTTTGAAGGAAGAGCCTAAGCATCTGCTGGTGTATCAGATGTGCAATTTGAGGGGGGGAGGGGTGGGGGAGAATTGAAGGTTATTCCAAATTTTGGCCACAGAAGGTCCTGAACATAATGAAGACCACCAGGAGTAGACCTGGAGAGAAAATCAAGAGCACAACTGAATACATTAAGTCTGAGATATCTACTAGCCATCCAAATTGATAATCAAGTTGATGTACAAATCTGAAGTGAAGAGGAAAAAAATGTCGATTGGAGAGATTAACAGAGGACTTTTCAGGTACAGCTGTTAGATATGGCTACTTAAAGACACAATCATGTAAAGAGTGAGTGCAGAAAAAAGAGAAGAGGGTCAAGAGACTTCTCTGGGATAGACAGTAACTCAAAGAAGTGCAGCCAGGGGGATGGGAAGTGGAAGAGATGTACAGCAACCTGCCCCTGGGGGTGGGGGAGGGGAAGGGGACGACGACGACGACAACTCGTCCCACCAGCATTATCTTATGATTCTCAAAATCTCTAAATTCTCAGGATTGAAAAAAAATCAAACAAAGGACGAAATCTCAATGTTCCTATCTTCCTTTGTATTATGTTTTCTAGTCAACCTAACAAGGATACTTCTGTGCTCAATATAAAATTCAATCTGTTTCCACAAACACATCTTAGGATTTGTTGCTCCTGTATTAAAGCACCTATAAAGCATTAAAGCTCCTATATTAGATTTTTATTCTTCTCAAATCAAGGTAAGTTTTGTTTGTTTTTAAAAAAGGCTCTCTGGGGTGTCTGGGTGGCTCAGTCGGTTAAGCATCTGCCTTTGGCTCAGGTCACGATCTCAGGATCCTGGGACTGAGCACCGCCCCCCCCCCCCATGTGGCTCCCTGCTCAGTGCAGAGTCTGCTTCTGCCTCTCCCTCTGCCCCTTCCTATACTGTGTGTGTGCAAAAAATGATATAAAAAATAAAAGATTATAACAACATACTTTCCAACAAACCTGCAAACTTCCTGAGTTGTTACACAGGTATGGAGTCCAAGTTGGGTTCTAGCCATTTGTAAAAACTGCTTATCCAACAGCAACAAGAAACTAACACAGCGACCAAGGTCTAAATAGTTGGTCCTCCAGCACAGAAACCATTCAAGCTACTTAGTTATAAATGACAGTAACAGCAGCAAGGCTCATGTTGTACTTTCTATGTGCTGCCTGGCTTGTAAGTGCATTATACACATTAATTCAACTTAATTCTCAACTACCTTATGTGGGGAGTATTAAATTAAGAAATTTGCCTAGGCTAGCAAGTGACAGAATGGGATCCACTCAAAAGCAGCCCCATTCCTGAGACCGCAGATAGCCACTACTCACCATGGCCCTTTCCACCTCATACCCCATCACATGTAGAAAAGACACAGGATACATTTAAATCACTACTCATTGTACCCAGGTGAAACACTTAAAGAAACCAAAAGATATGTGAAGAATGTGCTTAAGGACATCCAATGCGCAACAGGGGTATTTATAGCCTAGGCAGTGCTATTTAATCAGCAACCATGTATGACAGCATCTACCGGGCCTTACTACAGACACACTAAGTTTAAGTTCTCTTTTAAATTTCATCCTTGAGTGACAAGACCATCATATTCACCACAACCACACTTAAGCACACAATTCACCCATCACGTGAACAAGTTTACTAGAATAAATTTAATAAAATATTAACTGTATAATAGTTTTCTTACACAAAGACTGTCATAACACATGATTAGAATTGTCTTAGGTGTTTATAAATGGTTCTAATTCAGTGGCTGCCTGAGGCAAGCAGAAATTGATAACTGGGAGACGAGGAAAGAAGACTTTATTTATTCATACCTTTCAAAGTCTGAACCATGTATATAATCCTCCATTTAAACTGTCAAGTTTTAAATGGTGACAATTAACTAAAAACTTAGAAAACACTGGGAACTACTCCAGTAAAGAGATTTGGTAGTTAAGAAAACTAGATGTGGAATCAGAACACTCTGGGTTTAAATCTTTATCTATAAAAAGTGTGGTATGGTCAATAATCTAAGTTAAGTTAACTGCATGGATAATTAATCCCTCCAAAGTTATCATATAATCATAAAATGGGGTAACTGTGCTTTCATTAACCATCATTTCCAACTTTCCTTCATGTACTAAAATGAATGCAGATAAACTCACAAGTAAGTTAAAAAAGAGTAAGAATTCATGCTGACAATGACACCTCCAAAGCCCTGTCTAATCCCTTCTTATAGGGTGTGTCCTTTTTAAATACACAAGGCAATACTGCCATGTTAAGTCATTTTCTTTGGTGGAGATGAAGAGTTCATCTAGAACTAAAATGAACTACAGTTCATTCATGTGCTAGAATAAATGCAAGAAAATGGATTCATAAGCCTTAAAAGTGAGTGACAATTGGATTCCTAAAAACATAGGCAGTAAATTTTGTCAATACTTAGTCCAACCATCAATACTAAAATGGTGTCACAGAGGTATACTTCACAAGAAGTTGACATGACATGATGTCACTCCAGCTGAAAAAATATTCATGGGGTTTTGCTGTAATTCCTGGATAAAATTAATCAAATCTCATTATTTTCCATACTTAACCCGATTCTCTTTATATTATGCACTACAGGAAACGTTTCTAGTTTCTTTTTTTTTTTTTTTTTTCGTTTCTAGTTTCTAATCAAAACTGCATATGCATTCCTGAGAATGTTCCCTTTGAAAAGGGAGCCCTATCACCTGAAGACACCATGCTGAATGAGCCTGGATCTGTTTGCTTCTGCAGCTTAAAAGAGGTGGGATGAAAGACACTCAACCCACATCTCACCCAGGCCAAATCTTGCCTGGCTCTAGAGAGAGCTATGGAACCACTCCTTACTGAAAAGAATTTTAGTGGATTCATGAAAAATCATGGGTCCAGAACCTTTGTCAAAGTGAAAAATGCTAGGAGCCACATCTGTGAAAGAATGACATTGTAATACATATATTTGATACTCCTGTACTATAATAAAGGTTTGGGGATCCCTGGGTGGCTCAGCTATTTAGCGCCTGCCTTCGGCCCAGGGCATGGTCCTGGAGACCCAGGATCGAGTCCTGCATCGGGCTCCCTAAATGAAGCCTGCTTCTCCCTCTGCCTGTGTCTCTGCCTCTCTCTCGATCTGTGTCTCCCATGAATAAATAAATAAAATCTTACTATATATATATATATATATATATATATATATATATACATACATATATACACACACACACACACACATAATAAAGGTTTTACAGTTCCTTTTTAAAAGGTATATAAAAGGGATGCCTAGGTTGCTCAGCGGTTAGGCATCTGCCTTTGGCTCAGGGAGTGATCCTGGAGTCCTGGGATTGAGTCCCACATCGGGCTCCCTGCGTGGAGCCTGTTTCTCCTTCTGCCTGTGTCTCTCTGTCTCTCATGAATAAATAAATAAAATCTTTTTAAAAATAAATAAATAAAAATAAAAGGTATATAAAATAATTCCTTTTAATTACTCCAATGTGTTTTTAAAGGTTATTCAAATAGGCTTTTCTAACAATTTATTTTAGAGAAAGAGAACGTATGCAGCACAAGTGAGGATATACACACGCCCGAGCAAGGGAAGGGGTAGAATGGGGGAGAGAGAGAAGCAGACTCCTTGCCAAGTGGGGAGCCCAACTTGGGGCCTGATCTCATAACCTGAGACCAAGACATGAGCCAGAATCATGAGTTGGATGGATGCTTAACCAACTGAGCCACCCAGGCACCTCAATATTCATACATTTTTAAAAAATATTTCTACATTTGCAGTTCACTTTTCCACTTTTTTCTTAAAAGACAAAGAAATTAAAAGATAAACTAACACAATTCTACAACCATGAAAAGATTCATCATTAATACTGCAATGACCAGAGTCAAGTGCAAGAAAATCACCTGCACTTTTACTAATTACAGTCAATTTCGAGTATCATCTGGGAGGGGAATACAAGGGAGCTTGCTGGCGTGCTAGAAATACTGGACATAGTAGTTTCGAGGGAATAATATACGTAAAAATTCACTGCACTACACACTTAAGACTTGCGCACACTACTATATGCATCAATAATTTTTTGTCAAATCTAAGCTTGACCAAGCTCAGTATGAACTGAGCAAGTTAATCAACTGCTGTCAGCTATTTTATAAATCTGTAAGATGGATTTTTTTTTTTAAATAAGCCTGAACTCATGACCCCCAAGATCAAGAGTCACATGTTTTATCTCAGGGGCACCTGTGTAGTCAGTTGTTAAGCATTCAACTCTTGATTTTGGCTCAGGTCATGATCTCAGGGTCATGAGATCAGCCCCCTGTAGGGCTTTGTGCTAGATGTGGAGCCTGCTTAGGATTCTCTCCTCCTCTCCTTCTCCCCCAACCTTGCATGCATGCATGCTCGCTCGCGCTCTCTCTCTCTCTGTCTCTCTCTCTCTCTCTCCCTCTCTCGGAAAAAGAAGAAAAAAAAAAAAAGTCACATGTTCTACCAACTGAACCTCCCAGGTACCCCTGAACTTCTCCTAGAGTTACTGTGGAAACTATATA